>NC_083888.1:49036250-49722500 GCF_032452875.1 Bos javanicus | reverse complement strand
TCCTATGGCAGAATATTTACAGCACTACTTTCAATGAAGTGCTTCTTCCATAAACATTTGAAATGAGATGAACTGCAGAGATTAAATGAAGGCTTCATATTGTACTTTTGTATATGAAGGGAGACAAGTGTTGAAACAAAAACAAAAAAAAACAAAAGAACCAACCACTGTGACACCATGATCTCCAAAGAGGAGATTTTCCTAAGGAAAGAAATCCATGTGGTGGGGTTCAAATTAAAACAAGGAGAAACAAATGTAGTGCTAATCAATGGTTTCCATTGTGAACATGCAAAGAATTCACTTGACAGTCCAGGGATAAAATATTACAGGAGAAACCCTTTGATATCAATTGTAGTGTGTTGGTTTACCAATCAGGCAAACAGCAGTTCACGTTCAAACGCTCAATATTTCAACCCTTTATGTAACAAAACTTATAAAATTCCTTTAGCTCTTCCTCTTTTTCTAAAGAAAAATGTCAAAAATACTGCTGAATATACTCCACACTGAACAAACCAATTTTGAAAATTCTTACATATGTTATTTTACAATATACTTACCATGAGTTTAGAAAAATTTGAATTCCCACCAGTATACCAACTAACTGTAACCCAATGTCTACATTCCCCAGCAAGATGAAAACACAGCCTTCAGAATGGGAGAAAATAATAGCAAATGAAGCAACTGACAAACACCTAATCTCAAAAATATACAAGCAACTCCTACAGCTCAACTTCAGAAAAATAAATGACCCAATCAAAAAATGGGCCAAAGAACTAAATAGACATTTCTCCAAAGAAGACATGCAGAGGGCTAACAAACACATGAAAAGATGCTCAACATCACTCATTATCAGAGAAATGCAAATCAAAACCACAATGAGGTACCATTTCACGCCAGTCAGAATGGCTGCAATCCAACAGTCTACAAATAATAAATGCTGGAGAGGGTGTGGAGAAAAGGGAACCCTCTTACACTGTTGGTGGGAATGCAAACTAGTACAGCCACTATGGAGAACAGTGTGGAGATTCCTTAAAAAACTGGAAATAGAACTGCCTTATGATCCAGCAATCCCACTGCTGGGCATACACACTGAGGAAACCAGAAGGGAAAGAGACACGTGTACCCCAATGTTCATTGCAGCACTGTTTATAATAGCCAGGACATGGAAGCAACCTAGATGTCCATCAGCAGATGAATGGATCAGAAAGCGGTGGTACATATACACAATGGAGTATTACTCAGCCATTAAAAAGAATTCATTTGAATCAGTTCTAATGAAGTGGATGAAACTGGAGCCTATTATACAGAGTGAAGTAAGCCAGAAGGAAAAACACCAGTACAGTATAATAACACATATATATGGAATTTAGAAAGATAGTAACAATAACCCTGTGTACGAGACAGCAAAAGAGACACTGATGTATAGAACAGTCTTATGGACTCTATGGGAGAGGGAGAGGGTGGGAAGATTTGGGAGAATGGCATTGAAACATGTAAAATATCATGTATGAAACGAGATGCCAGTCCAGGTTCGATGCACGATACTGGATGCTTGGGGCTAGTGCACTGGGACGACCCAGAGGGATGGTATGGGGAGGGAGGAGGGAGGAGGGTTCAGGATGGGGAACACATGTATACCTGTGGCGGATTCATTTTGATATTTGGCAAAACTAATACAATTATGTAAAGTTTAAAAATAAAATGAAATTAAAAAAAAAAAAGACTAAAGACAGAGGAATAAACACCATCTCCTGAATATTAACTTCATCATAGCATGAAAATCCCTGGGACATACCTGCAGAGGGTGTAATTTTCCACAAGACAATGAAACTCCATTGTACTCTATATGAAGTTTAATTCCATTGGTCACATTTAACTCTTGATAACATGAACTCTTATTTTCCTTTCCTCAGATTTTACCATATGTTAGTGGAAAATGAATAAATAACCCACATTCAAATTTCTCAAGAAGAATTTGAAAATAATTCTAAAAAATTACTTTTATTTTTAGAGAAGAGATACAATAAAGGCCAAAGACACAGATGGGGGAAAAAAAGTCTTAAAACTGTATTTCCTTTCAGTATCAGTTATTACTTTCCACAGACAGTTCCTAAAGATAATTCTAGAGTTATCTAAGTCTTAAATTCAGACACCCCTCCCCAAATAGTAGTAACATATGATAAGAAAAATCTCCAAAGTTAGAACTTCATTTTCCATCACTGTCATTTCTACATGGTCTTGAAAGTAATACAGAAGTATGACTAAAGTAGAGAGCAATAGAATCACCATCTATATGGTTCAAGAAAATAGATAGTGTGGGAAAGAAACAGGATAACTATAAAGGATAACATATGGGAAAAAATACTGTGTGTGGTGGTAGAGAAGAGGGGGGAAGGGAATAAGAATATATGAGGTTTTATATATATGCACCCCACTCCAGTACTCTTACCTGGCAAATCCCATGGACGGAGGAGCCTGGTAGGCTACAGTCCTTGGGGTTGCTAAGAGTCAGACATGACTGAGTGACTTCACTTTCACTTTTCACTTTCATGCATTGGAGAAGGAAATGGCAACCCACTCCAGTATTCTTGCCTGGAGGATCCCAGAGATGACGGAGCCTGGTGGGCTGCCATCTATGGGGTCGTACAGAGTGGGACACGACTGAAGCGACTTAGCATAGCATATATATGTTACATATATTCTGAAGTACCACAAGCAAGGTGCCACGGTAAAGAAAAGGAATTCAGACTGAACCTGTTTTTGAGTGCAATTCTCAAAATTAATGGATTTTTTTAGTGTTATTGAAGTGGTCAGTTTACAAAGCTCAACCAGTTATTAAGAAAACCGTGCCTTTTACTGAACCCATTTGAACAGGAATTATAAACAAAATACCAGTGAGAAGTATTTAATCAATGACTGTATTGGAAAGTACTTGCTTTACAAAGAGATATTCTTTGTAGATGTACTCTCGCAGTGTTTTCATAAAGTCCCTAGTTTGCTGAGCTTGAATTAGATGCTTCTTTTTTAAATTCCAAGACTTGAATCTCTGATGGGTAGCCATGGGTAAGCTACAAAGAAAGGGAGTCCAGTTCCACCAGAAAACCCACTGTCTACAGAAATACCAAGCATAGGGCATTAATTTTAGTGTGTGAGTGGAAATGCTTCTAGAGTAAGAAGATTTCAGTGATATTTCCTGAGTTTCTCCCAAGTGATAATGGTACCAGTGTCAGATGAATGGGGTTATAACACCCTAAATTTGTCTCCTCAGTCATCTATCTCTTTTAACCTTAAATTTGAGGAATCAGTCTGGAAAATCTTACAAACCCACAAGATTTCTGCAAACCTTCTAAATTACTAAAGAATAAATACAGGTTTTAAATTAGGGTTTCAGGATAAATATAGTTGTTTTTGATTGCCATCAATCATGTAAGATATTCACAGTAAATATTAGCCAGAAAATATCATTCTCCAATATTATTTTCCTAAACTTATGATAAACAATCATTTTTCAATTTCAGATAATTTGTTCTCATTTATCATCATCCCACATTACAGCGACAGACATAAATGATCCATCATAATAACAACAACAAAAGAGAGGATATGTAAATATAAACAAATTATTTTAGCATACAGCTCCCAAATTCTGACCTTTCTTTCTTAAACATCCTTCCTTTCAAAATATACTTTCTTCTCTTTACCTATGCTATCTTTTCTCTATCCTCTATATTATTCATATCCTGATATCTTTGTCCATATCCCCATACATATACAACTGTCAAATGGCCAACCATCTGCACTTTTGCAGATACAGGTTTGTGTATCTATAACAAGCCCACTTCCTGCTGACTGAAACAACAAAATCGGTTTTTTAGAGCTTCCCAGGTGGCGGTAGTGGTAAAGAACCTGCCTGCCAATACAGGAGATATAAGAGACACTGCTCTCTGGGTCAGGAAGATCCCCTGGAGGAGGGCATGGCAACCCACTCCAGTATTCTTGCCTGGAGAATCCCATGGACAGAGGAGCCTGGCAGGCTGCAGTCCATGGGGTTGCAAAAGAGTCGCACAAGACTGAAGCGACTTTGCACACAGCACGCACAGCAAGCCCCGTCCTGCTGACTAAAACAACAAAATTGTTAGACTCTATTTTCTCAGTCTTGCTATACCTCTTACTGATACTATGGATTATAGGCAGATCCTGCTGCCTTAGCATAATTAAGTGACATACTCTAAAAGCAAGATCTCTGACAATATCAATTTCAAATGCTTTTAAATAAACAGATCTCATATAAAGGATGCACGTGTGTGTGTGTGTTAGTAACTCAGCCGTGTCTGACTCTCTGCAACCCCATGGACTGTAGCCCACCAGGCTCCTCTGTTCTTGGGATTCTCCAGGCAGGAACACTGAAGCGGGTTGCCATTCCCTTCTCCAGTGAAGGATGCATAGTATTTTTAATTAAAGAACCATTAAAGCACATGTTTTTTGTGTATCTGCAGTACCTATTCTGTCTCCATCAAAGGAGAGAAAAAGTTTCTATGATCTAAGTGGCTCATCTGACAAAGGGAATCATCTTGTCACCTGGGTCAGCGTGTTTTCTTGTTCTATTGGGACAAGAAAAATCAAAACAAAAGCTAAAGACAAAATAAAATGTTAGAAAAATTCCTGCCATGACAATTCATCCATTTTGCCATAAGCAAAGCAGGGGTACTGCTAAAAATTTTAGAAAAATAAAAGAGATGCTGCATTTCTAATGTTTTTCAAACATTAGAAACATGTACAAATTCAATCTTGAAAGCGCCTTGTAATTAGTAACACTAAAAACTCCACTATATTTGGCCTTGATCCTCTAAATAAAAATAATCAACCTTACAGGTTAATACATCTGTGTTAGATCATATGTGTGGGTATGAATCACTAAAAGTATCTACTATGAGAATTCAATGTGGAATATAAATTAAAGTCTATTTGCCAGCTTTGAATCAGCTTGCTATTTGCAGAATCTGCACCAAAGCATTCTGATTCTCTCACATATTGGACATCACGACACTGCATTAAATACTCTTTACTATATGTTAATAAGATAATAGAATAATAAAAATTATTTTATATACACATTGGCATTTTGGGGGGATCCAAAATCACTGCAGATGGTGACTGCAGCCATGAAATTAAAAGACACTTGCTCCTTGGAAGAAAAGCTATGACCAACCTAGACAGCATATTAAAAAGCAGAGACATTTCTTTGCAAAGAAAGGTTCATCTAGTCAAAGCTATGGTTTTTCCAGTAGTCATGTATGGATGTGAGATTTGGACTATAAAGAAAGCTGAGGGCCAAAGAATTGATGCTTTTGAACTGTGGTGTTAGAAAAGATTCTTGAGAGTCCCTTGGACTACAAGGAGATCCAAGCAGTCCATCCTAAAGGAAATCAGTCCTGAATATTCATTGGAAGTACCAATGCTGAAGCTGAAGCTCCAGTACTTTGGCCACTGGATGCAAAGAACCAACTCTTTGGAAAAGACCCTGATGCTGGGAAAGATTAAAGGCAGGAGGAGAAGGGGATGACAGAGGATGAAATGGTTGGATGGCATAACTGACTCGATGGACATGAGTTTGAGTAAGCTTTGAGAGCTGGTGATGGACAGGGAGGCCTGGCGTGCTGCAGTCCATGGGGTTGCAAAGGGTCGGACACAACTGAGCGACTGAACTAAACTGAACTGAACTTATTTATATATACATTAATCAGAGAATGACTGCTTTATAATAGAATCCATTTCTCTATGGTAAAGAAACCAAGGTCTATATATCATACAATAAATTGATAGAGTAATTTAGGGACAGTTTTCAATACTTAACAGTAACTATATGAATTATACCACAGAAGTAACAGAATTATGTCTTTGAAACCAGTCCTTGCCATTCACTGTTTCAGCGCTCCAAATTCACTCTAAGCAACGTGTAACTGTTTTTAGAACTGGCTTTTGTGCTATTTTTATCCTTTTATTACACAGAACATGGTCACTGTAATTCTGATTATTTAGTATAACTTTTGGATTGACATAGTAATACACCAGGAAAAAGGCCATGTATATAGGATTCTGGTATCCATCAAGGTCAAGAAAATAGGAAAACAGAAGCTGTATCCTTTTTTTGACAATGGATTTAATGTGTGTAATTGTTAAAACAGGCATGGAAGGACTAACAGGAGTAGCTCACACCTCTAGGGCAGAAAGAACAAAGAGAAGAATCTGAGGTTGTTAGAACTTAGGAGCTTACAGGAATCTCACATCTCCGAAAAGGAGGCGTCATATATCGATGCTGATTTATCTGAGTGAGGGAGTACGTTGGGGAATGTGAAAAAATCAAACTTGGGAACTGGAACCTATTGCCACTAGTGAGGTTTTGCTGAGACAGTGTCAACAGGAATAGGAACAGGCAAGTCTCGCCTTCCTCTACCTGCCTTTGGGGCTCCCTTCAAGTGCCCCTTGTGGTAAAGCCTAAGAGAGATCCAGCTAGCAAAGGAGAAATGTGATTTCTAGAATCACAGGCCCAGCATCACAAAGCGTAACATGGAAGGATGGGTTAGAGCAAATACATAAGAGCTTAGTAATCCACACACTGATAGAAATCCCAGTTTTTCTGAGAAGTTCCAATGTATGTATACTCAAGGTCCATTTTACTCTTAAATATGCCATGATATCGATGACACATTGTATGAGCAAGTCTACAGATAAAACTATAAACACAAATTAAATTGAAGTCTCCATGGTAAATAGGTTCTAGAGATGGCCACTTTCCATTTCCTCTCGTCTGTTTGTACATGCTGCTTCCCACATAAGAGTTGGAGTCTACATCCCCTCAACTTGAATCTGTGTTGATCATAGTAACTTGCTTGAAGAAAAGAATATGGTAATAGACATTCTGAGGTTAGGTCATTAGAAAACCTTGCAGTATCTGTCTAGGTTTCTTGAAATACTTGCTCTTGGGACACTCTCAGCAAGAACCTAGCAACTGTGCTGTGAGATGTCCAAGCCTCATAAAGAGATTGCATGTGGGTCTTTAGTGGACAGTCCAACTAAAGTTCCAGCTAAGAGCCAACACCGAGTACCATGTAGTAACCCTTTCATGCATCCAGCAAAGTCAAGCCTTCTGATGATGACATCCCCAGCTGACATACAATTACCACACGTGGGAGACCCAAGTGAAAACTGTTTAGTTGGACTACATTAATACATGTAAATATTAAAGGTAATAATAAATTATAGTTTTGAGACACTAGGTTATAAGATGTTTATTTTTATAGTATACATAATTAGAATAGCCTCTTTAGTTTCCCAATGACTTTTCTAAGTGAGCTGTGACCCACCAAACAAATATCTCTATCTTCATCCAACTAATTAGGTTTACCAATAAATCTTGTTTTCCTGACTAGTTTCCTGTGTTTCCCCCTTAGATCACAAGTAGATTATAAACATATGAAAGGAAATGATCATGTCCTATTTTGCTTCTACATCTCCCACTTGATAAGCAAAAATTAACGATGTATAAGACTGTAATTAGTCTCAGTTGCTACCACAAAACTTTTAAACATAAAATCTAACTTTATGAGTCAGCAGGTTGACTACAATTGGATTAATTGAGGTAATAATTAACTACATAGTTCTGTTTCACAATGTGGCTCATCAGAACTTGTATTCAGGCTTTGGGTAGAGTTTTAGGTCTACTTCTTCTGAAGGTCTTCCTTAGGTCTTCTTCTTCTGAAGCCAAGACTGTAGTGCAACAGGTGCTAAGGCCATTCTCTTCTTTGAAGGATCACTAGAGCACAAGAGGCACACCAAATATCCCAACACATTCAAGGCTTCTGCTTATATCACACCTGTGGTCATTCCACAGGCCAAAGTAAACCACAGAGTCCATGAAATCAGTGGAATTAAGAGATGTACTTTGTCCAAGTGTAAGCATGGAAAAATAAATATTTGCTAGACCAGATAGACTTTAATTATATATACATGTATAATTATATATATACATATATATATATATATAAACATTACCTCCAAAAGATATAATTGTTTTCAAG
Organism: Bos javanicus; assembly: GCF_032452875.1. Taxonomy (NCBI): domain Eukaryota; kingdom Metazoa; phylum Chordata; class Mammalia; order Artiodactyla; family Bovidae; genus Bos; species Bos javanicus. Next base: position 49,714,422 of record NC_083888.1, on the reverse strand, counting down.
TGCACAGTGATGGGATATTTTCCAGAGATATCACATTAAATCACAGTAGACTCAAGAAGTCTGGAGTCATGTGAAACATCTTTGCTAATCACAAAGGTATGAAACTAAAAATCAATCATTAGAGAAAAACAGGGAAATTGATAACACCTGGAATTAAACAACATGATACTGAGCAGCTGGTGAGTCATCAAAAAAAAAATTAAAGAAGTCAAAAAATATCAGTTCAGTTCAGTCGCTCAGTTGTGTCCAACTCTTTGCGACTCCGTGAATCACACGCCAGGCCTCCCTGACCATCACCAACTCCCGGAGTTCACTCAGACTCACGTCCATCGAGTCAGTGATGCCATCCAGCCATCTCATCCTCTGTCGTCCCCTTCTCCTCCTGCCCCCAATCCCTCCCAGCATCAGCGTCTTTTCCAATGAGTCAACTTTTCACATGAGGTGGCCAAAGTACTGGAGTTTCAGCTTTAGCATCAGTCCTTCCAAAGAACACCCAGGGCTGATCTCCTCTAGAATGGACTGGTTGGATCTCGTTGCAGTCCAAGGGACTCTCAAGAATCTTCTCCAACATCACAGTTCAAAAGCATCAATTCTTCAGCGCTCAGCCTTCTTCACAGTCCAACTCTCACATCCATACATGACCATTGGAAAAACCACAACCTTGACTAGATGGACCTTTGTTGGCAAAATAACGTCTCTGCTTTGAATATGCTATCTAGGTTGGTCATAACTTTCCTTCCAAGGAGTAAGTGTCTTTTAATTTCATGGCTGCAGTCACCATCTGCAGTGATTTTGGAGCCCCAGAAAATAAAGTCTGACACTGTTTCCACTGTTTCCCCATCTATTTCCCATGAAGTGATGGGACTGGATGCCATGATCTTCATTTTCTGAATGTTGAGCTTTAAGCCAACTTTTTCTCTCTCCTCTTTCACTTTCATCAAGAGGTTTTTGAGTTCCTCTTCACTTTCTGCCATAAGGGTGGTGTCATCTGAATATCTGAGGTGATTGATATTTCTCCCAGCAATCTTGATTCCAGCTTGTGCTTCTTCCAGCCCAGCATTTCTCATGATGTACTCTGCATAGAAGTTAAATAAGCAGGGTGACAATATACAGCCTTGACATACTCCTTTTCCTATTTGGAACCAGTCTGTTGTTCCATGTCCAGTTCTAACTGTTGCTTCCTGACCCGCATATAGGTTTCTCAAGAGGCAGGTCAGGTGGTCTGGTATTCCCATCTCTTTCAGAATTTTCCACAGTTTATTGTGATCCACACAGTCAAAGGCTTTGGCATAGTCAATAATGCAGAAATAGATGTTTTTCTGGAACTCTCTTGCTTTTTCCATGATCCAGCAGATGTTGGCAATTTGATCTCTGGTCCCTCTCCCTTTTCTAAAACCAGCTTGAACATCTGGAAGTTCATGGTTCACCTATTGCTGAAGCCTGGCTTGGAGAATTTTGAGCATTACTTTACTAGCGTGTGAGATGAGTGCAATTTTGCAGTAGTTTGAGCATTCTTTGGCATTGTCATCAGAGACAAATGAAAAAAAAAAATGACATCCCAAAATCTATACAATGCAGCAAAAAGTGGATCTAAGAGAGAAGTTCTTAGCAATATAGGCTTACTTCAAGAAATAAGAAGAATCCTGTTTATTCAGATTTTCCACTTGTTAATGATTCAGTCTTGGAAGATTGTATGTTTCTAGAAATTCATCTGTTTCTTCTAAGTTGTCCAATTTGTTGGCATGTGATTGTTCATAGTTTTCTTATGACCCTCTATATTTTGTGGTATCAGTTGTAACTTCTTTCTCATCTCTGATTTTGAGTACTTTCTCTTGTTTTCTAGGTTAATCTAACTAAAGATTTGTCAATTATATTTTTCAAAGAACCAACTTGGTTCCATTGAGATTATTTTTTTTTTGTAGTTTTTATTTATTTCCATTTTGATCTTTATAATTTACTTGTTTCTACTAATTTTAGGCTTTGTTTTTTCCTTTTCTAGTTCCTTAAGTGTAAAGTTGTTTACTGGGGCTTTTATGTCTGATTTAATGTTATCATTTAATTCTAAGTTTTCCGTATTGATTTCCTGTCTGGATTATCTATTCACTGATGTAAATTAGGTGTTAAAGTCTCCAGTTTCAATTTCTCCCTTTGACATTGTTACTATTGCTTTTTATATCTTAGTGATCTTCTGTTGTATACATTCATAATGCTGCATCCTCTTGCTGGATCGACTCCTTTATCACTGTGTAATGCCCTATTTGTCTTTTATTACAATTTTTGTTTTTAAAGACTATTTTGTCTGATTCATGTTTTGTTGTTGCTATTCAGTAGCTGTTCAGTTGCTCAGTTAATGTCCGACTCTGCGACCCCATGGACTGCAGCACACCAGGCTTCCCTGTCCTTCACCATCTTTCGGAGCTTGTTCAAACTCATGTCCATTGAGTCAGTGATGCCATCCAACCATCTCATCCTCTGTCTTCCCCTTCTCCTTCTGTCCTCAATCTTTCCCAGCATCAGGGTCTTTTCTAAACAGTCAGCCCTTTGCATCAGGTGGCCAAAGTTTAGCTACTTGAAATCTCTTTTCATTTCCAATTCCTCAGGATATATTTTTCTATCACTTCAATTCCTTATTGTGTGTCCTTTCTTCTGAAGTGACTCTCTTGTAGGCAGCGTACAGATGGGCCTTGCCATTTTATCCATTAGGCCATTCTAAGTCTTTGATTGACAAATTTGGTACTTTGGCCAGTTCCATCACTGATTTGGGAAGATTCCCTGGAGGAGAAAATGGCAACCCACTCCATTTTCTTGCATATTAAAATCTCATGAACAGAGGAGCCTGCGGGGTTAGAGGGGAGGTTATAGTCCATAGTGTCACAAGAGTCAGATACGACTGAGCACACATACACAAGTATTGTTATTTTGTTCATTGTTTTCTGGCTGCTTCTGTAAATTCCTCCTGTTTCTTTCCTTTCCTTTCTTCCTTTCCTTGTGTTTTGGTGGTTTTCTTCAGCATCATGCTTAGATTCCTTTCTTATTTTCTTCCACGTATTTAATATTTTTTCCTTGTGGTAACTGTTAGGTTTGTTACGACATCCTATGCAGGTCATAGCCTGTTTTAAATTGGTAGCAACTTCAATGTGAACACATTCAAAGGTTTATCTTTTTACTCTTTCACCCACATTTTATACTTTTAATGACATATTTTACATATTTTTATTTTATGCATCCTTTAACTATTGTAATTTTAGTTATCTTTACTACTTTTGCTTTAAATTTCATACTTGCTTTATTAGTAAATGGTCTACTTTATTATATACTTACCTTTTCCAGTGAGATGTTTACTTTTGTATGTTTCCTTATTATTAATTAGTAGAATTCCTTTTTAGCTTAAAGAAGTCCCTTTAATACTTCTTACTTAGTGACTGGTTTAGTGGTATGATGAATTCCTTTATCTTTTGCCAGGTACTCAAGGGGCGTCCCCTATGTGGGGTGTGTGCTCTCCTCTTGTGTTGAGGTCAGGGCTGCCACAGGGTACTCATGAGCAAAGTTGGTCCCCAGACAGGCTGTGAAGCCCAGCCAAGGTGCAGAGGTGGGCAGGACTCTCAGCAGAGTAAACTCACTGGTGTTAACAGATTAGATAGAGAATTTGTAAAGGGCACCTGACAGCCTCAGCTTTGCAAGGTGGCCTAAAGTCATATAAATTGCCCCTGCAGTTACTCAGTCCCTCGGAAGTGTTCCAACTGGTTCCTGCCTCCACAGTAGATACTTTAAGACTAATAAGTGGATCCCTTTCACCCACAGTCCATGTGCTTTTCAATTTGTTGTTTATGTGCTGGTTTTGGGGTCGAGTCAGTCTGTGCACAAGCACTTAACAAGCAGATTTTCTGTCCCCTGCAATTCCATAGTTTTCCTGGGTATATTTCCTGTTGGTTTTCCAAACCATGTATTTAGGGGGCTCATCTCTACTGTGAAGGATCTATAGAGCTGGAATCTTCACAGCTCAGGGAAAAGGTCATAGCTTTGTGATGCCTCCTGACTGTGGATTGCCGTAGGAAGGGTGTGAGTTTTTGATAGGTGACCCCATATCTCTCTTCTACTTATTTTCATGCTCTCCTTTGACTCTTTGTCATGCAGGCTCTGTTCATCCGCTTTTCAAGTCCCTTTCTGAGGGAATTAATCCATATATAGTTGTAGTTTGTTGTGTCCAAGGACGAGGCTCTTTCTCCACTCCCATGTTGAACCACACCTAACTTGAAATTTTGTTTCAGAAATATGCACAGGATATTGAATATTTTAGAGAAAAATGTTCATTGATATGGCTAGAATAAGACTATCAGACTCATTATTTCCACTCAGGTAAAAATAACACAAAATAATGTACTGTTGATCTTTACAATATAGCCATAGATAATGGTACCCTAAATTTGTATTTTGATATAGTATTTATTCTTAATATGTCTTATTTAAAAGAATACTAGAACAGTATGAAAAGGCAAAATGATAGGATACTGAAAGAGGAACTCCCTAGGTCAGTAGGTGCCCAATACACTACTGGAGATCAGTGGAGAAATAACTCCAGAAAGAATGAAGGGATGGAGCCAAAGCAAAAAAATTACCCAGCTGTGGATGTGACTGGAGATAGAAGCAAGGTCCGATGCTATAAAGAGTAATATTGCATAGGAACCTGGAATGTCAGGTCCATGAATCAAGGCAAATTGGAAGTGGTCAAACAAGAGATGGCAAGAGTGAATGTCGACATTCTAGGAATCAGCAAACTGAAATGGACTGGAATGGGTGAATTTAACTCAGATGACCATTATATCTACTACTGTGGGCAGGAATCCCTCAGAAGAAATGGAGTAGCCATCATGGTCAACAAAAGAGTCCAAAATGCAGTACTTGGATGCAATATCAAAAACGACCGAATGATCTCTGTTCGTTTCCAAGGCAAACCATTCAATATCACAGAAATCCAAGTCTATGCCCCAACCAGGAACGCTGAAGAAGCTGAAGTTGAACAGTTCTATGAAGACCTACAAGACCTTTTAGAACTAACACCCAAAAAAGATGTTCTTTTCATTATAGGGGACTGGAATGCAAAACTAGGAAGTCAAGAAACACCTGGAGTAACAGGCAGATTTGGCCTTGGAATGCAGAATGAAGCAGGGCAAAGGCTAATAGAGTTTTGCCAAGAAAATGCACTGGTCATAACAAACACCCTCTTCCAACAACACAAGAGAAGACTCTATACATGGACATCACCAGATGGTCAACACCGAAATCAGATTGATTATATTCTTTGCAGCCAAAGATGGAGAAGCTCTATACAGTCAGCAAAAACAAGACCAGGAGCTGACTGTGGCTCAGATCATGAACTCCTTATTGTCAAATTCAGACTGAAATTGAAGACAGTAGGGAAAACGACTAGACCATTCAGGTATGACCTAAATCAAATCCCTTATGATTATACAGTGGAAGTGAGAAATAGATTTAAGGGCCTATATCTGATAGATAGAGTGCCTGATGAACTATGGAATGAGGTTCATGACATTGTACAGGAGACAGGGATCAAGACCATCCCCATGGAAAAGAAATGCAAAAAAGGAAAATGGCTGTCTGGGGAGGCCTTACAAATAGCTGTGAAAAGAAGAGAAGCAAAAAGCAAATGAGAAAAGGAAAGATATAAGCATCTGAATGCAGAGTTCCAAAGAATAGCAAGAAGAGATAAGAAAGCCTTTCTCAGTGATCAATGCAAAGAAATAGAGGAAAACAATAGAATGGGACAGACTAGAGATCTCTTAAAGAAAATTAGAGATACCAAGGGAACATTTCATGCAAAGATGGGCTTGATAACGGACAGAAATGGTATGGACCTAACAGAAGCAGAAGATATTAAGAAGAGATGGCAAGAATACACAGAAGAACTGTACAAAAAGATCTTCATGACCCAGATAATCATGATGGTGTGATCACTGACCTACAGCCAGACATCCTGGAATGTGAAGTCAAGTGGGCCTTAGAAAGCATCACTACGAACAATGCTAGTGGAGGTGATGGAATTCCAGTTGAACTATTCCAAATCCTGAAAGATGATGCTGTAAAAGTGCTGCACTCAATATGCCAGCAAATTGGAAAACTCAGCAGTGGCCACAGGACTGGAAAAGTTCAGTTTTCATTCCAATCCCAAAGAAAGGCAATGCCAAAGAATGCTCAAAACTACCACACAATTGCACTCATCTCACACACTAGTAAAGTAATGCTCAAAATTCTCCAAGCCAGGCTTCAGCAACAGGTGAACCGTGAACTTCCTGATGTTCAAGCTGGTTTTAGAAAAGGCAGAGGAACCAGAGATCAAATTGCCAACATCTGCTAGATCATCGAAAAAGGAAGACAGTTTCAGAAAAACATCTATTTCTGCTTTATTGACTATGCCAAAGCCTTTGACTGTGTGGATCACAATCAAATGTGGAAAATTCTGAAAGAGATGGGAATACCAGACCACCTGATCTGCCTCTTGAGAAATCTGTATGCAGGTCAGGAAGCAACAGTTAGAACTGGACATGGAACAACAGACTGGTTCCAAATAGGAAAAGGAGTTCGTCAAGGCTGTATATTGTCACCCTGCTTATTTAACTTCTATGCAGAGTACATCATGAGAAATGCTGGGCTGGAAGAAGCACAAGCTGGAATCAAGATTGCTGGGAGAAATATCAGTCACCTCAGATATGCAGATGATACCACCCTTATGGCAGAAAGTAAAGAAAAGCCTCTTGATGAAAGTGAAAGTGGAGAGTGAACAAGTTGGCTTAAAGCTCAACATTCAGAGAATGAGGATCGTGGCATCCAGTCCCATCACTTCATGGGAAATAGATGGTGAAACAGTGGAAACAGTGTCAGACTTTATTTCTGGGGGCTCCAAAATCACTGTAGATGGTGACTGCAGCCATGAAATTAAAAGACGCCTACTCCTTGGAAGGAAAGTTATGACTAACCTAGATAGCATATTCAAAAGCAGAGACATTACTTTGCCAACAAAGGTTCGTCTAATCAAGGCTATGGTTTTTCCTGTGGTCATGTATGGATGTGAGAGTTGGACTGTGAAGAAGTCTGAGTGCCGAAGAATTGATGCTTTTGAACTGTGGTATTGGAGAAGACACTTGAGAGTCCCTTGGACTGCAAAGAGATCCAACCAGTCTATTCTGAAGGAGATCAGCCCTGGGATTTCTTTGGAAGGAATGATGCTAAAGCTGAAACTCCAGTACTTTGGCCACCTCATGTGAAAAGTTAACTCATTGGAAAATACTCTGATGCTGGGAGGGATTGGGGGCAGGAGGAGAAGGGGACAACAGAGGATGAGATGGCTGGATGACATCACTGACTGGATGGACGTGAGTCTGGGTGAACTCCAGGAGTTAGTGATGAACAGGGAGGCCTGGCGTGCTGCGATTCATGGGGTCGCAAAGAGTCAGACATGACTGAGCGACTGAACTGAACTGAACTGAATCAAATTATAAAGGTAAGCCCTTTAATGCACTGCATGAATAACTTTTAAAAAGTAACTGTGCTGGAAAAGAATATATAATCTAGTATTGTACCATTTTTCTTGTAATTCTGTAAAATCCAAAGTGACTCATCAATGCCTTCAAGGTATACACTTAAAATATCTGAGTTCAGATATTATGAACATCCTTATTGGTCCAAAATGAACACACAGAAAACATCAGCCACATGTACACAGCAAGTATAATAAATCGTTAACTCCAAATACTTTATATTTACTGCCGTAAATCACTGATTGAAGTAAGATGATGCACTATTTTAATTCACAGTGAAGTACGCAGGCGTGTCTAAGATTTATAAGATTATTCATGATAATACCTTCATTTTCAAGGTAATGATGTGCCCTAAAGTATTAAAGATAAATAACTATGAGGAAAAAGTATTAATTTTATTTATCTTCACTTAGATTATATATTTTCACACTGTTCATGGGGTTCTCAAGGCAAGAATACTGTAGTGGTTTGCCATTCCCTTCTCCTGTGGACCACATTCTGTCAGACCTCTCCACCATGTCCCACCCATCTTGGGGGGCCCCACATGGCATGGCTTAGTTTCATTGAGTTAGACAAGACTGTGGTCTGTGTGATCAGATTGGCTAGTTTTCTGTGATTATGGTTTCAGTGTATCTGCCCTATGATGCCCTCTCGCAACATCTACCATCTTACTTGGGTTTCTCTTACATTGGATGTGTGGTATCTCTTCACGGCTGCTCTAGCAAAGCACAGCCGCTGCTCCTTACCTTGGACGCGGTCGCCCCTCCTGATCTTGAACATGGAGTAGCTCCTCTCCACCCTCCTGCACCCATGCATCCATCGCTTCTTGGACGTGAGGCAGCTCTTCCCGGCTGCCGCTCCTGACCTCAGACGAGAGTTAGCTCCTCTCAGCTACTCCTGCGCCATCACAGGCTGGCACTCCCGGCCCCCACCCCTGACCTTGGGCATGGAGTAGCTTCTCTCGGCCACGTTTCAAATCCTGAAAGATGATGCTGTGAAACTGCTGCACTCAATATGCCGGCAAATTTGGAAAACTCAGCAGTGGCCACAGGACGAAAAGAGATCAGTTTTCATTCCAACCCAAAAGAAAGGCAATGCCAAAGAATGCTCAAACTACTGCACAATTGCACTCCTCACATGCTAGTAAAGTGATGCTCAAAATTCTCCAAGCCAGGCTTCAGCAATATGTGAACCGTGAACTTCCTGATGTTCAAGCTGGTTTTAGAAAAGGCAGAGGAACCAGAGATCAAATTGCCAACATCTTCTGGATCATGGAAAAAGCAAGAGAGTTCCAAAAAAACATCTATTTCTGCTTTATTGACTATGCCAAAGCTTTTGACTGTGTGGATCACAATAAACTGGAAAATTCTGAAAGAGATGGGAATACCAGACCACCTGACCTGCCTCTTGAGCAACCTATATGCAGGTAGGAAGCAACAGTTAGAACTGGACATGGAACAACAGACTGGTTCCAAATAGGAAAAGAAGTACATCAAGGATGTACATTGTCACCCTGCTTATTTAACTTCTATGCAGAGTACATCATGAGAAATGCTGGGCTGGAAGAAGCACAAGCTGGAATCAAGATTGCTGGGAGAAATATCAATCATCTCGGATATGCAGATGACACCACCCTTATGGAGGAGAGTGAAGAGGAACTAAAAAGCCTCCTGATGAAAGTGAAAGAGGAGAGTGAAAAAGTTGGCTTAAAGGTCAACAGTCAGAAAACGAAGATCATGGCATCCGGTCCCATCACTTCATGGGGAATAGATGGGGAAACAGTGGAAACAGTGTCAGACTTTATTTTTGGGGCTCCAAAATCACTGCAGATGGTGATTGCGGTCATGAAAGTGAAAGACGCTTACTCCTTGGAAGGAAAGTTATGACCAACCTAGATAGCATATTCAAAAGCAGAGACATTACTTTGCCAACAAAGGTCCGTCTAGTCAAGGCTATGGTTTTTCCTGTGGTCATGTATGGATGTGAGAGTTGGACTGTGAACAAAGCTGAGCGCCGAAGAATTGACGGTTTTGAACTGCGGCGTTGGAGAAGACTCTGAGAGTCCCTAGGACTGCAAGGAGATCCAACCAGTCCATTCTAAAGGAGATCAGTCCTGGGTGTTCTTTGGAAGGAATGATGCTAAAGCTGAAACTCCAATACTTTGGCCACCTCATTTGAAAAGTTGACTCATTGGAAAAGACTCTGATGCTGGGAGGTATTGGGGGCAGGAGCAGAAGGGTATGACAGAGGATGAGATGGCTGGATGGCATCACCAACTCGATGGATGTGAGTCTGAGTGAACTCCGGGAGTTGGTGATGGACGGGGAGATCTGGCGTGCTGCGATTCATGGGGTCGCAAAGAGTTGGACATGACTGAGTGACTAAACTGAACGGAGATTATATATTTAAATATTGGTAGGCTATGCTGTGTCAAAATAGCACTAAAAGCTTTAGTAAAACTAATGAAATGGTAGAAATCTTTTTTTCTGGTGAAAAACTATAGTCCTGGTCTCTATGTTTTTAATTCCATTTCCTTTATGATCTACAACAGATATAACTAATCTATAGTAAAAAACTAAAAAGTGAAACTTTCTGAATGTGAATTGTTTTTAAGAAAACATGTGTAGGAAATTTCCAGTATGGTGGAAATGATCTATATTGTGTTATAGGTTTAGATTATATGGATGTGTGTATATGTCACTCATTGAATAGTTCCACTTAGGTTAGAATTTGAGGTATTTTGCAGTTTGGGGTTTATTATGAATAAAGCTATTATAAATATCTTTGAACATTCATTTTCTTTCTTTTTGTTTTTTTCCTAGTTTGGTCATGCCACACAGTTTGTGGGATCCTAGTTCCCCAGCCAAGGATTGAACCCATACCTTCAGCACTGAAAGAGTAGAGTTCTAACCACTGGACTGCTAGGGAATTCCCTGGAACATTTCTGGAAATGTGTACATACATATATACTAAGATATATATGTTGATATATAAGCTAGGTCTATTAGTCTGCTAGAACTGCCAGAACAGAATGTCACAATGACTTAAACAACAGAAATTTATTTTCTCATAGTTCTAGGGGCTGGAAATCCAAGAGCAAGAGGCTGGCAGGATTGTTTTCTGGTGAGACCTCTCTCTGACTTCATATGGCCTCTCCTCTCTGTATGCACACTCCTTATCTCTGCCCCTTCTTAGAAAGACACCAGACCTATTGATCAAGGCCCGATTTGTTTAACTTTGTTTAACCCTAAATATTTTTAAACACTCTATCTCCAAAGACAGGGGTTAGGGCTTCAAGGTATGAATGTACAGAGGGCCAAATTCAGCCTATAACACTGGGTCATGGTGACTATGTTTCTTAATGAAAAAGGAGTATCTTAGAATTGCTTGGAGGGCAATTATGATTAAGGCAGGCATAGGCTTTTATATGTCCAGGTCATAATTTTACAAGGGTTTTATTCCCACAGAACCTTATTGTGGAGTTTTTAATTTTAGTGGCTGCCCTGTGTTTTATAATTCAAAATAGAAAAGCAACATATGACACTATTCCTCAGACAGAGACCACAACATCATTGGATAACCTATTGTAACAGTTATAACAGTGCTTCAGGGATGACAGCAATGATAACAAAACGTTCCAATTCAAATACATATTACTATTTCATAGTTTACTTAGCTTGGAATATATACATTCAGAAAACAGGACAGTACAGAAAATGCTGCAGTCAGTATCAACTTATCCAAGTACAGCAGAGGTTCTGAAACTTGACCTACTCTTGGCTGCATATCAAGACCACCTGGGGAGCTTTGAAAGTCCCTATGCTCATTCTTGTTGGTGTTGTTCAGTCACTAAGTCAGGTCCGACTCTTTGATAACCTGTGGACTCCAGCATGACAGGCTTCTGTGTCCTTCACTATCTCCAAGAGTTTGCTCATACTCATGTCCATTGAGTCGATGATGCCATCAAACCATCTCATTCTCTGTCACCCTCTTCTCCTCCTGCCCTCAGTTTTTCTCATCATCAGGGTCTTTTGCAATGAGTTAGCTCTTCACATCAGGTGGCCAAAGTATTGGAGCTTCAGCTTAAGCATCAGCCCTTCCAGTGAATATTCAGGGTTAATTTCCTTTAGGATGGACTGTTTTGCTCTCCTTGCTGTCCAAGGAACTCGCTGTCATTCTTAACCCAGACAAATTAAATCAGAATCTCCGAGGTAAGAACCATGCATCAGTATTTGTTTAAAACACCCCAGGTGATTCCTACATGTAGTTGTGACTGAGAACCACTGATCTACAGCTTCAAATAACTGCAGTTCACACTAAGGTAATTTTATTAAGCCTGATTGGTCACTCAACATTACTTTTAGATTCTTGCTATACTCATCCCTTGCAAAGCACAGCTGATACATACATTAAAAGTAATATATTTCTAATTAACAACCTATAGATACATAGAATATAATCCATTCAAAGAATAAATGTGCATGTTTATTTAATGGATTTTTGTTCTATATAAGTAATGTCCCACATGTAGATAATGCCAAAATATTAAATACAAAAAAAAAAAACCTCAAATGAAAATTTTTAAATGAAGTATATTTAGCTAAGTTTTGAGGCTTCCCCCGTGGCTCAGCAATAAAGAATCTGCCTGCAATGCAGGAGACTCGGGAGATGTGGGTTCAATCTCTGAGCTAGGAAGGTTCTCTACCCAGGAGGGCACAGCAACACACTCCAGTATTCTTGCCTAGGAAATCTCATTCACAGAGGAGCCTGGCAGTCCACAGTCCATGGGGTGGCAAAGAGTTGGACATGACTGAAGCGAATGAGCACGCAGCTATATTTCTCACTTTAAAAGAGAGTTGTAATACATAAATAAAAGGGAAGGTTAGACTAAACCATGTGGTACTAAATTAGAGTCAGAAACATTCAGTTCAGTTCAGTCACTCAGTCGTGTCCAGCTCTTTGCAACCCCATGAATAGCAGCAAGCCAGGCCTCCCTGTCTATCACCATCTCCCAGAGTTCATTCAGACTCATGTGCATCGAGTCAGTGATGCCATCCAGCCATCTCATCCTCTGTCATCCCCTTCTCCTCCTGCCCCCAATCCCTCCCAGCATCAGAGTCTTTTCCAATGAGTCAACTCTTCACGTGAGGTGGCCAAAGTACTGGAGTTTCAGCTTTAGCATCATTCCTTCCAAAGAAATCCCAGGGCTGATCTCCTTCAGAATGGACTGGATGGATCTCCTTGCAGTCCAAGGGACTCTAAAGTGTCTTCTCCAATACCACAGTTCAAAAGCATCAATTAAAATGTAGATATAAAAATAATTATATTAATAGATATATTGTTCATGTAGATTATTATGACTACATATATTTATAGTCTGTAGATAAGACCTAGAAACAATAACATCCCATCAACAAGGATATCAGTGTCCAGATCTTAGTTTCTAACTACTATTCTCTAATAAAAAGAACCACATTCCTTGGAGAAATGACCAGTACTAGGGCTGGAGCATGCAAAATACTAAATGAGCTTTGAGCATCTTACTCCACCAGAGAATAAGGAAGTACGCAAAATACAAGGGAAAGAGGACAGATTAGAGTAGCAAAGGAACCACCTGTAAAGAGCTCTTTATGGCCAAAGCTGGAACAACTTGAGCAGTGAAAGAAATAATGAAGTATTAGATTATAACGTAAAGTACAAAGTAAATACACATGAGTTTATACTGAAATAAATGAATGAATAAATGATGAGGAACAGATGAATATTTCTTACAGAAGAGATTTATTTCATATATGTATATACTCCATGCTTCAAGAGGGTGATGCTTATAACACATACAGACACACACACAAACACTCACACACACACATTTTAGGCTGGGCTTGACTTAGTAACTTGCTTGCAAAGAACGGAATAGGTAAGGGGAGAAATGAAAACATTACACTGGAGAAAGCTGACGAACAATAATCAAGTGATGAAGCTTAATATCCCCAATGATGTTGTGTGTATATTACATACTCCCTGATACAGTGTGCTGAGAAGGGCATGTAACCTCTGTGGTATTCTTTGCATAAACCCATAAACTCAGACTAATCATCAGAAAAACACCTCAATAACCCAGGTTGGAGGACGTTCTGCACGATACTTGGTCAGTACTTCTCAACATTCAAAGTCATAAAAATACAAAGAAAGACTCAGAAGCTGTCTCTGACCAAACCAGATGAGAAATAAATGCCATGTGGTGCTCTGGACTGGATCCTGGAACAAAAAGAGAACATCAGTGGGAAAACTGGGGACACTGAAACTCAAACTGCAGTCAGGAACACTGGCGTGGTTTGCATACCCTTCTTCAGGGATCTCCTAGGGATCGAACCCAGGTGTCCTGTGTCTCTTGTATTTGCAGGCGGGTTCTTTGCCATTAGTGGTACCTCGGAAGCCCCGAAACTGTAGTTTAGTTAAAAGTAATCTACCAAGGTCACTTTATCAATTTTGACAACTGTACCAATTGAAATGTTAGATGTTAACTATGGGGAAACTTAGACAAAGGATATACATGACCTGTCTCTGCTATGATTGCAGTTTTTCTGAAAATCAAACATTAGTTCAAAATAAAGGTTCATTTAAAAATCTATGTAATTAGAAAGATATTTCTCTCAGTATAAAAACATGACTAAACACATTGAACAATTACAGGTACCACAGAGATTTCTTCTTTCTCTATTACAGAGTATATTTTTAAAATAAGGAAATGTGATAGTCATTAAAACCTAAATTGCTCTTGCACAATAAGTAAAATTGTATTTTATACTATTCCCAGTGCAGTTACTTAAATACATGTGCTAGGCTTGTTCTGGGCATGAATCAAACATTGAAACTAAAAACCCATTTAGATAAATATTACTTCAGAGATTTTTGTCACTGTGTATCTGAGATTCCAAGTACATTGAAACAGAGGGAGAAAATCAGTTGTCTAAATTCTTTGTCTTGTCACAGGTTTATTAGATGGAATTTTATTTCTCTCAACATCTCTTGAAACTGATTTTCATTTTGCTATATTATTTCTTTAGAAAAGAGTTTACTTTAATATCACTGCTGCTCCAGCATATATTGTTTCTATTGAGTTTTATTCAGATCTTGAGAATCTCAGATAAACAAAAGTTTCAGAAATTACAATTCAACTTTATTTAAGTTTTAATTCTACTAAGTCACAGTGGGCCTAAAGATTATGTGAAAGACTGCTGCATAAAATTTAAAGCTTTAGCTAGTTAAGATCTAGATATTAAGAGTGAACTGAATGGACTATTTAATAATTTAACATAAAAGGATACTACAAGTATACTTTCACAGATTTATATAATTACAGGCAATTAAATGTACTAAATAAATAAAATAGTAAATTATATTTACTATAATTAAATAGTACTATATAACGAACACCTTTTTTCACAAATGCAGTAGAACTTTTATTTTGGTTTTTGAGGGTATATATGTCACCCTGCTTATTTAACTTCTATGCAAAGTATATCATGAGAAACGCTGGGCTGGAAGAAGCACAAGCTGGAATCAAGATTGCTGGGAGAAATATCAATAACCTCAGATATGCAGATGACACCACCCTTATGGCAGAAAGTGAAGAGGAACTAAAGAGCCTCTTGATGAAAGTGAAAGAGGAAAGTGAAAAAGTTGGCTTAAAGCTCAACATTCAGAAAACTATGATCACGGCATCTGGTCCCATCACTTCATGGGAAATAGATGAGGAAACGGTGGAAATAGTGTCAGACTTTATTTTGGGGGCTCCAAAGTCACTGCAGATGGTGATTGCAGCCATGAAATTAAAAGACACTTACTCTTTGGAAGGAAAGTTATGACCAAACTAGATAGCATATTGAAAAGCAGAGACATTACTCTGCCAAAAAAGGTCCATCTAGTCAAGGCTATAGTTTTTCCAGTGGTCATGTATAGATGTGAGAGTTGGACTGTGAACAAAGCTGAGCGCCGAAGAATTGATGCTTTTGAACTGTGGTGTTGGAGAAGACTCTTGAGAGTCCCTTGGACTGCAAGGAGATCCAACCAGTCCATTCTAAAGGAGATCAGTCCTGGGTGTTCTTTGGAAGGACTGATGTTCAAGCTGAAACTCCAATACTTTGGCCACCTCATGTGAAGAGTTGAGTCATCGGAAAAGACCCTGATTCTGGGAGGGATCAGGGGCAAGAGGAGAAGGGGATGACAGAGGATGAGATGGTTGGATGGCATCACCGACTCAATGGACATGAGTTTGAGTGAACTCTGGGAGTTGGTGATGGACAGGGAGGCCTGGTGTGCTGCAGTTCATGGGGTTGCAAAGAGTGGGACACGATTGAGCAACTGAACTGAACTGAACCAACGTTTAAATGATCTCCCACCTCTATCATATTATTTTTCTCCTCATTCATTCTCTTGCTGTTTTCCATGTCTACTTTAAATAAGAGAATCACATTTTTTTTACTAATGAACAAAGATGATATTCAATAGATAAAAAGAAAATAAATGTCAGAAGTCAATGACAGTTAAATAAAAATGTAAATTTAACTAAACTTCTCAGTAACTACATTCATTGTGTAAATACCTGCAGTGGACTGTTAGTGTACCATGCTTCCCAGATTTCTACCCTTTTCTAAGTCCCCTCTCATGACCTGATTTATCTGACACAGAAAATATTAGTAGAAACACACTGTGCCAGGACCGAGCCTAAACCTTAACTTGTCTGGTATTCTTCCACTTTGTCCTCTTCGGAACGCTTGCTAGAATGCTCCATCTTGAAATCATGCTATGAGGGAGCCCAAGTAGCTACATGGAAGAGAACTAGGGCTCCGGACTGACAGCCCATCTGAGATCCCAATCAAGCCTCCAGATTGACTACAGACACCCAAACACTCCATCAAAGCAGACCAACCAGTCAACCTACAGAATCATGGCGTGTAATAAACTGCTGTTTTAAGACACTAAGTTTGGGGATGGTTTGTTTTACAATAAAGGAAAACTGAAACAACTTCGCAGTGAATACAGATTTATGAAGAACCATCGTTACACGTGGCTTTGAGGATGATCACTTCTATTGTCAATGAGTCCCAGAGACAAGGAAAGACAAATGACAGTTTGGAAGTAGTCCAGAAAAAACAATGAATATATGTTAATTCTTCTTATGATTGTGTTCTTCTAAGAGGAATTAGGAGGCCTTTGACCAGTAATTTAGAACTATAGCACAGCACATTGCTACTGAAAATAAAATTCTCAATTGGCAAAATCAGTATCATCTGGAAGCTTGCTAGAAATGCGGACTCTCAGGCTCCACAAAGACCTTATAAATTAGAATCTGCATCTTAGTGTGGTCCCTTTCCTTAACATAAATTTAAACTATGATATAACCAAGAATAATAACTTTTTTAAACTTGTGCTTGCATCTGTGTGTGAGAGAGAGACAGAGAGAGATAGAATGATTTCCTGCATATTGCCAAATGTTGTCTGTTGTGATTTGGTAACTAAGTCATGTCTGTCTCTTTTGCGACTCCATGGACCGTAGCCCGAAAGGCTCCTCTGTCCAGGGATATTCCTGGCAAGAAAACTGGAGTGGGTTGCCATTTTATCCTCCAGGGGATCTTCCCCATCCAGGAATTGAACCTGCGCCTCCTGCTTGGCAGGCAGATTCTTTACCACTGAGCTACCTGGAAAGCCCCATATTGCACCATCAGATCAGATCAGATCAGTTGCTCAGTCGTGTGCAGCTCTTTGCAACCCCATGAATTGCAACACGCCAGGTCTCCCGGTCCATCACCAACTCCCAGATTTCACTGAGACTCACATCCATCGAGTCAGTGATGCCATCCAGCCATCTCATCCTCTGTCATCCCCTTCTCCTCCTGCCCCCAATCCCTCCCAGCATCAGCGTCTTTTCCAATGAGTCAACACTTCGCATGAGGTGACCAAAGTACTGGACTTTCAGCTTCAGCATCATTCCTTCCAAAGAAATCCCAGGGCTGATCTCCTTCAGAATGGACTGGTTGGATCTCCTTGCAGTCTAAGGGACTCTCAAGAGTCTTCTCCAACACCACAGTTCAAAAGCATCAGTTCTTCAGCGCTCAGCCTTCTTCACAGTCCAACTCTCACATCCATACATGACCACAGGAAAAACCATAGCCTTGATTAGACGCACCTTTGTTGGCAAAGTAATGTCTCTGCTTTTGAACATGCTATCTAGGTTGGTCATAACTTTCCTTCCAAGGAGTAAGCGTCTTTTAATTTCATGGCTGCAGTCACCATCTGCAGTGATTTTGGAGCCCAGAAAAATAAAGTCTGACACTGATTCCACTGTTTCCCCATCTATTTCCCATGAAGTGGTGGGACCAGATGCCATGATCTTCGTTTTCTGAATGTTGACCTTTAAGCCAACTTTTTCACTCTCCACTTTCACTTTCATCAAGAGGCTTTTGAGTTCCTCTTCACTTTCCTCCATAAGGGTGGTGTCATCTGCATATCTGAGGTTATTGATATTTCTCCCAGCAATCTTGATTCCAGCTTGTGCTTCTTCCAGTCTAGCGTTTCTCATGATGTCCTCTGCATAGAAGTTAAACAAACAGGGTGACAATATACAGCCTTGATGAACTCCTTTTCCTATTTGGAACCAGTCTGTTGTTCCATGTCCAGTTCTAACTGTTGCTTCCTGACCTGCATACAAATTTCTTAAGAGGCAGATCAGGTGGTCTGGTATTCCCATCTCTTTCAGAATTTTCCACAGTTTATTGTGATCCACACAGTCAAAGGCTTTGGCATAGTCAATAAAGCAGAAATAGCTGCTTTTCTGGAACTCTCTTGCTTTTTCCATGATCCAGCGGATATTGGCAATTTGATCTCTGGTTCCTCTGCCTTTTCTAAAACCAGCTTGAACATCAGGAAGTTCACGGTTCACATATTGCTGAAGCCTGGCTTGGAGAATTTTGAGCATTACTTTACTAGCGTGTGAGATGAGTGCAATTGTGTGGTAGTTTTGAGCATTCTTTGGCATTGCCTTTCTTTGGGATTGGAATGAAAACTGAACTTTTCCAGTCCTGTGGCCACTGCTGAGTTTTCCAAATTTGCTGGCATATTGAGTGCAGCACTTTCACAGCATCATCTTTCAGGATTTGGAATAGCTCAGCTGGAATTCCATCACCTCCACTAGCTTTGTTCGTAGTGAAGCTTTCTAAGGCCCGCTTGACTTCACATTCCAGGATGTCTGGCTGTAGGTCAGTGATCACACCATTGTGATTATCTGGGTCATGAAGATCTTTTTTGTACAGTTCTTCTGTGTATTCTTGCCATAAAAGCCTGGAAATCCAATGACGGAATATCCTAACAGGATGCAGGAGTAAATCAAAGAATATTGACCATAAAGTGGAAATACCCATTATAAACAATTCTGCCAAAACTGTCCTTTTACCTGAAATACTATCTTCACTTGAACCCTGCCTTGCTCTTGTGAATCATAGCAGTTAGTCACATGGTTTGAGAGTTGGTGGGAGAGAGGGTTGTGTATAAACCCAGGGTGAGATCATCTCCCATGAGTACAAATTAGGTTCTTCTACAGGGGAGTGGAATGCGGGTGGAGACTCTCAGGGAGGGGAAATGAGGGAGATCGAGATGAGACATCCTGTATGAAAATTCTGCCATTTTTATCTAATCCTGGAGTCCAGAAACATTTATATCTAACATTCCACTTCTAGTTTTTGTTTCATTCATTTTGTGGTTTTTTTTGACATTTTATTTGGTTATTCTAAAACGTAAACACACAATTTCACAGTCTATGCAGAATTAATAACTAGGCTTTGAAGGAGATGACACCTGCATGACACGATTAGCACTAGATTGAAGGACAAGAGTAGTCCCAGACCAGAACTCTTAATGGACATCCCTAGTCTAATATTTAAATATCACACTTTGTTATGTTTGTTTCACTTACTCTTTAGTGACATGAAACATTACAAATATATCTAAACCTCCCAGAATTCTATCCCTGCCCTACTTCCCAAAGGAGCAACTTCTCTGCTGAAGATGTACAAATCATTGGTGTGGTTGCTCTTAATTTTTTTACAATACACTACATTGTGCCTAAAGTAAGATGTAGCTTTTAAGATTTACTAAAATTATATGTAACATTTTTCAAGTTGCTGCATTCACTCATCATTATATTCACTCACATTGATATGGTTTATATACAGGCTTTCTCGATTTACAGTGGTGCTGTGTCCTGATAAACCCATTGCTGTAAGTTGACAATATTGTAAATCAAAAAGTGCATTTACGACATCAAACATACTGAACATCATAACCCAGTCTACTTTAAACATGCACAGAATACATGCAAATAGACTACTGTTGGATAATAACATCTAACACAAAGCCTGTTTTATAATAAATTGCTGAATATCTCATGTAATTTATTGAATACTGTGCTGAAAGTGAAAAACAGAATGGTTACATGAGTACAGAATGGCTATTAAGTATATCTGCTGCTTACCATGGGGTTGCTAAGAGTCAGACATGACTGAGTGACCTCACTTTCACTTTTCACTTTCATGCACTGGAGAAGGAAATGGCAACCCACTCCAGTGTTCTTGCCTGGAGAATCCCAGGGATGGGGGAGCCTGGTGGGCTGCCGTCTACGGGATCACAAAGAGTCAGACACAACCTAAGTGACTTAGCAGCAGCAGCAGCAGCAGCCCTCATGACCACAGAGCTGACTGGGAGCTATAGTTCACTTCTGTTGCCCAGCATCTTGAGAGAGTATCCTACAACATATCACTAGCCTGAAAATTCCACTACATTTCAAAGTATGATTTCTATTGAATGTATATCATTTCACACCAGTGTAAAGTTAAAAAATCACAAGTAGAATGAACCATCATAAAGCTGGGAACCATCTGTAGTTTATTTTAAACATAAGGTTGTGTAGCATTTTATAAATACCCTGTGATTTATCCATTACTCAGGTGGGGACTATATCATATTTACACACTTTACTTTTACCATCAGTGATGAAATAAACATCCTTGCTCAGAATATCTGTGTATATGTGCGGTGTTTTCTGGGCTTCCCAGTTGACACTAGTGTAAACCAGAGCATGAAAAAGAAAAAGCAACCTTGACATCTAGTACTAACAGCCAGGCTATGATGTTCCTAGTCAACCCATTTTACAAACATCAAAATAATTTGAAGTCATTCTGTGTCCATAATGAACAAGGAAAAAAAAAAAAACATTATAAAATTATGTCTCACCTGACAAAAATCGGAATTTAGTGCAAACCACAAACATGATCAAGCATCTTCCTCTTCTGACACTAATACTAGTGACTGCTGTGTCTTTATCCGTTAAATGTTACCCCCTCTCCTTTCTTTTTGTCTCCTATGTAAAAATTGCTAAGTTACTCAATCATATCATTATTCCCACTTTCATCCATGACCCAGTTCAGCAAAACCTCCCCATGCAAGCACAAATCACCTAACCCAAGTCTAACTCCTATAGCCCTCACTCCAGTATCCTCTGTGACACCCACGTTTTCCCTTGCGGTGCATCTTCCTCCTGAAACAAGTGTTAAACCCAACCTTCTTTGACTACAGGTGTTACTGGTCATCTTTGGAGGACACTAAGATAGGTTACCAATAAAGTGGGAATGGGGATACACATACATATACTTGCCATACTTGGTACACTACTGTACACACTTAAAATATTTTACTGTTATAAACACTACCTATTACTGTAAAAATTAATAAACAGAGATCTCAGTTAAATAGAGTTGTTGCCTCACAATCATAGCAGAGCCCAGCAGGGAAAATGGAGACTTCTCCTCTTTCTGGACAATGAGAAGCCCAGAACTGTTGTTTCCTATAGCCTGCCCAACTTTCTTTTCCTTTCTATTACAAACATGTTCGCCTTTCCCTGCTGTGTTTGGACTTGCACATAACTCACCTGTGATTGCAGACCCAAATTGCAATTCTCTGCTGATTCCAAACACTCTCTTTGTTAGAGAAATATCTGGCAGTCTATCTACTTGTTTCAGGTCAACATTAGACATGGTCATTGTAGAAGTAAAGGGAATAATTCACAAAGGATAAAAAAGAAAAACAGTCAACCAGATATCCAGTCAAAACTATTGTCATATTAAGGACATTGTTTTAGTTTATTTTTAAGATAAATATTATATAATTACAAAATGATTTGTAATATATTTTTTTCACTTAAGATGTCAGGTTTTTTTTCACATTATTTGGTGGAAAATAACTAATTCATAATATTCATATGAATATTAACTAGTGTCAGTATTAATATATCTATTACATAATTTAATAGTTCCAAATTTCAACTTTCAGAGCAGAAATGCAATAGATACTTTTTATAGTATATGTAAATTTGTTTTGAATGACTCCAAAATCTTAATATTTTTCTTCTTCCAGATAATTTTCTTCCTAACTGGATTTTAGAAACGTATTTCTGTAGAGGAAAAACATCAACCTGAATCAAAGCTGTACTGGGTGGATTTCATGCATGCTTAGTCATGTCCAACCCTTTGCAACCCCATGGACTGTAGCCCACCAGGCTCCTTTGTTCATGGAAATTCCCAGGCAAGAATACTAGAGTGGGTTGCTATTTCCTCCTCCAGGGGATCTCCCCAACTCAGGGATCCAACCTAGGTCTCCTGCATCTCCTGTTTTGGAGGTGGATTTCTTATCCTGAATCACCAGGGAAGTCCCAGTTGAAGCTACTCCACCATTTAAGGTGGTGCAAGTGGGGCTGCCGTCTATGGGGTCGCAGAGTCGGACACGACTGAAGCGACTTAGCAGCAGCAGCAGCAGTGGTAAAGAACTTGCCTGCCAATGAAGAGGACATAGAGACTGGGTTTGATCCCTGGACCAGGAAGATCCCCTGGAGAAGGATATGGCAACCCACTCCAGTATTCTTGCTCGGAGAATCCCATGGAGAGAGGAGCCCAGCAGGCTACTTTCCAGGGGGTCACAAAGTGTCAGACGTGACTGAAACAACTTAGCACACACACACAACCATTTAAGCTTCTTCTTTCAAATTCAATAAAATATTTTTCTTTTCTGACTCTCATTTTTTTGGTCTTTTCTCATAACTTGACAAGTGTTCTTTTCTTTTTTTTAAATTATGGGAATTTTCTATGCATTTTCCATAACTAAACAATTTACATTACATAATCATTTCCTGTCATTCAACTGTTAGAAAGAAACATGTCATAGTAACTTAGCTACCTGGGGTTAGCATATTTTTCAAGGAGCTTTTTTCATATCTTTACATTTTTTTTCTGATAAGATTAATATATATTCTATTTTTTTTAAGTCATGGAAGCACTTTTTCTTCCGAATATTATCTATAATTTATTTTACCATTATGTCCTTAATGATGACTATGACACATGACTATAAACATGTGTCAGTGATGCCTAGCACTTGGGATTTTTGTTTCCCACACAGTAGACTTTCCAAAGAGTTCCAATGTCCTGCCTCAGGCTGTCACCTGAAGAATAAAGGGTTATATGCACATTCTTAATAGACTAGAAATTCCTAAGACCACTGCAGAAATCAGCACCACAGCTGCCTGAGAAGTCACAGACATCTGGCATGAAGCATTTTTGTTTACTTATTTTTAATACAATACCATAGCTAAAGGACATAAGAATTTTTTGATAAAGGTGCCACAGAGGATGTGTTAATTTCTTCTTTTCTACAGTGATTCACAGGTGGGCAGAGTCACACTGTTTCTCTCTGATCTGAACAAAGGCCCTTTAGCTTAACAGTCAGGCAGAGGGGCAGGGTTCCCTGAGGTGCGTCATTCTGGATACTTATAGCTACAGACAGCATCTTTTTAGTGACTGTAGCCACGAAAGCAAAGGAGAGCCAAAGTTAAAGTAAAAGAAACAGATCCAACCATGGAGTAAGATTTTGTTCTTCCCTGTTACAGGAATGAAGAACAACTAATCGACAGAAGATCAGATCTCTTCCCTAGCTCCCATTTCAGTAATGTCCCAAACAAATTGTGACCAAACTATGGGAACAAGATAACATCTAGGTAAGATCACGGAGTTAGAGTCAAGGAGCCTGCATGCCTTGGGCAATGGCGATGACTCTGATGCTCTATCTCAATGATTATCTGAGGGTACTTCCCTCCTTTCCTTTAAAACTTTCATGGTTGAGCAAAATCTTCAACAGCGGTGCTTCGGGGTCACTGCGTCTACTGCCTCCCCAGATTGCTGGCATTCTGATTAAAAACAACTATTCCCTCTACCTACATTTATGAGTTTGATTTTGCAAGCAGTGAGCAGCAGGGCCCAATTTATTTGATAATGTAATGGCACCTATAGTTCTCTGACATGTAGATTCAAAAGCTAATGGTGAATAAATGCTTGCTGGGCCTTGCAGAGAACACAGGACGCAGAGTGGACTCTGATCACTAGGCCCTGACAGGTTTCCTCCTCCATACCTACCCAAGACTGCTTGCAGACATTTCTGGTAAAAGCTCTGTTCTAGGAACAGGTCCTCTACAAATTATTTTAGGCAGTTAAGGGAAAGGTCTTTTGGATCTTGATTGTTTTCAGCTTGAAAGAATGCACCCGCCAAAGAGATATTTAGGGGTAGCAAATTTGGCTCCTCTACAGATTCAATCCACAAAATACGATATGGATATCATCACTATTCACAGTGATAGATCACCAGAGGACTTGCTGGGCTTCCCAGGTAGGGCTAAGTGAAGAGACTCTGCCTACCAATGAAGGAGAAACAAGAGACGTGGATTTGATCCCTGGGTTGTTAAAATCCCCTGGAGTAGGAAATGGTACCCCACTCCAGTGTTCTTGCTAGAAAAATTCCACAGGCAGAGGAGCCTGGCAGGCTACAGTCCTCAGGGCTGCAAAGAGTTGAACACGAGTGAGCTACCGAGCACATATGCACACACATGGGCGTGCTGCAGGAATATATATAGTAAGGGATTACTGTCCGATGATGCAACGTAAAGAGAAAAGTGTTTATTTGGTCATGTATTCAACAGTATCACTCATTCTTTTGCATGGTGGGAAGACATAAGAAAGCTACCAATCAGTCCTTTCAAACCTCTTTATTCATAAAGATCTCATTTTCATGTATATTTTCCCATCTTTTTCTAACCTCTCCACTTGTTCAATCAGAAATACAGAATGCTTTTTCTTTTTGAATGGTGTGTTTCTTTACTTAGCTATGCAAGTGGTGTGCCTTCTTGCATAGGAAAATTAATATATTAATACTTCAAGCTTTCTAAATGATATTTCAAAAGGGAGAGGTGGAAGTATTTAATCAGAAATGTAAAACAATTTCTCCAGTAAAGATTTCTCACTTCTCAAATTAGTAGAAGAGAAAAAAATATTTTTTGCACACATACCCTTGTTTTCTTGAGTATTTTGTTTCCAGACAGTCTGATTCCCTACATTCTATGAATTAGCTGTATTTTTCCACCTTAAGGAGCTCATCAGATGTCAATTTTATTGACGTCTGGTCCTTTATTTTATATAAAAAAGAATTAATAAATGTTCTCTTAAGTTATTCTCTTAATGATCTCTCTGATAATTAAGTTAATCTGTTTTTCAGAAGAATTTTTGTTTTTAAATACTTGTCTAACACTTGCTATTTACTTAAGAGGTTAAAACTAGTCTAACTGGCTGTTAAGACTAACATTTTCAGTAACATTGCTGCTTTTTAGTAATT
Organism: Bos javanicus; assembly: GCF_032452875.1. Taxonomy (NCBI): domain Eukaryota; kingdom Metazoa; phylum Chordata; class Mammalia; order Artiodactyla; family Bovidae; genus Bos; species Bos javanicus. The sequence continues at coordinate 49,689,106 of NC_083888.1, read as the reverse complement.
ACAAGTATAAATTTGGCCAAAATCCAGTTAGATTAGAAATTAAAAACTTATTTCTAATAAAAGTTTAAAGCAAGTTATAATTTTCTAATCTTAAACCATTCGTAAATTGGTTTACTCTAATCTTAAATCATTTATAAATTTAATATCCTTAGTAAATAGAGCATCTTTGATTTTTATGACTGAAAAAAACAGATTTTTATAAATCTCTTTCCTTTCCACCAAACATGCTTTGTGAAAAAAGAAGTATAAAAATAATTCAATTTACCTCATAAAAAGGATTAGATTTGGGTATCCTCAGATTTGATGTTTGTCAGTAACTCTACTGCATGCCAAAATTTTAATAGTTATTCCAAGTTTATTGATGATAGCTTTAGTTAGGTGCCAAGTCTTCTTCAAAGGAATAAGAGGTAATTATAAATAGATAAGCCTAAAAATCCGCTGGATCATCGAAAAAGTAAGAGAGTTACAGAAAAACACCTATTTCTACTTTATTGACAATCCCAAAGCCCTTGACTGTGTGGATAACAATAAACTGTGGAAAATTCTGAAAGGGATGGGAATACCAGACCACCCGACCTGCCTCTTGAGAAACCTATATGCAGGTCAGGAAGCAACAGTTAGAACTGGACATGGAACAACAGACTGGTTCCAAATAGGAAAAGGAGTATGTCAAGGCTGTATATTGTCACCCTGCTTATCTAACTTCTATGCAGAGTACATTATGAGAAACGCTGGGCTGGAAGAAGCACAAGCTGGAATCAAGGTTGCCGGGAGAAGTATCGGTAACCTCAGATATGCAGATGACACCACCCTTATGACAGAAAGTGAAGAGGAACTAAAAAGCCTCTTGATGAAAGGGAAAGTGGAGAGTAAAAAAGTTGGCTTAAAGCTCAACATTCAGAAAACGAAGATCATGGCATCTGGTCCCATCACTTCATGGCAAATAGACGGGGAAACAGTGGAAACAGTGTCAGACTTCATTTTTATGGGCTCCAAAATCACTGCAGATGGTGATTGCAGCCATGAAATTAAAAGACGCTACTTCTTGGAAGGAAAGTTATGACCAACCTAGATAGCATATTCAAAAGCAGAGATATTACTTTGCCAACAAAGGTGCGTCTAGTCAAGGCTATGGTTTTTCCTGTGGTCATGTATGGATGCGAGAGTTGGACTGTGAAGAAGGCTGAGCGCCAAAGAATTGATGCTTTTGAACTGTGGTGTTGGAGAAGACTCTTGAGAGTCCCTTGGACTGCAAGGAGATCCAACCAGTCCATTCTCAAGGAGATCAGTCCTGGGTGTTCATTGGAAGGACTGATGCTAAAGCTGAAACTTCAATACTTTGGCCACCTCATGCAAAGAGTTGACTCATTGGAAAAGACCCTGATGCTGGGAGGGATTGAGGGCAGGAGGAGAAGGGGACAACAGAGGATGAGATGGCTGGATGGCATCACCGCCTCGATGGACATGAGTTTGAGTGCGCTCTGGGAGTTGGTGATGGACAGGGAGGCCTGGTGTGCTGTAATTCATGGGGTCACAATGAGTCGGACACGACTGAAGGATTGAACTGAACCGAACTGAACTGAAGCCTAGAAATAAGCAACTAGGCTTAAATTTATATGCATGCTAAGCCAAGCATCTATGATCAGAAGAGAATTAAGTGAAATGAAGTGAAGTGAAAGGCACTCAGTTGTGTCCAACTTTTTGCGACCCCATAGATTATACAGTCCATGGAATTCTCCAGGCCAGAATACTGGGTAGCCAGTCCCTTCTCCAGGGGATCTTCCCAACGCATAGCTTGAACCCAGGTCTCCTGCTTGGCAGGCAGATTCTTTATCACTGAGCCACCTTAGAATTAAGAGACCTCTAAAATATATGCCATTTTGATTGACCTCAGCTTCTGAAAATCTTTTCAGAAATGACAAAACCATTTCTAGGTTGAACTAACTTAGACTGACCAAATATTTTGACCACATGTATATAGCATGGTTATTCTGAAATGTCTGGAATTTGTTATTATGTGTTACATTTAATTCTCAAATATTAATAAAAGACATTTGTGAAACACTCTTCAGTTCAGTTCAGTTCAGTCACTCAGTTGTGTCTGACTCTTTGCCACCCCATGAATCGCAGCACGCCAGGCCTCCTTGTCCATCATCAATGCCCGGAGTTCACTGAGACTCATGTCCATCCAGTCGGTGATGCCATCCAGCCATCTCATCCTCTGTCGTCCCCTTCTGCTCCTGCCCCCAATCCCTCCCAGCATCAGAGTCTTTTCCAATGAGTCAACTCTTCGCATGAGGTGGCCAAAGTATTGGAGTTTCAGCTTCAGCCTCATTCCTTCCAAAGAACACCCAGGACTGATCTCCTTGAGAATGGACTGGTTGGATCTCCTTGCAGTCCAAAGGACTCTCAAGAGTCTTCTCCAATACCACAGTTCAAAAGCATCAATTCTTTGGCGCTCAGCTTTCTTCACAGTCCAACTCTCACATCCATACACGACCACTGGAAAAACCATAGCCTTGACTAGATGCACCTTTGTTGGTAAAGTAATGTCTCTGCTTTTGAATACGCTATCTAGTTTGGTCATAACTTTCCTTCCCAGGAGTGTCTTTTAATTTCATGGCTTCACTCACCATCTGTAGTGATTTTCAAGCCCAGAAAAATAAAGTCTGACACTGTTTCCACTGTTTCCCCATCTATTTGCCATGAAGTGATGGGACCAGATGCCATGATCTTAGTTTTCTGAATGTTGAGCTTTAAGCCAACTTTTTCACTCTCCTCTTTCACTTTCATCAAGAGGCTTTTTAGTTCCTCTTCACTTTCTGCCATAAGGGTGGTGTCATCTGTATATCTGAGGTTATTGATATTTCTCCCAAAAATCTTGACTCCAGCTTGTGCTTCTTCCAGCCCAGCATTTCTCATGACTCTTAACTGTCCATTTTTTTTTTAATGCTTAATTTTTTTCATGCTTTTTTGAACTAAGGAATAAAGACAAAATAATTGATGTATATTTATGTATGCCAAGTGCTATGATGAGAAAGCAGATAGAAACTCCTCTCTGTACCCCTGGATAACTGTGGACTGCAAAATTAGATTTTACAATGTTATTAAAATTTTTCTTCTCTAAACAAGATAAATGTTGAGTCAAAATAAATAAGACCTGTTTCTAAATCAGTTGCCTTAAAAATAAATAAGCCAATGAAAAGTCAGTCTCTATATCTCATGTAACCTTGTAGGGTATACAGACCAATGAGGTTCAGGCTATGCTACCTAGCAAGTGGCTATGACTGAGGAATGCTGTGAGAAAAGTCAGTTCTGAACACAGGATGAAAGGGCTTCTGTAACACATGGTTTGTTCTCACAAAACTGTGTCACTCCCTACTTCTAAAACAGCAACTGGATATAGAGGCCAATTTGAAAGATGCCAATGCAGTTCTAAAAAGAAGTACTTGCATCTTATCTATTGTCATCCCTATCTATCTAAAAGAAACCTGCTCAAGAGTGTTTCACTGTGGTTCCAAAGTAGACAATACAGGCAGGTGGGGGACTGAGTTCACTTCTTATTTGACCACCCTAGGCAAACCATTATGCTTCTTTCCTTCCATTTATCATTTATATGCAGGCACTCTGCCAAGAACTAAAACACGATCCTTTATTTAATGCCTCACAAAAGCTTATCTATTTGATACTAATATTGTAATCCCCACTTAAAGAAGAGGAAATCAAACTAGAAAGAATATGTAACTTGCCAAATGTACCCTGATATTAAATTTTGGGGGTGGGGGAATTTAATTCCAAGACTGATTTGAAATCACGCTCTTAACCAGGGTCATTTAGTCATCATAATTAACCCTAAAAGGAGGTCAAATTTATCCTAGATTTGAAGATGAGGAAACTGAGAGTATGAGAATAGTGCCTTGGCTGAACCAGGAGAATTTAGAAATTATAGAGAGGAGAAGTTCCTTCCTCCTTTCCCTTCTGCCAGTCTTTTCTTGATCACTCATCTTTTGTGACATTGAACTAACTTACTGAAAGTCACTGTTTCCTTCACACCCAGTGACTCTTTAGAAATATGCTGCTTTTAAGGGAAAATTAAAATATACTTTAACAAAACTATTTTCTTTGTGTTATTGTTCATGTTATTTTATTTAAAATTTGCTTGAGTTTATTCCCCTAACTCTGGCCTATTTGTTTATATTTCATATTTCTTGGGAGATGGTGGGTCATATCTACTTTACTGTTTCTGATGTCTTATAAGTACAGGTCCTTGGACGCTGGATGTTCCTTATGGACCTCAGAGAGCATTTGTGTATAATCACTTCATCTACTTACACACGTCCCCATCTTTGTATCTTCTTGATCTTTTTTATTTGCTTACTGGCGTGTTTGGTTTTGTAACCATCAGAATTTTTAGTTACAAGGAACTACTTATTGGATTTAACCAGAAAAAGAAGACTAATGGAAAGAATATTGGGTAGTTTTCACGACCTCCAGGAAAGCAGGATATCTCTGGGAAGGTTCAGACAAATTGAGAGGTAAGTCAATTAGACCTATAGCAGAAGACCCTGTCCCTCAGCTCAGAACATGGGTACCACACAAGCTGCTGGCCCCACAGGCAGGGCCACTCCTGAACCCAGAGGCAGGTGCAGTTGGTGCTCCTGCAAATGAGTAAGTACACATTAAGTTCAAAACGTGCAGGGCTGGAGGAAGCATAACCAAATCCAGAATGATTTTCTATTTTTCTGGGGAATACACAGTAATGAATGAAACCCATAGCACTGTTAGGTAGTTAATAGAATAGAAAAAGGAGTCCAAAATGGCAGTGGCTAAAAGACAAAGAAGGGAAAAGCCCATGAAAATAGAACAAGGGAAGGTCTGAGGGCTGGAGTGAGGACCTCAGGTAAAACAAACAGCCCTCCTGGCTAGCCCAATGTACACAGGGCAGCCTCAGTGAGGAGGGGACTAATGTATAAAAGGAGGAAGCCTAGAAGGATTGAGGCTCTCTCTTCTCTTCATCTTTTGGGTCGGCCTGCCCTCACTCCTCGAGGGTTTACTATACTTTGTTTTTCCTAATAAAACTGAGCTGTAACACTGATGCACCTGTCACTTCATATTTTTGCTGTGGCGAAACAGAACAGGAAATTACATACTCCCCCAACGGAACCTATCATCTTATTCACTGGATCGGGGGTCAGCAAACTTTTTCTGTAAAAGTCACATAGTATTTTAGGCTCTGCAGGCCATAGAGTCTCTGTCACAATTACTCAACTGCTTTTATAATACAAAAACAGTCATAGACAATACATAAATAGATGAGTGAGGCTGGACTGATAAAACTTCATATTTGAACTCTGAAATGTGAAATTTACATAATTTTTGCATATCACTAAGTAGTCTTTTTTTTTTTCAGCCATACAAAAACAGGGCTAGATCTGATGTACAGGCTGCAGACTCTTAACACCTGCATTAGAAAATTACAATCCCTTTCATTAGTGGGGATCTTTAAATACACTACCTGAATTACAAATGCACTCACACTTCAGGCTGAGGTTAGCTTTATTTTCAAATACCTATGGAAGGTTGTTGCTGAGACCTGAAAGACGCCAGAATTCTTGGCCTCTGGAGAAGAGGAATTCAATCTGGGTCCAGTGACAAGGCTTGATCACTTGGATCTTTTGTGTAATAAAGTTTTATTAAAGTATGAAAGAGATAGAGAAAGCTTCTGACATAGACATCAGAAGGGAGCAGAAAGAGTGCCCCGCTGGCTAGTCTTTAGTGGAATGTTATATAGCTACCAGCAGGCTGCTAATTAGAGAAAGGGAATGTCTCAAAACTCAGAGACAGCACCAGACTCCACATCCACAACATGCATTTTAAGATAACATTGACACAAGGTGAGTCAGCCTGGGCCATAAAATGATTGACATGGATCTTGAAAAAAGGCAGTTTTCCAAGTAAATATATAGTTTCATTAACATGCTGCTGCTGCTGCTGCTAAGTCGCTTCAGTCGTGTCCGACTCTGTGCGACCCCATAGACGGCAGCCCACCAGGCTCCACCATCCCTGGGATTCTCCAGGCAAGAACACTGGAGTGGGTTGCCATTTCCTTCTCCATAGATTGGGAGAAAAATTTATGAGTAAGACAAACTGGTTTGTTGAGCCTTATTGGTTCCGAGTCTTAAGCAGAATCAACTTGAAGAAAGACAGAATTTAGGGTAAATATATAATTCATTAACATAGCTTAAGAAAAATATTTCCAGAAGAAAAATGCATTGCTTAGCTCAAGGTTTGAGAAAAGTTAAGTTCAGCTGGAACCAGGTGTCATCATGGCATAAGAAATGAGTTGCCAGTCCAGGTTCGATGCACAATACTGGATGCTTGGGGCTAGTGCACTGGGATGACCCAGAGGGATGGTATGGGGAGGGAGGAGGGTTCAGGATGGGGAACACATGTATACCTGAGGCGGATTCATTTCGATATTTGGCAAAACTAATACAATTATGTAAAGTTTAAAAATTAAATAAAAAAAAATAAATCTGCAGAGAAGGGAGAAAATCTGACACTTGTACTTTGTTTCCTCTTGCTGCTTAAGAGAAAGATAAAAAACATCTGACACTTGCAGCCTATTTCCTCCATTTGGAGACCCTGAGGCTTCCTGCCTGTTACCCTCTCACCTAGAATTTTGCTTTTGTTTAAACAACAAGTGTTCAATTCATTAAAGTTACCAACTTTAAAAAGGGGTTCTTTAGGCTAGTAAATTCAACAAGATAGATTTTCTTCTCTTTACAAGAAGATTATATTTTAAAAATCACTTTTTAGGGTGTTTGGATTCATTTTACAGTATAAAAGAAATATCTTCAAGTGTTAAAAAGCACACCACATTCAAATGAGTTTGCCTATACAGGAAGAACACAAGCATCATCCTAGTTAATTGAAGTTATTCACAATCAGGTATCAGCTGAGTGTGAGACCTAGAAAAACAGACATTCATATTAAGTATTCTCAGTGAGCCATTTTTAAAATTACAGTATCTTCAGCTGTAACAGTCAAAGTGAGATTATCCAATCACAGACGCATATAACACCTACGTAGGTTTACCACAGAAAAGAAATTTTATCTATCCATAAAATGTATGTTGGTATTATCCATTTACCTTTAATAACACTTCAGAAATGATGGAAAAGGTTAATTTTCAACCCAATCCCAAAGAAAGTCAATGCCAAAGAAAACTCAAACTACCACACAATTGCACTAATCTCATATGCTAACAAAGTAATGCTCAAAATTCTCTAAGCCAGGCTTCGACATTACATGAACTTCCAGATGTTCAAGCTGGATTTAGAAAAAGCAGAGGAACCAGAGATCAAATTGCCAACATCTGTTGGATCTTCAAAAAAGCAAGAGAGTTCCAGAAAAACATCTATTTCTGCTTTATTGACTATGCCAAAGCCTTTGACTGTGTGGATCATAACAAACTGTGGGAAATTCAGAAAGAGATGGGAATATCAAACCACCTGACCTGCCTCCTGAGGAATCTATATGCAGGTCAAGAAGCTACAGTTAGAACTGGACATGGAACAACAGACTGGTTCCAAATAGGGAAAGGTGTACAGCAAGGCTGCATACTGTCAACCTGCTTATTTAACTTATATGCAGAGTACAACATGAGAAATGCTGGACTGGATGAAGCACAAGCTGGAATCAAGATTGCCAGGAGAAATATCAGTAACTTCAGATATGCACCCTTATGGCAGAAACCAAAGAACTAAAGAACCTCTTGATGAAAGTGAAAGAGGAGAGTGAAAAAGTTGGCTTAAAGCCCAACATTCAGAAAACTAAAATCATGGCATTTGGTCCCATCACTTCATGGGAAACAGATGGGGAAACAGTGACAGACTTTATTTTTGCAGGGGCTCCAAAATCACTGCAGATGGTGACTGCAGTCATGAAATTAAAAGACCCTTGCTCCTTGGAAGAAAAGCTATGACTAACCTAGACAGCATGTTAAAAAACAGAGTCATTACTTTGCCAACAAAGGTCTGTCTAGTCAAAGCTATGGTTTTTCCAGTAGTCATGTATGGATGTGAGAGACTATAAAGAAAGCTGAGCGCTGAAGAACTGATGCTTTTGAACTGTGGTGTTGGAGAAGACTCTTGAGAGTCCCTTGGACTCCAAGGAGATCCAACCAGTGCATTCTAAAGGAAATCAGTCCGCAATATTGGAAGGACTGATGCTGAAGTTGAAACTACAATATTTGGCCACCTAATGTGCAGAGTTGATTCATTGGGAAAAATCCTGATGCTGGGAAAGACTGAGGGCAGGAAGAGAAGGGGACGACAGAGGATGAGATGGTTGGATGGCATCACCGACTGAATGGACATGAGTTTGAGTAAGCTCTGGGAGGTGGTGATGGACAGGGAAACCTGGCATGCTGCAGTCCATGGTGTCGCAAAGATTTAGACCTGACTGAGTGACCAAACTGAATTGAGGGATGATGGGATCCTAAGGTTTGAATGTCACGAAATATTACGTTTCATATATCTACTATCAATAAGAATAAGCATTATGATATTCTAATTGCATTTTGGATAGTTCACATTGGTTCCTCTGTATGCATATGTGCTCAGTTGCTCAGTCCTGTCCAACTCTTTGAAACCCCGTGGACTGTAGCCTGCCAGGCTCCTCTGTCCATGGAATTCTCCAGGCAAGAATACTGGAGTGGGTTACAATTTCCTCCTCCAGGGGATCCTCCCTACCCAGGGATTGAACCCGTGTTTTTCACATATCTTGTGTTGCAGATGGATTCTTTACCTGCTGAGCCAACAGGGAGGGCTCTGTTCATCTGATTTTTGATTAAAATTCTGATGTCATTCTATTAAAGCTAGCTGAGATGAACAGGGAGATGTAATGCTGAGTTCTGCTTTCAGTGTAGCTTTTCCTCTCCATTCTTTTTTATGGCCACCTATGGCTGTTGCTAACATATCCCACAGAGTGTGACTCAGACTCAGTTTCTTCCCGACCTCAACTGAGCAGTCAAGGAAATATTCCATGAAACAACAGCTGTGCACTGAGGGAAAGCCAGCAGTGTGGCAGAACAGACATTTGGAAGAGCCTACTTATGCCAACTACTTACACATGCTCAAGCCCTACAGTAGGGATGCTGGTTATAATCATGCTTATGACTAGATGGATATGACAACATAATGAGCCACAAATTTATCTGCTGTCAAATAGTTAACTCTTTAGTATATGTGAGATAGCAGAAGTAAGGCAAGGTACATTTCTGAGAAACAGAATGGTTATTAAACCCAAGAAAGTTTGGTGTCATTTCAAAACAATTGTGCCTTTCTCTGTGATTTTCCTATTGTTTTGTTACAGATTTTATACAGTATCACAATCAGCCACAAAACTTCTGACTACCGTGGATCATAAAGGATGAGTTGGGACAAATTATAGTGCAGTCTAGACTCATTAAAATATCCTTATCAATCAAAGCTAGCAGCATTTTAGGACACTATGTAAATAGTATGAGTAACACACTCAAACTTAGTATGTGTTGAACACAAAATCAAGGATTTCAACGTAATGTTTCTATTGCTTAGATTCAGAACCAGTGACTCACTTTAAGAATATCCTTAGGTGTTCCATTATAAAAAATAGCAGAAATTTTACTGAAATATGTATTACCATTAGTTCCTGCTGCTTTCTGCTCGCCAGTGCTCATGATTAGTGTATTATTATAATAGTGAATCAGCATGATACCATGTTATGTAAGAGTGAGATTGTCATTATAACTGGAGACTAAAGTGTGGAACGGAAACTGTTGTGGTCTACTGGTGAAAATTCATGATGGTGAATGTGCATCGCTATCCCTATTGGGTACAAATTACTTTTAAGTCTTCCTGGAAGAGGAAAACAAACAAACAAAACCCAACAAAGTCACTGGTTTCATTTTAGGTATCTAAGTCCACATTGATCTATCCCTGAAAGAATATCACATTTGGTGCTCAGTCTGCAATTAAAGTCACCACTATATTAGACTTAAAACATTCCATCATCATTTTCCATGTCTCCTTTATTTTCTGTAATGAGCAAACTGGAGAATTAAATGTCAATGTGATACCAAAAATCACATCTGAACCTTTCAAGCCTTGGATAACTCACCATCCTCTCTTCAATGTGACATTATTTTTTTCTTTTACCATTTAAAAAAGGGAAATCCAAGGACTTCTAGAATCTTCCAGCCTTTATTTTATTCACCTTCATTCTTTACTTTATTCACCTAGGCAATCAATGGGATGATACTGATATTGCTTTCTGAGGAGACACTTGTATATATCAGTCAATTCAGTTCAGTCACTCAGTGGTGTCCGACTATTTGTGACCCCATGGACTATAGCACTCCAGGCCTCCCTGTCTATCACCAACTCCTGCAGTTTACTCAAACTCATGTCCATTGAGTCGGTGATGCCATCCAACAATATCATCCTCTTTCATCCCATTCTCCCACCTTCAATCTTTCCCAGCATCAGGGTCTTTTCAAATCAGTCAGTTCTTTGTATAAGGTGGCCAAAGTATTGTAGATTCAGCTACAGCATCAGTCCTTCCAATGAATATTCAGGACTGATTTCCTTTAGTATGGACTGCTTGGATCTCCTTGCAATCCAAGGGACTCTTAAGAGTCTTCTCCAAACCACAGTTCAAAAGCATCAGTTCTTCAGTGCTCAGCTTTCTTTATAGTCCAACTCTCACATTCATAAATGACTACTGGAAAAACCACAGTTTTGACTAGACAGACCTTTATTGGCAAAGTAATGACTCTGCTTTTTAACATGCTGTCTATGTTAGTCATAGCTTTTCTTCCAAGGAGCAAGCATCTTATAATTTCATGGCTGCAGACACCATCTGCAGTGATTTTGGAGCCCCCCAAAATAAGGTCTGCCACTGTTTCCACTGTTACTCCATCTATTTGCCATGAAGTGATGGCACCAGATGCCATGATCTTAGTTTTCTGAATGTTGAGTTTAAACCAACTTTTCCATTCTCCTCTTTCACTATCATCAAGAGGCTTTTTAGTTCTTCTTCGCTTTCTGCCATAAGGGTGGTGTCATCTGCATATCTGAGGTTATTGATACTTCTCCTGGAAATCTTGATTCCAGCTTGTGCTTCTTCCAGCCCAGCGTTTCTCATGATGTACTCTGCATAGAAGTTAAATAAGCAGGGTGACAATATACAGCCTTGATGTACTGTTTTTCCTATTTGGAACCAGTCTGTTGTTCCATGCCAGTTCTAACTGTTGCTTCCTGACCCGCATATAGGTTTCTCAAGAGGCAGGTCACGTGGCCTGGTATTCCCATCTCTTTCAGAATTTTCCACAGTTTGTGGTGATCCACACAAAGGTTTTGGCATAATCAATAAAGCAGAAATAGATGTTTTTCTGGAATTCTCTTGCTTTTTCAATGATCCAGCGGATGTTGGCAATTTGATCTCTGGTTTCTCTGCCTTATCTAAAACCAGATTGAACATCTGGAAGTTCACAGTTCACATATTGTTGAAACCTGGCTTGGAGAATTTTGAGCATTACTTTGCTAGCATGTGAGATGAGTGCAATTGTGTGGTAGTCTGAGCATTCTTTGGCATTGCCTTTCTTTGGGATTGGAATGAAAACTGACCTTTTCAGTGTAATTTTATTTATATTGTATCAGATCATATCTAACAGCCAGATATTCAGAAACTGATAGAATGGTCATAGAAGTCTTTGGAGAAAATGATTCATAGTACATATCTGTAATACTATATAGCTAGGACCTGTCTCAAGAATACCTGGTCACTCTTTCAAGGCCTGTGAATGTGTAAAGAGACTCAGGTTTTAGAATCAGTTACCAGTCATGAATTTCAAGCATTATGAAAAAAGACATGCCTTTTTATACAAATTGGGAATTAAGTGGGACCTTAACATTTAGTGTAATCCTAGGAATTCAGGGTGGAGAAGGCAATGGCACCCCACTCCAGTAGTCTTGCCTGGAAAATCCCATGGATGGAGGAGCCTGGTGGGCTGCAGTCCATGGGGTCGCTAAGAGTCGGACAAGACTCAGTGACTTCACTTTCACTTTTCACTTTCCTGCATTGGAGAAGGCAATAGCAACCCACTCCAGTGTTCTTGCCTGGAGAATGCCAGGGACAGGGGAGCCTGGTGGGATGCCGTCTATGGGGTCGCACAGATTCGGACACTACTGAAGCGACTTAGCAGCAGCAGCAACAGCAGGAATTCAGGGAACAAGATAAATTATCCCATCAGATTGGGCCCATCTGATAATCATACATGTCCTACTAAGTATTATGTGAATTAATAGATGAACGCTGATAAAGTAATTTTGCAGATGTAGAGGTGAGCATTTTTTTCCCATGTAGAAAATTGGTACAGACATTTATAAAAGTAAAACAGTATTAAAATATTAAAGAATAAAACAGGAAACATTATAGCTGAATAAAATATTAGAACATGGTAAATAGTTATACAAATAATTAAACATGGGTAAATTACACATATATTTGGTGATAGTCCTTGTAATGAGTGGAATAGGAGCTGTTTAATGATATGACCAGGATGGATTTGCCAATTCTTTGCATCAGTAGCTCTGAATTCTAAATCACGGAAGATTATTTCTGACTAGCCAAGGTCAAGTTAAAGCTCTTGTTCATGTTGCAAACAGTCCATGTGTATGGATGTGTGGAAAGGGGAAGACTGAAGGGACCTGAAAATCAAAGCATCTTTCCTTTAGTTATAACGGGTGGTGACCTCTCTTTTCCTATAGTAAACCTCTAGAATTTAAGTTTAATGAAGGCAGTAACCTTGCCTACCTTATTCCCACTGCATACCCACTCCAACAAATCCATATATTTGTTAAATGAATTGATTTGTATATGAACAAATAATAGTAATTGCCTAAATATATTGAAGGTTTTCAGATGTTTGATAACCAGAAAAATGACAACTGCTACATGGTGTTTTCAATATTGTTTTCTCAAATTAAACAGTCTTCTTGATTCTACTGCATTTATCTATGTGCCATGTGCTCAGTCATGTCAGATTATTTGTGTCCCATGGACTGTAGCCTGCTAGGCTCCTCTGTCCATGGAATTTTCCAGGCAAGAATATTAGAATGGGTTGCTATTTCCTCCTCCAGGGGATCTTCCTGAGCCAGGCAGGGATTAAACCCACATCTCCTGTATTGCAGGCAGATTCTTTACCTGCTGATCCATCTATAGTAGTAGTAGTAGTGTTAGTTACTCAGTTGTGTTTGACTCTTTGCAACCCTATGGACTGTGGCCCGCCAGGCTCCTCTGTCCATGGGATTCTCCAGGCAAGAATACTGGAGTGGATTGTCATTCCCTTCTCCAAGGAGCCATCTATACTCCCACCCCCAAAATCATTCTCTTTCTCACTCTGATCTAGTCTGGCAGACAAAAAAATAAATAAATAATAAAAGTGGGCTGGATATTTGGGCATCACAAACTCATAAAGACTCCTTGCTCTAGAGATTAAGTAGGCAATAAGCATCTGTTCATATGATTTTTTTAAAATAGAAATATATATGATATTTTATAAATATGGTCACTCCTATCCTTCAATGACTAAGTATGAATAAAATAATAACATCTGAATATATATATCTCAGTGTTTGTATTTGATATTTTTATTTTTTATTGATCATATATAATTTAATCAAGTATTAATTTAATATCTATTGTGTGAATGTCTCATATTTTTATTATGTTTAAACAGTCCAATCTTTGAATATATATTTTTGTTTTCTTATGTATTCTGTTTTCTAACAAAAGGGGAATATGCAAACTATTTTAATAATTTAAAATAGGGAAGAAATATTTAAAATATTATAGACAATTTTAAATAAATAATGTCAGAATCCAGTTGAGAATGTCAAGATACTATGCAATAAATATTCAGTGACTGAATTGTATATTACACAATTTTTAGTATTATCACTAATAAGCTACCCAATTCAACTTTCCAAAAACATCTGTCCACTTTGCCTAGCTGATAGGGGCTTCCCCCTCCACCTACAAAAGTTAGGGAAAGTAAAGAACAGAAAACATACTTTAGATCATCCTGTTACTACTGAACCATTTAGAAAGAGGATGGCTAGCAGAACCAAGATTAAAACAATTAGCTTTCTCAAGAAAACCGTAATAATATTATATGTTAAGAGTTAATGTGAAGGTGTGGGTTACTACATTAAGATAAGAAAAGTCACCCAGCACATTTGGATCAAATAAGTATGGAACTCTCTATCACAAAATGTGTCCAAATACAAGCAGAAAAATCTCCTTGACAGAGCAGTACAGGACTCGAGCTATAGATGGACTAGATAGTTTCTAAAGTGCCTCTTAGCTCTGAGAGGCTGAGTTGGGTTACGTATAAACACCTCTGTGAATCAAGACCATCTCAGCCTCCACTGTGTGTCCGTGATTTCTTTGTTCTCAGGCTATTACGCACTGACATTGTAGATTCAATGTAATTCAGTGGCTCTTCACACAAAAGAACGGCTTAAATTTTGTCACTGTGGTTTAGAGTTTCTAACACTCTTTAACACATGTTTATATATGAGGTTTTATTTCATTTTTGCCACAACTCTGCATAGTAGAGAACAGAGCTGTTTTAATTTCTGTATAATAAATTTGAAAAGTAAGTCCTTGCTAGAAGGCGAGTCGCTTAGCCCAATTTCCATAATTAACAATTCATAGAATTGGGGCCAGACCATAGTTCTTTCCCCTATATTTTCTGCCTTTGAGATTTGTACCTGATACAATCTTCCCACCTTATCCTACCTTTATTTTTTCCAGGAATGGAATTTAAAAACAATGTTTCTCTTGAAATGTCCAGTATCTATTAAGTGTCACTTTGTTATCTGTAATTTTATGCTTGCTCTAAACCAAGAAAATGCAAACATTAACCAGGTAATGAACTGTTTTATCTCTGATGCCAAATAGTCTATGTTCTATTTGCCTCCTTTTAAATTTGCTGCTTCAGTGCGTTGTGGAGAGACCTGGCCTTAATCTGTAAAAGCAGGCTGCCAGCAGTTAGTTGGAAAACAATTTGCCTTAGCCTTTGTATGGCTAGTGTTTTATATTTGAAGTGGTATTGACAAAGCACTTACAGCATTTGATAACTCAACTGTACTGACAGGAGAAGTTAACTGAGGGAGGAAAGGACAGCTGGGAATGTTGCAGTGCGCTGCTATCTAATCAGGTGTTGCTACAGAACGAGCTAGAAGCTTTGCAGGAAGGAAGCCACCATGATGAATCAGCTTGCACAGGATCAGAGAACATCTGCTGCTCTGTTGCCTTTATATCCTTTTACATGTTGCCAATACTCTCCTACATTCTCTGTGATATGTTTTGGGGAATTGAAAAAACATAAAGGCTTTACACAGAAGCAAAGAAAATTCTACATTATTGAACTCCTTTTCTCTCAGAGGAGAGAATCTGTTTACTTTATTGTTCTGAGAAAGTACAATAAGCACACATGAACACAACCCGAGTTCCCACAGCACACTGAAGCCTCTAAGCCTCTTAGCTCAAGTCTTTGACTGCACCTATAGGCAAGCTCTACACTGTGGCACGCTGCCATTTTAACTTCAGTTCAGCTCAGTCCTGTCCGACTCTTTGCAACCCCATGAGGGGAAAAGAGTCTCCTTTTTGTATGCAAATGAAGCCACCATTAAGCACTCAAAATGGTAATTTAGCAGATGCCTGGCAACCACAGGTTGTAATAAAGGTAAGCATATGGGCAGGGCCTCCAGGGATGCCAAGCTTCAGAGGCTGTGGGGAGCCTGGAAAGCTGAACAAACCCTGTGCACGCTGGAGGGGCCCTGAGTGGTCCCACACTGCGTGCTGAGTCATGTTTCTCTGAGGCTGTCATGTTTCCTGTGGTCTAATATTTTGCCAACACCAGACCTTATGGCATGGACAGCATGCCATGGACAGAGTCTGAGATAAATGGAAAGCATAAACATCAGTAGAGGTAGAATGAGGTATGTATCATTTTAGATACTTTAAAATAGTGAGAACCCAGAAAAACCAACTCAGGCCTGAAAATTTAGGAAATGTGTTCATAGAATTAGAAGTCAGAAGTAGAGCAGGTTCTAAAAGGACAGACAGTGGGATCATTTTGCTCTCTGCTCTGTCTACCTCAGCATCAGCTTTATCCCAAGGCTGTACTGTCCCTCCCCACAGCGCTTACAATATGATCTCTATGGCAATCAGGGGATCAGATAAACTCAAAAAAGAAATGTAATCCTCACCAGAGAAAAAAACATTACCCATGTGTGCGTGTATGCGCAGTCATATCCAACTCTTTGTGACCCCATGCACTGCAGCCCAGCAGGCTCTTCTGTCCATGGGATTTTATAAGAAAGAATACTGGCACAGGTAGCCATGTGCTTCTCCAGGGGATCTTCGTGATGCAGGGATGGAAACTGCGTCTCTTGTGTCTCCTGCATTGAGCAGGTAAACTCTTTATCAACTGAGCCCCCTTGGAAGCAGGCATGAACAACTAAATTTTCAATGAATTACCTCGGCAGCACATAAAGGGAAACAACAACAATTAACTGCCTGATTTCTAGTGTGGTCTCGCAGTTGAGAAGCAAACTTTCCAAGCTCATTCATTCTGTGCAAGCCTATGACTTATAGTTTATCATTTAAAACTGGAAAAAACCCAGTAAAATAGGTATTATTAACCCAGATTATAGAGACGAGAAAGTTAAGGCTCAAATGGAATGGAAAACTGATATATATGGTCATGGGCTTCCTAGATGATTCAGTGATAAAGAATCCACCTGCCAATGCAGAAGACGCAAGAGAATCAGTTTCGATCCCTGAGTCAGGAAGATCAGGTGGAGAAGGAATGGCAACCCACTCTTATATTCATTCCTGGAAAATTCCATGGACAAAGGAGCCTGGCAGACTACAGCCCATGGGGTCGCAAAGTCAGACACAATTGAGCAACTAAGCACACACACACACACACACACAGTCACAGATATACGATCATCATGACAAACATATCCAGACTCATTAGTTGGAAGAGAATCGAACACTACAAAAAAAGAGAAAACTACTCTTGTCTTTAACAAAGATTCACTTCATTAGGAAAACCACAGTTTCCTGTACTGGGATATACGAATTAGGAGGAAGAAATAGCTTCTTACTAATGTGGCAAAGGGAGAAGGCAATGGCACCCCACTCCAGTACTGTTGCCCGAAAATCCCATGGATGGAGGAGCCTGGTAGGCTGCGGTCTATGGGGTCGCTAAGAGTTGGACACGACTGAGCGACTTCACTTTCATTTTCCACTTTCATGCATTGGAGAAGGAAATGGCAACCCACTCCAGTGTTCTTGCCTGGAGAATCCCATGGACGGAGAAGCCTGGTAGGCTGCAGTCCATGGGGTCGCACAGAGTCAGACATGACTGAATCAACTTAGCAGCAATGTGGCAAAATCAAGGAGGGATAATTTGAGCTGGGAATTAAAGAACAGTGGCATCTAAAAGGCATCTAAAAGGACAGATTCAGTTCAGTCGCTCAATTGTGTCCAACTCTTTGTGACCTCATGGACTGCAACACACAAGGCTGCCCTGTTTATCACAAACTCCCGGAGCTTACTCAAACTCATGTCCATTGAGTCGGTGATGCCATCCAACCATCTTGTCCTGTGTTATCCCCTTCTCCCTCTGCCTTAAATCTTTCCCAGCATCAGGGTCTTTTCAAATGAGTCGGTCCTTCGCATCAGGTAGCCAGACTATTGGAGCTTGAACTTCAGCATCAGTCCTTCCAATGAATATTCAGGACTGATTTCCTTTAGGATGGACTGATTGGATCTCCTTGCAGTCCAAAGGACTCTCATGAGTCTTCTCCAACACCACAGTTCAAAAGCATCAATTCTTCGGGACTCAGCTAACTTTATGGTCCAACTCTCACATCCATACATGACTCCCAAAAAAATCATAGCTTTGATTAAACGAACCTTTGTCAGCAAAGTAATGACTGCTTTTTAACATGCTGTCTAGGTTGGTCAAAGCTTTTTTTCCAAGAAGGAAGCTTCTTTTAATTTCATGGCTGCAGTCACCAACAGCAGCGATTTTAGAGACCAAGAAAATAGTCTGTCATTGTTTCCATTCCTTCTCCATCTGTTTGCCATGAAGTGATGGGACCAGATGCCATAGTCTTGGTTTTGAGAATGTTGAGTTTTAGGCCAGCTTTTTCACTCTCCTCTTGCCCTTTTATCAAGAGGCTCTTTAGTTCTTCTTGACTTTCTGCCATAAGGATGGTGTCATCTGCATATCTGAGGTTATTGATATTTCTCCCGGTAACCTTGATTCCAGTTTGTGCTTCACCCAGCCCAGCATTTCTCATGATGTACTCTGCATATAAGCTAAATAAGCACAGTGGCAATATACAGCCTTGATGTACTCCTTTTCCCAATTTGGAACCAGTCCATTGTTCCATGTCTGGTTCTAACTGTTACTTCTTTCCCTGAATACAGATTTCTCAGGGGGCAGGTAAGGTGGTCTGGTATTGCCATCTCTTGAAGAATTTTCAACAGCTGTTGTGATCTACATAGGCAAAGTCTTTGGTGTAGCCAATAAAGCAGAAGTAGATGTTTTTCTGGAACTCTCTTGCTTTTTCAATGATCCAACAGATGTTGGCAATTTGATCTCTGGTTCCTCCGCCTTCTTAAAATCCAGCTTGAATGTCTGGAAGTTCACGGTTCACGCATAGTTGAAACCTTATTTGGAGAAGTTAAAGCATTATTTTGCTAGCATGTGAGATGAATGCAATTGTATAGTAGTTTGAACATTCTTTGCAATTGCCTTTCCTTGGGATTGGAATGAAAATTGACCTTTTCCAGTCCTGTGGCCACTGCTGAGTTTTCCAAATTTGCTGTCATATTGAGTGCAGCACTTCCACAAAATCATCTTTTAGTGAAATAGTTCAACTGGAATTCCATCACCTTCACTACCTTTGATTGTAGTAATGTTTCCTAAGGTGCACTTGACTTAGCATTCCAGGATGTCTGGCTCTAGGTGAATGACCACATCATTGTGGTTATCTGGGTCAGTAAGATCTTTTTTTTATAGTTCTGTGTATTCTTGCCACCTCTTCTTAATTATATTCTGCTTCTGTTAGGTCCATACCATTTCTGTCCTTTATTATGCTCATCTTTGCATGAAATGTTCCTTTGGTATCACTAAGTTTCTTGAAGAAATCTCTAGTCTTTCCCATTCTATTGTTTTCCTCTATTTCTTTGCATTGATCACTAGGAAGGCTTTCTTATCTCTCCTTGCTATTCTCTGGAACTCTGCATTCAGATCAGTATATATTTCCTTTTTTTCTTTGCCTTTAGCTTCTCTTCTTTTCTCAGCTATTTGTAAGGCCTCCTCAGACAATCATTTTGCCACTTTCCATTCCTTTTTCTTGGGGATTAGCTTGATCACAATAAGCAAGAGGGGAACACAGAGGTCAGGTTTGGTAACTGGAAAGTAATCTAGTCTCTTAAAATGTAGAAAAATTGCAATGTGCCAGATATTTCTTATTGCTTCACATTCTCTACACTCATCTCTTATTTGGCAATGACGTCAGCAAATAGCTCCAGTAATTTCTGACCAGCACAGGCCAGATTCTGGTAAGTGTAACTCAAGTGTGTCTGCCCTGGCCACCTACTGAGAGTCTCTCTTTCTGCCCTGAGGCTTTCCAGCACTTGGACCTCAGATGACTGCAGAATCCCTTGGTACTCAGCTGCTTACAACTCAGAGGTCTGGAAGAGTTAACAAGGACAGCAATCCTTTTCTAGTAAAGCACTAAAGATTTTGGCTAAACACTTATCCCATCCATTCTTCCAGCTGATGAATTTTAGCTACATACCATAACATTTCTCTGAAGTCCTGTAATCACAAGGTCATGGTCTCCAACTCTAATCTGCTTGCATCCTACCCCAGAATTTACATATCTGTCTCTCCCACTAATCCTGCAAGGTTTCAAAATTCAGAAAGTTTGAATAAATAAAAGCATGACAAATAGTGGTGCCATTTAGAGAAGAGAAATAAGCTAGAGGAATATCAGATATTAAAGAGAAGAGTTTGCTTACAGGCTTTTTAAGTTTGGAAAGTAAGTTACTCACATAAAGGTGCTAATACAATACAGATTTGCATTCATATTGAAATTAAATGGGGAAAAATGACAGTGTAATAGGAAAATGGTAGTTGAAGTGACCTAATCATCAGTGGAAGGCTATATACAGAGAGATTCAAACAGAACTTGAAATAAGAGAAAGAATCATCAAACATTACAGATAAGATCTAGACCTGCATAAAATTATTTTTAAGAGACAAATGGGGTAATCAACAGGTATACAAACACAGACAAACACACACACACACACACACACACACAATGTAATGATGTGAGTAAAATAAATAGTCATTTTTGGAAAACTATTTGAAAGCAAGTTCAAATATTTTTTCTCAGTAAAATAGAATAAAACACATTTGAATATAAAGAATGTTTTAAAAATTGTGATGAGAGAAAAATAAAGCATGGATTTAACCCTAAGATGAAAATCTCTTCCCTTGACCCTTCTCTGCCTTCAGTTTCACCTTCCTCTAATTTCTCTCCATTCATTGGCAAGTTTCTATGAACACAAAGAAAAAAATCTACTAACTTTGGCTAGGGCTACTCTTTCACTACTTGATACCCAGTCACTTATACCTCAAACTTTGAAGTCTTTTTAAACCCCAGATTTTTCTTCTCTGATTTTCAACCAAACACAAGGAACTCTGGATATTTATCCAAAGAAAACAAGAATAACTCAAAAAGATATATACAACCCTATGTTCATTGCAGCATTATTTATAATAGCCAAGATATGGAAACAACTTAACTGTCCATTCATGGATGAATGGATAAAGAAAAATGTGGTATATATGAAAGTGTTAGTTGCTCAGTTATGTCCAAATTTTTGAGACCCCATGGACTGAATGTTACCAGGCCCCCCTGTCCATGGGATTTTCCAGGCAAGAATATATAGTGGCTTCCCATTCCCTTCTCCAGCGCATCATCCCAACCCATGGATCCAACTTAGGTCTCTTGCATTGCAGAGGGATTCTTTAACAGCTGAGCTATCGGGGAAGCCATGATATATATAATGGGGTATTATTCATCCATAATGGCTCCCAGGTGGTTCAGCAGTAAAGAACTTGTCTGCCAATGCAGGAAATAGCAGATATGCAGCTTTCATCCCTGAGTCGGGAAGATCCCCTGGAGAAAGAAATGGTAACCCACACCAGTATTCTTGCCTGGAAAATCCCATGGACAGAGAGGCTGGGGGTGCTACAGTGCATAGGGTCACAAAGAGTCAGACACAACTGAGAATGCATGCCTCATTCATCCATAAAAAAGAATGAAATCTTGTCATTGGCAACAACATAGATGAAATGTGTACCTTAAGGGCACTATGCTAAGTGAAACAAGTCAGACAAAGAAAGACATATATTATATGATCTCACATGTGGAATCTAAAAACAAAGAGAAAAACCAAAATTAAAAAAAAAAAAAATAAGGCCAAGCTCATAAATAGAGAGAACACATTGGTGACTGGCAGAGGTGGAGGTTGGGCTGCTGGGTAGATGAAAAGAGTGCAGGGGGTCAAAAGGCGCAAACATCCAGTTATAAAAATTAAGTCAGGGATGTAATGTAAAGCATGGTGACTACAGTTAAAAATTTTGTGGTTTAATCACTCAGTCATGTCTGACTCTTTAATAAGGTATTTTTTGCATATTTGAAAGTTGCCAAGAGAGTAGATATTAAAAGTCTTCATGATAAAAAAAAATCTCTACTTATGTATGGTGACAGAAGTTAACTAGACTTATCATGGTGATGATTATGCAATATGTGGGAATCATTTTGAAAAAGATTGAATCATTACGCTATCCACATGAAACTGAAACTAATATAATGTCATTCAATAATAAAAATCAAAATAATCACAATTAAAAAAAAAAAAACTAGGACCAATATATTCTACAATGATCCTTGGATTTTTTTTTTTTTCTGTAAAAGTTAAATAATGTTTACTATTCATAGTCATTTCCTTACTTACTTTCATCCTTATTTACTTTCATCTAGATTATTATTATGCCTTCCTAAAGGATCAGTTTAATGTAAGTCTTACTAATTCATAAAATGTCAGTAGTTTGATACTTCCTCTGTTGCCTAACAAATTAATAGGTAATCTTCTTCTGAGTTAAAAAGGAAAACTCTGCTGTAAAATAAGCTCAATAACTTCCAGATCTTGTCTTACATTTCTTTCAGATTTTTATTTTACAAAGCTGGCAAACAATATGACCAGCTGTTATTTGGAATTATCCCACAGTTTTCAACAGTTCCTTCTCAGTTCAAGAAATCATCTTTTCCTGGAGTGCTCTTTTTCACTCTTAACCTTAATTATCTCCTGTAATAAGTATAGCCATTCCCTAATCGTTTAAAATCCTTTTCAGTTGCTTTCACACTGATACCTTTTTTTTAAACTACAGGCATGAACTTCACCTTTAGATTAAAGGGTTTTCCCTTTTTTTAAATCATATAAAGAACACAGACTGGAACCTTGTCACAGTGATTATTTATTCCTTGTTTTGAAAATATATATCAAAGTGTAAAAATATATTAAATTTAAGAGTGAATACTCCTGTAATATACATTTTGATGGCTACTTCCTTGAAAGAAATGCTAGGTCTTTTCCTTATTTTTTCCCTATCAAAGTGCCTCATGCACATTTAAGAATTCAATAAACATTTTGTGAATTGGACAATATTTTACTAAAGCAGGATACACATGTGTTCTGAGAACTTTGCTGCTGCTGCCTGCTGCCAAGTCGCTTCAGTCGTATCTGACTCTGTGCGACCCCATGGACTGCAGCCTACCAGGCTTCTCCGTCTATGGGATTCTCCAGGCAAGAACACTGGGTAGTGAAGTCACTCAGTCGTGTCTGACTCTTATCGACCCCATGGACTGCAGCCCACCAGGCTCCTCCATCCATGGGATTTTCCAGGCAAGAGTACTGGAGTGGGGTGCCATTGCCTTCTCCCTATAATCTTTTTATTTAACATTATTTTAGGCTTCCCTTGTGGCTCAGCTGATCAAGAATCCACCTGTAATGTGGGAGACCTGGATTTGATCCCTGGGTTGGGAAGATTTCCTGGAGAAGGGAAAGGTGACCCACTCCAGTATTCTGGCCTGGAGAATTCCATGGACTATATAGTCCATGGGGTCACAAAGAGTCAGACACGACTGAGCGACTTTCACTTCACTTCACATTATTTTATATTGTTTTAAATTATATGTGGGACCTCCACATATTTAACTTATATGCAGAGTACATCATGAGAAATGCTGGATTGGATGAAGCACAAACTGGAATCAAGATTACCAGGAGAAACATCAATAACCTCAGATATGCAGATGACACCACATTTATGGCAGAAAGCAAAGAAGAACTAAAGAGCCTCTTGAAGAAAGTGAAAGAGGAGAGTAAACAAGTTGGCTTAGCACTCAACATTCAGGAAACTAAGATCATGGCATCTGGTCCCATCACTTTCATGGCAAATAGTGGAAACAGTGACATACTTTATTTTGGGGAGGTCTAAACTCACTGCATTGGGGATGACAGAGGATGAGATGGCTAGATGCCATCACCAACTAGATGGACATGAGTTTGGGTAAACTCAGGGAGTGGGTGATGGACAGGGAGGCCTGGTGTGCTACGATTCATGGGGTCACAAAGAGTAGGACACAACTGAGTGACTGAACTGAACTGAACTGAACTGAAAATCACTGCAGATGGTGACTGCAGCATGAAATTAAAAGACCCTTGCTCCTTGGAAGAAAAGTTATGACCAACCTAGACAGCATATTGGGAGAAGGCAATGGCACCCCACTCCAGTACTCTTGCCTGGAAAATCCCATGGACGGAGGAGCCTGGTAGGCTGCAGTCCATGGGGTCGCTAAGAGTCGGACACGACTGAGCGACTTCACTTTCATTTTTTACTTTCATGCATTGGAGGAGGAAATGGCAACCCACTCCAGTGTTCTTGCCTAGAGAATCCCAGGGACAGCGGGGCCTGTTGGGCTGCCATCTATGGGGTCGCACAGAGTCAGACATGACTAAAGCGACTTAGCAGCAGCAGCAGCAGCAGCAGCAGACAGCATATTAAAAAACAGAAACATTACTTTGCCAACAAAGGTCTGTCTAGTCAAAGCTATGTTTTTTCCAGTAGTCATATATTGACGTGAGAGCTGGACTATAAAGAAAGCTGAGCACCAAAGAATTGATACTTTTGAACTGCGGTATTGGAGAAGACTCTTGAGAGTCCCTTGGATTGCAAGGAGATCCACCCTCAAGGAAATTAGTCCTGAATATTCATTGGAAGGACTCCAATACTTTCGCCACCTGATGCGAAGAGCTGACTCATTGGAAAAGACCCAGATGCTGGGAGGGATTTGGGGGCAGGAGGAGAAGTGGACAACAGAGGATGAGATGGTTGGATGGCATCACTGACTCAATGGACATGAGTTTCAGTAAACTCTGGGAGTTGGTGATGGACAAGGAGGCCTGGTGTGTTGCAATCCATGGATCGCAAAGAGTTGGACACGACTAAGTGACCGAACTGAACTGAATTGTGGGACCTCCTCAGGCAATGAGAAAGTTGTTTTACTAATTGTACCACAAACTTAAAACTTGTTCAGTCCAATTTGTTGATGAAATTCTTTGCATCTGGACTACATTTGTTGAGTTTCACTATAATAATCATATCATGGGCTAAATTATTTATCTTTTTATTAAAGTACAGTTTAATAGGAAAAATGTACAAATAAGTGAATGGTTGTATTGTACTGAGATGCATTTTCTTTTGCTCATTATTTTCCTTGTGAGATTCATAGTTTTTTTTTAAGTTTTCATAGTTGCATAGTATTCATTCTATGAATATACAGAGTTACTCATTTTATTGTCCTTTGATTTTGATTTGTAGCATTTCATAAATATTGTTTTTTTTTTTTCCTTTACAGATTGAAAGTTTGTGGCAAACCTGCCCTAAGTCTGCTGCCTCCATTTTTCCATAGCAGTTGCCCATTCTGTGTCTCTGCGTCATATTCTGATAATTCTTGCAGTGTTCAAACTTTCTCACAACTATTACATTCATCATGGTGATCTGCAGTCAGTGATCTTTGATGTGATCTGTTGTGATTGGGGGCACCAGGAATCTCACCCAAGCGAGGACAACCTTAACTGGTAAATGTTGTATGTGTTCTGACTGCACCACTGCCCAGCTATTCCCTAGTTTCTCACCCTCTCCTTGGTCCTTCCAATTCCCTGTGACATAACAATATTGGAATTAGGCTGACTAATAACTATACAAAGGCCTCTAAGTGTTCAAGAGAAAGAAAAAGTCAATCAATGCAGCAAACTTCATTGTTATCTTATTTTTAAAAATTGCAACAGCCACCCCAATCTTCAGCAACCACCACTCAAGCTAGTCGGTGGTCATCAACATTGAGGCCAAGCCCTTCACCCACACAGAAAACAATTATGACTCTGTAGACTCGGATGACAGTTAGCCCTTTTTTAGCAATAAAATATTTTAAATTAAGGTATGTACATTGATTAGACAAAACTCTTGCATGCTTCACAGTCTACAATATAGTATAAACATTACTTTCATACAAACTGAGAAACCAAAAGACTCATGTGACTCACTTTATTGTGATATTTGCTTACCGTGATGGTAAGAGACAGAACTCACAATTTCTCTGACAGATACCTGTATCACAACTTATTTTATAGTTTATGGAATTCTGCTTGGTCTCCAATGGGAAGCTATTACAAATAAAGCCACCACAAACATTCTGGCATATGTGTTGTATGGCACAGATATGTGCACTTTTGTGGTGTATGTGTATCTGGGAGTGATATGCTTTAGTGAAAGCAACTCTTTTGCCCCTTTCCAGTTTGTCCATTTCTGTTCCCCTTAAACCTTAATTATAAAAATGAGATCACTAGGTAGATAGAGTGCCTGATGAACTATGGAATGAGGTTCGTGACATTGTACAGGAGACAGGGATCAAGACCATTCCCATAGAAAAGAAATGCAAAAAGGCAAAATGGCTGTCTGGGGAGGCCTTACAAATAGCTGTGAAAAGAAGAGAAGCGAAAAGCAAAGGAGAAAAGGAAAGATATAAGCATCTGAATGCAGAGTTCCAAAGAATAGCAAGAAGAGATAAGAAAGCCTTCTTTAGTGATCAATGCAAAGAAATAGAGGAAAACAACGGAATGGGAAAGACTAGGGATCTCTTCAAGAAAATCAGAGATACCAAAGGAACATTTCATGCAAAGATGAGCTCAATAAAGGACAGAAATGGTATGGACCCGACAGAAGCAGAAGATATTAGAGATGGCAAGAATACACAGAAGAACTGTACAAAAAAGATCTTCACGACCCAGATAATCACGATGGTATGATCACTGACCTAGAGCCAGACATCCTGGAATGTGAAGTCAAGTGGGCCTTAGAAAGCATCACTACGAACAAAGCTAGTGGAGGTTATGGAATTCCAGTTGAACTATTCCAAATCCTGAAAGATGATGATGTGAAAGTGCTGCACTCAATATGCCAGCAAATTTGGAAAACTCAGCAGTGGCCACAGGACTGGAAAAGGTCAATTTTCATTCCAATCCCAAAGAAAGGCAATGCCAAAGAATGCTCAAACTACCGCACAATTGCAGTCATCTCATACGCTAGTAAAGTAATGCTCAAAATTCTCCAAGCCAGTCTTCAGCAATATGTGAACCCTGAACTTCCTGATGTTCAAGCTGGTTTTAGAAAAGGCAGAGGAACCAGAGATCAAATTGCCAACATCAGCTGGATCATGGAAAAAGCAAGAGAATTCCAGAAAAACATCTATTTCTGCTTTATTGACTATGCCAAAGCCTTTGACTGTGTGGATCACAATAAACTGTGGAAAATTCTGAAAGAGATGGGAATACCAGACCACCTGATCTGCCTCTTGAGAAATGTGTATGCAGGTCAGGAAGCAACAGTTAGAACTGGACATGGAACAACAGACTGGTTCCAAATAGGAAAAGGAGTACATCAAGGCTGTATATTGTCACCCTGCTTATTTAACTTCTATGCAGAGTACATCATGAGAAACGCTGGACTGGAAGAAACACAAACTGGAATCAAGACTGCTGGGAGAAATATCAATCACCTCAGATATGCAGATGACACCACCCTTATGGCAGAAAGTGAAGAGGAACTCAAAAGCCTCTTGATGAAAGTGAAAGTGGAGAGTGAAAAAGTTGGCTTAAAGCTCAACATTCAGAAAATGAAGATCATGGCATCCGGTCCCACCACTTCATGGGAAATAGATGGGGAAACAGTGGAAACAGTGTCAGACTTTATTTTGGGGGGCTCCAAAATCACTACAGATGGTGACTGCAGCCATGAAATTAAAGGCGCTTACTCCTTGGAAGGAAAGTTATGACCAACCTAGATAGCATATTCAAAAGCAGAGACATTACTTTGCCAACAAAGTTTCATCTAGTCAAGGCTATGGTTTTTCCTGTGGTCATGTATGGATGTGAGAGTTGGACTGTGAAGAAGGCTGAGCGCTGAAGAATTGATGCTTTTGAACTGTGGTGTTGGAGAAGACTCTTGAGAGTCCCGTGGACTGCAAAGAGATCCAACCAGTCCATTCTGAAGGAGATCAGCCCTGGGATTTCTTTGGAAGGAATGATGCTGAAGCTGAAACTCCAGTACTTTGGCCACCTCATGCGAAGAGTTGACTCATTGGAAAAGACTGATGCTGGGAGGGATTGGGGGCAGGAGGAGAAGGGGACGACAGAGGATGAGATGGCTGGATGGCATCGCTGACTCAATGGACGTGAGTCTCAGTGAACTCTGGGAGTTGGTGATGGACAAGGAGGCCTGGCCTGCTGTGGTTCATGGGGTCGCAAAGAGTCAGACACGACTGAGTGACTGATCTGATCTGAGGTAACATTTAACCTAACTCCTGATTTATGCTCTGCTAAAGGCACATAATACTTGCCTAACTTTTGATTCTTTCCTAGATAAAAAAAGTAGGATTGAAGAATAAAGTTTAAACAATGACTAGTTGTCAATCCCCATCAGCCCCTTAGCAATCCTGCAGGCAGACCACAGAGGCAAAACACTAACTGAAGAAATAGCTTGATGATTCAGCCAGCCTGCACGCACAAAAAATGATGCTGATCTTAATCTTTTGCCTCAATGATTAACGGAAATTACTGCCCTTTTTTTTCTCTTTGAAAACTGTCATGGCTGAGCAGAATCTTGGGAGCTGGTTTTGGGGAACACTAGTATGCCTTCTCCCCAGATTGCTAACATTCTAACTAAAGCAACCATTCCTTCCTACCAACACATGCTTCTTGAGTATTGACTTTTGAGTGGCAAGCAGCCAGACTTGAGTACAGTAACATTAGTAAGCTGTGTGCTTACTGGTTCAGTCATGTCCAGCTCTTTGCGACCCCATGGATTGTAGCCCCCTGGCTCCTCTGTCCATAGGGATTCTCCAGGCAAGGATACTGGAGTGAGTTGCCATGCCCTCCTCCAGAGGATCTTCGCAACCCAGGGATCAAATCCAGGTCTCCCACACTGCAGGCAGATACTGTCTGAGCCACCAGGGAAGTAAAGCAATATATAACTTTTAGTTTCAGAAGATACTGATAATTTTCCAAAGAAGTTGAACTAGTTTACATTATTACAGTTTGGTAGAATTTTATACCAGTTGATAGTATCACCTACAGAGTATGAGATTTGCTATTGCTTCACATTCTTGCCTATATTCACCACTGTCTATTTTAATTTTTCATGTATTTATTCATTTGTGCCATATTTTTTTACCATTCAGTTGCATGTGCAGTGTTATTTCACTGTAATTCCAGCTTGGATTTCTCTGATGACTAAAGAATTGAACATATCTTCATGTATCTATTTGCTAATGCTATCTGTCCATTGAATTCTTTTGCCCATTTTGTGAACTAGTTTCTTTCTACCTTTTGATTTATGTAAGTTCTCTATGCTTTCTAGGGTTTCCCTGGTGGCTCAGATGGTAAAAAATCTGCAATCTGGGAGACCTGGGTTTGATCTCTGGATTGGGAAGATCCCCTGGAAAAGGGAATGGCTACCCACTGCAGTATTCTAGCCTGGAGAATTCCTTGGACAGTAGAGCTTGGCTGGCTACAGTTCATGGGGTTGCAAAGAACTGGGACATGACTGAGCAACTAACACTTTCACTTTTTATGTTTTCTAAGCTCTTTGTTGGTTGTAAATCATGGAAATATATTGCCCGTTATATAGCTTGCAATTTAGCCACTACCTTAATGGTGTCAATTAATGAAAATATCTTAGTTACAATATATCTCTTTCCAGTTCATGCACTTTTGTGTTCTATTAAGAATACTTTCTTAACCTATGTTCATGGAAACATTCTCTCATAAATTATACTTTTTAAAGCAAACTATTAAAATGGACTATGTTGCACTTGGTTTCTTTTCCTTTGGATCTTGAATTGATCATTTTTCAACATAGCTTCTAGTATTTTACAGTTATAAATGTTCACATAGAAGCTGTGATTCTATAGCAAGTATTTGTATTGAATTTATCTATTTTTTTCCAAGCTATTGACACAAAATGAAGTTTTATAACTTAGCTTTCAATTGAATTGTAATAGCTCCATTTAAAATTTCAAAATGTGGATATTCAAATGAAGCTTAAATAACATAGATTTTAAAAATTATTATTACTTGAGAACTCAACTATTAGGAATTATTTGCCTTTTTCAGAATGCTACTTTGGCAGTACCTAAAATTGCTTAATTTTCATTATAATACTATTGCTCAATGTCTTCTAAAATCAGAACTAATGCCACTATGAATAGTAAGTAGGTGTTACCATTTAAACAAAATTCTAGCAGGTTAATGGCATGCCTAAACAAATTTATGATTGGTAAAATGAATACTAATCACACACATATAATTTGTTTCATTTTTCAAACATCCAAACAATGGTATAAATTAATGGCTAATGTTGATCACCATGACAGAACTGAAACTATTTACCTGAAAAATGGTGAGGTAAATGTTGAGAATGTAAGTGGCGAACACAATTTTCATAAACAGTGACTAAATCTAAATGTCTTACTATTTATCATGTTAACCTCTTCCTGCAGTGGTTCTCAAAACTCAGAATACATAAAAAGCCCAGGGGAGCTGGTTAAAAATACAGATTTCCCAAGTCCTACACTTAAGAAATTTAGCTCCACAGACCTGATGTTGGGTCTAGAAATCTGAACTTTATACAATGCCTCAGGAGATATTGATACAGGCAATGAATACCAAATCCATTCAGGGTTGAACGTGACCTGAGTAAATCTATAATATAACAGGAGTCCATTTATTGACATCCTTGAGGTTCCTATTTATCTCCTGCTCACCCTTTCTGCACACTTATTTATGGTACTGGCACTGACCAGGCCCAGGCTGAGCAATATTGTGTAGCAAAGGAGTCTCTCTCCTACCTGACAATGAAATCTCTAATGAAACCCCCTGCAGAAACATCTCCCAAATTATATTCATTACTATAAAAAGTTTTCTTAAAAGTATTTTAAATGTTACTAGCTGATACACTTATTGATATTTTACTATCTCTCCAAGGTCATTTCTATGTTAACAAAAACTTGAAGTTTTAATAATTCGATAATGTAACAAAAGGTCATCTCCTAGAAACTTGTCAGATTGTAGATAAAGGAAAAGTGGTAAATAACAAGATTCTCATATTTTCTTGTATGTGTGTGTGTGTGTGTGTGTGTGTACATTGATATGTCCTACAGAAGTAGAAAGTTTGGCTCTGTACAACACTGAATATTAAGTCACTATGATGACAGGGATCCTGACTTGGAGCTGGTCTCTAACAAATATTCTTTGAATAACTGAAGGCAAAAATAGTTTGAGAAATTGGGATTTATAGGTTCTACGATAGGAGTCAGAGGAGGCAGGTTTGAGGATATTGAAGAGAATGTATATGGAGTCCCTGAAAGAATAGAATACTCTAGAGGCTATAGCTACAATTGCAAGCTGGAGAAGCAAATTCACACAAAAGGTATACTTTTCTCACCATGAAGCCATAAGTACAATGTATCTGCTAAAATTGAACAAATATGAATAGAGTCTGAGAATTATAGTAAATGAGTGAATAGTTGTTATGAAGAAGAGAAAATTTTCCATTTGCTTTCTCCTTTTGTTGTTATTGTTTCTTTGGTTGATTTTGTTTGTTTTGTTTACATCAGGGGCAAAAAGAATTGCCTGGTGAATTAATCTAGTTGAGTGAATACATAGAGAGGGTTGCCAATCTATGGGTCTGTGATTGCCTATAGTTGTGCTCTGCGGCCTACAAACATGGACAGATATTGTGGGTGACAGTGTTGCTCTTGGATGTTAGGTTAGAGAACTGATGAATTAGAAAGGCAGCAAAAGCAATAAAACTTATGATGAACACACAGAGGATAAAGGGAAAGAAGTAAAAATAGGGATAGTTTGATACTGAGAGAGACGACAAGGATAGATTTTAAGGGCATTATACTAAGTGAGATCAGTCAGACAAAGATAAATACTACCTGATATCACTTTTACATGGAATCTAAAAAAGCTGAACTCGTAAAGAAAGTAGGATGGTGTTTACCAAGGGATGGGGATTGGGGGAAAAGGAAAGATGTTGGTCAAACTTAAAGTTAGAAGATAAGTAAATTCTGAGAGTCTAATGTGATGTGCAACATTGCAATTACAGTAAATGATACTGTATATAACTGGACGTTGCTAAGAGACACAATCTTAAATGTTTTTAACATAAAAAAGAAACAATAATTATGTGACATATTGGACATGTTGGCTAGCTCTACTGGGGTTATCATATTGCAATATATAAATGTATCAAATCGACATGCTATGCATCATAAATTATACAATGTTATATGTTAGTTACATCTCAATAAAGATTTTGATAGCACTTGCATTTGAAGTGAAAGTAAAGAATAGAGAGAACAAAAAATGTTGGAGGTTGTGGATAGAAATTTGAGTATTTGTTGTTACAATTTCACATTAGTTGTTCTAGTTGTGTTCACTGGGCCAGTGATCCAGTCTAGTGGATTATTATGCATGTGTGATTTAGAGGTAAGGGGAGAATGGATCTAATGACAATGGAAGAAGGATGGAAAAGGAACGGCAGTGGAGAAGAAAGATCTCATCAAACTCCACTTTTTTTAATTGACCAAGAGGCTTTTTTCTCAAGACATTTTATGAAGAATTTGTGCATAATAGAATGCACAAATTTCAATAAAGAAAAATGAGTTATAAAACATTTTGTGAAAAAGATATGGGTTAGAATGAGATGACAACTCTGCCCTCTGTCTCACACTTCTGCTATCAGTGCAGAGAAATACTGGATTACAACTAAAAAGCATATGTACCAGGGGTTGCAAGAAAAAAAGATCCTCAGGAGCCAAATGAAAAAGTAACTCAATGAAGATAAGCAAGCTGACTCTGTCAGTCTATTTCCACTGGCCTACAAATAAAAATCCTACTATTTTGCAAATGTGGTGGATGAAGGAACAAGTTGACCAGCACCATAAGAAAACACTCCTGTAAGACATTTTCAGAAGGTAAAGCATCTGCCTGCCATGCAGGAAACCCAGATTTCCCTGGTGGCTACAGCACATAGGGTCCCAAAGAGTCAGACACAATTGAGTAACTAACACTTTCTTCTTTTCAAGACATTTTATAAGGCCATTAGTCTGGTGTCTCCAAAAATCAGTCATATAAAAAGGGTTTGTGGACTCTGAGAGAGAAAGAAAAAAATCAGATGCAATGTTCTTGTTTAAAAAAGTAAAAGCTTAAAAATAATATTTTGAAACAATCACAGAAATTTCAACAAAGGTAGGAGATTAAAGGAATGTTTGTTAATTAGAATATCAGCAATTGTTAAACAAACGTAGTATATACAAAACTCTCATCACACCATTCTTTTTTGTATTCTTCTGTTAATGCCTTTCAAAATAAAAACTGCTAACAAAAGAAGAAAAGTAAGATAAAGGACAATGCTATCAATAATTAGCTATTCTGAGATCATTTTTATTTTAGAAAATTTGATTTAAATTTTAAAATAAAGTTAAAATAGAAAGTTAATTCTGGTAAATATCTCTTTCTTAACAAGATAGTTGCCTTGTAGGTATTATATTAAATAATAATATTTAGCACAGATAAAATATGCAGTATATACTGGAAGACTAATCCTACAATTATGGGAATTTTTATGCAACTATGTTGTTTATACCAAGCAATATATTTTGCTTGATTTCAAGGCAAACTTTAAAACCCTCTCAACATTTTGTTTAAATTAATTTCCTGCCAGAACCACTATGCTTTAGGTATTCAACTGTTATTTCTTTCATATAATTTCTTAACCCACTTGCTTTATATGAACTTTTTATCCAAAGTATTTAAACTAAATTTTTACTTTGGGATTATCACATTATGAAAATTTCATATTTTAAAGATACTCTTTCCTCATACCAACTTATTTAATAGTGTAATATTGATATGTTTTGCTAAATTGATGATACTCATCCTTTACCTGCTTTTTACTAGTTTGGATGTGATCTATAATAATCCATGATGTACACTTTCTTAAAAATTGAAGTATAATTGATTTGCAACAATTCAGGTTGTTCAGTGACTCAGTTAAACATATACGTTTTTCAGATTCTTTTTCATTTTAAGTTTGAATATAGTTCCCTGTGCTATACAGTAAGTCCTTGTTGTTTATTTTAGCCTCTGTTGATCCCAAATCTCTAATTTATCCTCCCCTTCTTTCTCCTTTGGCACCCATCAATTTGTTTTCTATGTCCATGAGTCTATTTATATTTTGTAAATAAGTTTCTTTTTGTCATTTTTTTAGATTCCACATATAAGTGATATCATATGGCATTTGTCTTTCTGTTTGATTTACTTCAATCAGTATGATAGCCTCTAAGTTCATATATGTTGTTGCAAATGGCATTTTTCATCCTTTTTTATGGCTGCATAATATCCATACCATATATTTTTATGCAATGTCTTTTCTTAAAGTAACTGCCATAGGATTCTTGTTTCCAGTAGTTGATCAATGAGTGACTCTCCTTTGGAAAGCTTTCCTTTTATAGTAACAAGTATACTTTCTAGCTTTATTTATTCAGTGTTTGTTTATATACTAATCTTAAGATATAAATGAGTAAATCTAATTTAGTTTTCAATATCATTATACTCATGTAATTTAATTGGATTATAACAACAACTTCAATTTTATTCGTCTATCATATGCTACACTGGACTAATCCAGTAGAGGAAAAATGTTTATGCCTGAATAAGCCCTAAGAATATATGATGTTAATTTTTTACTATCTTTATGATGTGATTAAAAAACAAATTAAAAAAATTGAAAATTATATCATTATTGTATATGTCTACACTTATGTCACAATATCATGGAATTAACTGAATTGACTAGATCAGTGAAGACTAGGCCAGTGCTGCTCAACAGATTTTCCTGAAATGATGGCAAAGTTCTATCACTGTACTATCTGATTTAGTTTGAGCATTGAGTACTTGAAATGCGGCTTGTCTGACTGAAAAACTTGGGTCACTCGGGTCACTCCTTCTTTCAACTATGCACACCAAGGCTTACAGAAACATATCCTCAAAGATATGAGAAATCTACTGGAGATTCCTATTATAACTATTTTAAGAGAAAGGCGAAACAAATAGAATAAAGGAAGCTCTACCCAAGAGGGAAAACTTCAAATATCTCTGCTGCCAGAGTAAAAGCACTCCTTATTTTGGCAACAGTGGGAGGCAAAAAAGAAAAAGCCTGCCTATATGTAACCTACCCAAATGCCTGAAATGGAATCCAACCACTTAGCATCATCTGTTAACTTATGCCAATTTGCAGTCACCCTTCTATATCAAGGGGGCCTGTTACGAAACCAATCCTAATCTTTTGTAGATGGAAACGGTACCAGCCACTTCTATAAATCAATGTATTTATTTGATTATTTTTTTAAATGAGAAAGATTAATACAGACAAACAGAACTAATTCCCAAGATAAGAAAGATGAACTTTTGTTTTTTTAATAGAGCAGAATGTATTTACTCAAGAATTACTAGCTGATGAGAAAAATTTGATTATTTTGCTATTTGGCTTTCAATAATCTGAATGACTTCTTAAGGTCACAGTAATGTTAATACCACAGAATAAACACCATGACAAAGGGGCCCTCTTCTATTTTTCCTTTCTTTTCTGTCAATTACAAACAGGGGTACTATAGATGAAAGACATAGCAGTTATACAGATTGAATGAAATGTCATTGTCATGACGGTAATATCACCTAAGGGAAAATATTTCAAAAGGTAAACTTTAAATCCATTCAAATTACTCACATAAGTGATATTTAAGAAGACAACATATCTATAAATTAAGCTCAGTCAGTAAAGAATCTACCTGCAATGCAGGAGACCTGGGTTTGATTCCTGGGTCAGGAAGATCTGCTGGAGAAGGAAATGGCAACCTACTCCAGTATTCGTGTCTGAAGATTCTCCTAGACAGAGGACCCGACAGGCTACAGTCCATAGGATAGCAAGAGTTGGACACGACTTAGAGACTAAACCATCACCAAATTAAGTACAGACTACTAGGAGAAAACAGCAATAAGAGAACAAAATATTATAAGAAATTAATATATGTAAGTACTGAACTAAAATAAAATAAAATGGCCCCAGATAAGAGACAAGCTGTTAATATAAGAGGCAATATAAAAATCTCCACTAGAACATAGAGCATAAA
The DNA here is from genome assembly GCF_032452875.1 of Bos javanicus. Classification (NCBI taxonomy): domain Eukaryota; kingdom Metazoa; phylum Chordata; class Mammalia; order Artiodactyla; family Bovidae; genus Bos; species Bos javanicus. The sequence continues at coordinate 49,653,068 of NC_083888.1, read as the reverse complement.
GATATAATTAGGAAACAGAAGAGAAAAACTAATACTCATGGACTCTAATTCGGTCGTTGAGTCCAACATCTGCTTAAGGGTAGTTTCAGCAAATTCAGGGGAACATTTAAGAGGAGAAAGTTCTCAAAGCTTGAAAAAGATTGAATTGAAAGAAACCACACAGACCAAGGAGGATAAATGACCAGAATACTATATTTAGATAAAACGCTATGAAATTTTAATTTCAACTGTTGTAGCCACACGTTCCGGGAAACAAATTCACTCAGAAGGACAATGCAGATGGTGGAGTGCAGTTTTTACACCGGCAGGCCCAAGGCAGAGTCTCCTCTTAGCCAAGGACCCCGACCAGTTTTTGTGAAAACCTTATATACCCTAAGTGTACTTGCTCAAACCCAGCTCCCCAAACTCCTTGAAACTAGTCTGGACAAGGTAAAAGAGAGATACGATCAAAGTTAACCCATGATTCATGTGTCACAAGACTAGATGAACAGTGGACATTTATCAATAGGACTGTGGTCATATCCTGATAAACATAATGGAATTTACCACTTTGTTCTGTTACAGAGATAACTAGCATATTCTTTTAGGCAACGGAGAGTCCAAGTACAAGTCCTGAGGCTCTTTTATTGGGGGGGCTGGTTTTCCATTGGTATGCCACTTCTATAGACACTGGGCACAAAGTTCAGAGTCCATTGGGAGGGTGACCATGCGTGTAGCCTAATGTTCACAGCCTGGCCTAAGATGGAGTCCAGCTCTGTCTGTTTCCTCCTTCACAACCATTAAAGGAAAACTGAATACTTTTAACAAGAAAAACAAAATTTCCTAGAAGAGCAAATTTTAAATTAACACCAGATTTCTATTCAGCAGAAGTGAATTATAAAAACAAAAAGTTACATTAAAACCAGAATTCTTTGTCTGGTCAATTTTTCTACAAAATTTGAAAGCAAAATGAAAATATGTATAGATTAATATGATTTTTAAATTACTCAGAAAACAATTAAAAAAAAAAAAACTGGAAAAGGAATCCAAGAATTTTGAGCACCTAGGATTAAAAAGCAGAAACTGCTGAGTATGTTTATGAATTGAGATTGATAGCTAAATTCTGATGCTGAAAATATACTTCATTAATGATAAAGAGTTGCATAATTAAAATAATATTTCATTCTATTGATTCTCAATTTTGTCATCAACCTAGAAGTAAAACACAAGTTAAAATTATACTTTTTAGCAAATAATCAAAATACCATATGCTAAGTATCTGTTTATAAACATTATACATACTTTAAAATAAATAAATACAATTAAACATGTTATAGAAGAAACAGTGGGATAGGATAAGAATCGAAGAGGAAGTCTATTATAGAACACAATTTTCCAAAAAGGGAGAATAGAAACTGTTTACACTAATAAGAAATTTAAAAATAAGTATATTTAAAGTTATAACAAAGTCTGGCTGCACAGACAAAAAAAGAACTTAACAGTAGCTCGGTAAGTATGGAAAGAACTTCATCTCTAATTTTAATTTATTCACTATTTCAATATTGTAACATATGCATGCATTACTTTTATAATTATAATATCAATTACTTACTGATATCCTAAAGTATGTAATTCCTATTTTAAAATGGCTTTAGTATGCTAAACTTCTCACAGAATTAAATTTTTGCACAATTCAAAACCAAATCAGTGTATGTGTTCATTTATGAAGGTTTTGCGCCATACTCAAGGAGTTTTCAATGTATGGGTAGCATATTTAGTTAAGCAAACACTCATTAAGAACTCATTATAACTGCAGCTCAGGTTTTTTGAGCACGAGCCACCTGTTCTCCTTGTGCTCAGTATGCTCAGTCATGTCCAACTCTTGGCCACCCCATGGACTGCAGTCCTCCAATCTTCCCTCTCTATGGAATTTTCCACCCAAGAATGCTGGAATGGGTTGCCATTTATTACTCCAGGGGAACTTTTCAACCCAGGAATTGAACTCAGTCTTCTGTGTCTGCTGTATTGGCAGGCATATTTTTTACCACTGAGCCACCTGGGAAGCCCTCTCCTTGCTTGGCCCTGCTATAAAGATTTCTCTGCTAAAAGAAAACAAAACATAAAGCTTGACTATAACTTATTTTCTTAATCAGGATGTCTGGATGTATTAAAATTATCCTCTGCAGCAGAAGTTGGCAGATTTTTTTCTATAAAGGGCCAGATAGTAAATATTTTAGGCTTTGGGGGCTATAAGTTTTTCATCACAACTACTCAACACTGCTGTTGTAGCTTGAAAACAGCCATGGACAATACCTAAAGAATGAGTGTTACTAACTTCCAATAAAACTTTATTTACAGAAGGAAGTGGAGAGCCAACTTTGACACTCGGGTCTTATTTTATCAACACCAGTAATTCAGACTTGTCAGCTTTCCTTCATGCCTATTTTCCTGTTACCTACTTGTACAATTCTGGCACATTATAACATACATGTCAGTATTAAATTGCTGGGTATATTGTAGCTAAATTATGTACTAGTAGGTATAAATCATTGACAGTTGTCTCCGCTTCATGCTGGGCACATACGACTTTCCTAGTTTTCTCTCATTATTTAATAGATTTATAAATGGTTTCATAATCCAGTCCCTTTACACTGATTAGAAACAGAAAGCTTTCTCACACTGACCATTCAGAGAATGTGATCCACATTTTATTTCATTTTGTCTACCTGGAAAACTCACTTGTGTTCAATTCTAATTTCTCGCTGCTTGGAACACGAGGCCAAAACAGATTGTGCAGGCTTTTGTGTTGTTTCTTTCAAACCTTGCTATATTAAGATAAAAACCATGAGCATTGTATTTCAATTGAGTCACTGACAGAATGATCTTAGTTTCTATTCAGAAAGCTCTGGTACATTCTCAGATGTAGATGAGAGATAATAGGCCTACAATGAATACTTCCTGCCAGTTAGATTAAACTGACAAGACCAGGAGATAAGGAAGTCCCACATCCTCTTATTTTCCTGTTTAGCCCTTGGGGTGTTTTGTATTATAACATTGTTGCTGTTTCCTCTGGTAAAGGCAGGTGAAGGTATTTATGGAAAGACTATGATAGGCTCAGAAGACAACTGACAACAACTTGAGACACACAATGAAGCTGGACATTTCTAAACAGAAATGTATGCTAATGATAGGATAACAGTCATTTGAACACACTAAGGGCTTCCCTTGTGGCTCAACTAGAAAAGAATCCACCTGCAATGCAGGAGACCTGGGTTCAATCCCTGGGTTGGGAAGATCCCCTGGAGAAAGGAAAGGCTACCCACTCCAGTATTCTGGCCTGGAGAATTCCATGGACTGTGTAGACCAGGGGATTCCCTCATAGCTCAGTTGGTAAAGAATCTGCCTGCAGTGCAGGAGACGTGGGTTAGATTCCTGTTTTAGGAAGATCCCCTGGAGAAGGGAAAGGCTACCCACTCCAGATTTTTTGCCTGGAGAATTTCATGGACTATTTAGTCCATGGGCTTCCTTCATAGCTCAGTTGGTAAAGAATCTGCCTGCAATGCAGGAGAAGTGGGTTAGATTCCTGCGTCAGGAAGATCCCCTGGAGAAGGAAATGGCAACCCACTCCAGTATTCTTGCTGGAGAATCCCATGGACAGAGGAGCCTGGCAGGCTACATTCCATGGGGTCTCAAGAGTCGGACACAACTTAGTGAATTTCACTTTCAGTTTTTGGGCTTCCCTAGTGGTTCAGCTGGTAAAGAATCTGCCTGCAATTCAGGAGACCTGGGTTCAATCCCTTGGAGAAGGCAATGGCACCCCACTCCAGCACTCTTGCCTGGAAAATCCCATGGATGGAGGAGCCTGGTAGGCTGCAGTCCATGGGGTCGCTAAGAGTCGGACATGACTGAGCGACTTCACTTTCACTTTTCACTTTCATGGATTGGAGAAGGAAATGGCAACCCACTCCAGTGTTCTTGCCTGGAGAATCCCAGGGTCGGGGAGCCTGGTGGGCTGCCGTCTCTGGGGTCGAACAGAGTCAGGCATGACTGAAGCAACTTAGCAGCAGCAGGGTTCAATCCCTAGATTGGGAAGATCCCCTAGAGAAGGAAATGACTATCCACTCAGGTATTCTGGCCTGGAGAACGCCATGGGCTGTATAGTCCATGGGGTCGCAAAGAGTTGGACATACTGAGTGACTTTCACTTGAACACACTAATGTTTAGCTTTAATGATAACAAGGCACATTATAGTGAACATTTCCTTTACTTCTCAGAATTAAAAAGTGTGTATATATAGATTTTTATCCTAGAGTATTGTATGGTTCTGCCCTCTAAAGTTTAGCAAAAGAGTCTTGTTGTAGCCACACGTTCTGGGAAACAAACTCACTCAGAAGGACAATGCAGATAGTGGAGTGCAGTTTATTACACTGGCGGGCCCAAGGCAGAGTCTCCTCTTAGCCAAGGACCCCAACCAGTTTTTGTGAAAACCTTATACACCCTAAGTGTACGTGCCCAAACCCACCTCCCCAAATTCCCTGAAACTAGTCTGAACAAAGGAAAAGAAAGATACAAAGATAACCCATGATTCATGTGCCTTAGGCCTAGATCGTTAACAGTGGACAATTAGCAATAGGCCTGTGGTCATACCCCAATAAGCATGATAGAATTTATGATTCTATTTGATTACACAGATAATTAAGGTATTCTTTTAGGTGACGGAGAGTCTGGATATGAGCCCTGGGGCTCTTCCATCCGGGGGTATGGTTTTCCAGTTGGTATGTCATTTCCATAGATACTGGGCATATAGATCAAAGTCCATAGTCCAGCCCAAGATGGAGTCCTGCTTTCAAGACAGAGCCTGTTCTGTCGGTTTCCTCCTTCAGTCTGTCTTCAGGTGCTGGAAACTTAAGTCCTCACAGAAAAGAGGCAGGGTTAGAGTTGAAAGGACTTGCATTACACATCCTTATTCTTGCATCCCCACAAAAATCTAAGCTGCACACTGGAATGTCACTCCTGTCTATTTACTGAATCCTTATAATTTTTCTTCTCCCAAACTTGTATGGCTTAAAAGTTGGATTAAAACTCAACATTCAGAAAACTAAGATGATGGCATCTGGTCCCATCACTTCATGGCAAATAGATGGGGAAACAGCAGAAACAGTGACAGACTTTATTTTGGGGGTCTCTAAAATCACTGCAGATGGTGACTGCAGCCATGAAATTAAAAGTTGCTTGCTCCTTGGAAGAAAAGCTATGACCAACCTAGACAGCATATTAAAAAGCAGAGACATTATTTGCCAAAAAAGGTACATCTAGTCAAAGCTATGGTTTTTTTCAGGAGTCATGTATGGATATGACAGTTCGACTATAAAGAAAGTTGAGTGCTGAAGAATTGATGCTTTTGAACTGTGGTGTTGGAGAAGACTCTTGAGAGTCCCTTGGACTGCAAGGAGACCCAAGCAGTCCATCCTAAAGGAAATCAGTCCTGAATATTCATTGGAAGGACTGATGCTGAAGCTTAAACTCCAATACTTTGGCCACCTGATGCAAAGAGCTGACTCATTTGAAAAGACCCTGATGCGGCAAAAGATTGAATGCTGGAGAAGGGGGCAACAGAGGATAAGATAGTTGGATGGCATCACTGACTCAATGGACATGAGTTTGAGCTGGTGATGGACAGGGAGGCCTGGCATGCTGCAGTCCATGGGGTCACAGAGAGTTGGACATGACTGAGCAACTGAATTGAACTGAAAGTTGTATGCTTTGTTCCCACTTCTGTAATATCCTCACTCTGCACATGCCATCAAAGTGCAAAATATGTGGAGTTTTCTGTCCTTCTAGAAAGACTTATATTTCTCCACTTTTGGTAAGCAGGGGTGAATACTGGTGTATCCTAAAAATGTATTTAGTAGCTATATGTGTGCTTTGTATTCCTTCCATTTACAGCCCAATATCTCCTGTCTTTTCTTCTTTCACTAGGAGTAAAAAATCTCTCAGAGATTTTGTAGGTACTGTGACTCAGAGTTTGACTTGCTGCAACACAATCCTTTATCATAAGCCTTTAAACTGGAGAATAGTGACTTCTCAAGGAGTAGGAACAGACTATTACCATTTAGTTTGCTCTAGCACAAAGGTTTTATCCTTAATTGGAGAGGAAAAAGTTGCTTACTGCCAACAGACACAAGCTGTCTCTCTTATCCACCTCTGAATCAACCACTACATTACCACATCCTCTAAAATCTCATATTATTTTCTACACTTGGGGCTCTGTGACACATCATGGGCATATGGCTAAATAACGCTACTAGTCCAATTTGGAGATTCTCGCCTCTCTGAGATCAAATCAGGTATTGCTTTTCCATCTTGCAACAAATGGAAAACTGTTTTTAAGTCCCATTTTCAAACACTAAACTGGCTCTGGAAGTATCTGATTAGAGTTTAGTTACAAGAATTGTAGAGTTACTACCTGCAAGTGAAAAATTTTATGAAACGTTTAGCCCACACTGAAGTTATTACTGCTGGGAACAATTGGCACTGGGACTTTAAAATAGCAAATCTGTCAATCAATGCATGTGTATTTTCCTAGAGACATACCTAAATAGATAACAATAAATATGGGGGAAAGGATAGCTGCATTGCAATACTAAACATAACATATTTGTTTAGAACTTTATAGACCAAACAGCAAAAATTACTAAGAATTTAGGTCATATGAGTAAAAATATTTGTTCTATTAAATAAAAATTATCAAATTCTGTCTCTAAGAACAGAGTCAACTTTCGTGTATATGTAGAATATTTATATAAAATTGACTCACTTCAAAAATTAAAAGTAGTATAAGCAACAGAAATTAATAACAAAAGTATATACAAGGTAAAGGAAAATATCATTTAGGGGGAAATTTTTATCTAATGTCTAAATCAGTGAGTAAAACCACAAGTTAGTTACACAGTTTTTAAAGATAAGCAATAATGAGAACAAAACATGAAAATGTATAGAATTTTCCCAAAACTGTGTTCTCAGAGAAAAATGTATATTTAATGATTTTTCTTATTAAATAAGAAACTATGATCATTAAATTAACTAAGATTCAAATTAAAAGTATAAATCCTAATGTAAATTGCAGTTTTTAAGGATATAAAAATAAGAACAAAGCCTACTAAAGCTTATTAACTTTTCCCAAAACTGTATTCAGAGATAAATACAGTATTTAATGATTTTTTTATTAAACAAAAATAATACTAACCATAACTAAGTTTGAGTTTAATTTTAATAATTATAAGCCAATGTTATTGATGTAGATTTGAACAATGTTAAGATGGCAACCCACTCCAGTACTCTTGCCTGGAGAATCCCAGGGATGGGGGAGCCTGGTGGGCTGCCGTCTATGGGGTCGCACAGAGTCGGACATGACTGAAGCGACTTAGCAGCAGTAGCAGCAGCAGCAAGTGACATACAAATACATATATCATGTTTATAAAAAAGGGGACAAAGGCAGTATCATGGAAGAATTTACGATTTCAGGTAATATATGTTTCTTTCCACAAGCAAGCATAATCCAAAAAGCAAAGATCAAAAAATTTACATATTTAGAAAGACTACACATTTTAATCATGAATATAATTTAAAATGTGAAAAAAGTATTATCCATTAACTTGAAAAATATAAAAAGTATAATTTTAGAAAAGTATATTATGCATACAGTATATTACATATATACCTTATACATATATTTTCTTACATGCCCCACCAAAATGTTTAAAATGAAATAAAAAAATAAAATGTTTAAAATGAAATAAAAAAATAAAATGGAAAAATGAAGACATTTAAAGATGAGCAGAATCTTTCCTTATGTTAACTCTAGCACTGACAATTCCATGAGACAAGATTTCCAGTTTTTGCTACCAGTCCACAGAGTTCCCCTAGAAGATAAAAACAACAAAAAAAATACTATAATCCTCTCAGAGAGTGAACTGATCTCTATGACTAAATGGTTACTACACAATTCCAATGACAATTCCAAGGCCCCATAATTATGACAATAAGAAATACACTGATAAAGTTGTGTGGACGCCGAAATGAAGAGTATTCTGGTTGACAAGGCTAAGAACAAACTAAGTTTTTTGATCAATGAAGAATGCCACTGCTGAAAAAAAAAAAAAAAGATTTTTACTGTTTCTGACCAACATATGAAGCAAATGATATGGAAGAGTTATCACTATGAGTTTTTCCATGGAAATTTTACATGCTCTTTATTTTTAACCAAATATTTTATTGGGAATTTTCAGGTTTTACATTTACCCGTTGGTTTCTATAAAAGATGTGTTAAAACATCTTTCTGTTTGTGAAGTTCAATCATAGGCTAATACCTAGAATGAAAGAGAGGCCAAGATGAAAAGATAGAAAAAAAGCTATAAGAGATAATGGTGAAAACAAGAAACAACATACTGCTACTGCTAAGTCACTTCAGTCATGTCCGACTCTGTGTGACCCCATAGACGGCAGCCCACCAGGCTCCCCCGTCCCTGGGATTCTCCAGGCAAAAACACTAGAGTGGGTTGCCATTTCCTTCTCCAATGCAGGAAAGTGAAAAGTGAAAGTGAAGTTGCTCAGTCGTATCCGACTCGTAGCGACCCCATGGACTACAGCCTACCAGGCTCCTCTGTCCATGGGATTTTCCAGGCAGGAGTACTGGAGTGGGGTGCCATTGCCTTCTCCAAAACAGGTGCATAGGGAGTGGGAGTTAAGAAGTTGGAAGTTGTTGTTGGAAAAGGATAATAAAATTATTTATTCTTTAGAATTTTATATAACATGATCTTGATTTGACCATTACCGAAGCAGACTAGAGGTAAGTGTAGAATATGAAGCAGTCCAGAAATTGTGACAGTACAGTGTCCCAGGGTCTGTTCAGAAGAAACAAAGATATTGGAAATGAAAAGGAAATGAAAAAATAGACAATCAGCACATAGGTAAAGACAAAGATTCAATCAGCAAGTTAGGAAAGAGAGTCACTTCCCCAGTTTAAAGCAGAAATGAATTGAGGTATGGAAAATATAAAATAAAACTATAGAAGTAAAGAATAAATGTTAAAGTGTAATATCTTATTGGGTTTCCCAGATGGTACAGTGGTAAAGACCCTGCTTGCCAATGCAGGAGATGCAACAGATACAAGTCTGATCCTTGGGTCAGGAAGATCCCCTGGAGAAGGAAGTGACAACCCACGCCAATATTCTCACCCAGAAAATTACATGGACAGAGGAGCCTACAGTCCATGGGGTGAGCTACAGTCCATGGGGATGCAAAGAGTCAGACACGACTGAAAGTGAGCACATACACACGCCCGCCCACACACACACACACACACACACACACACACACACACGATATCTTCTTCACAGGAGGTTCAAAAAGAAAGAAAGAAAAATAGTAAGCAACCTTTGAAAATTTTATAGTAAAGGATTCCCAGAACTAAAGTATACTATGTTTTTTCACAGTGCATATTTAAAAGGAACAAGGTAGTATACGAAAAATAAATTAAGAGCAACCTTTTCTACCTACATGGGAGTAAAATTTCTGAAATCAAGGATAAAGTGAAGCTTATTAAATATCTCAGAGACTGACAAAATACCTATAGTTAATTACCATAAAATCGATAGCTGATTGACCTTTAACAATACTATAGGCAAACAATGCATACAAAGTGGAAAAAAAAAACCTTGGAAAATAAAAGTAAATTTCTAGTAGAGTAATATTTAAATAGTGGTTATTTTCAGACATGTAAATGACTCAGAAAGCTCATCACCCAGAGACCCTCTCTGAAATGATTATTAAATGCTATCCAAGAAGAAAAATATATATCCAGGAGGAAAATTAAGACATATAAAGTAAGTAACTGAATTTTTTATTGCCTATCCAATAACAATAGCATTCTCCCATAAAAGTCCAGAACCAAAAGGCCAAAGGTTAAAATTTTGGAGCTGTGCTGGGGAAGACAGAAGAGAAGGGTTAGAGGTGGAAAATAGCAAAAGGAAGAGAAATATTAAAAATAATCACAGATACAAAAATATGCTAAGGGACAGAATAGAAAAAATATTTGTCTTTAGAATTTGGAAATAAAACAATAGAAAAATATGTATCAGATAAATATTAACCAAACAAGAGAGAAGAAGAAATAGGATGAGAAGAAGTAGCAGCTGATGTGCCAATAAAAGGGACAATGATTAGCTTCATAATTAACATATTTCTTGCATAAGTTAACATATAAAGCAGATCAACATTAGAAATGATATAGTTATATATCTTTGATCTTGCTATTTCAAAGAATTTATACCCAAGGAATAGAAAATATAAAATAGTCATCACATAATAAAAATATTATGAAACATTACCCACATATTACAGAAAAATGGCTATCTGAAGAAATACTAAAAATTTTAATTTTACAGGATAAATTCTTAGTTTACAATGCAATGTAATTAGAAATCAATAGTAGAAAGACAGTTTTCATAATCCCATAGACAGAAGAGAAAACCCACCCATATTTCACAGTGCTACTGCTACTAAGTTGCTTCAGTCGTGTCTGACTCGGTGCAACCCCATAGATGGCAGACCACCAGGCTCCTCTGTCCCTGGGATTCTCCAGGCAAGAACACTGGAGTGGGTTGCCATTTCCTTCTCCAATGCGTGAAAGTGAAAAGTGAAAGTGAAGTCGATCAGTCATGTCTGACTCTTAGCGACCCCATGGACTGTAGCCTACCAGGCTCCTCCATCCATGGGATTCTCCAGGCAAGAGTACTGGAGTGGGTTGCCATTGCCTTCTCTGATATTTCACACACTCACTCCTTAATACTCTAAGGATATAGAGGAAATCTATGGAAGTTTAGGAAAAGAACTCCAGTGAAAGCACCCCAAAACAAAATCTGCTGGAACAAACTAAAATTTAAAGAAAAACAAAAGAGCTAATATGATTAACTACAGAAGATAGAAAAAGTACCATAGATAAATAAACCACTTCATGTTTGAAAACATGTAAGAAAAGATTAGTAGTGAGAGAAAACAAAACAACATGAATATACAAATACATATATATACAGAATATGATAAATACAGAAAATATGGGCAGAGGCTATAAGGAGGCAATTCCTAGGTGAAACATAAAGATGCCACTCAGTGTCAGGAGTACTCAAAGAAATGCAAACTGAAACAAGGAGAAAACATTTTTCATCCACTAGACTGGCAAATTTGAAAGTGTGACTGCACCAAAGTTTGAGGGTATGGGGAAAAGAGAAACCCAAACATGCTGCTGGTAAAGCTATATACTACAAAGTATTAAAGAACAATCTGGTAATATAAGTAAAGGGAACATTTACCTTTATAGCCAAGCAATACTCTTAAATACACATCCAAGAGAAATCTGTATATATACACATGGAGATAGGGGTGAAGTTGTTCATTGTGGCATCCTCAGAAACAGCTTAACATTCTTCAGTTGGGTCAGTGGATAGATAAAATGGGGCATGACACCAAGCCATAATACTATGTAATTAAAGAAACAGATCTCAAAATCTATTGATTTTTTTCATCATGTCTTAAGCCGCATCATTGTCTGACTCTTTTGTGACCCTATGGACTGTAACCTGCCACGCTCCTCTGTCCATGGGATTCTCCAGGAAAGAATACTAGAGTGGGTTGCCATGCCCTCCTCCAGGGGATCATTCTAACCCAGGGATTGAACCCATGTCTCTTACATCTCCTGCACTGGCAGACAGGTTCTTTACCACTTGGGAAGCCCTTTTTTCGGCATGGGTTACCTCAAAAATTAGATGAAAAAGTTGCAGTAGAACATTGCATTAAATATACATAATTTTTAAACCACATATAATACACATTATTACTTACTTGTATGCACATTTGTATATAAATATAAAGATGGAGGACTGGCAATTTAAGTATTTTATTTGTGATAATGTGTTTTAATGATGAGAAGGAAAGTTATTGATACAGGAGATTAAAAACAAAAGTATGGGGTCTGAATTAAGAAGGATGATAAAGTGAATCGATATAAATCTATGCATCTGCATCCAACATGAAATGAATACTTCAAATGCATTAAAAATATGCAGTATGAGCCAAAGAAAATTTTGTTTTTGATAGCCAGGGAAAATATGTATGTATACCTATTATATAATAAAGGTCCCAGATTTTGTTTTCTGTATCTATTAATCTATGAAGTGACTGTAAATATGACATTGACAAGAATATATTGTGTATATACATATGTATGTATATATATGACATTTTGCAATATTTCCAGCCCATATAAAACAGAAATATAACCAAATTGAGGTGTTGTTCCTTGTATCTACAGAGTATGCCAGATGACTGGCTCAAGGCTGAGTTGTAATTGTGCAGAAGATACTGCTGACCTTAGACATCAAAATGTAGGAATTTTACTTTTTCAGGTAACCCAACAACACAATGGGAATTTAAGTGGACCCACTGAAATTCAAAAAACAGAACTTCCTTCAAATAAATAGAATAGAATGGTTTAAATTCAGGCTTAATAGAAGGCAGTAACATTTCTAAGTGAATGACTACAGCAGTTTTCATGAGGAAATGGATTGTGTACTCCTGTGTGGAGGATTTGATTAGATACTTATGATAATGTGCTTTAGTAATTACATCCAGACAGGTGCTGAGCAGAAGTAATTAAAAAACAAAACAACTTTGAAGATTCTTTTAGATTAAGGTTTAACTAATATTAATAATACTGAGATAAACAAATTCCATAATCATCCTGTGTGCTGCAAATGACTGATAAATTAATAAATGAATATTGGTCCCATTTCCATAGCTTCCCAAGACCTTTTCTTGCTGCTATTTCTTATGCTATTTCTTATGTGGCTAGGGACATCCCTGGTCACTTCATCTCTTCTCCTGGCTTTGATGTTGCTTCTTTTGCTGCCTCATAAGATAACTTTTCCAGGTGCCCTAAACTCTGGGTACATGCTCAGTGCATACATGAAAAATTTTTGTCATGATAACATCTTCTGATTCAATAATTATAATCTTCCTATTTAGCAAAAATGTATTTAAAATTCATTTAATAAGACAAAACTAGGGCCCAATTAGTTTCTTACAGCCTCTTATGCAATTCTTGGATTGTTTTTGACTTTATATAATCCTCATACTATAATATCCTGATTCAAATTCTTCCAAAGACTGGCTCAAAAGAAATCCGATGTGGCGTCACACAGGACATCCCAAGTTGTCTGTTCTCATCGGCAGTCCCAACGTGTTCCTGAAGCTCCTAAACCAACCCGAAGCACCCTTCCTGTTCCTCCCCTAAATGATTCTGTTTCACATCAGGTAAACCGCTTTGGAGTTTAAGGACTGTGCTTCTCACCTGGTCAGTTTCTGTTCATTCTCACTGGCAGTTATTTCTTAACATTGGAGTATCTGACTGGGCACCTGGGTTAAAAGAAATTAATCTTATCCCCTTGCCCTCCAATTTCTGAGTTCCTGGAGTAACATATAAACAATAAATACTTCCTCTTAACTTCAAATTTAATCTGTACGTATAAAAATTAAAATTTAATCTTTATGTATATCAAGAAAAGTGTTAAAATTTAATCTTCATGTATAATCAAAGAAAAGTGTGGCCTATAGTGTGGCAGTAGGCCACAATAGGAATGTCATGGGCTATTGATAAAGCAAATTTCAAAATATTAATTCATTAAAGAGCATTTAAAACATTACAATATGGGGCTCCTACATACATCTTCCCTTCATTTATTTCCCTAACACACAGTCTACGATCCAGACAAACCAAACTATAGTTAGTTGAGTATGTCTATGTTTTGAGTTAGTTGAGTATGTCTAGTTTTGAATTTCTTTATGTTTTGCATCTGCTATTTCTTATTCTGGTAATGCAAAAAGAAGAAAAAAAGCTTAAAACCTTTTCAATTCTGACTTCCAATAAGATGTGTATTTTAAAGACCAACCAACCACACACAAATATATGAATATATGCCTGAATATAGGTATAAAAGAAAAAAACTTTCACATAAAAATCCTTAATCTTACTACATGATACATCTCATAATTTCATCTATTTAAAAAATTGATTACAATTTAATGAACTGATTCTGTGAATTTTAAAGTATCATGTCACTAAACTAAGGAGGAAACAAACCCAAAAGAATTGACTTCACTTTTCACTTACGTAGTCTCCACTTCTTATCATCACTGTATATAGTGTCTACCTATATTATAGATACCAAGCTTTATTAAAATTTACTTGATCATTATCACCATGTACTCTTTAGATTGGAGTCCCTTTAAATTCATCTTTGTATCTCCAAATCTCAGTATGGTGATTGACATATAAGAGGCATATAACAAATGTTTCTTCATTGAATATAAGAACACTTATGGACTTCCCTGGTGGTCCAGTGGCTAAGACTTTGTTTTCCAATGCAGGGGGTGCAGGTTTGATTCCCTGGTCAAGGAGCCAAGATCCCACATACCTCATAGCCAAAAAAACAAAACATGGAAGCAATATTGTAACAAATTCAATAAAGACTTTAAAAATGGTCCACACTGAAATAAAACAATCTTAAAAAAAAAAAAAACAGAATACTTAAAATATTCCCTCAAACATATTTCAAAAGCCTAAAATGAAAATTCATGAGAAACACAGGGCTAGAGGAAGCACAAGCTGGAATTAAGATTGCTGGGAGAAATATCAATAACCTCAGATATCCAGATGATACCACCCTTATGGCAGAAAGTGAAGAACTAAAGAGCCTCTTGATGAAAGTGAAAGTGGAGAGTGAAAAATTTGGCTTAAAGCTCAACATTCAGAAAACTAAGATCATGGCATCTGGTCCCATCACTTCATGGCAAATAGATGGGGAAACAGTGGCTGACTTTATTTTTGGGGCTCCAAAATCACTGCAGATGGTGATTGCAGCCATGAAATTAAAAGACGCTTACTCCTTGGAAGGAAAGTTATGACCAACTTAGACAGCATATTAAAAAGCAGAGACATTACTTTGCCAACAAAGGTCCATCTAGTCAAGGCTATGGTTTTTCCAGTGGTCATGTATGGATGTGAGAGTTGGACTATAAGGAAAACTGAGCACCAAAGAATTGATGCTATTGAACTGTGGTGTTGTAGAAGACTCTTGAGAGTCCCTTGGACTGCAAGGAGATCCAACCAGTCCATTCTAAAGGAGATCAGTCCTGGGTGTTGATTGGAGGGACTGATGTTGAAGCTGAAACTGCAATACTTTGGCCACCTGATGCGAAGAGCTTACTCATTGGAAAAGACTCTGATGCTTGGAAAGATTGAGGGAAGGAGGAGAAGGGGATGACAGAGGATGAGATGGTTGGATGGCATCACCGACTCAATGGACATGGGTTTGGGTGGACTCTGGGAGTTGGTGATGGACAGGGGGGCCTGGCATGCTGAGGTTCATGGGGTCACAAAGAGTCAGACAGGTCTGAGTGACTGAACTGAACTGAAAATGAAAAAAGTTACATTACTGATACTCAGTTCAATTAGACTGTAGAATGGAGAAAACACGCCAGATTAGATAACATGTGAAAATAACTGACTCATTTAAGAGTCAGTGATATAGACTGAATGTGCCACCCACCCAAGACTGACATGTTGAAATACCATGACTTGATTTAATGATATCCAGAGGTGGGGCCTTTGAGAGGTAATTAGGCTTAGATGGGGTCATGAGCATAGAGTCTTCATAAATGAGATTAATGCCCTATGAGAGTCCCGAGTTTCCTTCACCTCCTTACTCTGCCATGTAAGAACACAAGAAGTTGGTAGTCTGCAACCTAGAAGAGCAGCTCACTGTACTGACATCCTGATCTTGGACTTCCTTCCACCCTTTAGAGCTATGAGAAATAAACTTCTGTTGCTTATTAGACCACCCAGCCTTTAGTAATTTTGTTATAGCAGTCTGAGGTGTGAAAGACTCCTAGATATGGCCAAGTTTTCCTCTCTAGTCTCTAAGAAGGCAGGAAGATTTTTGATATAGTTCATTCTTATTTGCTGCTGCTGCTGCTAAGTCACTTCAGTCATGCCCAACTCTTTGTGGCACTATGGACTGTAGCCCACAGGCTTCTTTGCCCAGAGGATTCTCCAGGCAAGAATACTAGAGTGAGTTGCCATGCCCTCCTCCAGGGAATCTTCCTGACTCAGGGATTGAATCAGCATCTCTTATGTCTCCTGCCTTGGCAGGCAAGTTCTTTACCACTAGCGTCCTGGGAAGCCCTCATTCTTACTTACATCAAAAACAATAATAAAATGAAACATTTTGATGATTATTTACTTAGGCTTCAGTTAATCTGAAAAACATTCCTGTCCACACTGATTTTTTCTCTGCTTAGGCCAGAAACAGACAAAATAAGTTTTTTTCTATTTCTTAAAATCTTTACTCAAAAATGCTTGAGTAAAAATAGATTTAGAGCCTAATGTGTTTTAAAGTGATGAAATTATTTTTTTAATCTGAAATAATTTTATAAGAACATTACAGACTTTTATAAAATTTCAAGATTTTATTTCTAAAGCTTTAAGCCTATGTGTTAGGGCAAATAATTGTAAATACTGTTTCTTCTAAGATTTGGAAGTGTCACAGTTACAGTTTACTTTCCTATGAGATATTTTGGATAAATGATTTGTGAACTTTGTAAGCGTATTAACACTTGCAGACAGTTTTATTCTCAGAAGCAGGGTAAAAGTTTCTTAAAATGAGTTCACTGAAACGCAAAGTTTTCTTTTCACCAATTAACAGAAATAAACATAAGTGGACGAAGAAAGTATTATGGAAATAAAATATAATTGACCTTCTGTATCCATGGGATACATCACATCAAAAATATTACAAAAAACAAAATGAAAAACTCCAAAAAGTTCCAAGAGCTATATCTGAATATGCTACGTATCTGCAACGATTCACATAGCATTTCAGTTCTGTTCAGTTCAGTCGCTCAGTCGTGTCCGACTCTTTGCGACCCCATGAATCGCAGCACACCAGGCCTCTCTGTCCATCACCAACTCCTGGAGTTTACCCAAACACACGTCCATCGAGTCGGTGATGCCATCCAGCCATCTCATCCTCTGTCGTCCACTTTTCCTCCTGCCCCCAATCCCTCTCAGCATCAGAGTCTTTTCCAATGAGTCAACTCTTCACACGAGGTGGCCAAAGTATTGGAGTTTCAGCTTTAGGATCAGTCCTTCCAATGAACACCCAGGACTGATCTCCTTTAGAATGGGACTGGTTGGATCACCTTGCAGTCCATGGGACTCTCAAGAGTCTTCTACAACACCACAGTTCAAAAGCATCAATTCTTCGGCACTTAGCTTTCTTCACAGTCCAACTCTTACATCCATACATGACCACTGGAAAAACCATAGCCTTGACTAAACGGACATTTGTTGGCAAAGTAATGTCTCTGTTTTCGAATATGTTGTCTAGGTTGGTCATAACTTTCCTTCCAAGGAGTAAGCGTCTTTTAATTTCATGGCTGCAGTCACCATCTGCAGTGACAGTGATAGCATTTACATTGTATTAGATAGCATGCTGCTGCTGCTGCTAAGTAGCTTCAGTCGTGTCCAACTCTGTGTGACCCCATAGATGGCAGCCCACCAGGCTCCGCCATCCCTGGGGTTCTCCAGGCAAGAACACTGGAGTGGGTTGCCATTTCCTGCTCCAATACATGAAAGTGAAAAGTGAAAGTGAAGTCGCTCAGTCGTGTCCGACTCTAGCGACCCCATGGACTACAGCCTACCAGGCTCCTCCGTCCACGGGATTTTCTAGGCAAGAGAACTGGAGTGGGGTGCCATTGCCTTCTCCGATTAGATAGCATAAGTAACCAGAAATGGTTTAAAGTATATGAGAAGATATGCAAATTCTACACTATTTTATTTGAGGGGATTAAGCACTGCAGATTTTAGTCTCTGCAAGGTGTCCTGGAACCAATCCCTGATGGAGACCAAGGGATGACTGTAAATTCTTTTTCCTAATCTCTCAGCTGTCAGACTAGCATAGAGAAGAAAAGAATACTTCTAAAAAGTCATAGCCCAGTAAAAAGATATTTTATGGGTATTTGATGCAAAACCATCAAGTATATCTTCCAAGAGATGTGCTTACTTGATGGACAAACTAAATCAGAATTACAAAAATCTTAAGCTCAAAGTTAACTTTGAAATTTAAATAAAATTTGCAAATAGTCAGTGTGAAAGCATTACATATATTGACATGGAAAAATTTTCAAGCATATATTGCTTTTATCTTGGGGGAAAAAAGAATAAAATTAATATGTTACAGTACCCATGTGACTACAAATACACTGCACTTTGGGGAAACATGGAGTAAGTTGCTTGAAATTACTATCATCATCAAAGTTCAGGCTAACAAGAAGTCTATCAATGTCACAATTTTAACTGAATAATTAGTAGTCATATCATGTATTCTCTAGTCAGAAGGAAATGGCAATCCACTCCAGTACTCTTGCCTGGAGAATCCAATGGACAGAGGAGCCTGGCAAGCTACAGTCCATGGGGTTGCAGAGAGTCAGACAAGGCTGAACAACCAACACACACACACACATCACAGTTAACTGTAGAGTTTTGATGTGTGTATAAACGATGCAAATTAAAAGTTAAGTAAAATTGCCCTACAAAGCTGAAGATTATGTTTTTAAGACAATATATCAAGAAATGCATAGACCATGAAAGTACACTTCAACGAATTTTCACAACTTGTGCGTACCTGTGTTTGAGCAGACCTCTCGGCACCAAGGCTCTAACGTGGCCCTCCTAGTTCCCTTACTTCCATTGTCAAGAGTGGTCTCCATCCTGACTTGTATCACAAGCTACTGGATATTTCTCTTTCTATATTTTATATAAACTTAGTCAGTAATTCATGCTTTGCATAGGGTTTCTCTGGCTCAGTATTTATGAGATTCATCTTATTGTGCTTTAACATTCCATTACATGAATATACCAAATTTACTTAACCGTTCTACTACTGATATACATTTGGGCTGTTTCCAAATTGGGCAAATTCAAACTGTGCTACTATGAATATTCTCCATATCTTTTGATGCATATATGAGAGTAAAGGCCTGACTAATAAGATTTACACATGACTAGCTTTTGTAGACACAATTGTGCTTTTTTCTGCAATAGTTTTACCAAATTATGTTCCTGACAGAAATGCACAAAATTTCTAATTACTCTACATATTGACCAAAAGGACTGCCAATTATTAGGTTTTAGAAAACTTTAGCCATTCTTTTGGATGTGCAGTTGTATAACATTGTCAGTTTAATGTGCATATTATTAAAAATTAAGTGAAATAAATTTTCACGTTTATTGGCTACTTATTTTTTTGCCACACTCCAGAAGTCAGTTCTTCATATATTGTGTATGAGCTATTTGATACATATTGAAAATATCTTCTATCTCTGTGCATTGTGCTTTTACTTTCTAATGGTCCTTGTGACAAATATAAATAAATAGGCAAATTTATCTTCTCTGATGGCTCAGTAGGTCAAGAATCTGCATTCAATGCAAGGGACCCAGGATTGATCCCTGGGTCAGGAAGATTCCCTGGAGAAGGAAATAGCCACCTACTCCAGTATTCTTGCCTGGGAAAATCTCATGGTCACAGGAGCCTGGGAGCTACAGTCCATAGAGTCACAGGGAATTGGACACAACTTAGCAACTCATGAATCCTATCCACGTTATATGATTATTGCCTTCCATTCCTTCCTTAAAATATCTTTGCTGAACTCATGGTCCTGAAGATATTTTCATGTTATCTTAAATAAATTCTATTGTTTTAATTCTTACACTTAAACATCCAGTTCATTTGGAATTGACTTTTGTGTTATGATATAAGGTTGAAGGTGAAGATTTGCTTCTGTTTTCAGATTTTTCTAGGTAACTACCAATTGACATAATATTCTTTATTAAAAATACCATCTTTTCTTCAATCCATTACATTCTCCTCTTTAAACTAAGTAGCAGTTCTATATGTGTGGGTCTGTTTCCTGTCACTCAGCTTTCTTCTATTACTATATCTGTGTATTCTCAAACCAATAATAGACATTATTAACCAGTTTTATGATTAGCCTTTATGACTGGTTGTGTACATCCTTAGGCTTAATTCTTATGCTTAGGGAATACTGTGGCAGATAGAATTTTAAGATGGTTCATAAAGTTTCCCAACCCCTGGAATACATACTCTGCACAGTACCCTCTCCATGAGCATGGGCAGGACCTGAGGATATGACAGATTAACGGCTCTCTTGATTAGCTTATGTTATATAGAAAAAAATGAAAGGATTGTCATTCTCATGATTACATTACCTGATATAAGACTATTATGTAGAAGAAATAAGTTATCAGGTATTGTGAGAGCCATGCAGTCAGGCAATCTCTAGGAGCTGAGAAGCACCTGTGGCTAAGAGAAGCAAGAAAATAGGGATCTCAGCCTCACAGCTACAAGAAACTGAATTCTGCCAACAACATGAATCACCTTAGAAATGTATCCAACCCTAGTCAGTCTTCCACAGGAGCATGTAGTCTGGCTGACACCCTGATTATACCCTTATGAGACTTTAAATTACAGAACCCACCTGAGCTGGGCCTGGTCTTCCAAACTACAGAAACTGTGAAATAACAAATGAATTTTGTTTTAAGCCACTGTTTGCTTTAATGGTAGCAACAGAAAACTAACATAAGTAATTTGACTTTTCTTGGTCATTTTCATTTCCATATAAATTTTTAAATCACCTTATCAATTTCCATTTTAAAAACCTGCTGAAAACTTGAATGGAGTGGTATTGAATTTGTAAATAAAACAGAGGAGACTTTTTCCTATTAATACAACTTTGGTTTATTCAGCCTAGAAGACTTACAATTTGTGTTAGAGTTATGCCTAGTCATATGCTATGGATTTGAATATTTCAGTTTTATGTGCTAATTATTTTGAGAGTATAAAAAATATTTTTTAAAAGAGATCTTTTCAAGAAAATTAGAGATACCAGAGGAAGTTTTCATGCAAAGAGGTGCAAAATAAAGGACAGAACTGTTATCGACCTAATAGAAGCAGAAGATTTTAAGAAGAGGTGGCAAGAATACACAGAACTATACACAAAAAGATCTTACTGACCCAGATAACCATGAATGTGTGGTCACTGACCTAGAGCCAGACATCCTGGAATAGGAAATCAAGTGGGCCTTAGGAAGCCTCACTGTGAACAAAGCTAGTAGAGGTGATGAAACTCCAGTTGAGCTATTTCAAATTCTAAAATATGATGCTGTGAAAGTGCTGCATTCAATATACCAACAAATTTGGAAAACTCAGCAGTGGCCACAGGACTAGAAAAGGTCAGTGTTCATTCCAATCCCAAAGAAGGGCAATGCCAAAGAATGTTCAAACTACCGCACAATTGCATTCATCTCACACACTTTCAAAATAATGCTCCAGATTCTTCAAGCCAGGCTTCAACAGTATGTGAACCATGAACTTCCAGATGTTCAAGCTGGTTTTAGAAAAGGCAGAGGAACCAGAGATCAAATTGCCAACATCTGCTGGATCATCGAACACGCATATTGACTATGCCAAAGCCTTTGACTGTGTGGATCACAGTAAACTGTGGAAAATTCTGAAAGAGATGGGAATACCAGACCACTTGACCTGCCTCTTGAGAAATTTTTATGCAGGTCAGGAAGCAACAGTTAATACTGGACATGGAACAACAGACTGGTTCCAAATAGGAAAAGGAGTACGTCAAGTCTGTATATTGTCACCCTGCTTGTTTAACTTATATGCAGAATACATCATGAGAAATGCTGGGCTGGATGAAGCACAAGCTGGAATCAAGATTGCAGGAGAAATATCTCAGATACACAGATGACACCACTCTTAAGACAGAAAGTGAATAGGAACTAAAGAGCCTCTGATCAAAGTGAAAGAGCACTGTGAACAAATTGGCTTAAAATTCAACATTCAAAAACAAAGATCACGGCATCCAGTCCCGTTACTTCATGGCAAATAGATGGGGAAACAACAGAAACAGTGACAGACTTTCTTTTCTTGGACGCCAAAATCACTGTAGATGGTGACTGCAGCCATGAAATTAAAAGACGCTTGCTCCTTGGAAGAAAAGCTATGACCAACCTAGACAGCATATTAAAAAGCAGAGATATTACTTTGCTGACAAAGGCCCATCTAGTCAAAGCTGTGGTTTTTCCAGTAGTCATGTAATGCACGTGAGAGTTGGACCACAAATAAAGCTGAGTGCGAAAGAATTGATGCTTTTGAACTGTGGTGTTGGAGAAGACTCTTGACAGTCCTTTGGACTGCAAGGAGTTCCAAGCAGTCCATTCCAAAGGAAATCAGTCCTGAATATTCATTGGAAGGACTGATGCTGAAGCTGAAGGTCCAATACTTCGGCCACTTGATGTGAAGAACTTATTCATTGGAAAAGACCCTGTTGCTGGGAAAGAAGGCGTATGTCGAAGGGGACTACAGGATATGAGATGGTTGCATGGCATCATCAACTCAATGGACATGCATTTGAACAAGCTCCAGGAGTTAGTGATGGACAAGGAAGTCTCTCGTGCTGCAACCCATGGAGCAACAAAGATTGAACACGACTGAGCTGAACTGAACTGAATATATGTCTTTACTGCTACAACTTTTCTTCTGAAACACAAAGGAAATAATACAGGTAAAATGAAAATAAAGGAAGGTTCAGGGAATGTAGAGTTTTCTATTTTTACTTTAGTACTGCAGATGTCAAGGGAAAGATCAAAGATCCCTCCAGAAATCCTGGTTGAAATCATAGCATAATAAGATTGGAATGTTTAAGAAATTATATTTAAATCTATTGTGATCTAGTTAGCCCTAGAAAATAAATCATCAGGTACTTTAATAAGGTTATTTTTAGCAGTATGCAGACTGCATTGGCAACTAATTAAAATTTCTCATACAGAATGTACTGCAGATTTGTATTATAACAAGACTCTCATGGGCATAAAAACATGAAAGCAATCATATGTAAGAAAGTTAACTTAAAATTTAAACTGTGAAGCCATGAATTAAATTTAAAAACAAAGTAAAGGGCAGAATCAACAATGTCTCTAAAGTTTTAGCCTGTGTAAATACGATAGAATGGAGTAGCTCTGTCATCAATGGAAAGAAGGACTTCTAAAGAACAACTGTCTTAAATGAGGGTAGGAATGGTGGAAATAAGAAGATAAAAAGATTAAGGATTAAGAAGGCTTCTACTACCCCCTCTATTTGGTTTAGGATCAATTTCTTAAATGTTAAGTAAGGAGCAGGGGCAACTCTTGCTTGCAATTGCTCTGAAATGAACCAGACACCAAAGATAAGAGATTGGGTATCCTAAGATTGGCAAAATAAAATGCAACTTACAAAAGCAGGTTTCCACAAAGCTAGACAGAGGGTTGAAGTACTTAGACTGGATATGTTTCTCAAGGAATCAAGAAAGCTAAAGATGAAATTAACAGCAAGCAGTGAGGACTTGTTTAAGAACACTTTGGCAAACGATGGGCCTCCTCCAAGTCTTTCTAAAAACGAATTTCTCAGTTTGAAGGAAGTCAAGTCTCTACTTCCATAACCCCTGTTTTGGAATTATGAATGTTCCTCTAGTCAAAGCTGGAACATTTTCAAGGGTATGGAGTAGTTCTGAAGCTACTTTAGATATATACTGTGTGCTACGCCACTTCAGTTGTGTCTGACTCTTTGTGACCCTATGGCGTAGCCTGCCAGGCTCCTCTGTCCATGGGATTCTCCAGGCAAGAATACTGAAGTGGGCTGTCATGCCCTCCTTCAGGGGATCTTCCCGACCCAGGGATCAAATCCATGTCTTTTTAAGTCTCTTGAATTGGCAGGTGGGTTCTTTACCACTAGTGTGCTGCAATCCATGGGGTCGCAAAGACTCAGACACAACTAAGTGACTGAACAACAATGTGTGTGTGTGTGTGTGTGTATGAAATCATCTTAGGTATCCAGAAATACATATCCAACATAGAATAAGCATAGCCTCAATTATTTTTGCTTATTTATAGTCACCTATACATAGTCATTGATTCTATTTATCACTCATCTATTATCTACAGTGTCTCAGGCATGTGTTATGTTCCTATTTTATAACTATATACAATATAGAAATGTTTTCTTATTTCTTGCCTCATGTTTTTGTAGGGGAGACAGATATTAAGTAATATAAGTGAAATATATATTCAGATTGTGATAATTACCAAGAAAAAAATGGAATTGTATCATGATACAGTAACCTGACTGGGTTGATAGGTTGAGTTGTCTCTTAAATAAAATGATTAGGAATGACAGACTTCTCTTGCCTGGATACCTAAAGGAAGTGAGAGAATAAATCATTTTCTAGCTAAGGAAGTGGGTTTAAGCCTTTCTGAACAAGGCCTAGAAAAAGACTTTGCATTTTGGACAACATTAAGAAAACCACTGTTTCTGGATCTTAAAGCAGCAGGGGATAGAAGGTGAGTGGTGGATTTTGAAATTTCAAAGTAGGCAGAAATAATTTTGTGAAATATTCCAAATCTGGATTTTACTTCAAAACTTCTAGCAAAGGCTCAAACTAATCAGAGATTAAAAATCTGC
Organism: Bos javanicus; assembly: GCF_032452875.1. NCBI lineage: Eukaryota > Metazoa > Chordata > Mammalia > Artiodactyla > Bovidae > Bos > Bos javanicus. The sequence continues at coordinate 49,628,388 of NC_083888.1, read as the reverse complement.
AACTTAGTTCATGCAGAAGAGAAGAAAAAATTAATTCCATCTTCCTAAAACTAGAATTACATTTTCTTATATGCAAGGACATTTTACTTTGCAGGATTAAATTTCAAGTATCAAAACTGAACAGAAGAATATTAAAAAAAAATTTCAATTTGGATTACATGGAAATGAATCCCCTACCCCATTTCAAAACTGAGCCTGGACCACTTTCCATATTATATTTTTGAACACAAGTATCACTAGAAATATGTACATATCTAAGGAATATAAATATCCTCTGGCTGCAAAAAATAAATATTTTTATTGCCAAAAACATTATTTATGAATAATGTGTTAGACACTGATTTTTCTTTACTTTGAAGGAGAAAGAAATTCATTAAATATTTCCTAAAAGCTCTAAATTGTACCCTACATTTATGAGAGCTATTGGATGATGTTTAACTCTGTAGAGGAGTATTTCAAGTCATTGCCTCTTTAATAATGCCTTCATTGTTCCTGGTTCTCTAAGAACAGGTATTAGTTAACAAATGGATGTATTCAGTAACTTTGTTGCCATCTGTGCCTTTCTTCATGAGCTGATTTTGGAAAGGTTATGATAAATGGTTATCTGTTTCTATTCCTCATTAGGTTATTTCTGAATTCATTGTTTCCTGGTCTCAAGGATGATTGCAGGAACTATGACCATAAAACAGTAGCTTCTCATTACACCTGGAAGCAGTAGGAGTACAGTATTTATAATCTCATTATCTCAATGGATAGCTGTAGCTGTGCATATGCTCTCATTATCTCTACTGGGGACTGTAATGATATATATAGTCTCATTTTCTGTGCTGTGGAATTGGACAGTTATACTTAAAATTGAGTTTTCTACACTGTAAGTAATATGAGGTGGGTGGATAACTATTTGAAAGCTCATCCAGCTTCTTATTATCTTATTAGAGTGTTCATTTTCCGTTTACATTTGATATTTGCTCCTCAAAGTTTTACATGTAGAAAATTCTGGCAAAAGTAGACAAGAAAATGAATTGAATAAAAATACCAAAAAATACTAGCTAAAGAATGTAAGACAAACCAATCATGGATAACACCCTTTCCTCTCTCCACTTCTGGCCTATGTCGACCCACAAGACTGTCATTTAGGCAAAATACAAAGGAGAAATAACCCAGTAACAAGCTCACATGATATTTTAGTTTTGAATTTTCCTGTTTTCATTGCAATCCCTTAGCCATCAGCTTTCTCACATAAGGCATTATGGAAAATACAATTTGCTTAAAATAATCCAAAATAAAATAGTTTGGTTTTAAGTATTTTCATAAACATGATGCTATACAATCTCATAACATTTTATAAAGCTCAGAAGGAGGGACAAAGAAAAACCCACAGATCACATACCTTATAAATTTTATCTCCAAATAAAACTATTCCAAAATAAAACCAAAAATAGGCAAAATTTTAAACTTAAAAGGCTAAATGGTGATACGTGTTTCCAAGTAGTCTATTATGTTATACAAACAAAAGTCCTGAACTGAATTTTTCCTGTTTTATTGAGGAATTTAATAATTGTTTACACTCATGGCTTCAAATAAAGAGAGAACAAATGACATCAATGTAGACAGTTTTAGTATTTCTGGTTGGGTCTAACTCAATAGGCTTGAGAATAATTATATAACGTCTCTTTTCCAAATTTATATTCAATTCTGGAAACCTTACCTGCTCATATTAATAGGACATCATATCTCTCCTTATTTAATTTCTATATTAAGATTATATGAGACATCAGATGAGAAAATTTTCTTTTTTTTTATTCTAATCTATGTAAGATTAGACACTTATAGAATTTGTACCTGATGTTACTTTAGATTTCAAATATTTTAATGGTTATAGATTATAACTTTTCTCCTTAAAAATATCATTACATTTCCCCCCCAAAATTAACTATATAATCTACCCTTTCCAAGTATATTCCAATAAAATTTTTTTCACTATTTTCAATCCTTTCTATAGGTACCTTGTATTTCTAACATTATATATTTTTCTTGCTTTGATTCAACAAATAATTTACTATTTAACTAAACTCTTCAGAGGAACAACTTCAGAGAGCCTAATAAAACATTTTTGTTTCCTATTTCATCAAGTATATTCTTGTATTTATTATCCCTTCTTTCTACATTATCTTTATCTAATGACTTATACGGGAATATTTAGATTATTAAATTGTGGTTATTATTATTTGTATATATTTAAAGCTATAGCTTTGTTTTAAACATTGCTATATTACTTCACATATTACAAAATATGTTATTTTTAAATTTATTCTTTAGCATTAAGTATATTACTAAACTTTATATTTTAGTTCTGTTCCCCTCTTTACTATTTTAGATATTATGCATTCTATTTCTTTGTCTTTATGGATAGCAATAAATTTTGAACCTACATATTTGACATAAAAATTTCAAGTTAATATAAAAAGATCTTAGAAAACTTTAACTATAATTATTACTTCATGTCTTCTTTGATGATTTTCCCATTACTTTTAGTTGACCTTGTTTACACACTTCAAAGGTCAAATTGTACAGGTAGTATTGTACAAGAGGCAGTAAACAAAACCACCCCAAAGAAAAAGAAATGTCAGAAGGAAAAATGGTTGTCTGAGGAAGCTTTAAAATAGCTGAGAAGAGAAGAGAAGCAAAAAGCAAGGGAGAAAGGAAAGGTATACCCAACTGAAGGCAGACTTCCAGAGAAAAGAAAGGAGAGAAGGCCTTCTTCAATGAACAATGCAAAGAAATAGAGGAAAGTAACAGAAGGGGAATAACTATAGAGCTCGTCAAGAAAAATGGAGACATTAAAGGAATATTTCATCCAAAGACAAGCACAATAAAGGGCAGAAATAGTAAAGCCCTAATAGAAGAAGAAATCAAGAAAAAGATGGCAAGAATACACAGATGAACTATACAAAATATTTTAATGACCCAGATAACATTGAAGCTGTGGTCACTCACCCAGAGCCAGACATTCTGGAGTGTGAAGTCAAGTGGGCCTCAGAAATCTACTGGAAATGATGGAATTCCAGCAGAGTTATTTAAAATCCTAAAAGATGATGCTATTAAAGTGCTGCAGTCAATATGTCAGCAAATTTGGAAAACCCAGCAGTGGCCACAGGACTGGAAAAAGTCAATCTGCATCCCAAATCCCAAGAAGGGCAGTACTAAAGAATGTTCAAACTACCAGAAAAGCATGCTCATCTCCCATGTTACTAAGGTTATGCTAAAAATCCTTCAAGCTAGGTTTCAGCAGTACAAGAACTGAGAACTTTCAGATGTATACAAGCTGGGCTTAGAAAAAGCAGAGGAACCAGAGATCAAATTGCCAACATATGCTGGATCACAGAAAAAGCAAGGGAATTCCTGAAAAATGTCTACCTCTGTTCCATTTACTACACTAAAGCCTTTGACAGTGTGGATCGTAACAAATTGTGAAAAACTCTCAAAGAGATGGGAATACCAGAGTATCTTACCTGTCTCCTGAGAAACCTACATTTGGGTCAAGAAGCAAAAGTTAGAATCTTATATGGAACAACAAACTGGTTCAAAATTGAGAGAGAAGTATGACAAGACTGTTTATTGTCATCCTGTTTATCTAACTTATACACAGAACACATCATAAGAAATTGCCGGGCTGGATAATTTATAAGCTGGAATCAAGACTGCCTGGAGAAATATCAACAACCTCAGATATGCAGATGATTCTACCTTAATGGCAGAAAGGAAAGAGGAACTAAAGAGTCTCTTGATTGAGGGTGAAAGAGGAGAGTGAAAAAGTCGGCTTAAAACACAGTGTTTAAAAAAAAAAAAACAAAGATCATGGCATCGAGTCCCATCATTTCCTGGCAAAATACAAGGTGAAAAGGTAGTAGTAGTGACAGATTTCCTGTTCTTGGATTCTAAAGTCACTGTGGATGGTGACTGCAGCCGTGAAATTAGTGACTGCTTCTTGGCAGGAAAGTTATGACAAACCTAGACAGTGAATTAAAAAGCAAAGATATCACTTTTCTGACAAAGGTCAGTATTGTCAAGGTTATGGCCTTTCCAGTAGTCATGCACAGGATGTGAGAGTTGGACAATAAAGAAGGCACAGGGCTGAGGAATTGATGCTTTTGAATTGTGGTGCTGGAGAAGACTCTCAAGAGTCCCTTGAACAGCAAGGAGATCAAACCAGTCAATACTAAAGGAAATCAACCCTGAATACTCATTGGAAAGACTGATGCTGAAGCTCCAAAACTCTGGCCATCTAACGCGAAGAGCCGATTCATTGGAAAAGACCCTGATTCTGGGAAAGATCGAAGGCAGAAGGAAAGAAGGTGACAGAGGATGAGATGGCTGGATAGCACCACCAATTCAATGGACATGAACTTGGGCAAACTCCCGGAGATGGTGGGGAACAGGGCGGCCGGGTATGCTGCAGTCTGTGGAGTCACAAAGAGTTAAACACAACTTAGCAACTGAACACCACCACCACCACATACTTCAGAATGAGTCACTCTTTTCATTTCTTATGTAGATTTAACTTCACTAATGAGAGGGTAACAGGCAGGACGGCCAGGGATCTCCAAACAGAGGAAATAGGCTACAAGTGTCAGACTTTTTTTTATCTCTGTTAAGAGGCAGGAGGAAACAAACTAGTGGTATATTTTTTCCCTTTCTCTATACAAATTTAAAAAGAGGGTTCTCTTAAAATCCTGTGCTGCCATAATGACACTTGGTTCCACCTGAACTTAACTTTTCTCAAATTTTGAGCTAACCAATGCATTTTTCTTATGGAAATGTTTGTCTTAAGCTATTTTAATGCACTATGCATTTACCCCAGACTCTGTCTTCAAGTAGCTTCTGCCTAAAGGCTCAGAACTAACTTGACAAACCAGTATGTTATAATCAGATATTGTTCTCCTAATCTAAGTCAAGGAAACCATTTGTAAGGTAATCCCCTTTTCTACAAGATTCAAGTCAATTGTTTTATGTCCCAGGGATGACTCACCTGGTGACAAGATTATCCCAAAATACATCATGTGGGTGAGGGGCCTGTGCCATTCTCTGAGTTTTAAGACATTCCTTTCTTTCATTAATAGACTGCTAGTAACTATATAGTATCCAGCTAAAGACTAGCAGGTGGGTACTCTTTCTGCCCCCTTCTGATGTCTATGTCAGAAGCTTTCTCTATCCCTTTCATGCTTTAATAAAAGTCTATTACACAAAACCTCTGAGTGATCAAGCCTCTTCTCTGGCCCTGTATTGAATTCTTCTCCTCCAGAGGCCAAGAATCCTGGCATCTTTCAAGGTTCAGCAACAACCTTTCACTAATTTATTTGTTCATTTCCTACTTGCATCTCATTTCTTTCTTTGGAACAACTTCCTTTCTTCAGAATTATTGTTTTCAGGGATGACAGACTCACTCAGTCTTGACTTAGCAGAAATATGTTTACTTCACCCTCAATCCTGAATGCTAATTTAACTGGGTACAGAGTTTTCAGTTGACAGCTATTTTATCTTATCAGTTTTAGCATTTTAAGTTATAGTTTCTTTTTCTTTTGGATTCTATTCTTGCTGTTGATCTATCTCTTGTCAGGTTAAATTGTAATAGTAGGTCTTTTCTCAATGTCTTTCATAAGACTTTTTTGTGTTCCGCAGTTTCATGACAATATTAAAGGGTGGTTTTATGTTTAGATTGTTCTGCTAAGGATCCCTTGTATTTGTTGACTGTGAAAATGCTTTTTATTAACTTCAGGAAATTTTCACCTTATATACCAGCATACATTTACTTTCACTAAGTCTAATACCTTCCCGAATATGATGTTTGGAACTTGTCAACCTATTTCCCGTGTCTCTTAACATTTCACTTACTTTCCACTTCTATATTTCTCCGAACTGCTTTCTAATTCATAAGTCAGATCAGCTCCAGTTAACTTATTCTGTTTTCAGCTGTATCAATATGTTGTTTAGTTGATCCACTAAATTTTTGTTAACAATAATGTTGATTTTCAATTCTTTCTAGAGATTCCACTTGGTCCTTTTGCAGATATGAATTTTTACATTTGCTTTCCTCGTGGTTTAATGTATAAATCATTTGGGTGAAGATACTTTCTATTTTTTCTAAATCGGAGGATAACTGCTCTACAATGCTGTGTCGGTTTCTGCCATAGAACAATGTGAATCAGCTGTAGGCATATGTATGTCCCCTCCCTCTTGAACCTCCCTCGTGCCCCCACCCCCTCCCACCCCTCCAGGTTGTAACAGAGCACCCAGTTGTGCTCTCTGTGCTATACAACAAATTCCCACTACTTATCTGTTTAGCATATGGTAATGTACATGTCATACCTGAATGGTCTAGTGGTTTTCCCTACTTTCTTCAATTTAAGTCTGAATTTGGCAATAAGGAGTTCATGGTCTGAGCCACAGTCAGTTCCTGGTCTTGTTTTTGCTGACTGTATAGAGCTTCTCCATCTTAGGCTGCAAAGAATATAATCAATCTGATTTTGGTGTTGACCATCTGGTGATGTCCATGTGTAGAGTCTTCTCTTGTGTTGTTGGAAGAGGGTATGAAAAGAAGAGAAGTGAAAAGCAAAGAAGAAAAGGAAAGATATAAACATCTGAATGCAGAGTTCCAAAGAATAGCAAGAAGAGATAAGAAAGCCTTCTTCAGCGATCAATGCAAAGAAATAGAGGAAAACAACAGAATGGGAAAGACTAGGGATCTCTTCAAGAAAATCAGAGATACCAAAGGAACATTTCATGCAAAGATGGGCTCGATAAAGGACAGAAATGGTATGGACCTAACAGAAGCAGAAGATATTAAGAAGAGATGGCAAGAATACACAGAAGAACTGTACAAAAAAGATCTTCACGACCCAGATAATCACGATGGTATGATCACTGACCTAGAGCCAGACATCCTGGAATGTGAAGTCAAGTGGGCCTTAGAAAGCATCACGATGAACAAAGCTAGTGGAGGTGATGGAATTCCAGTTGAACTATTCCAAATCCTGAAAGATGATGCTGTGAAAGTGCTGCACTCAATATGCCAGCAAATTTGGAAAACTCAGCAGTGGCCACAGGACTGGAAAAGGTCAGTTTTCATTCCAATCCCAAAGAAAGGCAATGCCAAAGAATGCTCAAACTACCGCACAATTGCACTCATCTCACGCTAGGAAAGTAATGCTCAAAATTCTCCAAGCCAGGCTTCAGCAATATGTGAACTGTGAACTTCCTGATGTTCAAGCTGGTTTTAGAAAAGGCAGAGGAACCAGAGCTCAAATTGCCAACATCCACTGGATCATGGAAAAAGCAAGAGAGTTCCAAAAAAACATCTATTTCTGCTTTCTTGACTATGCCAAAGCCTTTGACTGTGTGGATCACAAGAAACTGTGGAAAATTCTGAAAGAGATGGGAATACCAGACCACCTGATCTGCCTCTTGAGAAATCTGTATGCCCGTCAGGAAGCAACAGTTAGAACTGGACGTGGTTCCAAACAGACTGGTTCCAAATAGGAAAAGGAGTACATCAAGGCTGTATATTGTCACCCTGCTTATTTAACTTCTATGCAGAGTACATCATGAGAAACTCTGGACTGGAAGAAACACAAGCTGGAATCAAGATTGCTGGGAGAAATATCAATCACCTCAGATATGCAGATGACACCACCCTTATGGCAGAAAGTAAAGAGGAACTCAAAAGCCTCTTGATGAAAGTGAAAGAGGAGAGTGAAAAAGTTGGCTTAAAGCTCAACATTCAGAAAATGAAGATCATGGCAACCGGTCCCATCCCGGTCCCATGGGAAATAGATGGGGAAACAGTGGAAACAGTGTCAGACTTTATTTTTCTGGGCTCCAAAATCACTACAGATGGTGACTGCAGCCATGAAATTAAAAGACGCTTACTCCTTGGAAGGAAAGTTATGACCAACCTAGATAGCATATTCAAAAGCAGAGACATTACTTTGCCAACAAAGGTTCATCTAGTCAAGGCTATGGTTTTTCCAGTGGTCATGTATGGATGTGAGAGTTGGACTGTGAAGAAGGCTGAGCACTGAAGAGTTGATGCTTTTGAACTGTGGTGTTGGAGAAGACTCTTGAGAGTCCCTTGGACTGCAAGGACATCCAACCAGTCCATTCTGAAGGAGATCAGCCCTGGGATTTCTTTAGAAGGAATGATGCTAAAGCTGAAACTCCAGTACTTTGGCCATCTCATGCGAAGAGTTGACTCATTGGAAAAGACTCTGATGATGGGAGGGATTGGGGGCAAGAGGAGAAGGGGACGACAGAGGATGAGATGGCTGGATGGTATCACTGACTCGATGGACTTGAGTCTAAGTGAACTCCGGGAGTTGGTGATGGACAGGGAGGCCTGGCGTGCTGGGATTCATGGTTCGCAAAGAGTCGGACACACCTGAGTGACTGATCTGATCTGATCTGAATGTATAAGTTTCAATGCTACTCTCTGAAATCTTCCCACCTTATCCTTCCCCAACAAGTCTGTGTCCACAAATCTGTCCTCCATATGTGTATTTCTATTCCTGCCCTGCAAATAGGCTCATCAGTACTATTTTTCTATATATATCAACATATATATATATATATATGTTGATATACAATATTTGTTTTTTTCTATTTCTTATTTCATTCTATATAATTGGCTCTAGGTTGGGTGAAGACATGTTTTCAAAGAATAATATTTCTCAACAATGAGGAAAGAAGTAATAATGAAGAGTTAATAATGTGACAATAATAGCATAAAAAGTAGTTTCTCAGTTTCCATCCTTGTTCCTCTACAGCCTTTGTTCAAGAGATCAACCAAAATGATATTGTAAAATTATGTATTAGATCACAACAATACTCAAGTTGTGACTATCCCATCTCCTCCATCACATTTAATGAGATTCAAGTCTTTCCTATGACTTACAAAGCTCTACAAGATCTGGTTTCTCAGATGTGCCATGCACACTGCCTTCCTTGAAAATTTGCTTATGTTTGGCCTTCTCCTAGAACATTCTCCAAGGTGTTCTCAGTACATTCAAGTCTTTCCTAAAATGCATCTCATCCAAGATGTGAAGTTAAATCAATCCCTCCAGCTTAAGCAGCACTCACTTGTTACTCTCTATCACCTTATCATGCTATACTCATTTTTGCAACATTCAACACCATTTATGTATTGAGTTTCTACTATATGTTAGGCGATGCTCTAATGGCTAAGCAAAGCAGACAAAAATCCCTTCTCTCATAAAGCTTACATTTTAATTTCATATCAGATGACAAATGTTTATTTTTTATTGCCTATCTTCTGCCATGACCTTCCCCCCTGGAAACTTGATGTTTTTATCTCCCATTTTTACATACTAAGCCTTCAGAAATGCATCAGTTATAGTTCAGTTAAACTACTCTGGCACTGGTTTTCATGGAAGTTTTGGTTAGTAGGTTTCCACTTTCATAAGCCATAATTCCCTGTATTAGCCTGTCAATCTCTCCAATTTGAGGAAGGGGGCAGCAGTTCACCCTGTGACCTCATTTCTCTTATGGATCTAAGAAGAGTTGTCGATATTTTACTTTCTTTCAGCATTTTATTTGTTGTTAGGAAAGAAGTGATGTTTTCTAAGCTTTTCATATAACAAACTGGAAACTGGAAGTCTGCTTAAGGTTTTTGAGAAATATATTTCTCCTAATAAAAACAGGAACACCAACACACACACACACACACACACATGATTACACATAAGAAATAAATGTATATACTATTGTCTTTATCACCTATCCCTCAACATCCTTCTTCCTGATTTTCAATGGGTTTAGAATGTGATGGTTGGAGCTGCTGCAGCCATCCTATAACCAGGAAGCAAGACTTTGCTGACATGCTGAAGATGACACATCAGAAAGATGAACGGAATGTAGACCCAGAATTTGATCTCTGTGCTATATCTTGGACTGTCCATCTCTGGTCTTTTTATGTGAGATAAAAATAGGCCTCTGTTATCTTGTTTAAGTCACTTTTGATCAGTTATTCTGTGACTTTGAAGATAAAAGTAGTCAGATCCAAAAAAGAAGAACTAATGTTAAATCAGCCAGTTACGGCCTCTTTCATTTCAAACTATTAAATCAATCATCTATATTCTGCTCCCTCTCTGTAATTCCTCCTAAGATGATATTTTGGGAGCTATAGGAAATATTGCTTTGTTCTTGAGGTCTCTGAAAAGACTAGAGTTCCATCTTGCCACTGTTTCTGGCCCTCTTGGGTCCCTGTTACCAAGTGGCTGGTGAGGATCAGTTTCTGCTCAGCACATCTGATCCTTCTGATCCTGGAAGCATTAGCATTTATTCTCCATCTCATCACTGTTCACCTTTTTGCTGCTTGAGAAGAGTTTACTCTATCCTAGGTAAGCTCCACAGGTCACTTTGGGTTGACTCTGCCTCATTTCAGCTATTGCCAGTGCTTCATATCCCTTGAATTTTGCCTGTGACTTCTATTCAAATCCTATCAAGGAAGTGATCTCCTTGTGCTGTTGACCACATAATCACATCTTGCTACATGACTAAGGAGGGAACTCTTTGATACTTTTGTGAGAGTTACAGGAAACAATGAACTTCAGGGGAACTCAAGGAATCCAAAAGAAGGCATTCATGGTGGCTAAACACTCTATACTACAGATAATATTCATGTGTACTTATCCCATATTGTCATAGTTCAGTAATTTTCCAAAGTACAAAATCATAGCTGAGGAATAAAAAGGCCCTTGGTTTTGACTTTGCCCACAATTCTTTTAAATATTCCTTCAGTAACATCCATTCTGATAAGGGCAAGGAGGATACATTTATCTCAACACTTGCCACCCTCCCTCCATGTTCCTTCTTAAAATTTACTAGGGACCAAGAAAATAGATTTTCTACTTAATATTTTTTTTTTCATCCAGACTTCCTTAACACTGTATCTGTCACACTCCGGCCTCTTCTTCTGTATTGTAATGATAGAATCATACTGAGAAGCATGATTTATGGGGAAAGAAGTGAAAAGTCTTAGCAGTTAAACAATGCAAGACCATATTCCTTAACCATAGCAATCCCTGGTGGCTCAGACGGTAAAGCGTCTGCCTGCAATGTGGGAGACCCGAGTTCAATTCCTGGGTCGGGAAGATCCCCTGGAAAAGGAAATGGCAATCCACTCCAGCACTCTTGCCTGGAAAATCCCATGGATGGAGGAGCCTGATAGGCTACAGCCCATGGGGTCGCAAAAGTCGGACACGACTGAGCGACTTCACTTTTACTTAAACTAATTGACAGGGAATTTGTTGGATAGATAGTGGGTAGCCCAAAAATCTAAAGGGAGTGCTTTACAATCAGCCAAAAGAAAACTAAGAGTAATTAAATGGGTAATGAGCACCAAGGTAAGTCTCTGTGCTGCTCTGTATTTGGTCGCTCAACTGTGTCTGACTCTCTGTGACCTCATGGACTGTAGTCCGCCACGCTCCTCTGTCCATGGGAATTCTCCAGGCAAGAATACTGGAGTGGGTTGCCATGCCCTCCTCCAGGGGATGTTCCCAATCCAGGTATCAAATCCAGATCTCCCGCATTGCATGTGGATTATTTACCAACTGAGCCACCAGGGAAGCCCAAGAGTACTGGAGTGGGTAGCCTGGCCCTTCTCCAGGGGATCTTCCTGACCCAGGGATCAAACTGGGGTCTCCTGCATTGACAGGTGGATTCTTTACTGCTGAGCCACCAAAGAAGGCCCCGGTAGAAGGGTAATTTCCCACACACAAAAATGAGCTGCTTACAGAAAATTATACAGATGCTGGACAGCAAAACAGTAGATGTCTATTACATGAGGAGAGATCTGGACAAAGGAGATCTCCCAACTTCTTTCTCCCTTTGAAAAATCTCTACACTTAATAATCCTTCAGTTCAGTTCAGTTCAGTCACTCAGTCATGTCCAACTCTTTGCAACCCCATGAATCGCAGCACGCCAGGCCTCCCTGTCCATCACCAACTCCCAGAGTTCACTCAGACTCACGTCCATCAAGTCAGTGGTGCCATCCAGCCATCTCATCCTCTGTCATCCCCTTCTCCTCCTGCCCCCAATCCCTCCCAGGATCAGAGTCTTTTCCAATGAGTCAACTCTTCGCATGAGGTGGCCAAAAGTACTGGAGTTTCAGCTTTAGCATCATTCCTTCCAAAGAAATCCCAGGGCTGATCTGCTTTAGAATGGACTGGTTGGATGTCCTTGCAGTCCAAGGGACTCTCAAGAGTCTTCTCCAACACCACAGTTCAAAAGCATCAACTCTTCGGCACTCAGCTTTCTTCACAGTCCAACTCTCACATCCATACATGACCACAGGAAAAACCATAGAATGCTATTGTCATTGCCTTTAGGGTGGAAGATATAGCTCTACATCAGTGAGCAAATAAGGATTGTTTTATTATTAAAATATTTTATTTTCTAACCACTTTAGTGGATGCTAAGGGAACTCAGAAATATTAGGGTTCAACAAAACAACACAATGAACAGATACAGGATGTGGATTTAGTTTTGGGAGCATTTGACCATCATCATTTAAAAGTAAATACACAGCATGCACTTACTCTGTGGGTAAAGCAAGAGTTTCCAATCTCAGTTACATAACTAATAGAGAATCATGGCAATAGAGTTTAATGAGCTTGGGTTTAGAACTTGGCAGTCTTTGGATCAGTTTCCCAACTTGTGAAATTGGGACAATAATCGTGTTTCCTTAAACTGTCTTCAGGAATCAAGGAAAAATCAAATAAGATAAGACAAATAAAATATTTTAGAGTACACATTATGTTTTTTACCATCAATATTAAAAGGCTCCATTAAATTAATGCTAGATACATGAAGGATTCCATCAAGAAATAATACACTGAATATGGCTTACCTAAAGCACATTATAAAATGAATCTTCACAAATAAACAATTTTTGAGACAATATCATATTCATAATTCTCTCAAGGCTAACTTCAATATATCCAATTGAATCACTAAACTCTACTTCCTTCCCAGAGGAGACAACATTTAGTAATCTTCAACAAAACATAGTTTTTCTTCTCTTTCTCTTTATTTTAGATAATCAACTGCCAGAATAAAAAATATAAGGCATATCAAAGATACATATCAATATCCCAAAAGGAAAATAATCTTATGTCTCTTCTGCAATGCAGCTTTAATCAAATTTTATAATCAAGAGCAAAAGAAACTTTGCTATTTTGCTGCCCATCAATTTTTGTAAAAATGTATTTTAGATTTTATATATATATGTATTTTTTTTTCTTTTTTTTTTTTGCTTAAAGGTTATATACTTTGTTTCTCAAATTTAGCTTCAACTTTCTCATTTGAATTTCATAAAGCAAATAGGAGGATTTTCTCTTTTCTCATACAACTATTTGGCAGAAGAAACTCCTACAGTATGATGAACAGAGTCCTTAAACTGCATGCTAAGTCAAAAAAGGTCTCTCTAGAGTATGCGATGTTCTAGGACCTAAGAAATTTACAGTTTTAAGAAGTTCCACCTTAGAGTATCCATTTTTCAGTCTGTCTCTAATGCCAAAGTACAAGAGACAAGTAATTTATAATGCAGTAAACAGACACTCACATTGGCCTTTTTCTGCTGAGCAGTTTGAACAAGGCCACTAAAACAATGACATCCTGAAAATAACCTCTTTCATCTTGTGTATAAGCAATCGATATTAAGATACTAGAATGACTATAACACCAAGATAAGTAGTTTAAAATACTTTGCTCTAGAAATAATAGCCTGGACAATAATCTAGAGTGTGGAAAATATATTCTAGAAATACAAAACATGAAATATGAAAATATTTCTATATGACACAAATTAATGCATGAAAAGATTGTAATTAGTTATGTGACAAAAATCGCTTTAATGAATAAATATTAATAATTACATAGGTCATCTAGTTGTTTTGTCTGGCCAAACACAATCTCTTTTTCCATTGATTTATAATTAAAAACAATTTTAAAATACACTTATTGCTAACATTTGTGTGCATGATTTAGAAACCATAAATTTTATAACGAACCTAATGTTTATTTTTCCTAATATAAATGAGACATTTCGCTGAAATCTGACATAATCTCACTTCAATTCAGATAAATGAAACATATTGTTGATAAAATTTTAAATATCTTCTAAGAATAGGAAGAGTTATATTTGGATCTGCAATACAACAAACTCAAGTAGCAAAGAAAGTCATAGTTTTAAACGTAACTATTTTCAAAACTACAATATTCAGGATTGTTTTTGCAAATGAAGATAACAACAGTATTTATTATTTATTTCTGGATCCAATTTGAAAGAGCAGATAGTGATATGTAGTCATGTTCTCAGAGTACAAAGGAAAGCAATGATTTAAATTAGGAATTTATCTGGAATCTGTAGAGGTGTGTACAATTTGAAAATATACTTCATTCTCAAAGAATGAAGAATCTGATGCTACTCAACACACTATGATAAATAAAAGAGGCTAACAGAATTACTAGCTAGTTCTTGTTTAAAAATACGTATTAGATCAGAATTTCTTTGATAACAGAATTACTAGCTTGTTCTTTATTTTTCTAACTCAAGCTCCTATCTAGTCAGTGGCCTTAACTTTTCCCAAGATAGGTAAAGAAAAGCAAATTTAGAAAGAAAAAGTACAGTGGACATATTATTTTTCATATTCTTTATCTCTGCAGTTAAGAGTGAGAAAAGTTAGGCTGAGCATGAAGAAAGAAGGAGAATGGAACAACAGCCAATTTAATTTTCTTCTGTGGTTATTTCTTCAAACTCTTAATTAACCATTTTTGTTTAATTTATTGTAAATTTACATAACAATTGAAGTTTTATATAGCATTTTAGTATAAGAATTAGAAAATTCTCCTGCTGACAGATTCAAGAAATTTGAGACTTATCTATTACATTCTTGCTTCATAACAATTAGAAACTTGGGATGTACTAGGAATACTTGTACCTATCAAATCCTTATAAGTGTTTTAATGTGTTTTCACAACCATTATTTATTTTGTAAAGTGCCTCTTGGAGGACATGAAAGCAGACAGAACTCCATTTTATAAAAGAAAGTTAACGATAAAGTTATTATAAATAAATTCAAGAATGTAATGCAAATTCACATGCCTTGATTATGTTCTTTCTTTTTGCAATTAGATGCATAATTCAAAGTTTTTCCTTATCATTTAATTTGGTTTATCAAGTGTCAGTGAAAAGATACTCAAAAATCACTGAATTTAAAATGCCATAAAATTTGACAGTATATACTTGGGTTGATTGATATATAGTCATACCTCATTTTATTGCACTTCGCTTTATTGCATTTTACAGATATTGCATTTTTCACAAACAAGCTTTGGGGCACCTATACCAAGCAAGACTATCAGTGCCACTTTTCCAATAGCATTTGCTCATTCCATGTCTCTGTATCACATTTTGCTAATTCTCCCAATATTTCAAAGTTTTTCATTATTGCTATACCTGTTATGGTGATCTGTGATCAGTGACTATTGATGTTACTATTGTATTTGGAGGCACTATGAACTGTGCCCATATAAGATGATAAATGGAGAAGGCAATGGCAACCCACTCCAATACTTTTGCCTGGAAAATCCCATGGACAGAGGAGCCTGGTAGGGTGCAGTCCATGGGGTTGCTAAGAGTCAGGCACGACTGAGCGACTTCACTTTCACTTTTCACTTTCCTGCATTAGAGAAGGAAATGGCAACCCACTCCAGTGTTCTTGCCTGGAGAATCCCAGGGACACAGGAGCCTGTTGGGCTGCCGTCTATGGGGTCGCACAGAGTCGGACACGACAAGCGACTTAGCAGCAGCAGCAGCAGCAAGATGATAAATAATGGCTAAATATTACACGTACTGTGACTCCACCACTTATCAGCTGTTCCTCTTTCTCTCTCCGTCTCCTCTGGTTCTTCTGTTCCCTGAGATACAACAGTATTGAAAATAGGCCAATTAATAAGCCTCAAAAGCCTCTAAGTGTTTAAGTGAAACAAAGAGTCACTTAAAATCAAAAGCTATAAATGACTAAACTTAATGGAAGTCATGTCAAAAGCTGAGACAGATCAAAAGCTAAGCCTTGTGCCAAACAGTCAAGTTGTGAATGCAAAGGAAAAGTTCTTGAAGGAACTTAAAATTACTACTCCAGTTAACACAAGAAACAGCCTTATAGGTGAAATGGAGAAAGTTTTAGTAGTCTGAATAGAAGAACAAACCAGCCACAGCACTCCTTTATGTCAAAGCCTAATTCAGACCAAGACCCTAACCTAACTCTCTTCATTTCTATGAAGAATGAGGGAGGTGATGAAGCTGAAGAAAAGTATGAAGCTAGTAGAGATTGGTTCATGAGGTTTAAGGGAAGAAGCCCTCTCCCTAACATAAAATCATAAATGCTGACATTGAAGTTGCAGCAAGTTCTAGCTTAGATCTAGCTAGATCTAGAAGATCTAGCTAAGATCATTAATAAAGGTGGCTGTACTAAACAAAAGATTTTCAATGGAGACACAACAGCTTTCTTTTGGAAGAATTTGCATTAGAAGACTTTGATAG
The DNA here is from genome assembly GCF_032452875.1 of Bos javanicus. Taxonomy (NCBI): domain Eukaryota; kingdom Metazoa; phylum Chordata; class Mammalia; order Artiodactyla; family Bovidae; genus Bos; species Bos javanicus. The sequence continues at coordinate 49,611,769 of NC_083888.1, read as the reverse complement.
AGAAGAGAAATTGGTGACTGGCTTTAGAGCTTCAAAAGACAGGCTGATACTCTTGTTGGAGACAGATGCACTGGTGACTTCAAGTTGAAGCCAATGCTCACTTACCATTCTGAAAATCCTAGGACCCTTAAGAGTTATGTTAAATCTACTCTGCCTATGCTCTGTAAATGGAATAATATAGCCTAGACAATAGCACATCTGTTTACAGTATGGTTTATCTACTATTTTAAGCCCACTGTTGAAACCTACAGCTAAAAAAATTTTTTTTTCAAACTGATACTTCTCAGTGCCAATGCACCTGGTCACCCAAGAACTCTGGTGGAGATGGACAATGAGATTAATGTTGTTTCCACATTTGCTAACACAGCATGAATTCAGCATCATGGAACAAGGAGTTATTTAGACTTTCAAGTCATAAAGAATTATATTTCATAACAATATAGCTGCCATAGAAACCAATTCTTTTGATGGATCTGGGCAAAGTAAATTGAAAACCTGGAAAGGATTTGTCATTCTAGATGCCATTAAGAAAATTTGTGACTCAGGGGAAGAGGTCAAAATATCAACACTAACAGGAGTTTGGAAGCCAATGATTCCACTCCTTATGGATAACTGTGAGGAGTTCAAGGCTTCAGTGGAGGAAGTCAATGCAGATGTGGTAGAAATACCAAGAGAACTAGAAGTGGAGCCTGAAGATATGACCAAATTGCTATAATCTGATGATAAAAATTTAACAGATGAGGAGTTGCTTCTTATGGCTCAGCAAAGAAAGTGGTTTCTTGAGATAGAATCTACTCCCGGTGAAGATGCTGTGAAAATTGTTGAACCAACAACAAAGGATTTGGAATATTACATATACTTAGCTATTAAAGCAGCAACAGAGTTTAAGAGGATTGACTTCAATTTTGAGAGTTCTTCTGTGGGTGAAATACCATCAAACAACATTGGGTACTACAGAGAAATCATTTGTGAAACAAAGAATCAATCAATGCTACAACCTTCACTGTTGACTTATCTTAAGAAATTGCCATAGTCACCCCAACCTTCAGCAACAACCACCCTGATCAGTCAGTCAGCAGCCATCTACTTGGAGGCAAGAACTTCCACAAACAAAAAAGATTATGATTCACTGAAGGCTCAGATGAAGTTTAGCACTTTTAGCAAAAAATTGTTTTTAATCAAGGTTAAGTGCATTGTTTATTTTAGACATAATGCTATTGGAGGCTTTATACTATACTCAATTGCAGTATAATATAAACATAACTTTTATGTGCATTGGAAAATTAAAATATGTGTCACCCACTTTATTTTAATATTTACTTTATCTCTGTGTTCTGGAAACAAAGCCACAATATCTCTGAGATGTGTCTACAATTAATGATCTATTTTACTTAGTTTAAATATCTCCAAATAAACCATGTAATTACATGTCATCATGACCCCTCAACATACGACCATTCAACAACTAGTTCTAATTTTTTTCAAGTTCTTACTACTACTACTAAGTCACCTCAGTCGTGTCCAACTCTGTGTGACCCCATAGACGGCAGCCCACCAGGCTGCCCCATCCCTGGGATTCTCCAGGCAAGAACACTGGAGTGGGTTGCCATTTCCTTCTCCAGTGCATGAAAGCAAAAAGTGAAAGTGAAGTCGCTCAGTCATGTCCGACTCTTAGTGGCCCCATGGACTGCAGCCTACCAGGCTCCTCCGTCCATGCGATTTTCCAGGCAAGAGTACTGGAGTGGGGTGCTATCGCCTTCTCAAGTTCTTAAGTAGCCTTCAAATCATTTGAATACATTTTACCACTGAAACTTGTAACTTTTTGCATTCCATGATACTGTTTCTCCCCCCTCCCCTGTTGAACTGCATTTTCTGTCTCCATAGTTAGCTGCTCTTGTTTATTATGTTCCTGTATATAAATTCACAGGTTCATTCAGAGAATATCTTCCATTTCTTCACAGCTTCATAATTTCTCACAGATTGCCTGAGCACCTTAATGCAGATGACTCAAACTTTTCTTTAGCAATGGTGATATTTCCTTTGTTTTGTTTTATGCATATTTCATTGTTTTGTTACCCACTCCAGTGTTCTTGCCTGGAGAATCCCAGGGATGGGGGAGCCTGGTAGGCTGCCATCTATGAGGTCTCACGGAGTTGGACATGACTGAAGTGACTTAGCAGCAGCAGCAGCAGCATTGTTTTGTTATCAGTTACATTCCTATACAGTTTCTCTGGCTTCCCTGGTGGCTCAGATAGTAAAGAATCTGCCTGCAATGCAGGAGACCCGGGTTCAATCCTTGGGTTGGGAAGACGCTGGAGAAGGAAATGGCAACCCACTCCAGTATTCTTGTCTGGAGAATCCCATGGACAGAGGAGCCTGGCCGGCTATAGTCCATGGGGTTGCAAACAGTCAGACATAACTATGTGACTACCACTTCACACTTCACTTCACTCTTAGTTTCTACCTTGAGTTTAGTACAAGAAAAAAGCATTTCAAATAGAATGTTTGAAAAGTATTCGCATGTACATTTTCTACCAATTTTAATTTTTTTCTTGTAACTCATGTTTAATCAGGGATATATTTTTATGACAGATATTAGGTTAAGAAGCTTTGGTTCGTTCACACTATTAAAGAAACTATGTATACTTCTAACCTATGATCTTACTGAACTTTAATTTGTGATAATAATGTTTCAGTTCATTTGTTGGATTTACCCAGAAGATATTCATATGATTATTTTAAAAAATGAGAATATTATTGTAACATTCAGACATAATTTTAATTTTTAAAATATTTCCATTTTTGCATTACATAGGTTACTATGAATAATAGTAAATAAAAAGGGTGATATTAAAAACACTAGAATTATCCCAGAACAACTTGACTTCTGTCTACTCATTTTTCAGCACCTTCACTACCATTCTCCACACTAGAAACAAAGATTATTTTGAAACCAAAATGTGATTTTTCTTAATGTTTTCTAATGGCATCTCACTATTCTTACTAAGACTAAATGACTTGACTTGGCTTATGAAACCCCATCTGATCTAATTCATCATTCCACTTCTTCAGGTCTATTTCTTGCCATACCAATCTCCTCTCCTGGTTCCAGTCACCTTGGCTGCCTTTTAATGCCTCTCATCCAGAAGACTTCTACCACTCACTATAAGGACTTTGAACTCCATCTGGTTAGCGTGCACTTTACTAGTTTGCATTCTTTATCCAGTGGCATTTTCATGAAGAGTATGTTAGTGGTACAATTTCTTCTGTGTTGTATCTCACACAAGATTCATATATTTTCTATGTACAAAACTCTGAGATTATATTTTACATTTAAAAGTGAAAGAATAATCTCAATAAATTTATAAAAAATTTTCAAATTACAGGGAAAAAACTGTTATCCATCTACTTTTTTTTAACATTTTATTTTATTTTTAAACTTTACAATATTTTTGGCCTAGATGCTTAAAAAAGAGCTTACATAGTCTCATAAACACACATATTTCATTATAGGGAGCATATGGTGGCATTTGGTAAAATAAACTTCTTGTTTCAGCTCAGAAAAATTTTCTGTTTTCTTCTTTCTTCACTAATTTCCTTTATCTTGTCTGTTTTTCTCATTCCCTCACAGTTCTTAAGTCAGCAATGATATTACTTTAAAAATGATCTATAGATAGGTTTTCTTAAAATATAGTGATTAAGAAGGTAGCTCTGCACTTGGAATAAATGTATCTGAAAACGATCTCCACTATTCTAGCTCTGAAGACTTTGGCCAGTAACTCAAGCTCCCTGTGTCTTAGTGTTCTCATTGTTTAAGTAATAAATGTTTAAAAAAAAAAATAGCACCAACTTTACAGGGTTATAGGGAAGATTATAGTGCTTGGTAGATTAAAAAATGGGAAATACAGTACTCAAGGTTCAGGATAAATAAAAGATGCATTTGATGCAGAGATATCTCACAGAAAAAATTAATTAATTTAAAATTCATTTTGGAAGATACCTGCTTTCAGTGCACTCTAATGAAAGACATGGAGGATGTTCGTAGATCCAAGAACATGACATCTATGATCAAAAGTAAGAAATTGCTATAAACTACTAGAATGCGTCAAAGTCCTATGAAATCTAATAATTTCCTACGGTCGGTGTGCACTCAATTTTTGTGCAGTCACAGTAAGAAATGCAGGTCTCTAGACACACTGGCCCCTGCTACTGCTTCTTAATTTTTGGCTTGAGTCAGAGTTTGCCAGTATCTGGCTTAATTAAGCTTAACCCAGTGAATTATACAACCGAAAGAAATGGACCCTCTGTTCAACCAAAAGCAGAATGTTTTTCATTTCTTTGAATGTACTGTGTTCTCTCCTTTTGTTGCAATTGTTTAGTCACTAAGTTGTGTCTGACTCTTTTGTGACCCCATGGACTGCAGCCCACCAGACTCCTCTGTCCACAGGATTTTCCAGGCAAGAATACTGGAGTGGGTTGCCATTGCTCCTCCAGCAAATCTTCCCAACCCAGGGATCAAACCCATGTCTTTGGCCTGGCAGGCAGATTCTTTACCACTGAGCCACCTGGGAAGCCCTGTTCTTTCTTTGTGTGTGAAAAGTATGTGTTAGGCTCTCAGTTGTATCTGACTCTTTGAAACCCCATGAACTATAGACTGTCAGGCTCCTCTGGCCACGGAATTCTCTGGGCAAGAATACTGGAGTGAGTAACCATTCCCTTCTCCGGGGGATCTTCCCAATCCAGGGATCGAACCCAGGTCTCCTGCATTACGGGTGGATTGCTTACCATCTGAGCCACCAGGGAAGCCTGTTCTCTCTTCTATATGGACCTAATGGAGCATTACACATGATATTTTCTCTGAAATCCAACACATCATTTCTTTCTTTACCTACTATCATATTTCAGATCTCATTTTAAATGTCATTTTCTCTAAGAAGGCTCTATGATCCTATTAAGAGTACTCTCATATAAACATTATTCACTCTCCTAGCAATCTATACTTACCTGATCAGACAATTTATCATGCTTTATCATAATTACTTAATTTTCTGTTTCATTTGCTTGACTTTAGCCTCTTCCCAAAAAAGGACAGTGTCTGCTATGCTAAGTGTTAGGTCCCAAACAAGCAGGAGTGTGCTTTATATAAAATTATAATAATCAATAAATATGTAAAAAGATTAATTAAATGAGACTACATTGGGCATCTGAGATCTACTCTGTGTTTTCTATGCTTTGCCTTTATGATTCATCAATTTCTTAACTTTATCCTCTATTTCACAAAATGGGCTTTTCTATTACCCTGTCTTATATTTACTCCCTCCAAGTGCACTTTTAAAGCAGAAATTGTCAATCACATTTCTCTACAATAACCTTTATTATACTTTTCACGACCTTTTAAGCTATTCGATCTCATCAAATGTCCTTCTGAACTTTAATAAATAAATACGTTGAAGATATTCAAAGTTCTCTTATTGCTTACAGAAACACTTTTCAAAGGTCTATGATTTTTGTCCCAATACAGAGACTGGTTCCTTTTCTGTGCCTTATAATAAAGCTTTACAAGTATGTGAATTCATTTCATATGATATTCACAAGATGTCACCAGGCTTTTGACCAGGAAATCAACAATACCCTGGGTCCTGACTTGGTCCTGGCTGTCTCAAGCAGAGGAATATATACCAAGAGGTGGAGGAATTAAAATAGTATGCTAATTATAACTTGACTTTTGGTCCCACACCACTGCGCAGTACACTGATAATGGGAATGAACTGACACAGAACATGTGGAACATTTTTTGTTGTTGTTGTTCATTTGCAATAGACTAATACTCAGATCAAAGCAAATAAGATGACCTATTTCCCCTAAGCCACACAAATAAAAAGATTTTCAATTCCATTGAGATGAGATGTGCCAGTACCTGATCAAACATATCTAGAGAGGAAGAAACAGAGTTCATCAGTATTATAATATAAGCAGAGGTGTCTGTCATTCTTCACAGAAGAGAGACAAAGAAGATTCTTGAATAACTCCTAGAAACAAACACTAACTCCAGTAAGTTCTCCTACTCCTTTACCCCTGAAATGGGAGGTCTGTGTTTGCCATGATGGGAGATGACGCCAGTTTATGCTACCAGCCCAGTAACCCAGCCTCTTCAAAGAAGAGGAAGGTAGCTGAACTACTGACTGTCCAGTACATAAAGGTGTTCTCTGTGTAGACTCTCTTGTTTCTAGAGAGTCCTATGCACCAGCACCAGCCTCCCTGGCACAAATATGAGATCTTGTTCAACCTGTTTCTTGGAGGTGCTGTAATAGTTGTTATCCCTATTGTATCAAGAGTCATAATAGGGGGAGGTCACAGTTTTTATCTTTATTGTCACATGTCCACATACTCTAAATATATACTGTGATTAACGGTAGCTTCTCAGGTATGTGACTGCCCCACAAGTAAAGGGCAGTTCACTTTTGAAACCACTGATACAGTGGAGTGCAAAAAGGCCAAAGCTAGAATTCTCAGTCTGTCTATAATAGCACTGTCTTGATCTCTGTGGCCTCCAAAGATGTAACAGGATCTTCATTTTCATAACTCACCTTCCTAAGAAATGTGAGTCAAAAGTTGATGTCACCCTTGAATGTCATGTCATATGTATTGGTCTAGCAAAAAACCATTGATATTTATGGTCTGTGAATATGACCCACTTTTTTCCAGTCTTATATAAATTTATATTTTTTTGTTTAGTTCAGTTCAGTCAGTCAGTCGTGTCCAACTCTTTGTGAACCCATGGACTGCAGCACACCAGGCCTCCCTGTCCATCACCAACTCCCAGAGTTTACTCAAACTCATGTCCATTGAGTCAGTGATGCCATCCAACCATCTCATCCTCTGTTGTCCCCTTCTCCTCCTGCCTTCAATATTTCCCAGCATCAGGGTCTTTTCAAATGAGTCAGGTCTTCACATCAGATAACCAAAGTATTGGAACTTCAGCTTTAGCATCAGTCCTTCCAATGAATATTCAGGACTGATTTCCTTTAGGATGGACAGGCTGGATATCCTTGTAGTCCAAAGGACTCTCAAGAGTCTTCTCCAACACCACAGTTCAAAAGGATCAATTCTTCGGCAATCAGCTTTCTTTATAGTCCAGCTCTCACATCCATCCATGACTACTGGAAAAACCATAGCTTTGACTAGATAGACCTTTGTTAGCAAAGTAATGTCTCTGCTTTTTAATATGCTGTCTAGGTTGGTCATAGTTTTTCTGCCAAGGAGCAAATATCTTTTAATTTCATGGCTGCAGTTACCATCTGCAGTGATTTTGGAGCCCCAAAAATAAAGTCTGCCATTGTTTCCATTGTTTCCCCATATATTTGCCATGAAATGATGGGACCAGATGCCATGATCTTAGTTTTCTGAATGCTGAGTTTTAAGCCAACTTTTTCACTCTTCTCTTTCACTTTCATCAAGAGGCTCTTTAGTTCTTCTTCACTTTCTGCCATAAGGGTGGTGATATCTGCATATCTGAGGTTATTGATATTTCTCCTGGCAATCTTGATTCCAGCTTGTGCTTCTTCCAGCCCAGTGTTTCTCATGATGTACTCTGCATATAAGTTAAATAAGCAGGGTGATAATATACAGCCTTGACGTACTCCTTTTCCTATTTAGAACCAGTCTGTTGTTCCATGTCCAGTTCCAACTGTTGCTTCCTGACCTGCATACAGGTTTCTCAGGAGGCAGGTCAGGTGATCTGGTATTCCCATCTCTTTCAGAATTTTCCAGTTTGTTGTGATCCACACAGTCAAAGGCTTTGGTATAGTCAATAAAGTAGAAGTAGATGTTTTTCTGGAACTCTCTTGCTTTTTTGATGATCCAATGGATGTTGGCAATTTGATCTCTGGTTCCTCTGCCTTTTCTAAATCCAGCTTGAACATCTGGAAAGTCACAGTTCACATATTGTTGAAGCCTGGCTTGGAGAATTTTGATGTTACTTCAATTTATTAAAACAGTATTACATATAATCTTTTCAAGAAGCTTAGGGTGGGTGCTATTATCCACATTTTAAACCTACATTGAAACTCACTATGGTTGAATGATATGTTCCAAGTAGTAGAAGCTGTAGGAGAAAGCGAGCAGCCTGGCCAGTCTGGGCTTTCTTACACATTCTCGAGTCCTTTACTAAATACAACCTGTCATACTTACACTGACAAAAAGAAACGTGTGCTTTATAGAAAAGAGCTGCTGTTTTAGACAAAACTGACTTCAAACGTCTGCTAAATAACTCAAGATCATGTGACCTTAGCCTCTTTTAGACTTAATTTATCATCTATAATATAGGCAAATTATCACGATGAATACGAGGGCTCTCTAATAACATGTATGCATGCTTAGTTGCTCAGTTAAGTCCAACTCTTTGTGACTCTTTGGACTGTAGCCTGCCAGACTCCTGTCCATGGGATTTTCCTGGTTAGAATACTTGAGTGGGTTGCCATTACCTCCTTGAGGAGATTTTCCCAATCCAGGGGTCAAATCCATGTCTCCCATGTCTCCTGTATTACAGGTGGATTGTTTACCCACTGAGCCATTGGGGAAGCCCCTCTAATTGGAAAAGACTCTGATGCTGGGAGGGATTGGAGGCAGGAGGAAAAGGGGACGACAGAGGATGAGATGGCTGAATGGCATCACTGACTCGATGGACGTGAGTCTGAGTGAACTCCAGGAGTTGGTGATGGACAGGGAGGCCTGGCGTGCTGCGATTCATGGGGTCACAAAGAGTCGGACACGACTGAGCGACTGAACTGAACTGAACCTGAAAATCATGATATCCAAAACAAACAGTAATTTATTCTTTAAAATCTGCTCTTTGTTTTTCCTCACATTTTATTAAAGCATAACAGCCCCAAAGTCTTTAAGTCAGTTATCTTCAACTCTTTTCTAACCATTTTTAATCAGTTACCAGATATATTATTTCTACCCCTAAAACCTATCATAATCTTCTAGCTTTTTAATTTATATTTCCAAAAAGTATTTTCCTAATTCCTTGTAATTGGGAAATTACAATTGACAGTTGTAATTACCTCCTTATTGCCCCCAGACCAGAAATGTTTCCAAAATAATGTCTCTAAATGCCAAAGCCATGCCTTCAACAAAGTGGCCATACCCAAGTATCAGTTCTAAATTCTAACAACCATGTATTTTCCACTGCTGAAACACAAGTATTTTCTCCTATAGAGAGTATTTTCCACATTCTAACACTGTGTGCTAATGTTCAGACTGACCGCTCAACTTGGACTCTTTCCTTTACCCTGCTGATGTGAAACTTTGAAGTCAGGGCTCAGCTGTCACTTCTTCATATAAACTATCAATGATAAGTTCAAATAGGGATAACTGCTACTGTGAATCTGTCTTATTTCATTATAATATTTATTTTTACTAAATGTATTAAAGCATGACTTAACTCTGTCTTGAATTAAAATGATGTGCCCATAAGCCTCAACTGAGTATAGAACATAAATAACACTGCATTACTATTTCCCAAAGTCCTTACCGTCAAGTGAGTTTATATTTGTTGAAGATTATTTTCCTTCATAATATTTTTATCTTTGTCATATACTTTCATTTTAAGCCCTTTAGAAAAGTCCTCTCCAGTCTTCTTATTCTAGAAAGATTCATTTTCAGGACTGCAAACATGAAGGTGAGGATGCATCAGACACTTTCCAATGAAGCCCAGGAAACAAATTAAGATGTGACTTTGAGAAATAGCACCAGTCAAACATAATTCTAGAACTGGGCAAACAAGACACTTCTTGTTTCTTTGGGGAGACTCTCATTGCCAAGGCTGAAAACGATGAAGTGTTCATTTCAGTGAAAAGAGACTCATGCATCTTGAGTTTTTTAGGTGGAAACCGCCCATATGTATGCATTAACTTTGTCATAATTTTCTAGTTACTATAGCACATAAAACTTACCGTGCCTTTTCCCTTTGATATTTTTTAATCGGAGAGAACAATATTTTCTTAACTCTAACTACAATCCAAGTCATAAATCAAAGCACAAGTTCTATGCTATAAAACTTCAGTGGCATTACTAAAGCTGAGTTAATATTTACAAGAAAATGTAAAATTTTTGTCAAAGTAATAAACAACTAGTGATTTCACTTTGGGTTGGTTTAATGTTAATTTAATAATAATAATATTAGTAATTAGATTTCTGCTAGAATTTTTTCTTAAGGTACTTGAATGTGATTTAACTTTATGAACAAATTAGCAATTTAGGCCGAAGAAACCTAGCCATTTGGTTCTGAATTGTACTAGAAACATGTCAGATATAGAGTATAATACATTATCAAAAAGAAATTGGTTTTTAAGTTAGGATTATTTTGAAAATATATTTGAATTACCCTATCTCTAAACTAAATTCATAAGAAAATGAAATTGAAATACAGACCAGTTAACATATAATAACAGGAAAAATATCACCTGATAATGCAATTATTTCACATATTTTTTAAAGTATGCATATATTTGCATCAGATTATTTATAGTACTTGTATGGATAATCACTCAAATCATTAACATGTGTTAAAGTCTACTTGCTAAAATAAAAAAATCAACATCATGGCATGCTGCTATAATTCTCTAGTGGTTTGTGACTGATTCTATTTTCATCTCCTGTTTACTTGTGAAAACTGTAAAATCAGCATCTTTAATTCACCCTAGTAGGTCTCCAATGTGTACAGTTGCAGAATGTACAAAACTTGCTGCAGATTTAGTGTCACAATGATTTCTTTTCCCCTTTAACATGAAATTGCATTTTTAATGTAAATAAAACCTTTAAAATGAAAAGAAAAAAAGCTGTCTTTCCATTTCTGTCTGTGCTTAGAGTCTTAATGGGACATCATGATGTTCTCTTCAAAGTTGCAGAGAAAGCAAACTTCCAACACCTCTGCTGCCTTAGACTACTAGCATTTTAAACCAAATTTCAGTTCAGTTCAGTCGCTCAGTCGTGTCCGAATCTTTGTGACCCCATGAGTCACAGCACGCCAGGCCTCCCTGTCCATCACCAACTCCCGGAGTTCACCCAGACTCATGTCCATGGAGTCAGTGATGCCATCCAGCCATCTCATCCTCTGTCGTCCTCTTCTCCTCCTGTCCCCAATCCCTCCCAGCATCAGATTCTTTTCCAATGAGTCAACTCTTCGCATGAGGTGGCCAAAGTACTGGAGTTTCAGCTTTAGCATCAGTCCTTCCAAAGAAATCCCAGGGCTGATAGCCCTTATTTGGGAAAGGGATAACAACACTTTTGTAAAGTCATAGACAGAGAATTCCTCAAGTATTTAATAAATCTCCATTCAAGTAAATCTCAGTTAATTTATATAGCCCATTAAAAAGTGTTTCTTGCATTCCAACCAAGAATATTTTTCTATATATACCTATTATATTTGTGGAAGATTTTAAAATATTTAATAGAAATATCTGAACAATTCAGATGAATTTATATTTAAGATTTCATTCAAATGTTAACATAAGCATGCCTCAAAATATTTAATGCAAAAATTAGATTGCTATAGCATACGTGATACTGCTCAAATATTCTGAACTAAAAGCAGTTGAGATGGCAATGCTTAGTCATTTAAACTTACACAAAATCAGTTTTCAAAAATTAGAAAAACAGGCATTTCTACTTTCAGTTTAAAAATATAAAAATTTTGGAAGCAGTCACTCTGATTCTTATAAGAAGAAAAAACCTGGAAAATCCAAAAATTGGTGACATTTCTTGGATCCATTAGCAATCTGAGATGTCAGTGCAAACTGCCACTATTAAATCTGGAGAGAAAGGTGAAGCTAGAGGATCAGAGCCAAGGTCTGCTTAGTGGGAGCAGAAGCTGCTAGAGTCATAAAAGTTACAGTGTTAGTAGTTGAGCTGTGTCTGACTCTTTGCAACCCCATGGACTATAACCCACCAGGCTCCTCTGTCCATGGAATTCTCCAGGAATGAATACTGGAGTAGGTTGTCATTCCATTATCCAGGGAATCTTCCCAAACAATGGATCAAAGCCAGGTCTCCTGCATTGCAGGCAGATTCTTAACTATCTGAGCCACCAGGGAGATCCAGAGCCATAAACTAGTTCAGTTCAGTCACTCAGTTGTGTCTGACTCTTTGTGACCCATGGACTGCAGCACACTAGGCTTCCCTGTCCATCACCGCCTCCTGAAGCCTACTCAAACTCACCTCCACTGCATCGGTGATGCCATCCAACCATCTCATCCTCTGTTGTCCCATTCTCCTGCCCTCAATCTTTCCCAGCATCAGGGTCTTTTCAAATGAGTCAGTTCTTCCCATCAGGTGGCCAAAGTATTGGAGTTTCAGCTTCGGCATCAGTCCTTCCAATGAATATCCAGGACTGATTTCCTTTAGAATGGACTGGTTGGATCTCCAGGTAGTCCAAGGGACTCTCAAGAGTCTTCTCCAACACCACAGTTCAAAAGCATCAATTCTTCAGCACTCAGCTTTCTTTATAGTCCATCTTTCTTTATAGTCTCATCTCCATACATGACTATTGGAAAAACCATAGCTTTGACCATTGTTGGTAAAGCAGTGTCTCTGCTTTTTAATATGCTGTCTAGGTTGGTCATAGCTTTTCTTCCAAGGAGCAAATGTCTTTTAATTTCATGGCTGCAGTCAAGTCATCTGTAGATGTAGATTGTAGAGTGTTCCTTCTCCCCCACATTTTAGCACCACAATGAGGCTGCTCCAGGAGATAGTAGCTAAGAGCTAAAAGATGCTTACTCTTTCTGAGTAGCAGTACAGAGAAGCCTCCAAGTCAAGAGAAGAGATTAAAATAATGGCATTAGAGGAATTCGAAGCATCTTGCACCTACAGTTGAACAAACATTAAATGCAGGTCCAAGCCAAATTAATATAAATTCTCACTAAAAGCCTATTTACTTGATTTCTTATTGTGTGTATGTGTGCGCATGTGCTCAGTAACTGACCCTTTGTACTATAGCCTGCCAGGCTCCTCTATCCATGGGATTTTTCAGGAAAGAATACTGGAGTGGGTTGCCATTTCTTCCTCCATGGGATCGTCCCAACCCAGGGATCAAACCCAAGTCTCTGATGCCTTATTACCCAGTATAATCTGTCTGCTCTATAATAAAAAAAATTAAAAGGTATGCCAAAAAGCAAGAAAAAATAAACACTGTCTAAAGAGATACAGCAGTATCAGAAACATGATCTGATAGGATATGGATGCTGGATGTAGTGGATTTAAAATATCAATCATTAGTACGTTAAAGGCTCTAATGGAAAAAAGGAGACAATATGCAATGCCATGGGTAATATCAGCAAAGAGATAGAAGCTACAAGAAGAGTCAAAAGCAAATACTAGAAATCAAAACACAGTAACAGAAAGAAAGAATGTCCCTCATGGGCTCATCAGTAGACAACACAACTGAGGAATCAGTGACCTTAAAGGAATATCAATAACATTTGATAATGAACTATGTAATTTGCTAATGAACCAGTAATGAACATGGGTGTAAACTGCAGACTTTGGGTGATGATGTGACAGTGAAGTTGCACTGACTGTTGACATTTTTATATTATGGTATTGGATGTTGACTGCAGGAGAGGTTGCATGTTGATGGAGGTAGGGGGTGTGTGGGAACTCTATGTTATCTTCCATTTAATTTTGCTGTGAACCTAAAACTCCTCTAAAAAAACAAAGTCTCTTTAAACAAACAGACAAACAAAAATATTCCAAACTGAAGTATAAAGAGAAAATATAAAACAATTATAGCATACCTATAATTGGAGCAAGAGAAAATTTTTAAAAAAATAATGGAGCAGAAAAAATTTTAATAATGACTGATGACAAATTGAAATTGTTTGGGAGTATTCATTGGAGAAGGCAATGGCACCCAACTCCAGTACTCTTGCCTGGAAAATCCATGGACAGAGGAGCCTGGTAGGCTGCAGTCCATGGGGTCGCTAAGAGTTGGGCACAACTGAGCGACTTCACTTTCATTTTCCACTTTCATGCATTGGAGAAGGAAATGGCAACCCACTCCAGTGTTCTTGCCTGGAGAATCCCAGGGATGGGGGAGCCTAATGGGCTGCCGTCTCTGGGGTCGCACAGAGTCACACACGACCGAAGCGACTTAGCAGCAGCAGCAGCAGGGAGTATTCATAGTTCAGACACACAAAACTGGGGACAGGAAAACATTTAGGATCTGGTCCAGGATGTATCTCTAGACCACTGAGAACTTGAATTTCCTCCTAATTATATCAAACCAAATGATATCACCAGGTGTATTGGGAACAATGTCTACCAACTGCAACTTTAAGGTCTCAAGTCCCTCTCACTGCTTGTAACCAGGCAACCATGTCAGATCCCAACAAATCCTTGCTTAACAAGCACCATTCTTGACAGATTCAATTACAATTCTTGACAAAAAATGTATGTGACTAACTGTGGCCTTACAGCTTTTGCCTTTATAAGCTTCCTCTATTTTACAGGCTGCTGCTGCTAAGTCGCTTCAGTCATGTCTGACTCTGTGCGAACCCACAGATGGCAGCCCACTAGGCTCCCCTATCCCTGGGATTCTCAAGGCAATTTATAGGCTAGCAAAACACAATTTAAGTGCTTGTTGAATCTGTGTCTCCCAGGCTGCAGTACTAGCAAACTACAAATAAATATTCCTCTTTATTTCAATCAGTATTTGTTTCAAAAATTTTGGTTTATAGATATGGCTGAGCATCCATTAAAATTAGTGGCAGTCACCAAAACACATTTTACGGAAGCTCAATGAATAAACAGGATGAATATAAACAAACAGAAAACCATCCAAGCATATTATATTTACACTGTAGAACACCAAACAGAAGAAAATTGAGAAAGAATAAACAAGGAAAATGGATTATAGTAAATTTCTCATTAGAAAGTATATAAGAGAGTTAAGAAAACTAAAAAGGTGAAAGAAAAAAATATGCCAAGCTGGAATTCTATATCCAGTAAATTACTCATCAAAAGTGAAGAGAAAATGAAGACTCTCAAACTAACAAGAAACAGGAAATAGCCAGCTGACTTGCCTTTCATGAAATGTTAAGATCATCAGGCAAAAGAAAAATGATATAGATCAGAACTTCAATCTGTATAAATAAGACTATCAGAGAAAGAATAAAAGTAAAATAATGTTCTATTCTTAACTGATCTAAAAGATATTCTGTGCTTAAAGTAAAACTAGTGAAAATGCATTGGTGCAGCACATCAGTAAGTGAAATGAATGATGTTAATTACCACAGACTGAACTGTGCCCCCTAAAAACCTATATGTTAAAGCCCTAACCCCAAATGTGACTGTATTTGGAGATAGAGCATATAAGAAGATAATTAAGATTGAGATCATAAGAGTGGGGCCCCAAACCAATAGGATTAGTATCCTTATAAGGGGAGACATCAAAGAGCTTGGACTCTCTTTTTGCCATGTGAAGATGTTACAAGAAGATAACCATATAAATACATGCCAGAAAGAGAGCTCCCATCAGCCACTGAGCCGGTTATCACCTTGTTCTTGGACATCCCAAACTTCAGACCTGATAAAAAATAAATTTTTGTTCTTTAAGGCACACAGCAGGAAGCAGTGAAGTTGCTCAGTTGTGTCTGACTCTGCAACCCCATGGACTATAGCCTGACAGCCTCCTCTGTCCGTGGGATTTTACAGGCAAAAATACTGGAATGGGTTGCCATTTCCTTTTCCAGGGATCTTCCCCACCCAGAGATCAAATCCAGGTCTCCTACACTGCAGGCAGACCCTACCATCTGAGCCACCAGGTAAGCCCTTAAGGCACACAGTCTGGTATTTTGTTATAGTGGCCCAAGCAGACTAATACAGTAATATAAGAAGCAACCAGAGAAACTGGGAATGTTCTGAGTACCTACACTACATTTAAAGTGGTACCGTGTTTTCTGAGGTGGATTAGTTAAAAATATGTATCTTATAACTTTATATCTTTATATATCTTTTATATATATATCTTTATATATATATATGGATTATATATATATATATGGATTTGATATATATATATATAAATAAATATATAATATATATAATATATAAATAAATAAAAATAAATAAATAAATAAATAAATATAATATATATTATATATAAATATATATAATATATATAATATAATATATATATAATATATAAATAAATAAAAATATATAAATAAATAAATATATATATAAATAAATAAATATAAATAAATAAAAAATATATATGGATTTTATATATAATATATATTATAGATTATATATATATATTATATATATATAAAATATATATATTATATATATAAATAAATATAAAATATATATTATATATATAAATAAATATAAAATATATATATATATTTTATATATATATGGATTTTATAAGATACATATTTTTAACTAATCTAGTTAAAGTTATAACTTTATAACTTTAACTAGATTAGTTAAAAATATGTATCTTATAAAATCCAAGAACACCACTAAATAAGAGTTTAAAAAATACAGTTGATATTCTAAGTGAGGAAACAAAATGAAATCACATAACAGCTCAATTAAAACACCAGATAATAATCCAACTATAATAATGTTCACTTTTCAAGTGATCTGAAAAACATCAACTGAAAAAAATGAAATTATCAGAGTCATTTAAACAGAAAAAAGAAAACAAAACACCGAAATATGTTGACTACAAGAAACACACTCTACATACAAAACCTACATCTGGGTATAAAGGAAAGGAAAGGAGAAAGATATACTAACAAACATCCAAAGAAACCTGGAATAACTATATTAACTTCACATAAAGCTTATTCAGAAAAAGAAAGATTATCCAGGATAAAGAAGGGCATTGTATAATGATAAAAAGGGTCAGTCTTCAAAAGACATTAAACTCCTAAATGCACATGTACCTAACAGAACGTCAAAATACAGGTGGGGGAAAAAATGATAAAACTGAAAAGAGAAACAGAAATATTCACCATTACAGTCAGAGACATCAATATCCTCTGTCAGTTGATGGATCAATTCAGCACAGCTTTGCATAACCTGTGCTACAGTACACCTGATCTAACTGACATCTATAGAATATTCAACAGCAGCAGAATCCGTATATGTCTCAAGCTAATGTTGATTTTACCAAGATGGACCACGTTCTAGGCCATAAAACAGACCTTAATTTTAAAAGAACAGGAATTATACAAAGGATATTCTCAATCAGCAGTGGAATTAATTTAGAAAACAGTTATCAGAAAGACAGATGAAAATTCCTAATGATTTAGAAATCAAGCTGCCATTTCTAAATAAGGTATGGGTCAGTGTGGGATAGGCTGGGGCCTGAGACCTTCTACCAGAGTGCTTCAGACCACATCAGATCAGTCGCTCAGTCATGTCTGACTCTTTGCGACCCCATGAATCGTAGCACGCCAGGCCTCCCTGTCCATCACCACCAACTCCTGGAGTTCACTCAGACTCATGCCCATCAAATCAGTGATGCCATCCAGCCATCTCATCCTCTGTCGTCCCCTTCTCCTCTTGTCCCCAATCGCTCCCAGCATCAGAGTCTTCTCCAATGAGTCAACTCTTCGCATGAGGTGGCCAAAGTACTGGAGTTTCAGCTTTAGCATCATTCCTTCCAAAGAAATCCCAGGGCTGATCTCCTTCAGAATGGACTGGTTGGATCTCCTTGCAGTCCAAGGGACTCTCAAGAGTCTTCTCCAACACCACAGTTCAAAAGCATTAATTCTTAGGTGCTCAGCCTTCTTCACAGTCCAACTCTCACATCCATACATGACCACAGGAAAAACCATAGCCTTGACTAGATGAACCTTGGTTGGCAAACTAATGTCTCTGCTTTTGAATATGCTATCTAGGTTGGTCATAACTTTCCTTCCAAGGAGTAAGCGTCTTTTAATATCATGGCTGCAGTCACCATCTGCAGTGATTTTGGAGCCCAGAAAAATAAAGTCTGACACTGTTTCCACTGTTTCCCCATCTATTTCCCATGAAGTGATGGGACCGGATACCATGATCTTCGTTTTCTGAATGTTGAGCTTTAGGCCATCTTTTTCACTCTCCACTTTCACTTTCATCAAGAGGCTTTTGAGTTCCTCTTCACTTTCTGCCATAAGGGTGGTGTCATCTGCATATCTGAGGTGATTGATATTTCTCCCGGCAATCTAGATTCCAGCTTGCTTGCAGAGTGCTTGCACCGGGACAAATGTCTCCTTGCCCAACAAAGAAACTATTAGGGACTGAAATTAACTGCACACTTAGGCAGTTATGAATAAAACGACGCAAAAATGCCACAAAACAACTTTGTCTTTCTCAGATACCACAAGAAAAAGCAGGCTACTGCTGGTAATGCTGTACCCGGGACCACTAAGGTGGTGAACAGACCACTCAAACTACACCTCCTGCCCAAGCCAAAGACCCACCCCCCAGCTTGTTATCTCATTTAAAGAACCAACTAGCCAAGGACACCTGTTTCTTGTTTTTGCTCCCTCCAGCTGCACCACGAAACCTATTAAAGCTTTGTCGGAAATTTTCCTTGCACCTGCTAACAAATTTCTTTTGATTAAACAGTCCAAGGGCCCAGGAGGGTATCAAAAGCGAAACTGAAAAATATTCTAACCGAATAAAACTTAAAATACAACTTATTAAATTTACCAAATGCAGCTAATGTGTGGCTTAGAGGGAAAAGTTTAGGAGTTTTGAAAATTCCTACATCTTTCGAACTCTTGCCGGACCCCAGAAGTCTTAAAAACCAAGTGGCATCTCCGGCACGAATATCTGGCAGCCCCGAGCAAGCCGCCGAGGAAAACGTTAGTTCTTCTTACATACCTAAGAACTCCCCAGTCCTGGACGGCTCTCTGGGGACGTCTTCTCAAGACAGAAGAGAGACCCACACAGCACGGAAGGAGAAAACTGGCGTGGTGTCTGCGCCTCCACCGCTTGGCCCCTAGAAGGAGCCCACAGAGCTCGGGCCCCTGGCATGCCGCAGCCGCTGCGGAGTATACGCCTAGCCCGGAAAACACTGACCTGCCTGCCCTCTGAAGGCCGGAGGGGCCACGCCCCCACGTCCTCAGAAGGAAGAGCCAATGCCCAAGCAGACGACTCTTCCAGGAGTGGGCTCCTAAAGCCAGAATTTGACGTCTCTGAGGACGCTGCCAACAAAGCCCCCCAACTAACCCCCTCACCAAGGAAACTGGGAAAAGGGGCCCAGCCTCAAACCTCCCTCCTGGAGACCAAGGCAGGAAAAGGCCCTGGAGCAGGTAGAGGAGGGCCCTATTCCCCCTCCTCTGCTTCCCGCGTGGACTGGGACGAGCTGGGTAACCTAAACTTTAACCTGTTCCGAGGATGCAGAAAGATCCGGCTCCCCACGAGGACTCTCAAACAGGCTGGCGGAGCCTGAGGCTGGACGGCTCAGAGCAGGGTCTTTGACGACCAAACTCACCTCGGTGGAGCAAGGTGCTTTCCGCCTCCATTGGATAACACCCCTCAGCTGTAGGCCGGGGCAGGGACCGCCAGGAGCAGCAGGCAAGCCTGGGATTCTCTGGGTGTGCGGGCTTCCACCAGCAGTGTGGTCGGTGAGCCCGGGGCTCATCCCCTCCTCCGTGTGGCCAGAGCTGCCTTGGATGTGAATGAGGAGCACCTCTGACCCAACTGAGCTTCCTGGTACTGGGCAGGGTGGATGGACTCTGGAGCAGTTTGGGGCATCCCTGGTTAAGGAAGCAGCCTGGAGGAAACAGTCCTTGTACTTCAAATTCCACCTTCTCCTTTAAGGAAGGTCCACTAAGACCCGGGCCCGTGAGACCAGCCTGCACGCGCACCGGAGGCCAAGCTCGTAGAACCTGGTTTTCCGCAAGCTCCGGATATTCTCCGGCCTGGCTGGCTCCTCTGTATCCTCCTTGGCGTGGGGATCCGCTGCTGCCTGTGGGGTGCATCATGGACGTGCTGCCGCCGCACAACAAAAATGCGTGTTGAGAATTGCAGAGTAAGAAAGGAAGGCCAGAGATACCTGACACGGAAGACCATGCAGGAGAGAAACCAAAGCTGGCAAAAGAGGAGTTCGCCCAGGTCCCAAATCAGGCCCAAACAGAGGGCCTTCAGATAAGTGTGAGGAAAGAGGAGTTAGTTAGTTAGTTAGTTAGTTAGTTAGCATCCACTCCCTGGAGACCATGGCAGAAGACAGCAATGACCAGAATCTGTGATGACCTCATTCTCCAAGTTGGAGATATGACATGGGAGTCCGGAAACTGGGAAAGTGGAGCTGAAATCAATTCCATACTATTATCTCTGCTTTTAGAAAGGTAAAATGTATGACTGTGTTCTTGTTTGTTCTTGACAGTTTATGACCTATTTGGGATTACATTTAATATCAGATAAATGCACTCAGGTCTAGATCCCATGGGCTTTGTTTTAGATTATTATGAATGCGTGTGAGGCAGAATTTTAGTAAGGATAAAAACAAAATAATACACAAGCTTGTCCCTCAGGAGTGATAGACCAAGATCCTATTTTCAGTTTTCCATGTACTAGACTTTAAGATGGAAGAGTAACAAGCAGGATGATGCAAGCAAACATGCTACTGCTATACTGCTAAGTCACTTCAGTCGTGTCCGACTCTGTGCGACCCCATAGACGGCAGCCCACCAGGCTCCCCCTTCCCTGGGATTCTCCAGGCAAGAACATTGGAGTGGGTTGCCATTTCCTTCTCCAATGCATGAAAGTGAAAAGTGAAAGGGAAGTCGTGTCCGACTCTTAGCGACCCCATGGACTGCAGCCTACCAGGCTCCTCGCCCATGGGATTTTCCAGGCAAGAGTACTGGAGTGGGGTGCCATTGACATAGATATAATTAAAAACTTAAATTTCTCTAATAAAAAGAATAAATTTGGAACTGAGAAAACAAGTTTGTTTTAGTATAGAATTTAAATTTGTTAAATGTGGAAATACATCTTTTGTTGATTTTAGAGGTCTAGGGGAATACAGCCTATTTCTACTAATAAAAATTAACAATTCAAAATAATCCCAGTGAGGGGCTTACTCATTTGTCCATAAACATTTAAAAGAGACCACTCCTTTTTTATAAAGCGAACCTGGAGAAAGTCAAGCTATCTGCCAAGATCCAAGCGTAATTAAAAAGCTGATGGAGTAAATGTACCTTTAGGTCAGGAGCTGCACTTTGACCTTCATAATGGGCCATTAGAAAGGTATACTTTATGGCAGCAAAATCTGTACTTAAAACTTTTAGTCAGGATAAATTTAACATACTAAAATAGACACCATGATGAGATCAACCCCCATGTACTGATCCTAGTTTTAATAATTGTCAATTCATGAGACTCATGATTCATCCATTTCCCAACTCCATATCATTATGAAGCAAATCTGTCATCATGTCATGTTATCCATACATATTTCACTATCACTCAATGATAGTTTTAAAAGCCATAACCATACTATTATAATAAGAATAAGTTGGTTATTATTTTAAATAAGTGAGTAAAATTTCTAATTTCTTCATAAGTGTTATTTCTTCTTGACAGTTTATTTAATCAGAATCCAAATAAAGCCCACTCTTTGTGGTTGGTTGACATGCCTCATATTTCTTTAATCTTTTTTCCTTGCCACTTTCTTTTGAGAAAAACCAACGACTATAGAATCATTCTCTATCTGAATTTTGCTGATTGAATCCTCAAAGTATAAACAGCTTCCTCTATGTTCTAGATTTCCCATAAAATGTACATTCAACTTAGATCAAACTCCAGTATGATTTGGAGAAATGCACTGCTTCCTACCTGTTAACTGATGATCAAGTACTTAGATTCAATAAATTGGTTAGGCATTACAAAATGTTATTCTGGTCATTCTTATATTATTATCTGGAAACTTCCCATAAAGTTAGTGTCCCTCTCTTCTATTTCACTTGCTTAATTCTTTCATGTTATTTTCCAAATATTTTCCTTATTTTCAAAATAAGGAATGGATTTACTTATATTCTACAACATTGAAAATTAGTATTTTTATGTATTAGTATTTTCATTAAATGTTATTTCAGTATATGTGATATATATTAGGATTCTAAGTATCTCTTATTTTCAATCAAGGGTAGTTATTGTTATTGGTCAAATTGTTTTATATTTGGGCAACAGAATCCCCTTCATGTTGGCTCTTGAGTTCTTTTGACACAATTATTACCAGCGTGGGTCATTGGACTCTATAATCAATAGAAACTTATTTCAGGTCTGAAGATTTCAGCAAAGCTTTATTGATGCTCATGCTGCAGTGTGAGGGAGCAAAAACAAGAAACAGGTGCCCTTGCTTGTTCGCGGAGTGCGAGAGTGAGCTAGTTTCTTAGAGTAACACCTGGGGCGGGTCACCAGGTTGGCCAGGAGGCATAGCTTCTGTGGTCTGCCCACTCCTGTGCTGGTACTGTGTGCAGGGATCATGCTCAGTAGCCTGCCTTTGCTACTGGCATCTGAGAAAGGCACAGCTAAGGCTAACAGAGATCAAGAGGGTGGCAACCATCCTCCATTTAGATCATTAATCACCACTGGAATTAACAGATTCAGAGGGACTGCAAGCAGGGACAGGACCTAATTGAGGTTGCTGATGGCTTGTCCAGCATTCTCTTAAATGTCCTCCTTCAGATGTGATTCTGGAAATGTTGATGAGTGAGTTTCGCACCATTGTCCCCTGGTTACAGGGACCAGTGAAGTAATCAGAATCAATGGGTGGGGCATGCTTGTGGAGTATTTCCCTTAGACCCAGTGAGGACAAAGGAGCTGCACTCCTGGTAGGGTCGCTGAGCAGACCAGCAAAATGAAAGCAGAAATACACTAACAAGAGTGGCAGATAGAAATCCAACCCACCACATCAGTAGTTACTTATCTGTTGATTGTCTTGTCTTTTGCCTAGGTATCTCAGATCTTCCGCCGGCTCACAGGTGAATTCTTCTGTCGTGGCCTGCAGAGTTTTTGGAGGTAAGAGCTTTATTGTGGACAAATGTACCCAACTAAGTATCATTGGGTTTTGATGGCCATAGCAGGGGGCTCAGATTACCCTTTCATTTTGGCAATTGTCGATATCAGGGGGATCCTTCCTTCCAAGTTTTAAGAAGAACCTGGTCTCCAGGGTTAATTCGTGAAGGGACTGCACCTTCCGTTTTTTTGTTTTGTTTGTTTGTTTGTTTTAAGCAGGATCTTGCAGTGGTTTGTTGGCACTCCCATTTGAATTTGTCTGAGATTAATAATAAACTGCTCAGTTTGGCTCATTTCCTCTTCAGATAGAATGTCAATAGTAAGAAAAGATCATAGGTCATTTCAGATGGGCTGAGCTGCTGATAACTCCTGGGAGCTATACAGACCCTGAGGAGTACAATAGGAAAACCGTTGGTCTGCTAAAGTTTTCTTTAAAGTGTGGTTCATTTTCTCTGTCTTTCCTGAAGGGCTATCAGGAGGTGTGTATGTTATAGTTGGGGCTATCAGGAGGTGTGTAGGTTATAACCTGTTTCTAGAGCCCTTGAGAGCCCCTGTGTGATTTTGGCTATAAGAGAGAACTTGTTATCACTCCGGAGCGATTTTGAACTTATTTCCTTTAAGAAGGACTTACAGACTTTAGTAGTCTTTTTGGTTGGAGTAGGGAAGGCTCCAGCCCATCACGTGAAGGTGTCAGCAAATTCAAGAAGATATTTATATCTTAACTGCAGGATCATTTGGGTGAAATAAATTTTTCCCCCTGGGTGTTTCTGCTGGTGATGAACTAGCTTGAGAAATGAGCAGGGGATTGTATGGGGCTGTGGGTTATTATGAACACACAGATCACAGGTCAGTGTTACTTATTTTGCTGTTCTTTTAAGCGCCTTCCCTAGAAAAGTCTTTTGCATTAAATTCCATCATGTATCCCTCCCCTAGTTGGTGGCATCAGGTAAACTTGTAACATATTTCCACTGTTTAAGTCTCAGAGATAAATAAGCACCTTGTCATCCTTCATATACCAACCAGTGCTTCTTTTCTCATAACGCTGTTTTTTCAGTTTTTCTTATTCCTGTTGGAAATACTGGAGAAGGCCAGGGAGCCCCGAAGGGGAGGGGGTCAATCACTAAGATCACAACCTGCTCAACCTCTTGCACTCAAGCTGGCCTATTTTGTAGCTGGATCAGCTTTTCTCTTCTCTTGGTTCATGAAAGATCCACCCTTCTACAGTAGATTACTGCCATCTGGGTCAGGAGCTGCTCTGCCTCTAAAAAAGCCAGGATTGAATGTTTATGTTTTATGGGAGAGTTTTCAGCAGTTAACATACCTTTCTTTCTTTCCAAATGGTGACATGAGCTTGAAGCACATAGAACCCATACTTAGAGTCAGTATAAATATTTAGTTTCTTATCCTTCCCTAACTGCAGAGCTCTCACTAATACATTTATTTCAGCCTTCTGGGCCAAAGTCTAGGGTGACAGAGCCTCAGCTTCTGTGACTTCTGGACTATTGCATACCCTGCCTTTCAGGTTCTGATTTCTATAAAACAACTCCCATCAGCAAACCATTCGAACTCTGGGCTGTCAAGAAGTTCATCTAGAAGATCAGACCTGCTGGAATAATTTTCTTCTGTAGTTTTTGTACACTGATGCAGTAAGTCTCTCAACAGCTAGAAGCAGAGTTACTGGATTCAAAGTTTGGCACATCTTTAAGGTAATGTTGAGGGTGTCCATTAGGAGAGGCTGGTATCTTCCTAACTTTTGCAGGCAACAAATGATGCTCTTCTAGCATGGATTGTAACTGATGAGAAGTTAATATGTGTAAATGTTGCTTTAGTTAACCAACAGGGTGGCTGCTCCACCTGCAGGCAGCTTGACCATCCCAGGGCTACTGAGTCCAGTTGTTTTAAAAAGTAAGCTACTAATCTTTGACCCCAGCTTTTGGGTCAGGACACCTAGAACTATTCTCATGACATTATAGGATAAAGGGTTTGTCTAAATTTTGAAGCCCCAGTGCTGGTTTTCTGCTCAATTCAGACTTTAGACTCTTGAAGTCTTGCTGGTGGTCCTCGTTCCATTGAAGTGGTTCCCTTTCTTCCCTGGTGGTCCTTGTTCCATTGAAGTGGTTCCCTTTCTTCGCCCATCAAGGTCTCATATAGAGTTTTGGCTTTGAGTCTATAATTCAGAGTCCAGGTACAACAGTACCTAGCCATCCCAGGAAAGCCTTAGAGTTGTATCTTTGTGGTTGAAGATAGTAATGCACTAATTGCTGTCTTCTGATCTATGGTCAGGGCTCTCACCTCGGGGTCAAAACAAATCCTAAATGTTGAATCTGCTACTGTGAGACCTGAGCCTTGAGATCTGATATATGAGACTTCATATCCCTTTTCTGCCAGAAAACTTAAAACCTTAAACAGTATTCTCATCTGAATCTTGTTTTGTCTCATAACTGATCAGTAAGTCATCAAGATTTTTTAACTGACTTCCATTCTCTTTCAACTACTCTGTTAAAGCATTTTCAAAGAGAGGAGGGCTGTCTCAAAAATCCTGTGGAAGCACTGGCCAATTGTATCAAGTAGCTTCCAGAGTGTCAGGGTCCCACCATTCAAAGACAAAAAGGTACTGAGTACCGAGGCAAGGGGATACGGAAGAATACACCCTGTGAGTCCAACACAGAACACTGAGCACTCCCAGGCATTTGGGTGAGTAGGCTGCACGGGTTTGATACCACTGGGTGAATAGGGATGACTCATTTATAGCTCCTATGTCTTGCACAAACTAGTAATCCCCACTAGGCTTTGGAAGAGGGAGAATCAGGGTGTTGCAAGGGAATTTGCAGAGCCTA
The DNA here is from genome assembly GCF_032452875.1 of Bos javanicus. Lineage (NCBI taxonomy): Eukaryota > Metazoa > Chordata > Mammalia > Artiodactyla > Bovidae > Bos > Bos javanicus. The sequence goes on along the minus strand of NC_083888.1, from coordinate 49,585,907 downwards.
ATGAGTTTGTGTTTTCAGAATTTGGTGAGCAATGGTTGGATCCCCTTTAGGTTCTAGGGCTTTAAAGGATACTGTATCTTCCAGGGGTATTTTCTCTTAGGTGTTAATCCTATTTTTAAAAAATTTTTATTTAATAGCAGAGTATACTTGATTAACAATTTGGAAACAATCCTTTGTTCCATGTCTCGTTCTAAATGTTGCTTCTTGACCTGCATACAGATTTCTCAGGAGGCAGGTCAGGTGGCCTGGTATTTCCTCCTCTTGAAGAATTTTCCAGTTTGTTGTGATCCACACAGTCAAAGGCTTTGGCATAGTCAATAGAGCAGAAATAGATGTTTTTCTGGAACTCGCTTGCTTTTTCGATAATCCAACGGATGTTGGCAATTTGATCTCTGGTTCCTCTGCCTTTTCTAAATGTGGGACATATGGAAGTTCTTGGTTCACGTACTGTGGAAGCCTGGCTTAGAGAATTTTGAGCATTACTTTGCTGCCATGTGAAATGAGTGCAATTGTGCAGTAGTTTGAACATTCTTTGGCATTGCTCTTCTTAGGGATTAGAATGAAAACTGACCTTTTCCAGTCCTGTGGCCAATGCTGTGTTTTCCAAATTTGCTGGCATATTGAATGCATTACTTTAATAGCATCATCTTTTAGGTTTTGAAATAATAGCTCAACTGGAATTCTATCACCTCCACTAGCTTTGTTCATAGTGATGCTTCCTAAGGCCCACTTGATTTCACATTCCAGGATGTCTGGCTCTAGGTGAGTGACCATAGCATTGCTTATTCCTTGGTCTTTTATTCTTTTTTATGGGACTATTTTTTTTTTTAATTTTATATGCTCCAAAACATTCTACTTGGAAATTTTCAATACAAATAAGAAAACAAAAAAATTAAGGAACAGCAGCACAAATACATAATGAATACTTTAATTATAGATATATTAAATGTATATTAATGTAATACTTCCATAACATGATAGCTCATATTGTGTTCAGAAATAATACAAAGAGATTATACTAGAGAACTGCATGATCTTGTACTCTGTAGCAGAAGGGATATCCTCATGGGAGCCAAAAAAGGAGCCCTGGAAAGTGGAGAGAGAAAAGTTACATGTGATCTACAACTTGTGTATCAGCCAGCTGTGGGTTTTTAAAAAATGGTGTTAAAATGAATCTGAGAATGCCTTTAGAGATAATTCCCCCTTTAGAGAACATCAGAGAATTCCCAGTGGGATTGTAAAGGCAAGAATGGAAACTGTATTGTGAGGTTTTAGCCATGACTTTCACCTCACTCTGCTGTATGTGAAGAAATAAGGGAAAGTATTCAGTCATGATGTGCACCTTAATCAGCATCAAACAATTCCTGTTAGCCAGAAACACTGTAAATGCCTCAAAGCAGATAAGCCTAAGTCTCAAAGCCTAGTTAACAGAAGAAAATTCATACTGGAAAAGAACCATGCAATTTAAGGATTATGAAAAATGCTGTAACAGAGTTAAAATTTTAGTAACTATCAAAGAGCTCAAAATGGAGAGAAACTCCAAGTGTAATAAATTCTACAAGGCTTTTAGATTGTCATTTACTCATTAGTTAACCCCACACTGGGGAGAAATACTTTAAATGAGATCAAAATGAGAAGTTCCTAGGTAGTGATTCATTCATTTCAGCATCAAAACTTCCATAAGAGAAACTATGAATATCCTGAATGTGTATTGGAACATTTGATCGTGTTTAACAGAGGAGCAACACAAATGCTGAAGTAGATAGGGGCTTTGAGGTGCCTCCCCAGCCACCTTAAATAAAACACCATCCTTCTCGAGAGTCACACTAGCCCCATGCCCTGCTTTATTCTTCAAAGCCCTCACCACCCACCACACTACACATTTATTTCTAAAAATGCATTAACTTACTCCATTAGAATGCAAACTCCAGGTTTTTACAAAGCTGTATTCTCAATACCTAGTGTGAACCTAGCATGTAGTAAATACATAATAATTGTTGATGAGTGAATTATAGTACTTTCCTTAGGTGGAATATTTGGTATCTTGAAGTTAATCCATTCTAAATGAAACAGAATTGACTTTAGCAGGCTTTTGTTCATTGTTTTGTAATGCATCAGAGTAGAAAGCATTGTAACTGCTATGATCTACAAATTATTCTCCAATTGTGTGGGGATAAAAACGTTGTACAAGAAGCACCAGCACCCTCATTAGGGCCCTGACCAGTGAGAGACCCAAGTGAAGTGTTTCAAAAGGATCACGAAGACAACATGAGTTCCCAGCTTCTGAAGACAAAGTTCCCTTCTTTTCTCTAATTCTAAATCTAAATAATACTTTACTCCTCTGAGGAATAATTCTCTCTTGGCCTTGTCAACCACTGGTACAGAGGGCATGGAAGTTTGAAATTCAAGAGCAGTAACCCTTTTCTGGCAAAGTTCGGCACTTAGGAATCACATCTCTTATTAATTCAAAAAACAATACTAAGGGCCTGCCATTCATTAAGCGCTATGCATAAGGATACATTTTTAAAACATAGTTTGCCAACTCATAAAAAAAATGACTGTAAAAGAGTGGGATCAGTATGAAAGATTCAAGGAGTAAAAGCAAAGGAACATGTAACTTTGACTGAAAAGGGCTGGCAGAAGCCTTCTGAATACAGTATCACTGGAGCTGAGTTCCAAAAGTTAAATAGCTATTCACTTGGCCACAAAGAAGGGCAGAGCATTCCAGTCAGAAGTCACAAGAATATCGAGGGAGAAAAACACACAGCACCCGGGGGAAGTACCTGGTATATGTGCAACTGATCATGATGCTCCAGAAAGGGTGGGATGAGGGTGGGCAATCTGTGATTTAAATATTCAGAAAGCACAAAGGTATTTTCATAGCAAAACCTGTTAAAAGTTAGGTTAAATAAACATCTTCTTAGCTGTGTAGTGATAAGGAGACTAAACATCCTTTTAGCTGTGTAAGGATGAACAAGGAGAGATAGGGAGAGATTCTCCTTGTCCCAAGAGGGACTATCAGAATGTTTATCAAAAAGGAGCCTAAGGAGCACTGAACTAGAATATGATCACACAGCGAGATCTGCAGAGATGAGGCTGGCAAGGTAGGTGGAAGAAAGAAGGTTACAGCCTTCTGTGTTGCCCTGCTTTGTGGAAGATCAAAAAAAAAAGAAAAAAACATGAACCAGTAAAGATTTTAGATGAAAGACGAGGATTAGTTGTTTGAAAATATTGAAATTAAAATTACTAGGGGATGCCTAAGTGAAGATATTTAATAGGCAGTTAGAAAGAAGGTTAAGAGAGCAAAAGCAGGGATTCAGACTGTAAGTCTGGGAGTCAGCCTAACATTACAGGTTGTAAAAACCTTGGCTGTGAATAACATCATGTAAAAGCACAGTTGACCCTTGACAACCTGGGGGTTAGGGGTGCAACCCTCCTGGCAGTCAGAAATCCGAGTGTAACCCTCCGTATCTGTGATTCCTTCAGATGCAACCAACCGCTGATTGTGTACTGCTGTGGTATTTACTACTGAAAAAAATAACGTTTAAGTAGACCTGTGTAGTTCAAGCCTGTGTTTTTCAAGGGTCAACTGTATTTAGAGTAAGTGAAAAAACAAGAAAAGGAGAAAGCAAAGAAGGGAAAGGGGAGAAGAGGGATGAAAAAGAGAAAAAGGATGGTACTCTGGGAAAGAGCAATACCTACAGGGTATTGGCTGAATAAAAGAGAAGCTCCAGGAAAAAGGAGAAAACCAGCATAGAGGAAAAGTGGTTTCCATAAGAAGCAGGAGACCTCTTTTCCTCTAAAAAGAGGGAAAATGAGTAGAGCAAAGTGGGGACAGACACTGATCTCCTATAGTCTGTTTTCTGTAAGACAGGACTGAGGGCCGTGTAATACAGAAAGGAACAAAGAGCCAGAGAAAAGTGAAGAGGCAAATCAGAGGTCTGGATTAGCCGTAGTGGAAAAGGGACGGGGGCCATGCTAGCAACAGATGAAAGGCTTTGTTTACACTGAGGGCTCTTCTAAAGTTGAAGGCGAGATACTTTGACTCCAGTTTGAGGAGCTATGGGAACTTCACGTGGAACTCAGCATTCCAGAAAGGAAGAGGGAATGATAATAATTAGGTTGAAGGACAAGGGGAAGATAAATTTGAAAGGGCTGCGGAGAGTACTTCATATGGTGTCGCATAAGGCCAAGGCTGGACAGAGAAGGAAGAAAATCTGAAAGCGGGTGATGGTAAGGAGAAAAACGGGCAGCAAGAGGAGGAAGCTGTGAAGAAGCTAAAGAGAGAGAAGAGAGAAAAATTAGTTTAAGTGAGAAAGTGAAAAGCTGGAAAGATGAGAATCTCATTAGTTTTTGAAATTTAAGATTACAGAAAGAGAAACAGGATGGTGGTATCTGTGGTGTGGCCATGATAGTTAAGTTCCTGGAATGTGATGAAGCCAGTCAAAATAGCTCAAGGATATTGGCAAGGCATCATACAGGTCATCCCAAGATGACAGTAGGAACTGGGATAGACAGAAAGACTGTCAGCAGGATACCAAGTTAGGCTTCTGAACTTTAAGACTCACCCCTAAATTAAAGACAAAAACTGTTAAAATTTCAAAATGTATTAAAAGATGTGCCCTGGAGATATGACTAATGGCAGATGAACCTAACTTGGTATTATCTTCATTATTAGTTTAATAAACCATGCATATTCCTTTAAACAAAATATGAAAATCACTGTACAATTTTTATAAAATGCCTAACAGACTAAAAATTTTAAATGCAATTAGTAGTGTGTGGTGAAACAAATGAAAATTCTTTTGTGAAATCTTTCATTATTTATCTTATTGTGGAAATACTGTTCTGGATTTGAGTCACGATTTTTCTATTTGCCAATTTTTAAATATATCCATAGCATATATCCAAAGCAAAGAGGTGACATAATTTTAATCTCTGAAGCACAGACAACTTCAAAATAGGGAAACTAAAGAATGATCTAAAAACAGTTAAAATGTTCAATTCTGTGTTATGTGTGTTGTACCAAAATAAAAAATATAAATAATAGGAAATATTTATAGAGATAAAATGGATTCCTCCTTAATGTTAGTTATAGGGTATCAGTAGTTCAAACTGAGTTAGAATAACATAAATGCCATTTTTTTTTAAATTAAAGAAGCATTCCTTCACACGTTTAAGGATATATAATAAAAAACGGTTCAGTTAAGTTCAGTTGCTCAGTCATGTCCTACTCTTTGCGACCCCATGGACTGCAGCATGCCAGGCCTCCCTGTCCATCACCAGCTCCCAAAGTTTATTCAAACTCATGTACATTGAGTCAGTGATGCCATCCAACCATCTCATCCTCTGTTGCCATCTTCTCCCACCTTCAATCTTTCCCAACATCAGGGTCTTTTCAAATGAATCAGTTCTTTGTATCAGGTGGCCAAAGAATTGGAGTTTCAGCTTCAGCATCAGTCCTTGCAATGAATATTCAAGACTGATTACCTTTAGGATGGACTGGTTGGATCTCTCAAGAGTCTTCTCCAACACCACAGTTCAAAAGCATCAATTCTTCGGTGCTCAGCTTTAAGTCCAACTCTCACATCCATACGTGACTACTGGAAAGACTATAGCTTTCACTAGACATATGTTTTATGGCAAAGTAATGTGTCTGTTTTTTAATAAGCTGTCTAGGTTGCTCATAACTTTTCTTCCAAGGAGTAAGCATCTTTTACTTACATGGCTGCAGTCACCATCTGCAGTGTTTTTAAAGCCCCCAAAAATAAAGTCTGTAACTGTTTCCACTGTTTCCCCATCTATTTGCCATGAAGTGATGGGACCAAATGCCATGATCTTAGTTTTCTGAATGTTGAGTTTTAAGCCAACTTTTCAATCTCTTCTTTCACTTTCATCAAAAGGGTCTTTAGTTCTTCACTTTCTGCGTAAGATTGGTGTCATCTGCATATCTGAGGTTATTGATATTTCTCCCGGCAATCTTGATTCCAGCTTGTGCTTCTCCAGCCCAGCGTCTCTCATGATGTACTTTGCATAGAAGTTAAATAAGCAGGGTGACAGTATGTAGCCTTGACGTACTCCTTTCCTGATTTGGAACCAGTCTGTTGTTCCATGTCCAGTTCTAACTGTTGCTTCCTGACCTGCATACAGATTTCTGAGGCTGTGAAAGTGCTGCACTCAATATGCCAGCACATTTAGAAAACAGCAATAGACCCAGGACTGGATAAAGCCAGTTTTCATTCCAATCCCAAAGAAAGGCAATGCCAAAGAATGCCCAAACTCCCACACAATTGCACTCATCTCACACACTAGTAAAGTAATGCTCAAAATTCTCCAAGCCAGGGTTCACCGGTACATGTTCCATGTTCATGTTCAAGCTGGATTTAGAAAAGGCAGAGAAACCAGAGATCAAATTGCCAGTATCTGTTGGATCACTGAAAAAGCAAGAGAGTTCCAGAAAAACATCTACTTCTGCTTTATTGACTATGTCAAAGCTTTTGACTGTGTGGATTTCAACAAACTGTGGAAAATTCTTAGAGATGGGAATACCAAACCAATCACCTGACCTGCCTCCTGAGAAACATGGTGATGGCATTTAATAATTTCATGATTTTCAGGCTGTTGATCTACACAGTTCTTCAATCCGCAATAACACGTTTCTACACTGTACATCATAGCCAGCAAATGAATGTCACTAAATATTCCTTCACTCAGTTAATTAGCTGTGTCTAGGTCTTGGAAAGAAACACCTTTATGTAACTGGATGGGACACCGAAAATTCAGCATTTGTAGCAAGTAACTGATTCCATCAACAAGGTACTTTTTAAGCAAGTTGGATTTTCTTCTGAGCCATTCTCTCCTCAGAGAGAGGAGAATGGTCAGAGAATGACAATACTTGTAGAGTAGAGCTCCTCATCTCCAAGGAATACGTTCCAGGAGTTCATCCCCAAGGAAATTACAATGTTTTAGATGCACATTATTTTCTTTAAAATTTCTGGTTCTGAAAGAAAATTTATCAAATGTTTTCGTGCAGTATCTTCAAGAAAATCTTCATCTACTAGCTTGTTCTCCACAAAATATGTCCAAATAGCCTGTTTGTAAAGTTGTTGATTTGATGGATTTGAACATTCTTTGTCTTCTTCACATAAAAGTTTCCGTTTTTCTAGAAATGCAGAAGCCAGAATTAAAAAGTGATTGTCTTTGCCAGCAGCTTCGCTAAGTTATTGTATGTGCCTGAGCCAGGTCTCCAAGCTCCTCCACTCGCCTTACCACACTGGAGCCTGCAGCTGCCTTGACCACAACAGGCAGACACGCCCCTATTTTGTTCTTCTTGATGTGATGGTCAATGGGATTGTTTCTTCAACTTCTCTTCCCTGGTGACTTAGTCAGTAAAGAATCTGTCTGCAATGCTGGAGACCTGGGTTCAATCCCTGGGTCAGGAAGATCCCCTGGAGGAGGAAATGGCAACCCACCCCAGTGTTCTTGCCTGGAGAATTCCATGGACAGAGGAGCCTGGCGGGCTACAATCCATGGGGTCACAAAGAGTCAGACGTGACTGAGTGACTAATACACACCATCTGTGGTTAGTGTATTTTTTCACCTTTTCTTGGCCCATATTATTTTAATTTTTTAAAAAATTTTATTGAAGTATAGTTGTTTTACAGTGTTGTTACTCTCAGGTGTACAGCCAACTGAGTCAGTTATATATGTATCCACTTTTTTTTTTTGTAGATTCTTTACCATATATGCCATTATAGAGTACTGAGTAGAGTTCCCTGTGCTACACAGTAGGTCCTTATTAGTTATCTATTTTGTATATAGTCATCTGTATGTGTCAATCCCAACCTCCCAGTTTATCCCTTCTACCTCTTATATGCTGGTAATTATATATTTGTTTTCTACATCTGTAACTCTATTTCTGTTTTAGATAAGCCCATTTTTACCATTTTTTAAGTGATACCATATCTTTGTCTTTCTGTCTGACATATTTCACTCAGTATGACCATCTCTAGGTTCATTCATGTTGCTGCAAATAGCATTATTTCTTTCTTTTTTATGACTGAGTAATATTCTATTGTATACTCGTGCTACTCCTCCTTTTTCCATTTTTCTATTGATAGACATTTAGGTCGCATCCATGTCCTGACTAAATAGAAATAGTGCTGCAATGAAGATTGGAGTGCATGTGTCTTTTTGAATTATAGTTCCCTCTGGATATATGTGCAGGCGTGGGATTGCTGGATCATATGGTAGTTCTGTATTTTGTGTTTTAAGGAATCTCCAAACTCTTCTCCGTAGTGGCTCTACCAATTTATTTCCCCCAGCAGTATAGGAGGGTTCCCTTTTCTTCACATCTTCTCCAGCATTTATCGTTTGTAGAGTTTTTTGATGATGGCCTTTCTGATGGATGTGAGGAGATACTTTGTTGTTTTGATTTTCATTTGTCTAATAATTAATGATGTTGAGCATCTTTTCATGTACTTTTTGGTCATCTGTAGGGCATCTTGCGGAGAAGGCAATGGCACCCCACTCCAGTACTTTTGCCTGGAAAATCCCATGGATGGAGGAGCCTGGTGGGCTGCAGTCCATGGGGTCGCTAGAGTCGGACACGACTGAGCGACTTCCCTTTCACTTCACTTTCATGCATCGGAAAGGGAAATGGCAACCCACTCCAGTGTTCTTGCCTGGAGAATCCCAGGGACGGGGGAGCCTGGTGGGCTGCCATCTATGGGGTCGCACAGAGTCGGACACAACTGAAGCAACTTAGCAGTAGCAGCAGGGCATCTTTGGAGAAATATCTCTTTGGACCTTTTGCTCATTTTTTGATATTTTTCTATAGTGGGCTGCATGAGCTGTTCGTATATTTTTATATTAATCCCTTGTCAGTTGTTTCATTTGAAAATATTTTCTCCTATTCCGACGGCTGTTGTTAGGTCCTAGTTGTTTATTTTTGTTTGTATTTTCATCACTCCAGGGGATGGATTTAAAAAGATCTTGCTGCAGTTTATGTCAAAGTGTATTCTATGCTTTCCTCTAAGAGTTTTAGTGTCTGGCCTTGCATTTAGGTCTTCAATCCATTTTGAGTTTAGTTTCATGTATAGTGTTAAAGAGTATTCTAATTTCATTTTTTACATGTAGCTCTCCAGTTCCCCAGCAACACTTATTGAAGAGACGGTCTTTTCTCCATTGTATATTTTTACCTCCTTTGTCACACATTAGGTGACCCTAGGTGCATGAGTTTATCTCTGGACTTTCTATCTTGTTCCATCAATCCATAATTCTGTTTTTGTGTAAGCACCATAGTCTCTTGATGAATGTAGCTTTGTAATATAGTCTGAAGTCAAGAAGACTGATTCCTCCAGCTCCAATTGTTTTCCCAAGATTGCTTTAGCTTTTCAGGGTCTTTTGTGTTTCCATACATGTAAAGTTTTTTAATTCTACTTCTGTGAAAAATGCATTTAGTAATTTCACAGGGATTGCATTCACTCTGTAGATAGCTTTGAGTAGTATAGTCATTTTAACAATATTTATTCTTCCAATCCAAGAACGTGGTATATCTTTCGATTTGTTTGTGTCATTTTTATTTCTTTTATCAGTGTGTTCTAGTTTTCTGACTATGGGTCTTTTGCTTCCTTAGGTAGGTTTACTCCTAGGTAATTTGTTCTTTTTGATGTGATGGTAAATGGGATTGTTTCCTTAATTTCTCTTTATGATCTTTCATTGTTAGTGTGTTGGAATGCAAGAGATTTCTGTATGGTAATGTTGTGTTATGCAACTCTACCTAATTAATTGATGAACTCTAGTAGTTTTCTGATAGCATCCGTAGAAGTTTTTATGTAAAGTATCATGTTATCTGCTAACAGTGACAGTTTTACTTCTTCTTGTCCAGTTTGGAGTTATGTTCTTTCTCTTCAATGATTGTTACGACCAGGGAATGGACACTTTGTTGTACCCCTTAAAAGAAATGCTGTCAGTTTTTCCCCATTGAGCATGATGTTAGTTGTAGGTTTGTCTTATATGAGTTTTACTATGTTGAGGTAAAGGGCTTCCCTGATAACTCAGTTGGTGAAGAATCCACCTGAAATGCAGGAGACCCCGGTTTGATTCCTGGGTCAGGAAGATCTGCTAGAAAAAGCATAGGCCACCCATTCCAGTATTCTTGGGCTTCCTTTGTGGCTCTGGTAAAGAATCTACCTGCAATGTGGGCGACCTGGGTTCTATCCCTGGGTGGGAAAGATCGCCTGGAGATGGGAACTGCTACCCACTCCAGTATTTTGTCCTGGAGAATTTGATGGACTGTATAGTCCATGGAGTCACAAAGAGTTGGGCATGACTGAGTGACTTTCACTTTCGTGTTGAGGTGTGTTACCTTTCTGCAGAGTTTTTATCATAAATGGGTGCTAGATTTTGTCAAAAGTTTCTTATGCATTTATGGAGATGATCATATAGTTTTTATTCTTCAGTTTGTTGTGCTGTATCACACTGATTGATTTGCAGATATTGAAAAATATCAGAGATATTGGGATAAGTTTCACTTGGTCATGGTATTTGATCCCTTAAGTGTACTGTTAAATTTGATTTACTAGGATTTTGTTGAGCATTTTTGTGTCTGTGTTCATCAGTGATATTATTGACCTGGTATTTTCTTTTTCTGTGGCATCTTTGTCTGGTTTTGGTATTAAGGTGATGGTGGCCTCATAGAGTAAGTTTGGGAGTGTTCCTTCCTCTGCAATTTTTGGAACAGTTTCAGGATAGGTACTAACTCTTCTCTAAATATTTGATAGAATTTGCCTGTGAAGCCATCTGGTCCTGGATGTTGGCAATGTTATACCTGGTTCCTCTGCCTTTTCTAAATCCAGCTTGAACGTCTGGAAGTTCTTGGTTCATGTACTGCTGAAGCCTAGCTTGAAGGATTTTGAGAATTACCTCACTAGCATGTGAAACAAGCACAATTGTGAGGTCATTTGAACATTCTTTGGCATTGCCCTTCTTTAGGATTGGAAAGAAAACTGACCTTTTCCAGTCCTGTGGCCACGGCTGAGTTTTCCAGATATGCTAGCATATTGAATGTGGCACTTTAACAGCATCATCCTTTAGGATTTGAAATAGCTCAACTGGAATTCCATCACCTCCACTAGCTTTGTTTGTAGTAATGCTTCCTAAGGTCCACTTGACTTCACACACCAGAAATACTGGCTCTAGGTGAGTGATCACACCATTGTGGTTATCTGGGTCATGAAGACCTTTTTTGTACAATTCATCTATGTATTCTTGCCACCTCTTCTTAATATCTTCTACTTCTTTTCAGTCCATACCATTTCTGTCCTTTATTGTGCCTATCTTTGCCTGAAATGTTCCCTTGGTATCTCTAATTTTCCTGAAGAGATCTCTAGTCTTTCCCATTCTATTGGTTTCTTCTCTTTCTTTACATTGTTCACTTAAGACTTATCTGTGCTATTCTTTGGAACTCTGCATTCAGATGGGTATATCTTTCCATCTCTCCTTTGCCTTTCACTTCTCTTTTCTCAACTATTTGTAAGGCCTCCTCAGACAACCATTTTTCCTTGTTGAATTTCTTTTTCTTGGGGAAGGATTTGGTCACTGCCTTACGAACCTCCATCCACAGTTCTTCAGGCTCTCTGTCTACCAGATCTAATCCCTTGGATCTATTCGTCACTTCCACTGTACGATCATAAGGGATTTGATTAGGTCATACCTGAATGGCTTGGTGGTTTTTCCTACTTCCAGTTTGTGGCTAAAGGGTTTGATATATTAAGACTTGTCTTTGGGTATAGGATATTTTTTTGATAGGCTTAACATTTTTTGCCAATGGTTTTTAAGCAGTTAGTTGTGGTTTTGTAAGCTCACCTTTCTTAAGAAGAGGTGAGCTCATGTCTTTCTACTCCACCATCTTCTCTCTGTCCCTGTAATCTTCTATCAAGGAAGCACATTTCACCCTTCCTGGCACAGAACTATCTCAGTCCCCCAAGTCTACCTGTTAAAGTCCTTGGGAAACACCTTAGGGATCAGCAGGCAAGCTGTCTGAGGTCACTAATAGGTGTATTCCTGCTCTGGTTTGTCATCTGTTGAATCTCACCTTGTTCTAAGAAAATAATGGGTCCCATTTTATTTAGTAAGTCTCTTCCTTTTGAAGCGGGGGACAGTCATTCTGACATATATAAAAATGAATGAGCAATAATATTAGGTAAAAGGAAATATTAATCACCTTAGATTTGTCTGTCCATTAACTCCCAACACAATACAGCCATAGTTGGAGACGTGGCCAGCCAGCCAAGTCAGAACAGAGCAGGCAGTTCCAGTGTTCATAAGGAATTCCATTCTCCTTCCTGCCACATCAAGAGTGACCCAAGGCTCTGCTGGAATGATAAGGATGGATTGAGTAGGGTTAGGCTGGGCACTTCAGGCCCATCCATCCATGTGTAGGAACCTGAGAAATTTGGGAGGAACTGGAGCCAGTTAGGATTGTCCTTCTGGCATCTCACAGGAGGGCACATGGGACATCCCTCTTCCTAGTGCCCTCCTTTTGAGAGAAGGTGCACTGATTTTGGCCCAGGAGGCTTCTCCTCTGTTTTGTTTTTTTTTTTTTTGGTCTTCTTGGCCTCTAGGGTCCCCTCAAGGTGATGGGTGAATCAGAGCAACCAAAAGTTTTGTTTTCTTTACAAATGTCCTATCCTGTTCTTATTTCCTCCGTCAAATCTCAGTTATTATAGACCTTGAAGAGCTCTTCTGCCAGGGTTGACATGAGGTTTGGGGCCCAGACTCAAGCTTTTTAAATTTTCTGCTTGTTCTCTGGCCTTCCTTGTATCCATTCGTATCACGTGAGGTGTAACCGCGGGCAAGAATAATTGTGATGTCCTGTTAGGTCAGGAGGAACCTTAATCCAAAACTCATAATCCCATCCCTAAACTTGGGGTTCTCCCAAGAACCTGCCAAACCTATCCTTATAGATTCCTGTTCTCCCATTGGGAAAGGGACATGCAGTCTAGTACTTGGCCCATTTCTGTCAGCTATTTGTGGAACAGATAAAGGCTCTGTGACGCAAAAGTGAGAACTAATTTTAAACCTGATTAGGGACAGCACTGGAATCTCTGATTTGGGAACTTCTGACTTGAAAGGGTAAGGAAGGGGTGGGTCGAGAGGCTGAAAGCTGTGTTAAAGGGGAGTAAACAGGTTTCTGAGGAGGAGACTTGCTGAGCTGATGGCTAGTTAGCCACTGGAAGCAGTGATCCGTGACAAGTTCTGCCTCCCAGCCTTTTGAAGAAATGGAAAGAGAGGCTACACAAACACACAGTAGGAATTTCTTAGACTGGGGTCTTGTTATTGTTGTTTCGTAGCTAAAAGTCATGTGTGACTCTTTTGCGACCCCGTGGACTATAACCTGCCAGGCTCCTCTGTCCAGGGTATTTCTCAGGCAAGACCACTGGAATGGGTTGCTTATGCATTTTCCATATTTACATATAAATCTGAGTTCTGACAACTAGAGATCCTGGCGGGGATGGAGGGAGCCCTCAAGACTAGAGTAACAAAACCAAAGAGGAAGATGGCAAAGGAGATCATAGAATTCCCTTCCTCAGAGTTGGTGACACAAAACAGAAAGATGTTAGGGGTCATGAAGAGGGTGACCCAGTATGGAGTGTCCAAGATGCAAGGGACAGGAGTGTAGGTTTGGAGACCAAGGGAGAGTCAGAGGGAGAGTCAGAGAGAGAATGAGATTACCATTTAAACCACCCCTCTGTGGGTACCTATGCAGGCACTTCCAATTTTCTGAAAGGCCCGGAACCAACCATTTCACACAGAAAAGTCTAACTGCTTCAGCCTGTTTCTGATACAACTTCTTTTGGTGATGGGGTAGGGGGGGTCTTGGGGGGAATGAGAATTTTGTGATGATTGGACTTATAGCCACTACTTGATAATGAGTGTTGAACCTCTATCACTCTTAAATCTCCCATGAGGGAGAGGCCGCTGGGCCAAGATCTTTACAGTATGAGGTGAGCCTCTCTCACTTCTGCTTGTCACCTGCCATTGTGAGCTGTTGTCAATCAAGGAAGCCTAGTGTCACATCCACTTTCTCGGAAGGAGAGGACAGGAAAAGAAGTAGAGATGAAGAGAGGGGAAAGGACCAAGGGGAAGGCACAAATGGTGCCTGGATGAGAGTTCTGGGGCCTGACGGCAGGCTTACCAAATGCAGTGAGACTGAGGCAAAAGGTTTAGGTGGCCACTTGTCAGCTGAGAAGAAGCTGCATTTGTCAGTCCTTAAATGCTGGAAAAGAAATGAAAAAAGCAAAATGGCTGTCTGGGGAGGCCTTACAAGTAGCTGTGAAAAGAAGAGAAGCAAAAAGCAAAGGAGAAAAGGAAAGATATAAGCATCTGAATGCAGAGTTCCAAAGAATAGCAAGAAGAGATAAGAAAGCCTTCCTCAGCGATCAATGCAAAGAAATAGAGGAAAACAACAGAATGGGAAAGACTAGAGATCTCTTCAAGAAAATTAGAGATACCAAAGGGAACATTTCATGCAAAGATGGGCTTGATAAAGGACAGAAATGGTATGGACCTAATAGAAGCAGAAGATATTAAGAAGAGATGGCAAGAATACACAGAAGAACTGTACAAAAAAGATCTTCATGACCCAGGTAATCACGATGGTGTGATCACTGACCTAGAGCCAGACATCCTGGAATGTGAAGTCAGTTGGGCCTTAGAAAGCATCACTATGAACAAAGCTAGTGGAAGTGATGGAATTCCAGTTGAGCTATTTCATACCCTAAAAGATGAGATGATGCTGTGAAAGTGCAGCACTCAATATGCCAGCAAATTTGGAAAACTCAGCAGTGGCCACAGGACTGGAAAAGCTCAGTTTTCATTCCAATCCCAAAGAAAGGCAATGCCAAAGAATGCTCAAACTACCGCACAAGTGCACTGATCTCACATGCTAGTAAAGTAATGCTCAAAATTCTCCAAGCCAGGCTTCAGCAATACGTGAACTGTGAACTTCCAGATGTTCAAGCTGGTTTTAGAAAAGGCAGAGGAACCAGAGACCAAATTGCCAATATCCGCTGGATCATGGAAAAAGCAAGAGAGTTCCAGAAAAGCATCTATTTCTGCCTTATTGACTATGCCAAAGCCTTTGACTGTGTGGATCACAGTAAACTGTGGAAAATTCTGAAAGAGATGGGAATACCAGACCACCTGATCTGCCTCTTGAGAAATTTGTATGCAGGTCAGGAAGCAACAGTTAGAACTGGACATGGAACAACAGACTGGTTCCAAATAGGAAAAGGAGTACATCAAGGCTGTATATTGTCACCCTGCTTATTTAACTTCTATGCAGAGTACATCATGGGAAACTCTGGACTGGAAGAAGTGCAAGCTGGAATCAAGATTGCTGGGAGAAATCTCAACAACCTCAGATATGCAGATGACACCACCCTTATGACAGAAAGTGAAGAGGAACTAAAAAGCCTCTTGATGAAAGTGAAAAAGGAGAGTGAAAAAGTTGGCTTAAAACTCAACATTCATAAAACTAAGATCATGGCGTTTGGTCCCATTACTTCATGGGAAATAGATGGGGAAAATAGATAAAGTCTGACAGTGTCAGACTTTATTTTGGGGGCTCCAAAATCACTGCTGATGGTGACTGCAAGCCATGAAATTAAAAGACACTTACTCCTTGGAAGAAAAGTTATGACCAACCTAGATAGCATATTGAAAAGCAGAGACATTACTTTGCCAACAAAGGTCCATCTAGTCAAGGCTATAGTTTTTCCAGTGGTCATGTATGGATGTGCGAGTTGGACTGAGTTGGACTGTGAACAAAGCTGAGTGCCAAAGAATTGATGCTTTTGAACTGTGGTGTTGGAGAAGACTCTTGGGAGTCCCTTGGACTGCAAGGAGATCCAACCAGTCCATTCTGAAGGAGATCAGCCCTGGGATTTCTTTGGAAGGAATGATGCTAAAGCTGAAACTCCAGTACTTTGGCAAGCTAATGCGAAGAGTTGACTCATTGGAAAAGACTGATGCTGGGAGGGATTGGGGGCAGGAGGAGAAGGGGATGACAGAGGATGAGATGGCTGGATGGCATCACTGACTTGATGGACGTGAGTCTGAGTGAACTCCGGGAGTTGGTGATGGACAGGGAGGCCTGGCATGCTGCAATTCATGGTGTTGCAAAGAGTCGGACATGGCTGAGTGTCTGAACTGAACTGACTGAAATGCCTAGGTCCCCCCAACAAAGGGCAAGATAAACAGAAGCTCCATGGGCATCCCTTAGTGGTCACTAAACATGGTACTGACCTAGGTCCTTGAACTTTTTAATAAATAGACGTTGGTAAGAGGCCAGCAAGGACTTCAGGCAGGACATTATTAGATCCATGCTGCAGCATGGGAAAACAAAAACAAGAAGTTTTGTTCTTGCTCATTCCCCAAGAGGAGGCTAGCTAGCTCCTTAAAGAGAGTAATGCCAGGAGTCGATCAGTGGATTGGGCAGGAGGTATAGCTTGGGTGGTCTGTCTACCACTTTGGCGGTCCTATGTTCAGGGACAGCACAGTAGCCTGCTTTTGCTCCACACATCAAAAAATGATGGTTGGCGTGTGGCCTTTTTGTTCAGAATTGCCCCAGCTGCACTTGTGTGCAATTATTTTTAGTCCTTTATAGTTCATTTGTATTCCATTGTTTGAGGAGAGGTTTATCCTGTTTGACCATCCTGGAGAGAGTCCAGGTCCCAGACCATCTCACAGTCTTGATAATTCTGTATAGTTTCCTATATTTCTTGTAGATAAAATACTTTAGCATCATCTTGTACATTTTCTATTCCAAATTTGACTTAGACAATTCTCAAAGAAATAGTGGCCCCCCCCTTTTTTTTTCTTTTTCTTCGTGTTTAAGGATTTAAAAATCTTTAATTTAAAAATCTTCGTGTTTAAAAATCTGGGTTCAAGTGTCTACAGTGTTTTATTTTTAAGAGATGTAATGAGTTCGTAAAAGCTTTAAATCTGTTAATACACACTAGTAAACAATTACAATATGAAAATTGAAGCTAACATCCCCCAGAGTGGACTCAGTCTTGATTTTCCATCATGATAAGAAATTGAGACCATTGAAAATTGACCCTTGATATTCTACAGGAAATTCTGACTTCATTTTTCTAACCCCTTCCAACTTCACTAATTTGACTAAAAAGAGTGAATTATGGGAGGAAAATAAAGATATATTGAACACATACACAAAGTATGCAACTTCACTAAAATATTCTACCTTTTTCAAGCTCAGATATTTTTCTAATTCCAGAAAATCTCTGCTGGTAGGAAATAAATTGATTTAACATCCATTGACTCAAGAAAAAAATTATTTTCAGACTAGAAGAGATCATCTTACTGATCTCTTCTGAATTTTATAGATAAGGAAACTTGCAAAACTGGATTAATTGATTTTTCTCAGTGAAAGTGATAGAGCTCACAGTTAAAGAGAGTGTCATATTGCTCCTTTTGTTTCCACATACCACACAGACTCATATTATTTCTTTAACTTATGTTCAAGTGTAGTTGACTTACAATATCATGTTAGCGACACTTATAAAGCAAAGTGATTCAGCTATACATATATATATATATATTTGTATATATATATACACACACACATACATATAATACACATATATACACACTTTCTTAGATTTTTTTCTATTACAGGGTATTACAATATATTGAGTATAGTTCAATGTGCCATGCAGTAAATTCCTTTTGTTTACCTGTTATGTATATGTAGTGGTCTGTATTTCCTAATCCCGTACTCCTAATTTATCCCAGCATTCCTTTCCTCTTTAGAAACCATGTGTGTTTTCTATCTCTGAGTCTGTTTTGTTTTGGATATAGATTCATTGTATTGCTTTTTAGATTCCACATATAACTGATATCATATAATATTTGCATGGTAATCTCTGCATCCACCCATGCTGTTGCAAATGGCAGTATTTCATACTTTTTTAAGGCTGACTAAAATTCCATTGTACACATATGTCACTTCTTTATGCATTCATCTGTCAATGGACACGTGCCTTGCTTCCATGTCTTGGCTATTGTAAATAGTGCTGCAGTGAACATTGGGGTGTGTGTATCTTTTAAAGTTAGAATTTTCATCTTTTCCAGATATATCCCAGGAGTGGGGATGCTGTGTCATATATTAGCTTTATTTTTGGTTTTTTTAAGGAACCTGCATACCGTTCTCCATAGTGGCTATACCAGTTTACATTCCCATCCACAGTTTAGGAGGGTTCCCTTTTCTACACACCATCTCCAGCATTTATTTGTAGACTTTTGAAGATAGCCATTTTAACCAGTTTCAGGTGATACCTCATCATAGTTTTAAATTTGCACATCTCTAGGTAGTAGCAATGTTGAGCATCTTTTCATGTGTCTCTTGGCCATTTGTATGTCTTCTTTGAAAAAGTCTGTCCAGGTCTTTGCCCCCCCCCCTTTTTTTTATTTGATTGGGTTGTTTGTTTGCTTGTTTAATATTGAGCCATATGAGCTGTTTGTATACTTTGGAAATTAACCCCTTGTAGTCATATTGTTTGGGAGAAGGCAATGGCACCCCGCTCTAGTACTCTTGCCTGGAAAATCCCATGGACAGAGGAGCCTGGTAGGCTGCAGTCCATGGGGTCGCTAAGAGTCGGACACGACTGAGTGACTTCACTTTCACTTTTCATTTTCATGCACTGGAGAAGGAAATGGCAACCCACTGCAGTACTCCTGCCTGGAAAATCCCATGGATGGAGGAGCCTAGTAGGCTCCAATCCATGGGGTCACTGAGGGTTGGACACAACTGAGCAACTTCACTTTCACTTTCCACTTTCATGCATTGGAGAAGGAAATGGCAACCCACTCCAGTGTTCTTGCCTGGAGAATCACAGGGATTGGGGAGCCTGGTGGGCTGCCATCTATGGCGTCGCACAGAGTCGGACACGACTGAAGAGACTTTGCAGCAGCAGCAGCAGCAGCAGTCATATTGTTTGCAAATATTTTCTCCCAGTCTGTAGATTGTCTTTTTGTTTATGGTTTCCTTTACTGCACAAAAGCTTGTGCTTGATTAGATCCCATTTGTTTACTTTTGCTTTTATTTATTTTGCCTTGGGAAACTGATCAAAGAAAAAATTACTACAATTCTGGCCAAGAATGTTTTGCCTCTGTTCTCTTTTAGGAGTTTGTGCCTTTTATTTAGCCCTTTAAAATATTTTAAATTTATTTTTGTATATGGTGTGATAGTAATGTGAAAGTGAAGGTCGCTCAGTCATGTCTGACTCTTTGTGACCCCATAGACTATACAGTCCATGGAATTCTCTAGGCCAGAGTACTGGAGTGGGTAGCCTATCCCTTCTTCAGGAGATCTTCCTGACCCAGGAATTGAACCTGGGTCTCCTGCATTGCAGGCAGATTCTTTACCAACTGAGCTATCAGGGAATCCTGGTGTATGGTGTGAGGGGTATTCTAATTTCATTGATTTTCATGAGACAGTCCAGCTTTCCCTACACGACTTGCTGAAAGACTGTCTTTTCTCCATTGTTTATTCTTGTGTTCTTTGCAAAGATTAACTGATCATAAGTGTGGGGTTTATTTCTGGTCTCTGTTCTGTTCCATTTGTATGTCTATTTTTGTGCCAATAAAACACTATTTTGATTACTGTAGCTTTGCCCTATTGTCTGAAGTGTGGGGGGTCGGTGGTTATGTCTCCAGCTTTTTCTGAAGGAAACTGGAGAGTTATGTCTACAGTTCTTTTTTCTTAGGATTATTTTGATAATTCTGGTCTTTTGTGGTTCTGTTTAAATTTTATGATTATTTGTTCAAATTCTGTGGAAAATGTTTTAGGTAATTTGATAGGGATCACATTAAATCTGTAGACTATGTTGGGTAGTATGGCCATTTTAACAGTATTATTTCTTCTAATTCAAAAGCATGGAATATCTTTCCATTTCCTTGAATCTTCTATAATTTTCTATACCAGTGTTTTATAGTTCTCAGTTTATAGGTCTTTTACATCCTTGGTTAGGCTATTCATAGGTATTTTTTTGATGTGGTTTTAAATGGGTTTTTTTTTTTACTTTCTGATATTTCATTGTTAGTGTAATGAAATGCAACAAATTTCTGTATATTAATCTTGCATTAATCTACCTTACTGAATTCATTTCTCACTTCTAATAATTTTAGTGTGGGGAATTTAGGATTTTCTATATAGAGTATCATGTCATCTACATATAATGACAATTTTACCTCTTCCATTCTAATTTGATTACTTTTTATTTCTTATCTGATCACTTGGCTAGGACTTCCAATACTATGTTGAACAGACATGGTGAGAGTCAGCTTCCTTGTTTTGTTCCAGAATTTAGTGGAAAGGCTTTCAACTTTTCACCACTGAGTATTATATTGACTGTGGGTTTATCATAAATGGCTTTTATTATGTCGAGATGTGTTCACTCTATACCCAATTTGATGAGGGCTTTTTTAATCACAGTCTCACATTTTCTTTATCTATTGAGATGATTATATGTTTTTTTTTTCTCCTCTTGACGTGGGGTATCAATTTAATTCACATGTGAGGAACCATCCTTTCAACCTGGAATGAATTCAACTTGACTATAGTGTATTATGATCCTTTCTGTGTGTTGTTGGTTTCAGTTTGCTAATATTTTATTGGAGACTTGCATCTATATTCATCAAAATTTGGTTTTGATAGGGTGATGGTAGCATCATAGCGTGACTTTGGGAGTGTTCCCTACTCTTCAGTCTTTTGGAAGAGTTTGAGAAGGATCAGTGTTAGGTCTTCTTTGTATGTTTGGTAGAATTCCCCAGTGAAGCCATCTGGTCTTGAACTTTTGTATACAAGGAGCTGGGGTGGGGGTGGTTGGTTTGGTTGATTTTTTGCAGATCAGGTTTTACTTCTAGTGATTGATCTGTTCAAGTCATCTGTTTATTGACTCAATTTGAAAGACTGTATGTTTCTGAAACATATCCATTTCTTCTAGGTTCTTCAACTCACTGGCCTATAATTCTTCACAGTATTTTCTTATGATTTTCTTTTTTTATTTCTGAAGTATTTACTATGCCTCATCATTCATTTCCTGTGTATTTGGATCCTCTCTCTTTTCTTCTTTTCTCTGTTTTCTCTTTTAGCCTAGCTAAGTGTTTGTCAATTTGTCCTTTCAAAAATTAGCTCTTGGTTTTATTGATCTTTACTATTGTTCTTTTAATCTCTGTGTTATTCATTTCCTCTCTGATCTTTATTATTTTCTTCCTTCTGCTGAATCTGGTTTTTGTTTGTTCATTTGCTAATTCTTATAGGTGTTAGGATATGGTTGTTTGCGTGTTTTGTTTTTTTTTTTAATTTATTGGGAAAGGCCTGTATCACTATGAATATTCCTCTTAGAACTGTTTTTTAATGCATAGATTTTTGTAAAGTTTTGTTTTCATTGTTTTTTGTCTCTGAGTATTTTATGATTTCTTCTTTGATTTCATCAATGACCCATTGGTTTTTTACTATCATGTTTTTTAGCCTCCATACAATCAGATTTTTTTCCTTGTTTCTCTTTCTGTGGTTGGTTTTTAATTTCATACAATTGTGATCAGAAAAGATGATTGAAATAACTTCTGTTCTCTTAAATTTGTTGGGGCTTGTTTTGTATACTAGTGTGTGGTCTGTGCTAGAGAATATTCAATGAGCACTTGAAAAGCATGTGTATTCTGTTGTCTTTGGATGTAGTGTCCAGTAGATATCAAGTAAGTCAAACTCTTCTATTGTTATTTATCACCCCTATTGCCTTGTTGACATTCTGTCTGGAATATCTGTTCACTGATGTCAGTGTGGGTGACAAAGTCTCCATCATTACTGTGTTCCTGTCAGTTTCTTATTCTCTCTTAGGATTTGTTTTATATCTTTAGGTGCTTCTGAATTATGTGCCTATGTGTTAACAAGCATGCTGTCCTCTTCTTGTATTGATCTTTTTACCATTACAGAGCAGCCTTCTTTGTCTGTTTTTGGACTTTGATTTAAGTCTGTTTTGTCTGTTTGAATATTACTACTCCCACTTTTGTGTCATTTCTGTTTGCAAGAAATATCTTTTTCCATCATCTCACTTTCAATTTGTGTGTGTCTTTCACCAGAAATGGAGTCTACTCTAGGGCAGCATATTATAGGTACTTGCTTTGCTATTCAGTCTTCTACTCTCTGGCTTTTGATTGAAGCATTGTGTCCATTATACGCTTAACTTACTTTTTTTTTTTTTTTTTGATGTTTGTGATTCTATTTATGCTTTTGATTTGTGGTGGTGGTTGTTCAGTCACCCAGTCATGTCACCTCTTTTCAATACCATGAACTGCAGCACTTCCCTGTCCCTCACCATCTCCTGGAGTTTGCCCAAGTTTGTGTCCATTGTATTGGTGATGTCATCCAGCCATCTATCATCCTCTGACTCCTTCTTCTCCTCCTGCCCTCAATCTTTCCCAGCACTAGGGACTTTTCTAATGAGTTGGCTCTTCACATCCACAAAATACTGGAGCTTCAATTTCAGCATCAGTCCTTCCAGTGAGTATTCAGGGTTGGTTTCCTTAAAGAGTGACTATTTTGATCTCCTTGCTGTCCAAGGGGCGCTCACGAGTCTTCTCCAGCACCACAATTCAAAGGCATCAATTCTTGCGCTCTGTCTTTTTGACAGTCCAGCTCTCAAAACCGTATGTGACCACTGAGACCTTTGTTGGCAGAGTGATGTCTTTGCTTTCCAACACCATGTCTTGGTTTGCCATAGCTTTCCTGCTAAGAAGGAATCATCTGATTTCATGGCTGCAGTCACCATCCATAGTGATTTTAGAGCCCCAAAAGAGAAAATCTGTCACTGCATCCACCTTTTCCCCTTCTAATTTGCCATGAAGTAATGAGACCTGATGCCATGATGTTAGTTTTTTTTAATATTTAGTTTTAAGCCAGCTTTTTCACTCTCCTCCTTCACTCTCATCAAGAGGTTCTTTACTTCCTCTTCACTTTCTGCCTTTAGAGTGGTATCATTCACATATCTGAGGTTGTTGCTGTTTCTCCCATCTATCTTGATTCCAGCTTGTAACTCATTCAGCCTGGCATTTCTCATGATGTGCTCAGCATACAGGTTAAACAGGGTGACAGCAGGCAGCCCTGACATACTCCTTTCTCAGTCTTGAGACAGTCAGTTGTTTCATACAGAGTTCTAACTGTTGGATTTGTGGTTACCTATAGCTTTATCTACCAGCTTTAGACTGATAGTCATATAAGTTCAAATACATTCTATAAAATCTACAGTTTTTACTTTTCTCTCCCAATTTTTTTTTTATTTTTTGTTTTACATCTTTTGCCATTAATTGTACTTGTCTCTTTTACACAATTCTGACTGTTTTATTAATCTGTGTACTGATTTAAGTGATCTTCAGTCCTTTTATATATTTGCCTTTCATATTATGTTTTTCTTTTTCATCTAGATTCTTATTTCTCTATTTAGGGTAGATCTTTAGGTGCTGTTTTTTAGATTGGATTAAGTATTATATTCTTTTAGTTTTTTCTTGTCTGAGAAATTCTTAGTTTCTGCTTCTATTCTAAATGATAATCTTACTGAGTAGAGTATCCTAGATTTCAGGTTTTCCACTTTCATGACTTTGAATATCTTTCTTTTCTGTGAAGTTTCTACAGAGAAATCAACTGATAGCCTTATGGAGGTTTCCTTGTAAGTAAGTCTTTTTTTTTTTTTTAACTTTACAATATTGTATTAGTTTTGCAAAATATCGAAATGAATCCACCACAGGTATACATGTGTTCCCCATCCTGAACCCTCCTCCCTCCTCCCTCCCCATACCATCCCTCTGGGTCGTCCCAGTGCACCAGCCCCAAGCATCCAGTAGTAACTCTTTATTTCTCTTTCTGCATTAAGAATCCTCTAATTATCTTTAACTTTGCTGTTTTAATTATGATATGTCTTGGTGTGAGTCTTTTTCATCTTTGGGACCCTCTGTGCTTCCTGTTCCTGGATATATGTTTCCTTCTTCAGGTTTGGGAAGTTTTCAGTCATAAGTTCTTCAAATACATTTATGATCCCCTTTTCTTTTTCTCTTCCTTCTGGAATACCTATTTGAGTACATTACCATGCATTATATTATTAAGTATCTCATAGAATCTCATGTGTTGCTTTCATTTTTTATCTGTCTAATTGGATGATTTCCATTATTCTGTTTGCCAGATGATTATTCCTTCTTCATTATTTAGTGTACTATTCATTGCCTTTAGCTTGTTTTTTATTTTGGCAACTGAGTTGTCTAATTTTAATTGGCTCCTCCTTATAGTTTATAGTTCCTTGTTACAGTGATCTGCATTTCTTTTTATAATCATTCTCAATTACTTTAGCATCTTTATTACCTGCTGTTTGAAATCGGGGTCTGGTAGACTGGTGTGGTCTGTTTCATTGTTTGTTCTTTCAGGGGGTTTCTCTTGTTCTTTTAGTTGGTAGTAGTT
Organism: Bos javanicus; assembly: GCF_032452875.1. NCBI lineage: Eukaryota > Metazoa > Chordata > Mammalia > Artiodactyla > Bovidae > Bos > Bos javanicus. The sequence continues at coordinate 49,561,372 of NC_083888.1, read as the reverse complement.
CCTCTGCTTTTTCATTTTATTTAAATTTCTCTTACTCTGAATTTAGGAGAAACGGTTATCTACTGTGGCCTCTAAGGGCTGTTTTTATGTGGGAGCTTCCCGATGTAGACTGTGTGGTGAGTCCAGTATTTTTGGTGCTGGTGCCCTTTGTTGCAGATGCCTGCCATGCCTTTCATCAGAATGTCCTGGCCATTATCCCCTTGATAGGGGTGTGTTTGGTGTTGTGGTGATGAGAGCCTACACTGGATGTTGGTGGTGTCTTCACTTTGCTCTCTAGCCGTTCACAGCCATGTTGATGCAGGGTCTGCTCCCTGGTTGTTGGAGTAGAAGCCCTAGATCCAGCTCTAAGCTGTAATGTGAGGTAGGAGGAACTGAATCAGTACTTCTGTAAAAACAGCCACTGCCTTTTCCTTCTCAGGAGCTGTCACCAGGATGCTACCTGCCACCCATTGTGTGCACCCACGAATCCCATTGCTGCTGACTCCACACCTTTCCCTGTTGTAGAATCGCTGACAGTTGGCTGGGCCGGCTACCTGCCACCCATTGTGTGCACCCACGAATCCCATTGCTGCTGGCTCCACACCTTTCCCTGTTGTAGAATCGCTGACAGTTGGCTGGGCCATCAGTCCCACTCCTGGCAAGTCTAGGCTCTCCATTTCTGCAGCCACTGGAGCTGTACCTCATTGTGAGGCTGTTGACAAAAGGGCTCCCATGGCAGATGCATCCTCCACCCTCTGCATGATAATAATGGGACTCCTCTGGTGGGCCATCACTCCATCCCATGCAAGTCGATGATAGCTGCCTGTACACTCTAGGCCCTTCAGGCTGTCTGCATGTAGCCACACCAAGTCCTCTCCCCAGTTCTGTGCACTGAAGCCTGAGTTTAAGCACTCAGGTACCACATACACCAGCAGGAATGCCAGTGAAGGAGTTTCCCAGAGCAAGGGAACCTTCCCTCTTTCACAGCTCACTCCCAAGGGTACAGGTCCCATTTGATTCCATTTTTTCCCCTTTTGTTCAACCCAGTTACATGGGGATCTTTCTTGTAGCTTTGGTTATATAAGAAATCTTTTGTAGTTTTCAGTTGGCTTTCTGTGAAAATTGTTCCACATATAGAGGTATTTTTGATGTTTCTCGGGGGCAGTGAGCTCCATGTCCGTCTGTTCTGCCACTTTGATCTTCTCCACTATTTTTTTTTCCCTTGCTTTTAAATTTTGACTCTCATGATATCCTTTATGCTATATGGATGTAAAACAAAACAAAAAAACATATTTTTTCAGAGAGTATAATTACTAATAGAGGGAAAATGTAATTGGCAGTTATTGGTGGATTAAGTATTTGAAATAGGTGTGTTTGAGTCAACTAATTTCTAAATGTTTAACCTTCAGATTTTTCAAATAAAACTTTAAATGATCCCTCAGACTTTAAAAACAACTCTGAAAGACATTTTTGTAACTATTAACCTTTGGAGATTATCTGGACAGAATTTTCTTCTCCAATCATGTTAAAATCACTATAAAATTTTTCAGTATTATGACAACTCTTAAATGGAGAAACTCAACACTTTCTGTTTTTTGTTTCTGAAACTTTAATTATAGTTAGCCTCCTATCCAGACAGAAGGAATACTTTTTGTCCATTAGTTTTAACTTTTTCAATGGCAGAAAACTGCTTCAAGGCGTGTCAATTCATATTGATGTGCCTACTCATCTTCTCCTGTCACCAGAAGATACTACTTGATCCCCTGTCAGCACTTTAGCCTCCTTTCCATTCAACATATAATTAGCTAGGAGATAGGACAGAACGATATAGATGCATGAAATTCTACAACACATGCATTTGAACTGGTTTTTAAGAGAATATTTTTGCTGCCTAGTAAATCAAATGTATAAAGCAATCTCTGTTCCATAGTTAACATAATACGCTGATACCACCATGTATCAGAAAATAAAAGGGCAAATACTTTCTGTCAATCATTAGACCTTTTACCAAGTTTACTTAAGTCCTTAACAACAGTACCCATGTAAGGGCAAGGTGCTGAGCCTTGGGGAAGAGTACCGTTATAGATAATGCCAAGTACTGAAAAGAACACATTAAAATAGAGGTAATTTATTACATTTCGAAATTCAGCCCTTTTTCTACATTTGTAGTTTTTTCCATTTTAAAAAGAGAGTCTTTTTACATATTTATAATACATATCTTTTCTCTAACTTCTAACATGTGAGGGATATAATTACAGGTTGTCATAAAAAATGCTATCGGTGTTTGAAATGGATTAATTAAATGCCACCGCTATAATTGTATTTTAAAAATATTTTTATGTACAGCAATTTAAATTGTGAATGTTTGATTTATTCTGGACTACTTTTTATCATTTTTGAAATATATTGTTATGTGGTATCAGAACCAGTAATCTTTTTTATATTAAAGCATATTTTGTATTTTCCTGTTTTTTATTGCAGATGTGAGTTAATGGAACTCACTAATAGAATAAAGTAAATCAAACTGGTCAAAATCACAAAATATATTTTTTCTATATCCTGATTAATTTATATAGTTTTTGAACAGATTTTCACTGAAAACATGTTTTTTTTTCAAAATAGCTACACAAAAATTTACATAATATGGACAATTTAAGTGTCTGCATCATTTTGAAGTTGAATCTACAAGGCACTGAAATAATTAACTCAAAAAGCAAGACAACATAAATAAAGCAATAAATAATAGACTGGAAAACATTCCTGAAAAAATATACTATTTGTGAAAGATAATTCACGAAAATAATTGGTCAACTTGCCCAATATGAGACAAAGCTTAAAGTGGATCTGTACTGACACATAAAAGTTTAAAAAAACAATGATTTTGGTGGTCAGTTTCCAAAGTCTGTTATTCGTAGTCAGTAAAAGTCATCAAGGGAAAATATCTTCTTTCAACTATTGTTACTACATCAGCAATCTTGGACAAAACACTTTCAGCAAAAGTATTTGTATGTTTTTCCTTTGGAGAAATAATATTGTTCTATTTGTTTTACTCACAGTCTATCCAAAGATCAGTTTTACTATATTAAAATTTTACTGGGGTGTTCATGGGAACTGTGACAGTCCTTTTATTTTCCTTTACTCTTCTGAAAGATATGCACTCTTTCTGATCTTTCAGTAAATTTTATAGAAATTTTAATATGCCTTCTAAATCTTATCAAACTCTAAAATCAAAGTTAATGTTTATCCTTCTGCTGAGCAGTTTAGCTTCTATAATCCCTTTCCTGATTTAAATGCTATTTTTTTGTGTGTGTGTATTGGAGTTCTATCATAACCCACAGAAAAATTATCACTCAGTTCAGTTCAGTTCAGTCACTCAGTCGTGTCTGACTCTTTGTGACCCCATGGACTGCAGCACGCCAGGCCTCCCTGTCCATCACCAACTCCTGGAGTTCACTCACACTCATGTTCATTGAGTCTGTGATGCCATCCAAGAATTTCATCCTCTGTCCTCTCCTTCTCCTCCCACCTTCAATCTTTCCCAGCATCAAGGTCTTTTCAAATAAGTCAGTTCTTCGCATCAGTGTCCAAAGTATTGGAGTTTCAGCTTCAACATCAGTCCTTCCAATGAATATTTAGGACTAAATACTAAAAAGTTTGAAAGTTAATTTGAAAAGTTAACTACTGACTACTGCCTTTCTTTGGAAGTAAACCTGTCTTTTAGGCTGCTTCTGAGATTCCTCTTTGCCTTTGGTGCTTTGTAGTTTAATTTTCATATATAAAAAAATAAAAAAAATTTCATATATATATATGTATTCACACTCACATGCATATGAGAATTTCATTAAATTCTTCCATCTTGAAAGTTAGTAGACTTTCTGAGAGGCAATGACTTTGTTCGTAAGCAGTTCTACATGGGTCTCCTACATTCCTGTACATCTCATGAAGAGATATTGGGAGCTTTGTTCCAGCTTATCTTTTTAAGGGTGTCTGCATAGAAAACAGCCTTGGAATATACAATTTTCCTCCAGATCAAGGGAGAAATTTGTTTCCTGATCAGATTAATAAAACAATGTGTCCCTCTATGTAAATTGGGCAGCATTGCTAAAATCACTTTTTTTTTTTTTTTTTGCTGTATTGCGCTGCATGTGGGATCTTGGTTGTCCAACGAGGGATCAAACCTATGCCCCCTGCATTGGAAGCAGAGTCTTAGCCACTGGACCACCACTTTAAAAATTTTGTGCTCCCTAAACTCAGAATTCCCCAGCTATCACACAATCTACTATGAATATTATCCTCCTAGACCCTCCTCTACATCTCCCTTATCAGCTTTGGAGATCAGGAACTACTTAAACAAACATGAAGTATGATATCCCTACTTGTCCATGACTAATAAAGTCCTTTCTCTGACCAAAGCATCTTTTGTCTTCTGCCAACTTCTGTAAAACTGGCCAGTTAACTTGCAAGTAATATAAAATCTCAACCCCTTCAAAGCTCTAGAGTGATGTTTATTAGTTTTGCATAATTCCTGAAGCCATTATTTATGTGTATATTCCCCTTGTCACATTCTTTTTCTCCTCTCTTTCTGGTACCCTACTGCAGTATTGTTAGTACTTTTTACTCTATTTATCTTCCATGATATTTCTCTCATGTATTTCATCCTTTTCTTTGCCACATTCCAATTAATGTCTTCAGATATCCCTTCAGATTCACTAAAAGTATAATCTACTGTATTGATCTACTAGGGCTGCCATAATAGAATACCACAAACCGTGTGGCTTAAACAATGGAAATTTATTATTCTCACAGTTCTGAAAACTGGAAATTCCAGATCAAACATCAGGTTTGGTTTTTGGTAAGACCTCTCTCCTTGGCTTACAGATTGTCACCCTCTCACTGTGTCTTCACGTGACCTTTTCTCTGTACACATGCATCCCTGACGTCTCTTCCTCTTCCCACAAAGACAACAGTCCTATTGGATTAGGACTCTACCTAGTAACCCCACTTAACCTCAATTACTATCTCCTTAAAGACACTATCTCCAAATACAATTATATAAGAACTTCAGCATATGAATTTGGGGGTAGAAGTGACATAGTTTAGTTAGTAACATCTACTAATGGCCATTTTTTCATTTGGGGAGGATATAAGGCAAAGTATTTTATTTTCCAGAAGAATGCAAAAGAAACTCTTACATATAGCAGACAATATTGGGGAGAATAAGAGATTAGGAAAGGAGGAGGTAAACCTTTACTTTTCACTTTATTTTGTGCATTTCATGTTATATATTTCTATATGGCTTTAATTTTTGCCATATGGCAGACTGACTCTAAGGTAAATCCCTGTAATGCCTGTATCCTGGTACTTATGCCCTGTGCTTATGTCATTCCTTCCCCTTGAGTGCTAATGAGGCCTGTGAGTTGCTTCTAACCAATCAAATAGGGCAAAGGTGATGAAATGTCCTAGACTCACCTAGAATCTCTCTCTCTCTCTCTTGACTGGCTTGATAAAGTGACTCTGCTGGGAGGCCATGTGCGTTGGAGTTGAGGTCAGCCTACAGACAACAGCCAGCAAGAAGCCAGGGCCTTTGGTATTGTACCTTCAAGGAAGTCATTTCTGCAACAACCTGAGTTAACTTGAAAGCAAATTTATTCCACATCACGCTACTCAGTAAGTCCTAGCCACCACAGTGATTGTAGCCTTGCAGAATCTGTGGCCAGGCTCCTGACCCACAGAAACTTTCAGAAAAGAAATGTGGGTTGTTTTTACACTGTTATGTTTGCAATAATTTGTTATGCAGCATAGAAAACTAACACATATCATGCATATATAACTTCAAACTATGTAATTAAAAATTACATCTTCATGTTTTGACAGACAATAAAACATTTTAAGGTTTTCTTTTTTAAATAAAATATGCTTTTCATTTCTGGAATTTGTATTTTATTTCATTTATTTCATAAGCATTTCATTATGCTTCGTAATTTTTCTAATCTGTTTCTTTTTGCTCATATTTGTAATCCCTTCTTTCATTACTTGAAGAAGTGCTTATTTTAAACTATGTCTGACGTTGTGTTTCTGAATCTGCTTTGCATTGCTTCTGCTAAATCTTACTCATGATACTTTAGTTTTTATAGGCATTTTCTGATTTCCTATGAGAAGCTCACATTTTCTGGAACATTAAATATGCGAATTATTCAAGGTCTGTGTAGAAATGGGTTTCTCCGGAGAGTCTCTGCTTTTGCTCCTCCACTATCAGTCACTTCAAACTAACCCCAGAGCTTGAGGGTTTTAAGACAGTCAGGTGGTGACATCTCATCTTATGGACGGCTTGTGGTTATTGTTTCCCTTTCATTTTTTACTTAAGTTTAAAGGCCACTCTGACCACCTAACTTTTCAAAGTTTTCTGAACGGTTTCCTTTGCTTCAGCTCACCTTTACTCCCCAGTTTATTGCAGTCAGTGTCTTTCTTTCCCCCAGATTCTTCTCAAACTACACTCCAAGGATACCAGTACATTTCGTACTGAAAACCATTAGCTTCCTTTAATGTCTTTAGTTTACTGCTTGTAACGCTGTACATCACTCTCCATGTTTTTTGTACTGTAAATTTTCTTGCTCCTTTTACAACCATCTCTTTCTCTCCACCCCAGTATCCTTCACATTCCGTATTCCTTTCCTTTCCTGACAAAATTCTTTCAATGCCCAATGTTGGGTCCTAACACTCTCCTTAATTTTTCATGTTTTCCCTCAAATTTCTCCTTCATTTCTTATCTTCAAATAGTAACTGCAATTTGATGTTACCCAAAACTATGAAGTCCAATAATTTTGACATACTCAGAAGTCCAGATCCATGGTCATGTAAATAGCCCTTAATACTTTAATATTTATTAGATTCTATGTAATAGTCAAAGTGACCAAATATAAATTCACTGTTTTTTCAAAGTCTGTCTCTTCTGCTTATTTTCAATAATAAGAAAAGCAACAATAACACTTGATATAGAGAATATATATGCCAGATATTGCTCTCAGGGCTTTGCAGAAATTAAACCAATATAAAAAGAATCCTGTAACATAAAGTAACATAAAGATTATCATTATTTCCTTTTTACAAATGATAAAACTGAGACAGAGAGGTCAAATTATTTTCTAAGGTTATACAGCCACTTAGTGATTAATCTAGCACCCACTAGGGCTCCAGGGTCCTTTCTTGGTAGATACTCTCATATACAGCTAGTTAATACAGTAGGTCACCAATTCCTTCTTCCCAGACACTTACATACATATGTGAATTCTGTGTCTAAACTCTCCCAATAACCAAACTGTTGCATATTATAATAATCAATAGCAATAAATTTTGTTGTAAATCCTAAGTCCTTCATTCTTACCAGTAGACTAATTAATGTGCTAGATGTAATTAAATCAGCATAAATATCATAGTTGAATTTCATGAAAAAAGATCAGAAAATGTTATGCCTATTAATAGTTTCTGTAGCTATTCAAGCAAATATAATGCAGCAAAGATAATTAAATCTTGTGCTTCGGGGAGCAAGTAGGTTTGCTTAAAGAACAGAAAGGAAAATATGCCTTTATTCTCTGCCCTAGGGAGAACAGTGGAATAACTGACTAGGTATATTAATGGAGTAGTAGAAAGGGTAACATCTGCTGTTCTCTGAAATATCAGAGCTTTGGCTGAGGTAGAATTAATTGACTCATATTTGGTATGGAATTATAATAACTTTAATTTACCACATGGTGGAAACAGGCTCTATTTTAATTTCATTTTAGTTTTAATTTACTAACTACAAAAAAGCATGCTATCTCATAAATACAACAAATATATTTTAGAAGGGCCTGGCAGGATATGCTTTTAATGATTTTCTATTTCTGTTCTCAAAGTTGATTTCAATGGTATTGAGTTCTCAGAGCAAGAGTTTACTTTTTCTTTCTGTGGTTCACACACTGGCCTGAATCTGAATTATCAGTAGGCTATTACAGACAGCAGAAGTAAACAGGTAGGCATTAACATGATGAGCCTGAAATGCCAAACCAGCGATAGAGCAAAAATCCTCAATCATAATTCATAGAATGCTGTCTTATTTTTAATACTTTAAATATGCTCTAGTATTGGTAACAATTATCTGAGAAGACTGTATAGAAGATTCAAATTTAATGCCCCCCAAAAATGATAATTCCTAATTTTAAATGTATAGCCGCTTGCTCCATTACCAATCTACCTCCCTTAGTGGCCTCATATACTAATAGCAGTGAGCCTTAATAGGCTGAGTAACTCTAATTCCAGTTCTCAATTTCAGATTGTGAGTGTATTTTTATTTTAATACCTTTCTAAAATTTAATTTTATTTCTATCTGCCCTCATTTTTTTTTTAATGCCTGGGCCTCAGGGCTGTGCCAATTTGCATATTTGAATTAATGCACCAAATAATGTTTGAAAGTCTAATCTTATTAAATGCTTTTAAATCCAACAGTTCCCCTGACTGGTTAGACTTTATTAAATTAACCCATATGTTATCAAAACCTTACGCTAGCTGTCTACTTGGTTGTCTCTGAGGGTCAGATGGACCAAAGAGTTTCCTTTAAAAAAAAAAAAAAAAAAACAACAGTATTGAGGCTGGAAAATTTATGTGAGGTTAGATTTCCAAATATTTTCCACTAACGCAAAATGCCATGAATTATAGAATTTCCGGTTGACTAATTGCTTAAGAGTTGACAGTTGTTGAGCTAAGGATTTTTCATCTCATTTTCCCACCCCTTAGTAAAGCTTTGTCACAAGTAATTTTAAAGAGGAGAGTAAAATGATTTATATGTTCCATATGCTATGACTGTACTAGTGGTGAAAGAAATACTTCAGTGGGTAGTAATAGATCTAAGGAAAGAAGTAAGAAAATAGCGGATAGTAAACTGTGGTAACAAATCAAAATATGAACAACTCTCTGTTAAAGATTACAAATAAATTCCGGTGGCCTTATACAAGAGAAAGCAAAAAATGCCAAAAGTATAGATATACTACAAACTATGTGGAATATACTTAAAGTGTATAAGTATTACACTTTATACTTAAAGTGTAAAATCTGTGATTTATCCTGTCAGTTATATATAGGACATAATCAGTGATGACATTAAGCAACAAACTATTTAAATGATATCAATTCAAGCCTCAGAAGATACTCTACTTCTCAGGATTAAATATGAGGAACTCAAGATAAGAGATTTCCATAGTTACCTCAGGCTGAGAAATAGCATTTGAGCCAATGGCTACAGTTGTCCTAGAGGAAAGGATTTCTTACTCTAGACAAGAATTATAGATGTGATCTTCTGAGTAAAAACAGCCAAGTTAAAGCATAAGGACACTCTCCCCAAGGGGCTAGCCAGATAACTATATTTATGGGATGTTATCCTTTACCATCCAGTGCAAGTGTCCTTATGCATAAAGCTGCGAGAGGATCAGAAGCAAGCCAAGTTGCTCACCTATTTCTTTTGCATTAAAAAAAAATTAATTATAGATGATTTACAATATTATATTAATTTCAGGTATACATAAAAGTGATTCAGTTGTATATGTGTGTGTATATATGTGTGTGTATATATAGTTAGGTTGATTTTCATTATAAGTTATTACAAGATGTTGAATATAGTCCCTTGTGCTACACAGTAAATGCTTGTTGCATATCTATTTATAGTAGCTTGTATCTAGGGCTTCCTTGATAGGGCAATTGGTAAAGAATCACCTGCAATGCAGGAGATCCCAGTTCAATTCTTGGGTCGGGATGATCCACTGGAGAAGGGATAGGCTACCCATTCCAGTATTCTTGGGCTTCTCTTGTGGCTCAACTGGTAAAGAATCTGCCTGCAATGTGGGAGACCTAGGTTCCATCCCTGGGTTGGGAAGATCCCCTGGAGAAGGGAAAGGCTACCCACTCTTGTATTCTGGCCTAGAGAATTCCATGGATTGTATTGTTCATGGGGTCGCAAAGAGTAGGACACGACTGAGCGACTTTCACTTTCAGCTTGTATCCGCTAATCTCATACTCCTATTTTATTTGTCCCCTCCCTGTCTTTCACCTTTCCTAACTGTAAGTTTGCTTTCTGTGTCTGTGAGTCTATTTCTGTTTTGTATGTAGACTTATTTGTATAATTTTTTATATTACACTTAGTGATATCATAGAATACTCATCTTTCTGTGATGTTACTTCACTTAGTATGGAGAGTATCTTGGTCCATCCGTGTTGCTGCAGATGGCAATATTTCACTCTTTTATGGCTGAGTAATATTCCATTGTATCAAGATCACATCTTCTTAAACCAGTCATCTGTTGAAGGGCACTTGTGTTGTTTCTGTGCTTGGATATTTTAAGTAGCTCTGGAGAAGTCAATGGCACCCCACTCCAGTACTCTTGCCTGGAAAATCCCATGGACAGAGGAGCCTGGTAGGCTGCAGTCCATGGGGTCGCTAAGAGTCGGGCACGACTGAACGACTTCACTTTCACTTTTCACTTTCATGCATTGGAGAAGGAAATGGCAACCCACTCCAGTATTCTTGCCTGGAGAATCCCAGGGACGGAGGAGCCTAGTGGGCTGCCGTCTATGGGCCACATCACTTCTAAACCTGTCAACAATATCTTGAGAGATAGTCCAGTGCAAAGTTCTGTTTATCACGATTGTTTAGTAATATTAATCTACTAAAATTCAGTTTAGCTTCTTTTAGAACCAGATGTAACCAATTTTTAAATCTACCTCTAAAAGTAATAATTTGTTGTCATTTAGTCACTCTGTCAAGTCTGATTCTTTGCGACCCCGTGGACTGCAGCACGCCAGGCTTCCCTGTTATTATTATGAATAATAGCAACTTCATTTTACATACAATCAAGATTTATGACTTACACTTGCTTCCCCAAAACTTGAGTGTGTTTGTGGCTGGCTGTTTGTGTGTATGGCAGAAATAAGGGGCAGATCCCTTTTAAAACTTGTGATTTGTTTCTGAAAACAATAGTATAATGTTGGCTGAATAGCTCTGTCATAATTATAATAGAGTGACTCATAGCACACTGCAAGTGCTGTTATAGCATTTTGTTGTACAAAAAATTGGTTGAATGATTCTCAAAATTAAAAAATAGGAAACTAAAATGTAAATTGCAAAACTAACTACTGTATCCACTTGGCAAATGAAAATTCTTGACGTAGGTATATTCAAAAACATTTCCAAGAGGAAAATCTGACCTAAAATTATTGTATTAAATATACTTTTTCTTAGCTATTAATATATTCTCTTCCTATAAATAGTAATACAAAAGTTTAATAACCAGAATTTATAGTTGAAATTAACATATATCATTAGCATAGTTATATACAAGTAGATCATTGTCATTAAAAATAGGACATTTGAATAGATGAAATATCTTTATTAATGGTAGAATTATATGTAAGAACAAATTACAGTTAAAATATTTCATCAGCTTTCAAAGCCTTTGTGTGTCAAGACTATTTATTGCCTTATTGAAAATGTAGTCTTTTAATATGCCAAAAATGGATATAAAATGAATTAAAACTGGTAACTCAGCTGAGAACAGCACGGACCACAACATACAGAGTCATCATGGTATGTCAGATTTGCATATGGTGCATTAAATCCTCATTACAATAAGATTAGGTATATATTATTAGTAGCATTTTGAATATAAAGTACAAGTAAGGGTTAGTATTTAAAATTCTAGTTTAGCTACTCAATATACTCCTAACCACTAGGCTATGATTTCATTTTTAACTGTAGAGTTAAGATCATGTCTTGCTAAAAGCATCTGATTCTCCCTTTCATTATCACAGGACTTATAAAAATTTCAACCAATTGTGGTATCAGGTACAAAGTCCAATATCTCTTGATCTGGTTGAGGTCTATTTGCAGCGTCTCTTGATCTGAAGACTTACGAACTAAAGTCAAATTACCTGTCATATGATACAAGAGTCATGGGTTAACAACAACAAATTCTCCCATTTAATTTTGGAAGATGGGAAGGATTTAGTAATCACTGATCCATAACAGTTTTGAAATTCCACTTGACACTAACTGGGGCTTGAAAATATTTCTTGACTTATATCCTTTTAATAGGTCCATAGACTACTATTCTCAGCCCTGCCTTCTAGGAATTAATTTCTTTTTTTTTTTTTTTAATCACCTCCTTGGTCAATTATGAAGAGAAGATTGGAAGACATCTTTTTGGCAATCTATTTAACTATGTGCAGAATTTTGGAGACCAAGCAGCAATTAATACATCAAGAACTCTTAGTCTCTTCTAGTCTACGGTGGTGGTGCTTTTTGCTAACACAACTATACTTTATATAAATATATGTGGGTTTTTTTAAATGTTTTCCAGGTCCACTCTGCCAAAATTGGGCTTCCCTTGTGGCTCAGCTGGTAAAGAATCTGCCTGCAATGTGGGAGACCTGGGTTTGATCTTCCCAAAATGGGTTGGGAAGACCCCCTGGAGAAAGGAAAGGCTATCCACTCCAGTATTCCATCCTGGAGAATTCCATGGACTGTATAGTACATAGGGTCACAAAGAGTCGGATGCAACTGAGAGACTTTCACTTTCTGCCAAAATCTATTAGTATGTCCATAATTCTTTCCCCAAACCTCTTTCTCTAGATTCAGTTATATGTATTTCGGATGTATCATGTTTTAGTAAAATACTGCTTTATTCATCCAGCATCACTTTTATCTTGCGAATGGCATTTTGTTCATTTTAGAGGCATAATTTTAAGGGATGGTAATTAATTTAGAAGTTTTAATAAAAGATTAGATAACAGGCTTCACTGAATCTTTATCCTGAGATTATTTTTAATGATAACCTCTGAGTTAGGCATTTTCCTTGTCTTATTAGCCACACCTTTAATTTGTCAAAAAATAATTTCATTTAGCAACTCTGCAATCTTGTATTATCTCTACTACTACTAAACACTGCTCGAAAACTGGCTGTTTCTTTTCAGATTTCATCATTTTTTGGTACCTCTGTATGTTTATCAGGCACATAATCCTCCAAATGCAGGTAATAACTTTAGTAAAAGTCTCAGTACTAACATCCACAGGTCAGATTTTTCTAGTATTTCATTAGAATTTCCTCACTTTTTCTGGACATTTATAGCAATTTTCTTGCAGCCTATAGCACTGAAAATCACATTTTGTTGAAATGGCACCCCATTTCCCAGTGTCAACTTCTGGTCAGCTGTTGGCATAGTAAGGCTGCAGACTATATCATCCCAAAACTCAGTGGCTTAAAATAACATTTATTCTTATTCCTGTGTCTGCAAGCCATCTGGAGGCATCTCTGTTGTTATCAGCAAGTCTTAAATAGGTTCAGTCCCAGCTACATGCTTGATTTAGTCTATTCTGTGTCTCTTTCATCCCTCTGAGACAGTTTTGAGTGTGGAAAGAGGATGCCTACTCTTTCCCAGTTGGGCATCCCAGCTGCCTCAGTGGTAAAGAACCTGCCTGCCAGTGCAGGAGACACAGAAGATGTGGGCTTGATCCCTGGGTCAGGAAGATCCTCTGAAGGAGGGTATGGCAACCTATTCCAGTATTCTTGCCTAGAGAATTCCATGGACAGAGGAACCTGGCAGGCTACAGTCCACAAGGTCACGAAGAATCAGACATGACTGAAGCAACTTAGCATGCTTGCTCTTTCCCAGTAGCTAATCCAAATTGTGTGTGTATGTGTTTAGATATTGTTCAGATCAATGTATTAGAGGTACATGGATACCACAACTTGTTGGTTTTGAAGTGCTGAGCCTTATGTAAAATATACTGCAAAAGATGGTTCTGGCCAGCGTATTGTTGACATAAAATCCTTCTAGTCTAGTTGGTATCAAGCAAAGGTAAGAAGTATAGCAGATCTGCTAATGTCATTCATCATATGTATCATTATGCCTGATCAAAAAGATATTTTGAAGGAATCACTTAGTGCCAAAGCCTGGAATTGTGGAGTAGAATAGGGTTTTCTCCACTTAATCTGACAGTGACAGCTGTCAAAATTGCAGTGTCATTTATCTAGTGATCATATATTTAGCTTCTTGATTTTCAGGCCGAAACCAAAATAAAGAGACTTCTCACTTTTCCTTCCACTGTATCTGTTCTTACAGATGTAGCTCATTTTGCAAGCACAGCTGTGGAAGTCATTGATGCCTTGGCAGTGATCTCCGAATCTCATACGGTCTGGAGGCATGAGATCATTGCCAAGGGACAGGGGAAAGTAGCGGTGAATAGCACTAGAGTGAGAGGGTAATGGTGGTAATAGAGTGACATGAAACCTTGAAACACTTTGTTGGATCTTTGGACATATATCTATACATACTGCTAATGTGACTCTCAGCTCTCAGTGGTAGAATTGGGCAGAATGTCAAGTAGGTAACTATAATTGTGTAATTTATACATGGCCAAGAGTGATTAAGGGACTTCCCGGGTGACTCAGTGGTAAAGAATCCGCCTGTCCATTGCAAGAGACATGGGTTCAATCCTTGGGTGGGGAAGATCCCCTGGAGTAGGAAATGGCAACCCTCTCCAATATTCTTGCCTGGAAAATCCCATGGACAAGAAGAGCCTGGCAGACCATAGCCCATGGAGTCACAAAAAGTCGGACTCAACTGAGCACACACACAAGAGTGATTAAAAACTGAGTTATCTTCATTGGAAAATCTAAGAATCTCTTCTAACTATGGAGCACACACTCGGAAAGAGCATCAGATTCCCTAAAGAGCTGTATCATATGCAAAATTTGTGACCTGAAACACTCACTTCAGAAATACAAATTATTCACAGTCTGGTTAAAGAGTTACTGCATCCTTCAGTCATGAAGGAACTGAATTAGATGCTTCTAGGTGCACTTCCAGATGGCACTAGTGGTTAAAAAAAAAAAAAAAAACAACGTCCTGCCAATGCAGGAGACAGATGCAGGTTTGATACCTGGGTTGGGAAGATTCCTCTGGAGAAACGCATGGTAACCCACTCCAGTATTCTTGCCTGGAGAATTCCATGGACAGAAGAGCCCGATGGGCTACAGTCCACGGGGTTGCAAAGAGTCAGACATGATTAACATGACTTAGCATGCATGCAGGCCTATTTCAAATAGGAAATGTCTTAGAATGTTTTTTTTTTTTTTCTTAATTTTAGTATTCTTTGGGGGAAAAAATCCCAGTAAAACTTCAGACTTAAGATAGAGATTCCCAGGCAATAGTACATTAAATCCTAGAAAGTCAGTAGTATAATGAACTGAAGATCTGTGGGAGAAGAAAATCATTGCCTCGTTTCACCCTCTGCCACACTTCAGCCTTAGGTAATATAGAAAGGTCTGAGAAAATACAGTTTATGTGTTACTAAGGTGCACTGGTTTCTGAGACAGGCACAGTGCATTGAGCCCCTTTTCTATTACTGCTTGTCTGAACTTGGGGAAAATCTCAGAAAACACTAAATCTTGATTTTCTTACTTTAAAATGGTTATGATAGTACCTATTGCATAATGTTATCGAAAGATGAAATGACTTTATATATATGGCGTTACTTTAGTATATGGTAAAAAGAAAATACAGGAAAAAATAGTACCATTCTGCTCCCTCTCTTTCCTCTTGTTTATGTCTTTTTCTTCTACCCACTCCAGTCTTCCTCCTCTCCTCTGTATTTCCCCTACCCTCTTTTATCCACAAGAATCTAGATGTTTTCATAGACATTAGATACAATAATTATTTGATGAGTGCACAAAATTGAATCCTAGAGAAAAAATAATGAAAGCAAAACTCATCTGAGATTTAGATCCAAATACTTAGGGATTTAAATATAAGGCTGTCAAAGTTTTAACCACTGTACAAAATGATTGTTTCCTATGAGCATGTAAACAGCACAAGAGTCAAACATTAGCAAATAGAGTTGTACAACATCATGGTATTAATAGCTTAGCACTGAATAGATGTTCTCTTATACATTCATATGTTTAGAATACAGATTGCAAAGAAATGCATGGCTTTAATTTCTCATCTTTGACTTATTGACCACCCTTATTCTAAATCTATTATTAAAGCAACTGAGGACATGTCATATAAATAATATTGTACTATGTATCTAATTCCCAAAGCAAGAATCATAATCAGTCTGTTTCAAGCCATTTTACTATAGAAGCAAATAAATATGTTTTGTAGACAGCTCCATAAAATGCAGATTTGAGGGTCCTTTGAGGAAAAGAAAGTATTGTGTGGTGCTCACTACTCATAATAATACAGATTTGAAACTGTGGGATTTACCTGTAAGGAAAAGGGATCATTGTATAGTACTTCAGACAACTCAGAGCTTTATTTTTCATGTTATAAAATGTCAGAAAGGAGACACATGCTGGCGTTTTTATCAACTGCTCTTGAAGGTCAGTTCTATGTCCAGTTCTAACTGTCGCTTCTTGACCTGTATACAGGTTTCTCAAGAGGCAGGTCAGGTGGTCTGGTATTCCCATCTCTTTCAGAATTTTCCACAGTTAATTGTGATCCACAGTCAAAGGCTTTGGCATAGTCAATAAAGCAGAAATAGATGTTTTTCTGGAACTCTCTTGCTTTTTCGATGATCCAGCAGATGTTGGCAATTTGATCTCTGGTTCCTCTGCCTTTTCTAAAACCAGCTTGAACATTTGGAAGTTCACGGTTCACGTATCGCTGAAGCCTGGCTTGGAGAATTTTGAGCATTACTTTACTAGCATGTGAGATGAGTGCAATTGTGTGGTAGTTTGAGCATTCTTTGGCATTGCCTTTTTTTGGGATTGGAATGAAAACTGAGCTTTTCCAGTCCTGTGGCCACTGCTGAGTTTTCCAAATCTGCTGACATATTGAGTGCAGCGCTTTCACAGCATCATCTCATCTTTTAGGGTATGAAATAGCTCAACTGGAATTCCATCACCTCCACTAGCTTTGTTCATAGTGATGCTTCCTAAGGCCCATCTGACTTCACATTCCAGGATGTCTGGCTCTAGGTGAGTGTGAGTGATCACACCCTCATGATTGTCTGGGTCATGAAGATCTTTTTTGTACAGTTCTTTTGTGTATTCTTGCCACCTCTTCTTAATATCTTCTGCTTCTGTTAGGTCCATACCATTTCTCTCCTTTATTGAACCCATCTTTGCATGAAATTTTCCCTTGGTATCTCTAATTTTCTTGAAGAGATCTCTAGTCTTTCCCATTCTATTGTTTTCCTCTATTTCTTTGCATTGATCACTGAGGAAGGCTTTCTTATCTCTCCTTGCTGTTCTTTGGAACTCTACATTCAAATGGGTATATCTTTCCTTTTCTCCTTTGCTTTTCACTTCTCTTCTTTTTACAGATATTTGTAAGGCCTCCTCAGAAAGCCATTTTGCTTTTTTGCATTTCTTTTTCTTGGGGATGATCTTGATCCCTGTCTCCTATACAATGTCACAAACCTCCATCCATAGTTCATCAGGCACTCTGTCTATCAGATCTAGTCACAGAACTGGACATGGAAAAATAGACTGATTCCAATTAGAAAAAGGAGTACGTCAAGACTGTATATTGTCACCCTGCTTATTTAACTTTTATTCAGAGTACATCATGAGAAACGCTGGGCTGGACGAAGCACAAGCTGGAATCAAGATTGCTGGGAGAAATATGAATAACCTCAGATATGCAGATGACACCACCCTTATGGCAGAAAGTGAAGAAGAACTAAAGAGCCTCTTGATTAAAGTGAAACAGGAGAGTGAAAAAGTTGGCTTAAAGCTCAACATTCAGAAAACTAAGATCATGGCATCCAGTCCCATCACTTCATGGCAAATAGAAGGGAAACAGTGGAAACAGTGGCTGACTTTTTTTTCTGGGCTCCAAAATCACTGCAGATGGTGATTGTAGCCATGAAATTAAAAGATGCTTACTCCTTGGAAGGAAAGTTATGACCAATCTAGATAGTATATTAAAAAGCAGGGACAGTACTTTGCCAATAAAGGTCCATCTAGTTAAGGCTATAGTTTTTCCAGTAGTCATGTCTGGATGTGAGAATTGGACAATAAAGAAAGCTGAGTGCTGAAGAATTGATGTTTTTGAACTGTGGTGTTGGAGAAGACTCTTGCAAATTCCTTGGACTGCAAGGAGATCCAACCAGTCCATCCTAAAGGAGATCAGTCCTGGGTGTTCATTGGAGGGACTGATGTTGAAGCTGAAACTCCAATAATTTGGCCACTTGATGCGGAGAGCTGACTCATTTGAAAAGACCCTGATGCTGGGAGAGATTGGGGGCAGGAGGAGAAGGGGGCGACAGAGGATGAGATGGTTGGATGGCATCACTGACACAATGGACATGTGTTTGAGTGAACTCCAAGAGTTGGTGATGGACAGGGAGGCCTGGTGTGCTGCGATTCATGTGGTCGCAAAGAGTTGGACACGACTGAGCGACTGAACTGAACTTAATGGTCAGGGCCCCGGACTGAGATTATCTTTGCTTTACCTTCATAATGTGAAGTTAGAAGTTGTTGGTACCTTCAACAAATCAGAGTTTGATTAGTACATAAGACTA
Source organism: Bos javanicus (assembly GCF_032452875.1). NCBI lineage: Eukaryota > Metazoa > Chordata > Mammalia > Artiodactyla > Bovidae > Bos > Bos javanicus. Next base: position 49,542,840 of record NC_083888.1, on the reverse strand, counting down.
TTTATTATATAAGCAACAAAGAGTCTCTCCTGCAATTCACATCTTGGCCACCTAACATTCGTACACAACATTCATATACACGTCTTTCCACCTCCTTAAAACAAATACTGCAAAGCCCCATCTTTTGGGGCATCCAGGTCAAAATAAAAGATCTCTGGGTAATGTTTAATCCTTCTCATCAGGTCTGACTATAAGTCCTTGTGGTTTGATGGTACATAAACTGAATTATAAGTTACCTGCTCATGATATATTTGGAGAGTGATCCAGGAGAACAAGGAAAATTTTTAAAACTACAATAAAAAGTAGAAAATAATGAGAAGTGCATAGCCCTCACTGGTCTCTAGCAATTGTGAAATCCTACTAGGAAGAATATCAAGCATTACCTGCCTTGTGAATGAAGTTTTCTTCATCAACCTATCAATTCCATATTCTGTGTATTAAGAATATCTGCTTTAAATATTGTTCTCAAAGGCTACAATTGAAGAGGACACTGGTATTATAGGGGCTAATTAGAAGTCTATCATCTGTTAGTGCCATTACAGAGACCCAGAATATATCCTGGATTTAAAAATCACTGGTTCTGTGGTCTCAACAGAGAAATTTGTATCAGACTAACACTCCCAATGAATGCAAGTCTAAAACATGCATTTAAAAGAATAAGCTTTAGGATTACCAACAAAGACAGGAGGACAGTGTTCACTTCATTCAGATATCTGCAAATGTCCTATGCTATGAAGAAAGGGCAAGTGTGTAGGCGGATAGGTGCTTGGGAGAGTTCCAGTGGGCTATGGAGGCAAAGACTGGAGTTCAGAAATGCCAGAGGGCAGGGGATTGAGGGGTCATGATACTAGCAAAAGAATCATAGATGTGAGCCTGAAATTCTCCATTAGCTTCTCCCTAAGTATTTGCCAACTTCTAAGCCTCTAATGCAGTAAACAAAATGCTGGAAAATACAAATAAGCAGAGAAGAGCCCTTGTAGACTAAAAATCTAACCAGGGATACTGACATTCTTATGGAGCTCATGCAGACTAATCTGCATGTAATCTCTGCTAGAAAGAAATCCAATTCTTTTGCTGTGTAGAAGTAAACATCATTCAAGGCCTCTACAGTTTTCCCATACAGTATTAGGAATTCTATGAAAAAATATCAGATATGCCAATAAAAATTAGTTTCAAGGAGTTCCATGAACTTTACATGAATCTGGTATTAGTCTGTGTTTTGAATCTTAATTTTCAGTTATTTGATTTTAAAATTACAGATTCATGTGAGGGTTATTAGATCTCTTGAATGTTCCTCTTTTTTGTTTTACTAGTTTTATAAATGTCCTAACCAATATACTACTTTTGTCCTAATTTTATGTATGCTAAATGTTGGTCCTTTTTTGATCATATCTAATACATCACATAATCTTTCTACATTTCCATTTATTTTTTCTATTCTTTAATCTTCTTGTTCAATAATGCTCTCTCCTTTTATATAATGAATAAGGTACTTAGTACCTTATGAATTAGGTACTATTATTATTCCTACCTTGTGCACAATCTGAGAATCAAAGATTAAGTAACCACTAACCAGCCTGATATCACAATACTGTGAATCAAACCTGGGCAATGTGGATTAAGAATCCATTTCCCTTACATTTATTTGATACTGTTTCACACAAAATAAAGTGATTGGATTCTCATTATATAGAACAGAAATAGGAGGGAAATCTTTCAAAGTATTGACATTGATTATGTGTGGGTTTTGTGTATGTGTGTAAAATTATTGATGTTTTATCCTCACTTTTGTTTTCATTAAAGTTTAAAAAAATTGTATAAGCACTATTTTTATATTTGAATATACTTTCAAAAAAAAAACTTGAAGATGAGTGGTATAAAATTGTTCTGTCCTACTAGCAATAACTATAAACAAGTGTTTTCTAGTTACAATGACTGTAAATATAAATAGTTACTTTAGGGCCAAGCAAGTACTTCCTTTGTGGTTCATTCTATCAAATGCAAAAATAATTTTATATCCTACAAATTTTAGGTAAATATAAATTGGTTTTTGAAAGATTTGTAAGTATATACCGTAGCTGTCTATTTTGCAGGAAATAGTTCTTTTTAAGCTTTATCAACCATTTCAAGACACTACATTGTCATAAATTTTACTGGAATTAGCAATTTTCTCACTGCACTTTAATGCCCTTATCAAATAGTTGTAGCACATAAACAATGTACTTCCATCACACTGTTAGAACTGAATTAATATGAGTGTAGAATACTTCCTCCCAAATTCAATTTCAGCAAGTCTGAACTGCACCATATGTAGTATATCATTGTAATATAGAACAGCAATAGTACTAAACATTTGGTAAGATAAACAATGCTGGGTGACTTCAACCACAGCTAAACTGAAAGTAGATAAAAAATACACTTTTTTAAAAAAGCAAAATCTATCAGCTTGTATAGCAGGAAAAGAAATTGTCTGAGCATGAAATCATACAATGGTATGAACAGTAACTGTACCACAGGAGAGACGTCATTGGAGATAAAAAGCTGTGCACAGATAGATCACTTAAGCAGTTCCCGTGTCTGTGGCTGCACAGCTTTTCTACATGGTTTCTGCCATCACTCAGTCACACGGATGAAATACACCTCTTCTGCCTGAGCCTAAACTGTGCAGAAACTCATAAGTCATTCTGATAGTGACAGAAAAAGAAAAGCTTTTGCCCAAAGAACTCCTGATTAATAACCCTAGTAGCCACTGATTTTTAGATAAATTTTTCATAAATGTTACAAATACTAATTCAGCCCACCTGTAGATATGTTGCAATTTGTAATTATCAACCCAACCAAAAACAAATCAAGAAGTAATCCAGTAAGTTACAGTGTGAAGTATATAACTGGATAACTGGCGCAATATTTATTTATTTATTTTTAAGATAATTTTTTTTCCAGTTTTCACAGATCTAATCAAGGGATTAGAGCTAGAGAAATACACGGGCACCTGGACACAGAACAAGGTTCACTTCTCAGTTCTTTGGAAACACACCATTTCTTCCATTCCCTTCAGCATTTTTGAATAATGTTTGAATGTAGTTTTGAGACTCCTTCCCAAACATCATACAAGAATACTGTATTTTAAAGAGATCAGATTATTCTATAGTATAATAGAATTATGGCATATTTTTTTCCACGGGGATTAACAAATGTGTCTCTTAAAGATAAAAAGTAAGATTATGGACACAGAGCAAAATATACATTATTTCTTCAACTTATTAGTATATTCTATGTATGTGACTTTTAAGTATCAAATGTTTGTATATATTTTGAATGTGTGTATATTTTATTTTTATAGCTAGGCTGCAGCTCAGGCTTTGGAGTTAGAAATCATTATTTCTGGGCTTATTTTATAGATGACTTATTTTCCTCATTGAGTTATCCTATTCAAAAATCTTTACACAATAGCTATATATAATTAGAAACATATTTGAAATCATACTGCAACATAAGTCATTTTCCTAGCAAATATTAGATTTTTTAATTTAGATTTTATAAATATAGATTGGCATTACTGCTTATTTTATTTTCCAATTTTATTGAGATATAATTGACATAACATTGTGTAAGTTTAAGACGTACAGCCCGATGATTTGAGGCATGTATACGTTGCAAAATTATTACCAAAAAAGGGTAGTTAACACATCCATAGCCTCACTTGATTACCGTTTCTTCTTGTTATTATTGTGGGAGAACATTTAAGATTAACTCTCTTTAGCAACTTTTAAGTATACAATATTGTGTCGTTAACTATGGTTTACATTTGAGCTCCCAGAACTAACTCATTTTATAACTTAGATGTTTGTACCCTTTGACCAAAATCTTATTTCCCCCCATCCCCAGCCCCTGGCAATCACCATTGAACACTCAGTTTCTATAAGTTCATCTATTTTAGATTCCACACAAAGGTGAGTTTTTGTCTTTCTCTCTGATTTATCCCTTAGCATAATACCTTCACATTCCATTATTAATGTTTCAAGTTTGCTTTTTTTAAATGCCTGAATAATATTCGACCATGTGTGTATGTGTGTGGCTATCACATTTTCATTATCGGTTTGTCTTTGGATGTAAACTTAGGTTGTTTCCATATTTTAGCTATGGTAAATGATAACTATTAATACAATGGAAATGGCAGTGCAAGTATCTCCTTGAGTTCTTGATTTCATTTCCTTCAGATATGTACTCAGACATGAGATTGCTGCGTTGTAATGGAATTTAGAAAGATGGTAACGATAACCCTGTATACGAGACAGCAAAAGAGACACTGATGTATAGAACAGGCTTATGGACTCTGTGGGAGAGGGAGAGCGTGGGAAGATTTGGGAGAATGGCATTGAAACATGTGAAATGTCATGTATGAAACGAGATGCCAGTCCAGGTTCAATGCACGATGCTGGATGCTTGGGGCTGGTGCACTGGGACGACCCAGAGGGATGGTATGGGGAGGGAGGAGGGAGGAGGGTTCAGGATGGGGAACACATGAGAAATAAAGGAATAAAAAATTTTAAAATAAATAAATAAAATAAAATCAAGGCAAAAATTAAAAAATAAATAAATAAATAAATAAATATTCAGAGGAATCTCCATACTGTTTTTTCTTTTGATTGTAACATTTTATATTCTCAATAACAGTGTAAAAGTTTTCCCTTTTTTCTACATCCGCACCAACACTTATCTCTTGTCTTTGTGATAATAGCCTTTCTAACAGGAATATTGTGATATCTCATTGTGATTTTGATTTGCATTTCCCTGATCATTAGTGACAGTGATATTGAGCATCTTTCCAGGTGTCTTTCGGCCATTTGTATGTTTTCTTTGGAAAAACATTCACATTCTTTGCCCATTTTTTAAACCAGATTTTTTTTGGCTATTGAGTTTTATGACTTCCTTATGTAGCTATCCATTATCAGATGTATGATCTGAAAATATTTTCTCTCATTCTTTTGGCTGCCTTTTAATTTTGTTGATTATTTCTTTTGCTGTGTAGACGCTGCTTAGTTGGATATAGTTCTGCTTGCTTATTTTTAATTCTATTGCTTATACTTTTGGTGTCATATCCAGAAATCATTGTCAAGAGTAATGTCAAGGAACTTTCTATGTCATCTTCTAGGACTTTTATGACCCACTCCAGTGTTCTTGCCTGGAGAATCCCAGGGACGGGGAGCCTGGTGGGCTGCCGTCTCTGGGGTCACACAGAGTCGGACACGACTGAAGCGACTAAGCAGCAGCAGCAGCAGGACTTTTATGATTTCATGTCTTACATTTAAGTCCTTAGTAAATTTAGAGTTAATTTTCGAGCAACGTAAGATGGGGATCCAGTTTCACTTTTTTTCAAGTAAATATTCAAAACCACTTATTGAGTATCCTTGACTCCATTGTCAAAATTAGTTGACCTTCTATGTGGGGGGTTATTTCCAGGTTCTTGATTATTTTCTGCTGGTCTATATGTCTCTTTTTATGCCAATACCATAATACTGTTGTGTTTACTCTAGCTTTGTAATATAGTTTGAAATCAAAAAGTATGATTTGGCAAGATTTGTTCTTTCTCAAGATTGCTTTGGCTATTTGGGGTCTTTAGGGGTTTCATATGAATTTTAGAAGATTTTTTTTTTATATCTGTGAAAAATAACATTGGAATTTTGGGGAAAAAAATGCATTGACTCTGTAGCACATACGCACTGTGACTGCAGGGGCTTGCCATCATTGTGTTCTCAGTAGTGGGTGTCAGTGATGAAAGTTGAGGCCAGCACTGAGCAAGTGTGCTGCTAGAGGAGCTGACTGTCAGCACAGGGAGCAGGGTAGCCCAGTGACAGAAGTCAGGGCAGATCTGGGCACTTGAAAAGCTGCAAGGGCCAGGGTTTCAGTCTGAACTCATGTGGCATCAGGGGCTAGCAATGGACGTGTGTGTGGCAGTGAAGGCTGGAGATAAGAGTTGGGGCTAGTGCTGTACAGTACTGCATAATACTTCTGTGCAGTAGTAGAAGTAAGTGACAGGCGTTGGGGCTGGGAGTATTCAGGAGCTAGATGTGAGCATAGACTACACTGCATCCCGGTGACATGAGTTGAGGCCAGGTCCTGGCCTAAGAGTATCTGTGGAGGCCTTGACTGTCAGTGTGCACTCCTTTGGCTATAGGGGCTCACATGGGCACACGCGTTGCAGTGGAGATAAGTGACAGGAGCTGAGGGTGGCTGTATGCAAGCATGCAGCTGCAGGAGCTATCTGGACATACACCTAGCTGTGTAGGCCAGTGACAGGAGACAGAGCCACATAAGGCCCACAACCATATAGCTGCTTCTTAAAATGGATGAATCTCCTTCTCTATGTAAGGTCAAATTGGCTTGGAAAGTTGCTAAAATAATATTTTACAAAACTTTAATGAGGAAGAAAAATACAATATTCACAGCAGTCAGTTTTAACTGGAGGATGGCACCACAAAGAAATGATGCAATTTTACAGAAGTGAAAAACTGCATAACTAGAAGAAATAGGATTTTTAAGAATAAATGGTCCACACTGTCTAAATTTTACTCTGCCTCAAGATGTTATAGTACCTTTGGCTTTCCTTTTAGGACATAAGGCACTATGCTGAAATAGGCTGGATATCTAGAAAAGTTTGTTTTTTAACAGGTAAAGCCATCTGGTCATTAATTTGCCTTGAAATTTCATGAGATGCTGAGGGCAAAGCAGCAGATGTCATCAATGAACTGTGTAGAGACAATAATCAAATCATCCCCCCCTGCCTTAATGTATGAAACAAGAAAACCACATAAACACAGAGAAGAGGAATTTAAATGTCCTCCTAATTTTAATCCAAAAGCAAAAAAGATTATTCAATTAAGCTTCAGATATGCATTTATTTCTATAAGATGCACTAAAATTTGGAAATGTCTACTGAATGGGAACAAATGTATTATGTTGATTTCTATTAGGATATAGAATCTTATATGTATTCACATCCACAGTTATCAAAGTGTGGGCATTATTATTCACAATGTCATATATTAATGATGACAAATAATGGAATATTTTCTTTTAAGGCAGTGGTTTTCAATTGAGGATGACTTTTCTGCCCAAAGGACAGAATGGATACATTTTTGGTTGTCACAACTGAGAGATGTTACTGTTATCTAGGGGGTGGAGAACAGAGATGCTAATAAATATCTGACAATGCACAGGACATCCCCTATAGTAAAGAATTTTCTGGCCCAAAATGTCAAAGATACCAAGATCGAGAAATCCTATTTCAACAAAAATATTGCATTTTAATTATTTTTAATTGAAGACTCTTGAGACTCCCTTGGACTGCAAGGAGATCCAACCAGTCCATTCTAAAGGAGATCAGTCCTGGGTGTTCATTGGAAGGACTGATACTAAAGCTGAAACTCCAATACTTTGGCCACCTCATGCAAAGAGTTGACTCATTGGAAAAGACCCTGATGCTGGGAGGGATTGGGGGCAAGAGCAGAAGGGGAAGACAGAGGATGAGATGGCTGGATGGCATCACCAACTCGATGGACATGAGTTTGAGTAAACTCCGGGAGTTGGTGATGGACAGGGAGGCCTGGTGTGCTGTGATTCATGGGGTCGCAAAAGTTGGACATGACTGAGGGACTGAACTGAATTGAATGTGGCTATTAAAAAATCCAGAATTTTTAAGTTATAAGAATTAGCAAATTTGATCATTTTAAACGGTAATCTTTTTGCATAATTCCTTCTATAGAAATCAGTAGGTTACAAAAATGGGGAAAGATCCTATACACAGTGATACTTTAGACACATGGCATTTTAATGCTTTCAGGCCTTTTAAATATTTTTCAAAAATTTCATACATATGTGTACATATATACATAGACATGCACATATTTGTACACATACATGTATGTATGTATGATTTAGTGGTGGAGAGAAACCTTTCCTCTTAAGAGAAATTAGACCCTCAGAGAGCCTAAAACAGGCAAGAGATTTTTTAGGTCTTATAAAACCCACTGATGGGAAGAGCTGACTCATTGGAAAAGACTCTAATGCTGGGAAAGACCGAAGGCAAAAGGAGTAGGGGAGGCAGAGGATGAGAGAGTGAGAGAGCATCACTGACTCAATGGACATGAATTTGAGCATACTCTGGGAGATAGTGGAGGACAGAGGAGCCTGGCATGCTGCAGCCCATGGGGTAGCAGAGTTGAACATGAATTAGCAACTAAATTACAGCAAATAATGCCCACAGCTACAGATATATAAATGTCCAAGAAAGGAGGATAAGGCATCTGTACACCTTAGGGTGAGTTGAAGGTTAACCTTCAAAAGTTAACAACACGGAAAATTCTGGGGCAGGGGATTTAGGCTATGGGTTAACAGATTTCAATCTGTCAATAACCTATGTATACTGAATCATAAATATTCATTGAAAACTAAAATAATTTCAGAAAGGTTTTTATCTTCTACATGATTATTAATTTCTGGATATTTGGAATCATAAGGTCTAAAGGATTGATTTTAGAGTTGGCTGGTTCCCTGCTTCTACTACTCTTGCTTCCTTGACTTTTACTATACTTCTCTGACTGCCATCAGTCCTCTTTTGTGAAGAATCAGAGAACATCCTGAAGAATAAGTTATTATTTCCTTGCCAAATGCCTTCCTTGTGACAGAGAAACTATGTTTGAAAGTGCTGTAAGTATGTCAGCAGGGGCGATATATGTATTGACTGCAGTGTATCAGTCATCTGAAATGCTATTATGAAATATTTTGCCAATCTATAAATTTTCAGAAGTTTTTCAAAAAAGGAAACATCACCTTCTTAAAAGCCTGATTGCATTAATTATACAGATGCCAGTAAAACACCATATGAGCCATTTGTCTTTTATTATGCATAATGCTAAGACAGAAATATTCAATGCTGTTCACACTCGATTGATTAAAATAATTTTCAATTAAAACCATATTGTTTTAAGACAGTAAGAAGCTTTTGTGATATCAGTTTTAAAAATGTTGTTAAGGACATTTATCACAGGAGAGCTGTTTCTGAACACAGTCTGGATCAAACAAAAGCAAATGCAAGAGTTTGCTTTTGGTTATTGGGGAATAAAAGCAGCAGAATCGCCATATGGTAGTCTCTTATAGGTCCTTTTTATGACTTTGCACCTTTAAATGTTTTTCTGTGTTTTTGTCATTAAATGCCCTAAATATTTTTGAGAACCTTTTATATTTCCAAGGAGTGAGTTTGGTTGTGGAATCTGAAAATTACAGCAAGTTGTCATATTGGAAAAGAGAATTCGAGTTGAAATGTAGAATATTGTAATGGAAATGTTTCCTGTTTAAATGTATGTGCATTTTTGCCTGTGATTCAATAAATCACTCAAAAGTGCTAAGGCTTTGTGTACCCTTAGCTATCAAACAGGCTGTAGTATTTCTTGAGCACTGGAAAATAATAGAGTGGTGGAAGGCAGAGTAATGTTTAAGCCCACAAATTAAAACACTTCTGGGGGTGAAAGGAAGTTTCCCTGTGCTCAAGTTTTCCCCAGAGTAAGCAGCCTTCTTTTTCCATCTGTGGGGACTGGGAGCCACTCATCCCATCTATCCTATCCAGCCCTTCTGTGTCTGTAGAGTTCACTGCATTGAAGGGATTCCAGCTCCTCTCAAAATACTCATGTGTTATCCTGTACAGCAAAGAAATCAACGCATGTAACATGAGTGTAGATAACAGACACCTGAGAATGTGGATCAGGAAATATATACTGAAAAACACCAGAGATAAGGAAGGTGAGTGCTCTGGTGAGGAAATCCGAGTAAGAGATAGAGTGAGATGATCTGAAAGAGCTGTAAGGCAGCCAGATACTTGGAGAGGGGAAGGCAAGAAGACTCGCAGCTCATGCTGTGAGCTATAAATTAGCCTTAAGTGGACTTGGAGAGATGAAACTACATATTTTATTTCTAGATTGTATACACTATTTCTCTGAATTCAATATTGCAATAAGATTAAAACATAAGGAGCTCAAGAATTAATTCAAGTACATTTACATCTATTTAATTATTTAAATTCTCAAAAGCAAATAGGTCCTTGCATTCAAATTGCCATTTTAACCAGAAGTCTATTGCTTCTATATTTTAAAGTAACATAGAAAGTCTATATTTCTCAAATTTATTAGAAAAAATATTTGGGGCTCTGAATTATCTAAGTAGTTGCCTAATTATCTCAGTTTATTGCATGTATAGCAATACCCTATTTTGTGTTGATAAATAAAGCACATGGTTCTTATTTACTGTTAAAATCCAAATAAATATAATGACATGATATTAAATTCCCAGGAAATATGGATGGTTATTGTAAAAATATGTTATTGATTTCATTTTTTTTCCTCTGAATTTAGACTGTAAGTTTTTCTTTGTTTCCTCTGTAGGCTTAACTGTCAATCAGGAGGTTCCTATAAGCTAGGTTTGAGTTTCATGAAGAAGAGTTGTCCCGAAGAAATCTGTAACACAATGTGCAAAAACCACAATTTATAATATATTCCCAAAGACACTCATACTTCTATGCTGAATCAGAATATTAATGTCCTCCTTTGAGCAACACCCAGAATTTCTAAGGGTGTGGTTTCAATGTGCTCTTTTTGCAGTTCAAGAGCTGCTATTTACAAAATGCAAATAAGTGTTATTGACAAACAAAATTAGCAACTGGAAAGTGCTATGGACTGAACTGTGTTCTCACAAAATTCGTATTTTGAAGCCCACTGTGGCTGTATTTGGAGGGGGGGGGGCATTTTTTGGTGGTAATTAAGGTTAAATGAGGTCATAAGAGTAGATCCCTGATTCAATAGGATTAATACTTTTATAAGAAGAAGACAGAGCTCTCTCCACATGCTCACACTGCGAAAAAATGATGTGAGAACACAGAAAGTGGGCACATGCAAGGCAAGAAAAGAGCTCTCAACAGAAACCAAATTGGCTGGCACCTTGATCTTGGATTTTTCAGCCTCCAGAACTATAAGAAAATAAATATCTCTTGTTTAAGCTACCAGTATGTGGTATTTTATTAACGCAGCATGAGCAGACAAAATACAAATTTTAGTATGAAGAAATGGGTGCTACTGTAACAAATATCTAAAAATGTTGAAACAGTTTTGAAACTAGGTGATGGGCAGAGGCTGGAAGAGTCCTGAGGTGAGCATTAATGTGGAATTCTGTCCTGAATATTCACTGGAAGGACTGATGCTGAAGCTGAAACTCCAATACTTTGGTCACGTGATGCAAAGAACTGACTCATTGGAAGAGACCCTGATGCTGGGAAAGAATGAAGGCAGGAGGAGAAGAGGATGACAGAGAATGAGATGGCTGGATGGCATCACCAACTCGATGGACATGTGTTTGAGCAAGATCTGGGAGTTGGTGATGGACAGGGAAGCCTGGCTAGCTGCAGTCCATGGGGTTGCAAAGAGTTGGACACGACTGAGTGACTGAATTGAACTGATTAATGTGGAAGGTAGAATTTGCAAGCAATGATATTGTGTAATTAGCTGAGGAGATTTCCAAGTAAAGTGTTGAAGGCACAGCTTGTTTCCGTCTAACTACTTAACAGTAAAATGTGAGAAAAGAGAAATGAATTTGGAAAAAAAAAATCATTAGTCAAGAAACACAGCTTGCAAATTTGGAAAATTCTCAGCCAATCCCCAGGTGGCGCTAGTGGTAAAGCACCTGCCTGTCCTTGCAGGAGAAGTAAGAGAGTTGATCCCTGGGTTGGGAAAATCCCCTGGAGGAGGGCATGGCAACCCACTCTGGTATTCTTGCCTAGAGAATCCCATGGACAGAGGAGCCTGGAGGACTGCAGTCCATAGAGTTGTAGAGAGTCAGACATGACTGAAGCAACTTAGCACGCATGCATCCTAAAGTGAGAAGGCTTGTTCTGAAGGGAATACTAAGGGTGTAGCTATATTATTACTTGACAAAGAGATAATAGATGTGACTCAGGGATTGAATCAGCTATCTCAGCAGAAGTCAGGAATAGAGATGGTATTATACCAGAATATAAACTGATATTTTGAACAAAATGGCGGGGAGGTGGGGCTTGTAAATGAAAGAAGACTGTTCAACTTCTTAAGATACTACAGGAATAGACCATAAAGCAAATCAGGGGCAAATATGAACTATTCTTTTTTAAAAATGGAAAGATTAACTCTGAAGGTGACTCAGAGACCATCTGAGCTGCTTCATTGGTTTTAAAGTGTGGAGCCGAGTTTCCTTTGTTTAATAGGTCAGAAAATCTCTGGATGGATGTCAGGGTCATCCTGTGGAGCCTCAAGAATGGAGACCCACTTGGCAAAGCTTGAGGGGTGGGAAGGGGGTACAGTTCCCCATACAGTGGAGCCATGGAGCTGGGACTGCCATTCCATTAGGTCTAGAAGCTGAAACCACCACCCCAGTGGGTCTGGAAGATGGGACATAGAGCCAAACAGGATTATTCTGGAATCTTAAAATCCTGTGTTATTTATCTTGCTTGATTTTGGACACTAGCACCCTTCTTTTCTTTCTGATTTCTCCCTTTTGGAATGGGAACATCCATCCTATGACTTTCCCATCATTGTATCTTGGAAGCACATAGATTGTCTCATTTCACAGGTTCACAACTAGAGAAGAATTTTCCCTTCAGATGAATCATGTCTCGAGTCTCATATCTAATTTAGATATTTTCATGAAACTTTGAACCTAAGATATGATACTGGAATGAGTCAAGAGTTTAGGGCTATGGGGATGAATTGGATCTGTTTTGCATGTGATAAGGACATGAACTGGGGGGAGGGCCAAAATGCCATGGCTTATATTGTGTTCCACCAAAATTCATATACTGAAGCCCTATATTCCAATGTGACTGTATTTGGAGATAGGGCTTTTAGGAGACAGTTAAGGTAGATGAGATTATAAGGGTGAAAGCGTGATTGAATAGGATTCAGTTCAGTTCAGTCATTCAGTCATGTGCAACTCTTTACGACTACATGGACTGCAACACAAGAGGCTTCCCTGTCCATCACCTACTCCTGGAGCTTGCTCAAACTCACATTCATCAAGTTGGTGATGCCATCCAACCATCTTATCCTCTGTTGTCCCCTTCTCCTCCTGCCTTCAATCTTTCCCAGCATCAGGGTCTTTTCCAATGAGTTGGTTCTTCGCATCAGGTGAACAAAGGTTCGTCTAGTCAAGGCTATGGTTTTTCCTGTGGTCATGTATGGATGTGAGAGTTGGACTGTGAAGAAGGCTGAGCACCGAAGAATTGATGCTTTTGAACTGTGGTGTTGGAGAAGACTCTTGAGAGTTCCTTGGACTGCAAGGAGATCCAACCAGTCCATTCTAAAGGAGATCAGCCCTGGGATTTCTTTGGAAGGAATGATGCTAAAGCTGAAACTCCAGTACTTTGGCCATCTCATGTGAAGAGTTGACTCATTGGAAAAGACTCTGATGCTGGGAGGGATTGGGGGCAAGAAGAGAAGGGGAAGACATAGGATGAGATGGCTGGATGGCATCACTGACTCGATGGACATGAGTCTGGATGAACTCTGGGAGTTGGTGATGGACAGGGAGGCCTGGCGTGCTGCGATTCATGGGGTCGCAAAGAGTCAGACACGACTGAGTGACTGATCTGATCTAACCAAAGTATTGGAACTTCAGCTTCAGCATCAGTCCTTCCAATGAGTATTCAAGATTGATTTCCTTTAGAATTGACAGATTGGATCTCCTTGCAGTCCAAGGAACTCTCAAGAGTCTTCTCCAACATCACAGTTTAAAACTATTAATTTTTCGGCACTCACCTTTCTTTATATTCCAACTCTCACATCCAAACATGACTACCAGAAAAATCATAGCTTTAACTAGACAGATATTTGTCAGCAAAGTAAGGTCTCTGCTTTTTAATATGATTTCTAGGTTGATGATATCTTTTCTTCCAAGGAGCAAGCATCTTTTAATTTCATGGCTGCAGTCATCATCTGCAGTGATTTTGGAGCCCAAGATAGAAACTCTGTCACTGTTTTCGTTGTTTCCCTATCTATTTGCCATGAAGTGATGGGGCCAGATGCCATCTTCATTTTTTGAATGTTGAATTTTAAGCCAACCTTTTCACTCTCCTCTTTCACTTTCATCAAGAGACTCCTTAGTTATTCTTCACTTTCTGCCTTATGGATGGCATCATCTGCATATCTGAGGTTATTGATATTTCTCCCAGCAATCTTGATTCCAGCTTGTGCTTCATCCAGCCTGGCATTTCCCATGATGTACTCTGCTGCTGCTGCTGCTGCTGCTAGGTTGCTTCAGTCATGTCTGACTCTGTGCGACTCCATAGATGGCAGCCCACCAGGCTCCCCCGTCCCTGGGATTCTCCAGGTAAGAACACTGGAATGGGTTACCATTTTCTTCTCCAATGCATGAAAGTGAAAAGTGAAAGTGAAGTCGCTCAATTGTGTCCAACTCTTAGTGACGTCATGGACTGCAGCCTACCAGGCTCCTCCGTCTATGGGATTTTCCAGGCAAGAGTACTGGAGTGGATTGCCATCGCCTTCTCCGGATGTAGTCTGCACATAAGTTAAATAAGCAGGGTGACGATATACAGCCTTGACATACTCCTTTCCCAATTTGGAACCAGTCTGTTGTTCCATGTCCGGTTCTAACTGTTGCTTCTTGACCTGCATTCAGATTTCTCAGAAGACAACTAAGGTGGTCTAATATTCCCATTTCTTTAGGAATTTTCCAGTTTGTTGTGATACACACAATCAAAGGCTGTGACGTAGCCAATAAAGCAGAAGTAGATGTTTTTCTGAAACTCGCTTGCTTTTATGATGATCCAACGGATGTTGGCAATTTGATCTCTGGCTCCTCTGCCTTTTCGAAATCCAGCTTGCACAACTGGAAATTCTTGGTTCATGTACTGTTGACGCCTGGGTTGGAGAATTTTGAGCATTACTTTACTAGCGTGTGAGATGAGTTCAGTTGTGTGGTAGTTTGAACATTCTTTGGCATTGCCTTTCTTTGGGATTGAAATGAAAACTGACATTTTCCAGTCCTGTGGCCACTGCTGAGTTTTCCTAATTTGCTGGCATATTGAGTGCAGCACTTTCACAGCATCATCTTTAGGATTTGAAATAGCTCAACTGGAATGCCATCATCTCCACTAGCTTTGTTCGTAGTGATGCTTCCTTAGGCCCACTTAACTTTGCATCCAAGGATGTCTGGCTCTAGGTGAGTGACTACACCATTATAATTGTCTGGATCATGAAGATCTTTTCTGTACAGTTCTTCTGTGTATTCTTGTCACCTCTTCTTAAGATCTTCTGCTTCTGTTAGGTCCATACTGTTTCTGTCCTTCATTGTGCCCATCTTTAGATTAGAAACCTTTAAGAAGAAGAAAAGACACCAGAGGCTCTCTCCCTCTGCCATTTAAGAACTCAGCAAGAGGGCTGCAGTATGTAGCAATCAGGTTAGCTGGCACCTTGAACTTGGACTTCCCAGTCTCCAGAACTATGAGAAAATAAACTTCTGTTGTCAAAGTCACTGAGCCTATGGTATTTCATTATGGTAGTCTAAGGGGACTAATAGAGAAATGCACAAAAGAAACAGTGTCACTTTCAAGACTGAAAATTGCAGGGATTTATATACATGTATATGTACTGCTATCTGCTAAGATGGTACAGATTAGGAAATTAGAAGATCTGGTGAGAAAGAGAAAAGGATATTTTTCAGGAAATGTTAAGTTTAAGGTAACTATTAGTCAACTTGAGGAAAAACCAAGGAAGGAAATAATTGAGTATATGTTTTGAGGCTCTAGAACGAATTCATGAAAGAACATGAGTATATCAGAGCTGTGCTACAGAGAAGTGGAGCTGTATGCACACTTAATACCAAAAAACCAAATGATCATAAATCATCAGAACATGGTAGTAGAAAAGAAGAGGCCAAAGTAGTGGGAATTTCAGTATTTAGGGAACAAGCCAGTACTGAACAGAGTCCTACTCAGAGAGGGTGCTGAATAGGAGAAAACAGCAGAGAGAAAAGTATCATGGAAATCAAAAATGAAAAATGAATAGGAAATTTCTAACTGTAACTAATGTTGCTCAGAAGTCAAGTAAGATAAAAAGAGAACCTTGTCAATTGCATACTGTAGGTCATCTTGACTATAGCATTCTCAGGGGAGTTGTGGGACAGCAACACAATTGGAGTTAGTTGAAGGAGAACTTGAAGTGTGGTGGTGTGAACAGTGATTACAGCTTAAGCATTCTTTAAGGTGCAGTTATGCAACTGTTGTGAGAACAGAAGTTAAAGAAGTTGTTTTGTTTTCATAAATTAAAAAAAATTGCTACATTAATATTATTTTTTGATAATGAACCCATGGTGAGAAAGAGGGATGACAGTAGAGAAAGAGAACACCTTGCAAATCTTTGCCAGTGAGTTAATTTTGGAAACGCATGCTAGAATGAAGTGGTATACTTAGAGTAACATACTGGTTACATATTAAAATATTGGTTGTGTGATCAAATATTTGGTAAATAGGGAGATGCCAGTCTGCTTGAGGGCTTCTCTTGTGGCTCAGCTGGTAAAGAATCCGCCTGCAATGCAGGAGACTTGGGTGAAAAATATATTCAATCATTTGACTTGAAGGGGAAGATTAGAAATAGACACAAGGCCACTGTTACCAAGGTTACTAGGGAGTGCAAAAAGAGATTAAGATTAAGATCATAAAGAGATTAAGAATTACAGTGTGGTTAAATGGCAACCCACTCCAGTACTTTTGCCTGGAAAACTCCATGGACAGAGGAGCCTGGTAGGCTACAGTCCATAGGGTTGCAAAGAGTCGGACACGACTGAGCAACTCCACTTTCTTTCGCTTTCTTAAGCAGAAAACAGTGATGGGTCCAGCATAGGTTCCACTGGGTGGATGAGAAGCTCAGCTACTAAAGGCAGTGATTTTTCCACTGCTTTATTCCATGGGGCTTAGTGCTATAGCAGGTATAGACATGCACATCAAAAGAATGCTTTCAATTCTAAAAATGTTTCAAGACTTAGAATATCTCTATGAATTTCTAGTTACCATAATTGTTAAGTATAAACATAAATCCATAGAAAGGATTTCTACAAAGGTTTGGGGATAATTGACTAGTCATATAGAAAAATATTGCTATAAAATTTAATTCCAGTAAAAATTGAAATGCAGAAAACAAAACATAAATACAAAGTAAACAAAAATATACATATGTCCCCTTACAGTAATGAAGGAATTTTTAAGGCTAACATAGGAAAAAAAAAAAAAATCTTTAAGGAAGTATGTAAGACTTGAAGCCAAATTTTTCATTTTTTTTTAAAATTGAGGAATAGTTGACTTACAATCTTGTGTTAATTTCTGGTGTACAGCCAAGTGATTTAGCTATGCATACATATAATAGCTTGCATTTGCCAATCCCAAACTCCCAGTCTATTTCTGTCTGACACCCCTTACCCTTGGCATCCACGAGTCTGTTATCTGTGAGTCTTTTTCTGTTTCATAAGTTAATTTGTGTCATATTTTAGAATCCACATATAAGTGATATCATGATATTTGTCTTTCTCTGTCTGACTTCCTCACTTAGTATGAAATCTCTAGTTGCATGGATGTTGCTGCAAATGGCATTGTTTCATTCTTTTCTATGGCTGACTAGTATTTCATTGTATATATACACACACATACACATATATATACACACACCCCACACTTTCTTCATCCATTCACCTGTCTGTGGGCATTTAGGTTGCTTCCATGTCTTGGCTATTATAAATGATGCTACTATGAACATGGAGATGCATGTATCTTTTTGAATCATAGTTTTATCCGGACATATGCCCAGGAATGGGATTTCAGGATCATATGGCAATCCTATTTTTAGTTTTTTGAAGAAACTCCAAACTGTTCTTCATAGTGGCTACACCAGTTTACATACCCACCAACAGTGTAGAAGGGTTCCCTCTTCTCCACACCCTCTCTAGTGTTAATTTGTAGACTTTTTAATGATGGCCATTCTGACCTATGTGATGTAGACCTCATTGTAGTTTTGATTTTAACGTCTCTGATAAGTAGCAAATTAGGCCTCAGGGTACAAAATGAGGCAGGGCAAAAGTTAACAGGTTTTAGCCAAGAGAATGCACTGGTCATACCAAACACCTTCTGCCAACAAGTTAAGAGACAACACATGGACATCACCAGATGGTCAGTAGCAACATCAGATTGATTATATTCTTCAGAGTTGAAGATGAAGAAGCACTGTACAGTCAACAAAAACAAAACACAGAGATAAATGTGGCTCAGATCTTGAACTCCTTATTGTAAAATTCAGACTTCAAATGGAGAAAGTAGGGAAAACCACTAGACCATTCAGATACGACCTAAATCAAATCCCTTAGGATTATACAGTGGAAGTGACAAATAGATTCAAGGCATTAGATCTGATAGAGTACCTGAAGAACTATACATAGAGGTCCATAACATTGTACAGGATATGGTGACCAAAACCATCCCCAAGGGGAAAGAAATGCAACAAGACAAAATGATTGCCTGATGAGGCCTTACAAATAGCTGACAAAAGAAGAGAAACGAAAGGCAAAGAATGAAAGGAAAGATATATCTATCTGAATGCAGAGTTCCAAAGAATAGCAAGGAGAGTTAAGAAAGCCTTCCTCAGTGATCAGTGCAAAGAAATAGAGGGAAAAAAATAGAATAAGAAAGACTAGAGATCTCTTCAAGAAAATTAGAGATACCATGGGAACATTTCATGCAAAGATGGGCACAATAAAGGACAGAAATGGTATGGACCTAACAGAAGTAGAAGATATTATGAAGAGGTGGGAAGAATACACATGAGAACTATACAAAAAAGATCTTACAACCCGAATAACCATAGTGGTGTGATCACTCACCTAGAGTCAGACATCCTGGAGTGCCAAGTCAAGTGGACCTTAAGGAACATTACTACGAACAAAGCTAGTGGAGGCGAAGGAATTCCAGCTGAGCTATTTCAAATCCTAAAAGATGATATTTGTTAAAGTGCCTCACCAGTATGCCAGCAAATTTGGAAAACTCAGAAGTGGCTAGAGGACTGGAAAAGGTCTGTTTTCATTCCAATCCCAAAGAAAGGCAATGCCAAAGAATTGTCAAACTACTGCACAATTGCATTCATTTCACATGCTAGCAAAATAATGCTCAAAATTCTCCAAGGTAGGCATCAACGGTACATGAACCGAGAACTTCCAGATGTACAAGCTGGATTCAGAAAAGGCAGAGGAAGCAAAGATCGAATTGCCAACATCTGCTGGATCATAATCGAAAAAGCAAGAGAGTTCCAGAAAACATCTACTGCTCCTTCATTGGCTATGCTAAAATCTTTGTATGTGTGGATCACAACAAAGTGTTGAAAATTCTTAAAGAAGTAATATCAGACCACCTCACCTGCCTCCTGAGCAATCTATATGCGGATCAAGAAGCAACAATTAGAACCAGACATAGAACAACACACTGGTTCCAAATTAGGAAAGGAGTACGTCAAGGCTGTATATTGTCAACCCTGCTTATTTAACTTATATGCAGAGTACATCATGGGAAATGCAGGGCTGGATGAAGCGTAAGCTGGAATATAGATTGCCAGGAGAAATATAGATCTCAGATATGCAGATGATACCACCCTTATGGCAGAAAGAAAAGAGGAACTAAAGTGCCTCTTGATGAAAGTGGAAGAGGAGAGTGAAAAAGTTGGCTTAAAACTCAACATTTAAAAAATGAAGACCATGGCACCAGCCCCATCACTTCATGGCAAATAGATGGGGAAACAATAGAAAGAGTGCCAGACCTTATTTTCTTGGGCTTCAAAATCACTGCAGATGGGGACTGCCGGCATGAAATTAAAAGACACTTACTCTTTGTAAGAAAAGCTATCACCAACCTAGACTTCATATTAAAAAGCAGAGATATTACTTTGCAACAAAGGTCCATCTAGTCAAAGCTGTGGTTTTTCCAGGAGTTGCATATGGATGTGAGACTTGGACCATAAAGAAAGCTTAGCGCTGAAGAATTGATGCTTTTGAACTGTGGTGTTGGAGAAGACTCTTGAGAGTCCCTCGGACTGCAGGAGATCCAACCAGTCAATCCTAAAGGAAATCAATCCTGAATATTCATTGGAAGGACTGATGTTGAAACTGAAGCTCCAATACTTTGGCCACCTGATGCGAAGAACTGACTCATTGAAAAGACCCTGATGCCAGGAAAATTGAAGGCAGGAGAAGGGGATGACAGAGGATGAGGTGACTGGATGCAATCACTGATCCAATGGACATAAGTTTGAGCAAGCTCTGGGAGTTGGTGATGGACAGGGAAGCCTGGCATGCTGCAGTCCATGAGGTCGAAAAGAGTTGGACACAACTGAGTGACTGAACTGAACTGAATAGCTGTCAATGTTGAATATCTTCTCCTTGCCTATTGGTCTACTGTATTTCTTCTTTGGAGTATCTTTTCATGCCTTCTGCCCCTTTTTTGACAGGGTTATTTTTTTGTTTGTTTGAATTGAATTGTGTGAGCTGTTCATATATTTTGGAAGTGAACCCTTGTCAGTTGCGTTATTTGCAAAGATTTTTCTCCCAGTTGGTGGGTTGTCTTTTCATTTTGTTATGGTTTCCTTTCCTGTGCAAAAGCTTTTAGGTTTGAATATGTCCTGTTTGTTTATTTTATTTTTGTTTATATTTCCTTGGAGACTAAACCTGAGAAAAGATTGCTAAGATTTATGTCAGAGAATATTTTGCCTATATTCTCTTCTAGGGGTTTTATGGTATCATATTTAAATCTTTAAGCCATTTTTAGTTTATTTTTGTGTATGGTGTGAGTTTGTGTTCTGGATTCACTGATATACATGAGGCTCTCCAGCTTTCTATACATCACTTGCTAAAAAGATTGTTTTTTCTCTATTGTATATTCTTGCCTTCTTTTTCAAAGACAGTAGGTTTATGAGTTTATTACTGGGCTCTCTGTTTTGTTCCATTGATCTTTATGTGTGTTTTTGTGCCAATAAAATGCTGTTTGACCATTTCAGCTTTGTAGTATTGCCTGAAGTCTGGAAGAGTTATGCCTCTCACTTTGTAGTTTTTCCTCAGAATTGCTTTGGAAATTCTGGGTCTTTCAATTCAGTTCAGTTCAGTTCAGTCACTCAGTTGTGTCTGACTCTTTGCGACCCCATGAATCGGAGCACACCAGGCCTCCCTGTCCATCACCAACTCCCGGAGTTCACTCAGACTCAAGTCCATCGAATCAGTAATGCCATCCAGCCATCTCATCCTCTGTCATCCCCTTCTCCTCCTGCCCCCAATCCCTCCTAGCATCAGAGTCTTTTCCAGTGAGTCAACTCTTCGCATGAGGTGGCCACAGTATTGGAGTTTCAGCTTCAGCATCATTCCCTCCAAAGAAATCCCAGGGCTGGTTTCCTTCAGAATAGACTGGTTGGATCTCCTTGCAGTCCAAGGGACTCTCAAGAGTCTTCTCCAACACCACAGTTCAAAAGCATCAATTCTTCATCGCTCAGCTTTCTTCACAGTCCAACTCTCACATCCATACATGACCACTGGAAAAACCATAGCCTTGACTAGACGGAACTTTGTTGGCAAACTGTCTCTACTTTTCAATATGCTATCTAGGTTGGTCAAAGCTATCTGGGTCTTTAATGGTTCCATATATATTTTAGGATTATTTGTTCTAGTTCTGTGAAAATTGTCATGGGTAATTTAATAGGGGTCACATTAAATCTGTAGATTGCTTCGGGCAGTGTGTCCATTTTAACAATATTCTTTCAATCCAAGGACATGTAGTATCTTCATTTGAATAACCTTCAATTTCCTTTATTAATATTTTACACTTTTCAGCATATGTCTTTCATATCCTTGGTCAGGTTTATTCCTAAGTATTTTTGATGCTATTTTAAAGGGTTTTTTTTTTTTTTTTTTTTTACATACACTTTAGGATATTTAATTGTTACTGTAAAGAAATGCAACTGATTTCT
This sequence comes from Bos javanicus, assembly GCF_032452875.1. Taxonomy (NCBI): domain Eukaryota; kingdom Metazoa; phylum Chordata; class Mammalia; order Artiodactyla; family Bovidae; genus Bos; species Bos javanicus. The sequence goes on along the minus strand of NC_083888.1, from coordinate 49,520,764 downwards.
GAATGTTAATCTTTTATCCTACTACCTTGCTGAATTTGTTTATCATTTCTAGCAGGATTTGTGTGGAATCTATGTATACTCTCATGTCTTCTGCATATAATGAAAAATTTACCTCTTCTCTTTGAATATCTTTTATTATTTGTCTTGTTTGATTGCCATGGCTAGACTTCTAATACTGTGTTGAATAGAAGTAGTGAGAGTGGGCATCCTTGGCCTTGTTCAAGACTTTAGTAGGAGGTCTTTCAGCTTTACACCACTGTATAATGTTCATTGTATTTTATAGAAATAGCTTGTATTTTATCCCCTCTATGCCCACTTTGGTAAGAGTTTATCATGAACGATGATAAGCATTTTTATCAAATACTTTTCCTTGATCTATTGAGATGATCCTGTGGTTTTTGTCTTTGTTGACATGGTGTATCACATTAATTGATAGGCGTATGTTAAACCATCTTTGTGACCCTGTGATGAATCATAGTCATGAGTAGCAAAATTTTCTGAAATCTATTTATTAACAGTAATCTAGACATTTAATAAGTATAAATAATAATTTGAAAAAAATGTATGCATGTACAATGACAAGATTGTCAGTTGTATTATTAACCTTAAAAGACTTTTTCAAATACTACTGTAGAAAACAGGCGAATGCTAAAAAATAATAGACAAAGAAAAAATCATCTCTAATTTGGCAATTAGAAGTATTTTTACTTTAATGGAGCTATTTGGCATTAATTAACATAATGGAAAAAGTAAACATGACTAAAGTAATACCTATATTCACTAAAATTCAAAGAAATTTGAAAAAATAAAATTTAAAAATTTTAAAGAACGTTTTTTTGGTAACCAGTTTATAAAAATTCTGAACTGAAAGCCAAATTCTGAAAGCAGAAAAAAATTCTGCTTTCATATAATTTCTGGCAAATGTGTACTTTCTTAATTTATTGGAGTGAGTAGAGAAAAATTGGGGTCACACAGAGTTGGACACAACTGAAGCGACTTAGCAGCAGCAGCAGCAGATAAAAATTTATATGATGTCCCTCTCCTTTTCCCAGTACTCAGTCCTCTGTGTCATAATAGTGTCATCTTCAGGTTTCTATCAGAAAGCAAGATGGGCTAATGCTTGTAAAAATTCTAATTAAGAGTGAAATATTTTGGAAGTCCAACAATAAGAATTTTCTTCAGTTGTTAGTACATTCATATAATAGATATGTTATTTTTAAATATTTTTTAAAATACACTATCTTAATAAGAATGATTAAGTGCTAAAAGTAAACATATAAGAAATAAGAGAAAGATGGTGATGACATTTTTAAAAATGGAAAGATGACTTTTTTAAAAATGGAAAAACAGTCACAAAATAATAATAAAAGTGATTTCTGGCTTAGTATAATAGCCATACAAAATATGATTTGAAATCTTTGGAAAAATAGCTGAATTTATACAAATAGTAGAAAACACCTAAATGTAATGTATTATCAACCGAAGAAACTAGTTTTGTAAAAAAAAGAAAAAAAAAAACAGATTATTCCTGTGGAAGATATTTGTCACTTTTTACCTATAGAACTTTAGCACACTAAAACATGTTTTCCAAAAGGTGAATGTGTTGATGTGTAAATTCAAATATATCACTATATACTGAACAAGAATCATAGATTTTAATAAATGAAACAAAATAGAGGTCTTTGAGAATAAAAAAAAAATACTTAAAATGTGAGAGATAATTGACTCCAATGGTCACTAAAACCAAATGTATTTTTAAAAATTCAAATATTTACTTTTATTTTCTTATTGAAATATAATTTATGTATAATATTACATTAGTTTTAGGTGTATAGCTAATATATTTTTGTTATTTTCCATTATACATTATTACAAGGCATTGAATATAGTTCCCTGTGCTGTACAGAAATCCTTATTTTTAATTTATTTTGTCTATAATGGTGTGTATCTGGTAGTCCCATGCTCCTAATTTACTCATCCACCCCCTTTTATATTTGATAGCCATAAGTTGTATTCTATATCTGTAAGTTTCTGTTTTGAATATAGATTATTTTATATTATTTTTAGATTCCACATATATGTAATATAATATTTATATTTCCTTGTCTGACTTCCTCCACTAAGTATGATAATCTCTGGGCCTATACATGTTATTGCAAATGACAATATTAATTTTTTTAAATGGCTGAGTAATAATCCATTGTATCCATATACCACTTCTTTATCCATTCACCTGCTGATGGACACTCAAGTTGCTTCTATATTTTTGATATTGTAAATAGTGCTGCAGTGGGTATTGGGGTGTATGTATATTTTTAATTATGGTTTTATCCAGATCACAAAAGTAATCACAAAAGTGTGATTACAGGATCAAATGGAAGGTCTATTTTTAGTTTTTTTTTAAGCAACCTCCATACTGTTATGCATAGTCAGTTCAGTTCAGTTCTGTCCTGCTCTTTGCAACCCCATGGACTGCAGCACGCCAGGCTTCCCTGTCCATCACCTACTACTGGAGTTTGCTCAAACTCATGTCCATCAGTTTGGTGATGCCATCCAACTATCTCACCCTCAGTCACCCCCTTCTCCTCCTGCCTTCAATCTTTCCCAGCATCAGGGTCTTTTCCAATGAGTCAGTTCTTTGCATCAGGTGGCCAAAGTATTGGAGCTTCAGCTTCAGCATCAGTCCTTTCAGTGAGTATTCAGGACTCACTGGATTTCCTTTAGGATTGACTGGTTGGATCTCCTTGCAGTCTAAGGGACTCTCAAGATTCTTCTCCAACACCACAGTTCAAAAGCATCAATTCTTCGGCACTCAGCTTTCTTTATAGTCCAGCTCTCATATCCATACATGACTACTGGAAAAACCATAGCTTTGACCAGACAGACCTTTGCTGGTAAAGTAATGTCTCTGCTTTTTCTATGCTTTCTGGGTTGGCCAAAGCTTTTCTTAAAAAGAGAGAGGATCTTTTAATTTCTTGGCTGCAGTCACATTCCACAGTGATTTTTGAGCCCAAGAAAATAAAATTATCTCACTGTTCCCATTGTTTCCCCATCTATTTGCCATGAAGAGATGGGACCATATTCCTTGACTTAGTTTTCTGAATGTTGAGTTTAAAGCCAGCTTTTTCACTCTCCTCTTTCACCTTCACCAAGAGGCTCTTTAGTTCCTCTTTGCTTTTTGCCATGAGCATGGTATCATCAGCATATCTGAACTTATTGATTTTTCTCCTGGCTGTCTTGATTCCAACTTGACCACCAACCAGCCTGGCATTTCGCATGATGTACTCAACCCACTCCAGTATTCTTGCCTGGAGAATCCCCATAGACAGAGGATCCTGGCGGGCTATAGCCCATGGAGTTGCAAAGAGTTAGACACAGCTAAGTGACTAACACACACACACACACACTCTGTATAGAAGTTAAATAAGTAGGGTGACAATATACAGCTTTGATGTGCTCTTTTCCCAGTTTTGAAGAAGTTCGTTTTCAATGTCCTGTTCTAACTGTCGCTTCTTGATCTACATGCAGGTTTCTCAGAAGGCAGGTGAGGTAGTCTGGTATTCCCATCTCTTGAAGAATTTTCCACAGTTTGTTGTGATCCACACAGTCAAAGGCTTTAGAGTAGTCAGTGAAGCTGAAGTAGATGTTTTTCTGGAATTCCCTTACTTTTTCTGTGATCCATCAGATATTGGCAATCTGATCTCTGGTTCTGCCTTTTCTAAGTCCACCTTGTACATCTGGAAGTTCTTGGTTCACATACTGATGAAGCCTGCTTGAAGGATTTTGAGCCTTACTTGGTAGTACATGAAATGAGCACAGTTATGTGATAGTTTGAACATTCTTTGGCATTGCTCTTCTTTGGGATTGGAATAAAAACTGAGCTTTTCCAGTCCAGTTTCAGCAGCCACTGCTGAGTTTTCCAAATTTGCTAGCATATTGAGTGAAGCAGTTTAACAGCATCATCTTTTAGGATTTGAGATAGCTCAGCTGGAATTCCTTCACCTCCACTAGCTTTATTCATAGTAATACTTCCTAAGGCCCACTTGACTTCACACTCCAGAATGTCTGGCTCTAGATAAGTGATAACACCGTCATGGTTATCTGGGTTATTAAACCCTTTTTTGTACAGTTCTTCTGTATTTTCTTGAGAGCTCCTCTAAATTCCATCTGCTTCTGCTTCTGTTAAGTCCATACCATTTCTGTTCTTTATTGTGCCCCTCTTTGCATGAAGTGTTCTCTTGGCATCTCTAATTTTCTTGAAGAGATCTTAATCTTCCCCATTCTATTGTTTTCCTCTATTTCTTTTCTCTATTACTTAATTACTCTATTACTTAAGAAGGCCTTTTTAAAAAATCTTTCCTTGCTATTCTTTGGAAGTCTGCTTTCAGATGGGTATTCTTTCTTTTTCTCCTCTGCTTTCACTTCTCTTCTTTCCTCAGCTATTTGTAAGGCCTCCTCAGACAACCACTTTGGCTTTTTGGATTTCTAGTTCTTGTTTGACTACCACCTCCCTATAATCTATTGAACCTTTCTGTCCATAGTTCTTCAGGCACTCTGTCTATCAGATCTAATCCCTTAAATCCATTTGTCACTTCCACTGTATAATCATAAGGGATTTGATTTAGGTCATACCTGAATGCCCTAGTTGTTTTCCGTACTTTCTTCAATTTAAGTCTTAAATTTGCAATAGGGAGTTCATGATCAGAACCATATCAGCAACCCATCTTGTTTTTGCTGACTTTATAGGTTCTTGATCTATGGCTGCAAAAAATGTGATCAATCTAATTTCAGTTTTGACCATCTGGTGATGTTCATGACAGTTGTCTCTTGTGTTGTTGGAGAGCGTGTTTGGTATGACAAGTGCATTCTCTTTGCAAAACCCTGTAAGCCTTTGCCCTGTTTCATCGTGCACTCCAAGGTCAAACATGCCTGTTACTCCAGGTATCTCTTGACTTCCTACTTTTGCATTCCAGTCCTCTATAATGAAAAGGACATCTTTTTTTTTTGGTTTTAATTCTAGGAGGTCATGTAGGTCATCAGAGAACTGTTCGACTTCATCTTCTTCAGCATTAGTGGTTGGAACATAGATTTGGATTACTGTAATATTGAATGGTTTTCCTTGAAAACAAACCGAGATCATTCTGTTATTTTTGAGATTGCACCCAAGTACTGCATTTCAGACTCTTTTGTTGACTATGATGGCTACTTCATTTCTTCTAAAAGATTCTTGCCCACAGTAATAGATATAATCAGTTCAGTTCAGTCACTCAGTCATGTCCGACTCTTTGTGACCTGCTGCATGCCAGGTCTCCCTGTCCATCACCAACTCCCAGAGTTTACTCAAACTCATGTCCGTCGCATCGGTGATGCCATCCAAACATCTCATCCTCTGTTGCCCCCTCTTACCTCCCACCTTCAATATAATGTCATCTGAATTGAATTTTCAATGATGGCCTTTCTTAAAGGTGTGAGGTAATACTTCATTGTAGTTTTAATTTGCAGTTGTCTGATACCCTCAGATATGCAGATGACACCACCCTTATGGCAGAAAGTGAAGAGGAACTAAAAAGCCTCTTGATGAAAGTGAAAGTGGAGAGTGAAAAAGTTGGCTTAAAGCTCAACATTCAGAAAACAAAGATCATGGCAACCGGTCCCATCACTTCATGGGAAATAGATGGGGAAACAGTGGAAACAGTGTCAGACTATTTTTGGGGCTCCAAAATCACTGCAGATGGTGATTGCAGCCATGAAATTAAAAGACGCTTACTCCTTGGAAGGAAAGTTATGACCAACCTAGATAGCATATTCAAAAGCAAAGACATTACTTTGCCAACAAAGTTCTGTCTAGTCAAGGCTATGGTTTTTCCTGTGGTCATGTATGGATGTGAGAGTTGGACTGTGAAGAAGGCTGAGCACCGAAGAATTGATGCTTTTGAACTGTGGTGTTGGAGAAGACTCTTGAGAGTCCCTTAGACTGCAAGGAGATCCAACCAGTCCATTCTGAAGGAAATCAGCCCTGGGATTTCTTTGGAGGGAATGATGCTGAAGCTGAAACTCCAGTACTGTGGCCACCTCATGCGAAGAGTTGACTCACTGGAAAAGACTCTGATGCTGGGAGGGATTGGGGGCAGGAGGAGAAGGGGATGACAGAGGATGAGATGGCTGGATGGCATCACTGACTCGATGGACTTGAGTCTGAGTGAACTCCGGGAGTTGGTGATGGACAGGGAGGCCTGGCATGCTGCGATTCATGGGGTCACGAAGAGTCGGACATGACTGAGCGACTGACCTGAACTGAAGTGATAATTAGGGATGTTGAGCATCTTTTTACATGTGTTTTGGTCATTTCTATGTCTTCTTCAGAGAAATGTCTTTTTAGATCTGCCTTTTTTTTTTTAATTGGGATTTTGTTTTGTTCTTTGTTATTGAACTATATGAGCTGTTTGTATATTTTGGAGATTAATTCCTTGTTCCATGATTTGCAAATATTTTCTGTCTTCTGTGTGTTGGTGTTTCATTTTGTTTATGCTTTCTTTTGCTGTGCAAAACCTTTCAAGCTTAAATAGATCTAATTTATTTTTATTTTTATTTGCATTACTCAGGATATGGGTCCAAGAAGTTAGGGCTACCACTTATGTCAGAGTGTCCAGTCTATGATTTCCTCTATGAGTTTTATAGTATATGATCTTACATTTAGGTCTCTAATCCATTTTGAGTTTATTTTTGTGTGTGGTGTTAGAGAATGTTTTAATTTCATTCTTTTATATGTAGCTGTCCAGTTTCCCAAGCATCATTTTTTTTAATATTTTGTTTTGGGATATAGCTGAATAACAATGTTGTGATAGTTTTGGGTGAACAGCAAAGGAACTCAGCCATACATATACCTGTATCCGTTCTTCCCTGAACTCCTCTCCTATCCAGGCTGCCACATAACATACAATGTTGTTTTATTTTGTGTTATACAGCAATGTGAATCATCTCTATATACATATATCCCCTCTTTTTTGTAGTTCTTTCCCATTTAGGTCACCATAGAGCATTTCCAAGAATTATTTCTCAATTAAAAATTTTAAAGGCAATGATTTGGAATAACTAGATACTGTTTATCAGTTCAAAATCAAATGATAATTTGCATAGCTATCTGCAGGGTGGTAATACTTGAATTTTTGTTAGCTACAGAGGTTTTTGAGAATTCTGAAAAAAGTTTTTTCCTTCCAAACTACTTATATTTGCCTCCCCACATGTATTGGAATTATATCAATTTAGTGGATTTTATGAGTCCTTGGCAAACTTATATATTGCTTTTTAAAAATATTATTATTTTTGTTTTTTTTTTAAATTGGAGGATAATTGCTTTACAATCCTGTGTTCATCTCTCCCATACAACAATAGGAATCTGTCATAATTATATATGTATCCATCATAATTATATATATAATATATAATATTATATATAATACATATATTATACATATTGAATATTATATAATTAAATATTATATTGTATTGAATATTAATATAATATTAATATATTGTATTATATTGAATATTAATATAATATCAATATGTTATATTATAATTATATTAGTAAATTAATTATAATTTAATAATATATATCAATGTATAATTTATATTTTATATATTATATTACTAATATATTATATCATATACTATATATATATATATATCTCCCCTCCTTCCTGGGATTCCCCCGCCATCCCACCCCTCTAGCTCATCACAGAGTACTGGGCTGGACTCCCTGTGATGTATATCACAGCTTCCTGCCAGTTATTTACTCAGCTTCCCTGGTGGCTCATATGGTAAAGCATCTGCCTACAATGTGGAAGACCCGGGTTCAATCCCTGGGTTAGGAAGATCCCCTGGAGAAGGAAATGGCAACCACTCCAGTATTCTTGCCTGTAAATCCCATGGACGGAGGAGCCTGGCAGGCTACCGTCCATGGGGTCACAAAGAGTCAGACTCAACTGAGCAACTTCAGCTGCTGCTGCCAGTTATTTATTTATACATGATAGTGTGTGTGTGTATATATATATATATATATATGTGTCAATACTGCTTTCTCATATGTCCTACCCTTTCTGTCCCTCACTATGTCTGCAAGTCCATTCTCTATGACTGCATCTCCATTTCTTCTCTGTAAATAGGTTCATCACTAATTTTTCTAGATTCCGTATATATATGTGTTAATATATGTTATTGGTTTTTCTCTTTCTGACTGTATAACAAGCTCTAGGTTCATCTGCCTCACTACAGCTGACTCAAATTCATTCCTTTTTATGGCTAAGTAATATTACATTGTATATATGCACCGTATCTTCTTTATCCACTCATCTATCAATGGACATCTAGGTTGCTTCTGTATACTGGCTATTGTAAATAAAGCTGCAATGGGTCAGGATATGGGTCCAAAAAGTTAGGCTATTGTAAATGAAGCTGCCATGAAAAAGGGGTACATGTGTCTTTTTGAATTGTAGTTTTCTCAGGGTATATGCCCAGTAGTGGGCTTGCTGAGTCATATGGGAGTTTTAGTCCTAGTTTTTTTTTTTTTTTTAAATTTTATTTTATTTTTAAACTTTACATAATTGTATTAGTTTTGCCAAATATCAAAATGAATCTGCCACAGGTATACATGTGTTTCCCATCCTGAACCCTCCTCCCTCCTCCCTCCCCATACCATCCCTCTGGGTCATCCCAGTGCACTAGCCCCAAGCATCCAGTATCATGCATCGAACCTGGACTGGCAATTCATTTCTTACATGATATTTTACATGTTTCAATGTCATTCTCCCAAATCTTCCCACCCTCTCCCTCTCCCACAGAGTCCATAAGACTGTTCTATACATCAGTGTCTCTTTTGCTGTCTCATACACCGGGTTATTGTTACCATCTTTCTAAATTCCATATATATGCATTAGTATACTGTATTGGTGTTTTACTTTCTGGCTTACTTCACTCTGTATAATAGGCTCCAGTTTCATCCACCTCATTAGACCTGATTCAAATGTATTCTTTTTAATGGCTGAGTAATACTCCATTGTGTATATGTACCACAGCTTTCTGATCCATTCATCTGCTGATGGACATCTAGGTTGCTTCCATGTCCTGGCTATTATAAACAGTGCTGCGATGAACATTGGGGTACACGTGTCTCTTTCCCTTCTGGTTTCCTCAGTGTGTATGCCTAGCAGTGGGATTGCTGGATCATAAGGCAGTACTATTTCCAGTTTTTTAAGGAATCTCCACACTGTTCTCCATAGTGGCTGTACTAGTTTGCATTCCCACCAACAGTGTAAGAGGGTTCCCTTTTTTCCACACCCTCTCCAGCATTTATTATTTGTAGACTTTTGGATCGCAGTCATTCTGACTGGTGTGAAATGGTACCTCATAGTGGTTTTGATTTGCATTTCTCTGATAATGAGTGATGTTGAGCAAAGAGGACACTAATAGATTGAGAAATATACCATGTTCATGGATTGGAAGAATCAATATAGTGAAAATGAGTATACTACCCAAAGCAATTTATAGATTCAATGCAATCCCTATCAAGCTACCAACAGTATTCTTCACAGAGCTAGGACAAATAATTTCACAATTTGTATGGAAATACAAAAAACCTCGAATAGCCAAAGCGATCTTGAGAAAGAAGAATGGAACTGGAGGAATCAACCTACCTGACTTCAGGATCTACTACAAAGCCACAGTTATCAAGACAGTATGGTACTGGCACAAAGACAGAAATATAGATCAATGGAACAAAATAGAAAGCCCAGAGATAAATCTATGCACATATGGACAACTTATCTTTGACAAAGGAGGCAAGAATATACAATGGACTAAAGACAATCTCTTTAACAAGTGGTGCTGGGAAATCTGGTCAACCACTTGTAAAAGAATGAAACTAGAACACTTTCTAACACCATACACAAAAATAAACTCAAAATGGATTAAAGATCTCAACGTAAGACCAGAAACTATAAAACTCCTAGAGGAGAACATAGGCAAAACACTCTCTGACATACATCACAGCAGGATCCTCTATGACCCACCTCCCAGAATATTGGAAATAAAAGCAAAAATAAACAAATGGGACCTAATTAACCTTAAAAGCTTCTGCACATCAAAGGAAACTATTAGCAAGGTGAAAAGACAGCCTTCAGAATGGGAGAAAATAATAGCAAATGAAGCAACTGACAAACAACTAATCTCAAAAATATACAAGCAACTCCTCCAGCTCAACTCCAGAAAAATAAATGACCCAATCAAAAAATGGGCCAAAGATCTAAATAGACATTTCTCCAAAGAAGACATACAGATGGCTAACAAACACATGAAAAGATAGTCCTAGTTTTTTAAGGAATCTCCATACTGTTCTCTGTAGGAGCTGTATCAATTTACATTCCCAATAACAGTGCAGTAGGGTTCCCTTTTCTCCATCTTCTCCAGCACTTATTATTTGTAGTTTTATTGATGATGGCCATTCTGATTGGGGAGCACCATTAATTGAAGAGAACCTTTTCTACATTGTACATCTTTGCACTCTTTGTCATAGACTAGTTGACTATAGGTGCGTGGGTTTATTTATGGGCTGTCTATCCTATTCTGTGGATGTATTAATCTGTTTTTATGCCAATACCATGCTGTTTTGATTACACAGTTTTTAGTGTAGCTGAAGGACCTGATTCCTCCAGCTCCATTTTTCTTTCTCAAGATTGCTTTGAGTATTTGGGGTCTTTTGTGTTTCCATACAAATTTTAGAGTTTTTTTGTTCTAGTTCTGTGAAAAATTACATTGGTAGTTGAAGAGTGGTAGCATTGAATCTGTAGATTGCCTTAGGCAGTATAGTCACTTTGATAGTATTGATACTTCCAGTCCAAGAACATGTTATATCTTTCCATCTGTTTGTGTCACCTTTGAATACTTTCATCAATGTCTTACAGTTATTAGAGTACATGTTTTTGTCTCCTTAGGTAGGTTTATTTCTAGGTATTTTATTCTTTTTGATGTAGTGGTAAATGGCATTGTTTCTTTAATTTCTCTTTCTGATCTTTTATTGTTAGTGTATAGAAATGCAAGAGATTTTTGTGTACTAATTTTGTTATCCTGAAACTTTACCAAATTCATTGATGAACCCTAGTATTTTTCTATTATAGTAATGCCTTTAGGATTTTCTATGCATTGTATTATGTCATCTACAAACTGTAACAGTTTTACTTCTTGTCCAATTTGGATTCCTTTTATTTCTTTAATTCTTTGATTGTCTAAGATAGGACTTCCAAAACTATGTTGAATACTGATGATAAGGATGGACATCCTTATCATGTTTCTGATCATGGAGGAAATGCTTTCAGCTTTTCACTATTGATTATGATGTTAGCTGTGGGTTTGTTTTATATGGCCTTTATTATATTGAAGTAGGTTCCCTCCATGCCCACTTTCTGGAGAGTCTGTTTATCATAAATAAATTTTGAATTTTAACAAAAGCTTTATCTGCCTCTGTTGAGATGATCCTATGTTTTTTAATTCTACACTTTGTTAATGTGTATCATATGGGTTGATTTGTGGATATTGAAAAAGCCTTGCTTTACTGGAATAAATACTATTTGATCGTGATGCATGAACCTTTTAATGTGTTGTTGGATTCAGATTGCTAGTATTTCTTGAGAATTTTGCATCAATGTTCATCTTATATTGCCCTGCAATTTTTCTTTTTTGTGGTAATTTTGTCTTATTTTGATACCAGGGTGATGATTACCTCACATAATAAAATTGAAAGTGTCCCTTCCTCTGCAGTTTTTGGGAATAGTTTCAATACGCTGGATTAAATCATTCCTCTCTAAATATTTGTAGAAATTTGCCTGTGAAGCCATCTGGTCCTGAACTTTGGTTGTTTACATTTTTAATCACAATGTCAGTGTCCTTCTTCTGTTCATATTTTCTATTTTTCCCTAGTTCAGCTTTGGGAGATTGTATCTTTAATAATTTGTCCTCTTTTGCTCAGTTGCCCAGTTTATTGACATACAGTTGTGTTTAGTTGTCTGTAGTAGTTTCTTGTGGTCTTTTTATTTCTGTGATGTTGGTTGTAACTTCTCCTTTTTCATCTCTAATTTTATTGATCTCAGGCCCTTTCCCTTTTTTCTTGATGAGTCTTGCTAAACAATTATCAAATTTATCTGTTCAAAGAACCAACTTTTAAGTTTAATTGGTCTTTTCTATTGTTTTCTTAGTTATATTTCATTTATTTCTGCTCTGATCTATATTGTTTATTTCCTTCTATTAACTTTCAGGTTTTTTTGTTCTTTTTTCTCTATTGCTTTAAGTGTAAGGTTACGTTGTTTATTTGAGATTTTTCTTTTTGCCCAAGGTAAGATTTTATTGCTATAAACTTCCCACTTAGAATTTCTTTTGCTACATCCCATTGGTTTTGGATCATCATGTTTTCATTTTCATTTGTCTCTAGATTTTTCTTTTTAATTTGCTTTTTGATTTGTTCACTGATCCATTCGTTGTCTTGTAGCATATTATTTAGCCTCCACTTTGTGTTTTTTGCAGTTTTTTTTTTCTTATACTTAATATCTAATCTCATAGTGTTGTGGTCAGAAGAGATACTTGATACGATTTCAATTTTCTTAAATTTACCATGGCTTGCCTTGTGACCCAGCATGTTGTCTATTCAAAAGAACGGTTCCTGTGTATTTGAAAAGGATGTGCATTCTGGAGCTTTTGGATGGAATGCTTTATAAATATCAATTAAGTACATTAAGAATTGATGCTTTTAAACTGTGATGTTGGAGAAGACTCTTGAGAGTCCCTTGGACTGCAAGGAGATCCAACCAGTCCATTCTAAAGGAGATCAGCCCTGGGTATTCTTTGGAAGGAATGTTGCTAAAGCTGAAACTCCAATACTTTGGCCACCTCAGGCGAAAAGTTGACTCATTGGAAAAGACTCTGATGCTGGGAGGGATTGGGGGCAGGAGGAGAAGGGGATGACAGAGGATGAGATGGCTGGTCGATGGACGTGAGTTTGAGTGAACTCCAGGAGTTGGTGATGGACAGGGAGGCCTGGCATGCTGCAATTCATGGGGTCGCAAAGAGTGGGACACGACTGAGCGACTGAACTGAACTGAAAGTACATCCGGTCTAATGTTTCATTTAAGGCCTTATTGTTTTTCTGTTTGGATGATCTGTCCATTGATGAAAGTGGGTGTTACCCCCCACTATTATTATCTTACTCTTAATTTCTCCTTTTATGGCTGTTAACATTTGCCTTATGTATTGATTTGTTCCTATGTTCAGTACAAATATAATTACATTTGTTATATCTTCTTCTCGAGTTGATCCCCTGATCGTTATGTGGTTTCCCTCTTTTTCTAATAGTATTTATTTTAACGTTTATTTTATTTGATATGAGTATTGCTACTCCAGCTTTCTTTTGATTTCCATTTGCATAGAATACTCTTTTTTCTATCCCCTCACTTTTCGTTCGTATGTGTCCCTTGATCTGAAGTGGGTCTCTTGTAGAGAGTGTATTTGTGAGTCTTGTCTTTTATCAATTCATCCAGTCTGTGTCTTTGGTTGGAGCCCTTAATCTGTTGACATCTAAAGTAATTATTGATATGTGTGTTCTTATTGCCATTTTGTTTGATGTTTTGGATTTTTTGGTAGATCTTTCTTCTTCCCTTTCTCTTTTTTCCTCTTGTTATTTGATGACGAACTTTAGTGTTGTGTTTCAATTCCTTTTTTTTTTCTGTATATGTATTTAATGTAGATTTTCTGTTTTCTGATTTTATGGGGAAAAAATCTACAATTTCTAATGTAAAATTTCAGATTTCAGTAGTTACCATGAGGTTTTGATGTAGCAGTCTATATAAATACATGATTCATCTGTACTGATCAACACTGATCTCTTAGTTTCTAATGTATTTTAAATATTTTGCATTGGTACACTTCTACTCTGAAAATTACTGATTTTTATACCATATATATATGTGGATGATTTCTTCCCTTTACTGTGTGTTTGTCTTAACCACTGACTTTCCCCATTTTATAATTTTCTTCTAGTTGTGGCCTTTTCTTTTCCACCTAGAGAAGTTCCTTTAGCCTTTGTTGTAAAACTGGCTTGGTGGTCCTGAATTCTTTTAGCTTTTACTTGTCTGTAAAGATTTTTATTTCTCTGTCAAATCTTAATGAGAGCCTTCACTGAGTATAGTTGTGTTGGTTGTATGTTCTTTTTCCTTTAATCAGTTTAAACATACCATGCCACTGCCTCTGGCCTTCAGAGTTTCTGCTGAAAAATCAGCAGAAAATCGTATGGGGATTCTTTTGTATGCTATTTATTGCTTTTCTCTTGCTGCTTTTAATATTTTTTCTTTGAAATTATTTTTGTTTACATTTGATTAATGTGTGTCTTAGTGTGTTCCTCCTTTTTTAATCGTATATGGGACTTTCTGCACTTCCTGGACTTGGGTGATGGTTTCCTTTTCCATGAATTTTTCAGCTATTAGCTCTTCAAATATTTTTTCAGGCCCTTCATCTCTCTCTCCTTCTGGAACCCCTGTGTTGCAAATGTTGATGCATTTACTGGTGTCCCACAGATCTCTCAGACTGCCTTCATTTCTTTTCATTCTTTTTTCTTTATTCTGTTCCATGGCAGTGATTTTCCCCATTCTTTCTTCCAGCTCAATTACCCATTCTTCTCTTTCATTTATTTTATTAATTCCTTCTAGTGTATCTTTCGGAGAAGGCAATGGCACCCCACTCCAGTACTCTTGCCTGGAAAATCCCATGGATGGAAGAGCCTGGTCGGCTGCAGCCCATGGGGTCACTGAGGGTCGGACACGACTGAGCAACTTCACTTTCACTTTTCACTTTCATGCATTGGAGAAGGAAATGGCAACCCACTCCAGTGTTCTTGCCTGGAGAATCCCAGGGACAGGGGAGCCTGGTGGGTTGCCATCTATGGGGTTGCACAGAGTCAGACACAACTGAAGCGACAGCAGCAGTGTATCTTTCATTTAAATCATTGTATTCTTCAACTCTGCTTGTTATTTACATTTTCTAACTTTATGTTTTCTAATTCTTCTTTAAATTTCTTGTAATTTCTCACACACTACACCCATTCTTTTTTTGAAATATTGGGTAATCTTCATGATCATTTCTATGAAGTCTTTCACTGATAGACTGCCTGTCTTCACATCACTTAGTTGTTCTCCTGAGCTTTTATCTTGTTCCTTCATCTGGAACACATTCCTCTGCTGTCTCATTTTGTCTAAATTTCTGTATTTGCAGACTTAGTTCCAGAGGCTGCTAGATTGTATTAATAGTATTCTTGCTTCTGGTGTCTGCCCCTTGATGTGTGAGGCTGGTCTAGAGGCTTGTGGAGGCCTCCTAGGGGGAAGAATGGTGCCTGTCCACTGGTGGGTGGAACTGGGTCTCAGCCTTCTCTGTGCAGGACTCTGTCAAGGAGTATGTCTGGAGGTGCCTTTGGGCTAAGGATGTCATTATGCAGCCTGTCTGCTGATGGGTGGGACTGTGTTCCTGTCTTCTTTGTTGTTTGACCTGAGATATCCCAGTACTGGGGCCTACAGGCTGTTGGGTCCAGCCAGGTCTTGGTGCTGCTGGCCCAAGCAATATCTCTGCTTTCTGGAGAGTTCATATAGCTAAACACTCCCCCAAAACTCCACCACTGATATCCCTGTTCCCTGAGAGAACCACAACCACACCACACTTTTCATGAGACCACCCCCGCCCCCCCAAGACCCACAGGTAGGTCTAGCCCAGGTTCTTATGTAGTCATTGCTTTTATCCTGGGTCCCGGTACATGTGAGACCTTCTGTGTGCCCACCAAGAGTGGAGTCTTTGCTTCCCCCAGTCCTGTAGAACTCCTGCAGTCAAGTCCTACTGGCCATTAAAGCCAAATGCTTTGGAGGGATTCTCCCAGGGTCAGACCCTGAGGCCGGGAGCCTAACATGGGGCTCAGAACTCTCACTTCTGTGGGAGATCTTCTGAGATATAATTATTCTCCATTTTGTAGACAATAGCCAATCAGGAGTCAGTTGTGTTTTTTTGTCTGTGCTTATGAAAGGAGATAAGCCTGAGGATCTTCTACTTTATCATCTTTTTCACCCACCAAATGATTATTGTTCTAAATGACATATCTTGATATTCATCAGCCAGGGAAATGTGGTAATTCCATTTCTGCTTTTTGTCTGATCCCCTTAATCATCACATTGGTTTTGCAGATGCTGAGCCACCCTTGTGACCCTAGAATCAAATGCTCAAAATGTTCTTATAGTCAGGAATGTACACAATAAAATATTATTAATCTATGAGCAGCCATATACACACACCAAAATAAAGAGAGTTATATAAAAAGGATAATGCCCC
This sequence comes from Bos javanicus, assembly GCF_032452875.1. Lineage (NCBI taxonomy): Eukaryota > Metazoa > Chordata > Mammalia > Artiodactyla > Bovidae > Bos > Bos javanicus. The sequence goes on along the minus strand of NC_083888.1, from coordinate 49,504,360 downwards.
TGTTGTTGGCTTGGATATAATAGACTTCACATAATGAGTGAAAATATACATTATTTTCCAAATCAGGAAAGGAGTACATCAAGGCTGTATACTGTCACCCTGCTTATTTAACTTATATGTAGACTACATAATGAAAAATGCTGGACTGGATGAAGCACAAACTGGAATTAAGATTGCCAGGAGAAATATCAATAACCTAGATATGCAGATGACACCACGTTTATGGCAGAAAGTGAAAAAGAACTGAACAGCCTCTTGATGAAAGTAAAAGAGGAGAGTGAAAAAGTTGGTTTAAAACTCAGCATTCAGAAAACTAAGATCATGGCATCTGGTTCCATCACTTCATGGCAAATGGATGAGAAACAAGGGAAAAAGTGACAGACTTTATTTTGGGGGCAGATGGTGATCGCAGCCATGAAATTAAAAGACGTTTACTCCTTGGGAGAAAAGCTATGACCAACCTAGATGGCATCTTAAAAAGCAGAGACATTACTTTGCCAACAAAGGTCCATCTAGTCAGAGCTAGGTTTTTCCAGTAGTCATGTATAGATGTGAGAGTTGGATAGTAAAGAAAGCTGAGTGCTGAAGAATAAATGCTTTTGAACTGTGCTGTTGTAGAAGACTCTTGAGAGTCCCTTGAACTGCAAGGAGATCCAACCAGTCCATTCTAAAGGAGGTCAGCCCTGGGTGTTCTTTGGAAGGAATGATGCTAAAGCTGAAACTCCAGTACTTTGGCCGCCTCATGCAAAGAGTTGACTCATTGGAAAAGTCTCTGATGCTGGGAGGGATTGGGGGCAGGAGGAGAAGGGGATGACAGAGGATGAGATGGCTGGATGGCATCACTGACTTGATGGACTTGAGTTTGAGTGAACTCCAGTAGGTGGTGATGGACAGGGAGGCCTGGCATGCTGCGATTCATGGGGTCGCAAAGAGTCGGACATGACTGAGCAACTGAACTAACTGAACTATCATAGAAATGTGTTGGTATCTAAAAATAAACACACAAGAATATCTACAACGGAATTGTTTGTAGTTGTAAATACATAGAAGCAAAGTGATTGCACTTCACTTAAGAGAATAATTAATTAGGATAGATTTACACTGTGTAATATGATTCTATTAAAAATATATGCTTGCAAGACTACTTTCCACAAGGAGTACTTTCTACAAAGTATTGTTGAGTAAGATGTGTCTAGAAGAATATTTATTCCTTTAAGGTGAGTATCTGGAGAGTCTACGAAGGTTGCAGCTGAAAAACCAACATCAGGATAACTCAGATGTACATTATTCCATAGTTCTGCTTCTAAATATAAAGGAACAAAGAACTTTATCTCTGTGATAACACCAAGAAAAATCTAGAAAACACAAAAACCATATTCATCTGTTGGAATATTGAAGAGTAGTAGTGGACTCAAAAAAGCTTTGATAAACTGATCTCCATAGAGAGCTCCTTGAGCAGTCAGGAGCTTCCTTCAGCAACTTCTGGGGAGACACTAGGTCTGGGTTTAGAAATACCTACTAATGATCCAGACACTGTATCCGTGGGGGAATAGTTTGGCAAGATATTGGCAACCATTGAGCTGGGAGAAATGACTAGAGTCTAAGAAATCTCAAATGCTGCAAAAATTCTTCGTATAACAATCTTCCTGATCCCACTCCTTCCCAATATCACTGAGATAAAGGCAGTGAAGTTGAGAGTGCAAAGACAAATAACTTACGTTTATAGAAATAACTTATTTGAAAATTTCTAACAACCATTTTCCCCTTAAGGGGTAACAGCCTTGTCATGGCAAACCACTCCAGTATACTTGCCATGAGAACCCAATGAACAGTATGAAAAGACAAGAAGTTATGACACTAGAAGATGAACCAGGTTAGAAGATGTCCAATATGCTACTAGGGATGAGTGGAGGCCAATTACTAGAGCTCCAGAAAGAGAGAAGCAACTGGGCCAAAGTGAAAATAATGCTCAGTTGTGGATGTGTCTGGTGGTGAAAGTAAAGTCTGATGCTGTAAAGAATAATATTGCATAAAAACCTGGAATGTTAGGTCCATGAATTAAGGTAAACTAGATGTGGTCAATCAGGAAATGGCAAGATTGAACATAGATAGCCTAGGAATCAATGAACTAAAATAGATGGGAATGGGTAAATTTAATTCCAATAACTAATATATCTACTACTGTGGGCAAGAATATCTTAGAAGAAATGGAGTAGCCCTCATTGTCAATAAAAGAGTCTGAAAGCCTATAATTGGGTACAACCTCAAAAATGATAGAATGATCTCAGTTTGTTTCCAAGGCAAACCATTTAGCATCACTGTAATCCAAATCTATGCCCCAACCATTGATGTTGAAGAAGCTAAGGTTGACCAGTTATATGAAGACATACAAGACCTTCTAGAACTAACACCCCACCCCCCCAACAAACAAAGATGTCCTTTTCATTATAAGGGATCAGAATGCAAATGTAGGAAGTCAAGAGATACCCAGAATAACGGACAATTTTTTCCTTGAAGTTCAAAATGAAAAAGTCAAAGGCTAACAGTTTTGTCAAGAGAACACACTGGTCATAGCAAATACCCTTTTCCAACAACCCAAGAGATGACTCTACATTTGGACATCACCACATGTTAATACCAAAATCAGATGATTATGTTCTGTGCAGCCAAAGATAGAGAAAGATAGCTAACTCTGTACAGTTAGCAAAAATAAGGCCTGGGGCTGAATTTGGTTCAGATCATCAACTCCTTATTATAAAATTCAGACTTAAATTGAAGAAAGTAGGGAAAACCACTAGGCAATTCAGGTATGATCTAAATCAAATCCCTTATGATTATACAGTATAGGTGACAAATAGATTCAAGGGATTAAATCTGGTAGACAGGGAACCTGAAGAACTGTGGACAGAGGTTCATAATATCATACAGAAGGTGGTGACCAAAACCATCCCAAAGGAAAAATAAATGCAACAAGGCAAAGTGGTTGTCTGAGGAGGCTTTACAAACAGCTGAGGAAAGAAGAGAAGTGAAAGATAAAGGAAAAAGGGAAAGATATACCCAACTGGATGCAGAGTTCCAAAGAATAGCAAGGAGAGATAAGAAAGCCTTAAGTGAACAATGCAAAGAAATAGAGAAAAACAAGAGAAGAGGAAAGACTAGAAATCTCAAGAAAATTGGAGATAAGGCAACATTTCATGGAAGGATGGGCATGATAAAGGACAGAAACTTTACTAAACAGAAGCAGAAGAAATTAAGAAGTGGCAAGAATACACTGTATTAGTACTTAGTAATCCACTTTGTGCATCCACTGTGGTTTTTGGAGAGCAGGTCTTAGTCTAAGGAAAAAGGGAGAGAGAAGGAGGGAGGAAGAAAAAAAGAAACTTTTTTTTTTTCCATACACAATAAAATATATCCTAGGGGTAATAGGTGAATTCAGCAAGTTCTTAGGATTAGAGATCAATATAAAAATCAATTATATTCTACACAGTGGCAGCAAACAATTGGAAAATAAAATTTATAAATCAGTGCCATTTACAATATCATAAAGATAAAACACCTAGGGATATATATAATGAAAGCTGAGCAAGAACTCTACTCTGAAAACTACAAAACTTTGGGAGAAATTTTAGAGGACCTACATGAATATTGTAAATATATCAATTTTCTCTAATTTAATCAAATGTAATAAATTACAATCAATATGCTGCTAGGCTCTTCTGTGATTACTGACAAACTAGGACTAAAAAAAAACGTACATGCTGCAAAGAATCTAGATAGAAGAGTCAAATATTATTGAAAAAGAAAAGGAAAATTTGAGGATTTATATTTCTTGACTTCAAGATTTACCATAAAGCTACTGAAACCAAGTCTGTGGTGTGGGCATAATAAAATGAACAAACAGATTAGTGGAACAAAAGATATTCCAAAAATAGCTCTGCATAATTACAAACAAAGATTCAATTAGAGAAAAATTACCCATGCAAAGATATGAAAAATGTATATTCATTGTTTTTTGTAGGAATGATGAATAATCTGGTGTGCTTTCATTATTAAGCCTTGTCCTGTTAGAATTGTTTTGCTAAGTGCAAATGATAAAATATACTACGCAGTCCCTTTTTTTCAGGAACTCCCATACAAAGGGAGGAAAAGATATGAGGGGAATTATACATAGTGTTATGAAATATTCTGTTAAATTTTTGAAAAATTCCTAGGAAAATTTTAAATTCTTGAAAAATTCTATTTAACTACAATTTATATGAAAACAGAAAAATTCTATTAAAACTAACTACAATTTATATGAAAATAATGAGAAAACAGCAATTAATATGTATCAATTTCTTGCAAGTTTGTGAAGATTTTGTTAGGTGAACAGGTTGAGTTTGATGACAGGGAGGATCACTCAGAAGAAATTACAGTTGACCCTTGAACAACATGGGTTTGTACTGCATGGGTTCAATTATGCATGATCTTCTTTCAATAAGTATACAGTTGTACCTCAGTATCTGCTGGTGCCAAGCTGGCAGATATTGAGGGTCTCAACTTAAAAAATAGTGACAGCCTCAAAGTTAAGTTATGTTTTATTCAGTGGGAATTTTTAGGACTTCAATCAAAACTGCTCCTAAGAGACAAGGGGAGAAGCCAGGTTATATACAAGGTTTGCAACAAAGGACAGGTAATCTGAACATCAAAAGATTATTGTTAATTGGAGAAAACCAGATATCTCAAGTTAAGATATCTCAAGTTTAGCACTTTTCTGTATATGGGAAGATAAAGAGTATGGGCTCACTGAAATCCTTCCCTTCATATGTGTATCAGCTATCCTGGGCCAGTATCCTGTGTTTTTTTCCATCCTGAGCTCCCTTGAGGCTCACTGTAGGGGGTGGCTGCAGTCTGATGGCTGCCAAATTGCAGGTATTCTTCTCCTTCCTGAGTATCCTTAGGGATCATATTGGAGGGCTGTCATTTCTGATGACCGTGACATCCTTATTTACTGATATAACAGAAACTATTTCATTTCACAATGGTCAACTGTATTCATTGCCCTGTAGCTAATTTATACAAAGGACTTGAGCATACATGGATTTTGGTATACAGTGTGGCTCCTAGAACCAATCCCCTGTGGATACGGAAGGACACCTGTATAGGTGAAGAGTGAATGCTTGAACAAGCGTGTGGGTATATTCATGAAACTACTGGCAGTCGGCATGGCTGCAAGAGGTAGGCTTGAGAGTGAAAGTGAAAGTCGGACCAGATGATCAATTTCCTAATGTTTCAGAGTTCTTTAATGGATATTTCATGCTTTACATGCACTTCCCTAGTGGTTCAGATGGTAAAGAATCTGCCTGCAATGCAGGAGACCCGGGTTTGATCCCTGGATCTTCCCTGGAGAAGGGCATGTCAGCCCATTCCAGTATTCTTGCCTAGAGAATTCCATGGACAGAGGAGCCTGGCGGGCTACAATCCATGGGTTTGCAAAGAATTGGACACAGGAGAAGGCGATGGCACCCCACTCCAGTACTGTTGCCTGGAAAATCCCATGGATGGAGGAGCCTGGTAGGCTGTAGTCCATGGGGTCGCGAAGAGTCGGACATGACTGAGCGACTTCCCTTTCACTTTTCACTTTTCACTTTCATGCATTGGAGAAGGAAATGGCAACCCACTCCAGTGTTCTTGCCTGGAGAATCCCAGGGACGGGGGAGCCTGGTGGGCTGGTGTCTATGGGGTCACACAGAGTTGGACACGACTGACGAGACTTAGCAGCAGCAGCAGTAGAGCAACTAGCACTCATTTCCCTGCTTTACATATTTGGGACCAGGCTTGGGGAATTTTGGTGCATGTTGTTATGGATTGTTATGTCTTCTTTAACTCTTATCATTATGAAATGCCCTTCTTAATCCCTCATACATTTCCTTTTCTAAAGTGTGTTTTGTCTGAAAGGAGCATAGCTTCTCCAGCTCTGTTTCACATTAATATATCACCCTCCCATCTCTTTACTTTAAACCTGAGTCTTTATAAAGTGAGTTTCTTATAGACAATATATTTTGTCTATATATGTTGTTATTTTTTACACTGTGACAATCTAATATATTTTCTAATATATTTAGAAAATTTACATTTTACTGACCAGGGTTCAGTGGCAATAAACTCCCTGTTGTTTTTGTCTCAGAAAGTTTTTTTCTTTAATATCCTGCAGTTTTGAAGAATAATGTCACTAGATTAGACTCCTGAATTGCCAAGTTTTTTTTTCTTTCAATATTTTAAATATTTTATTCCTTTCTCTTCTTGCTCACATAGTTTCTGTTGAGAAATTTGCTGTTATTCTTATTTCTCCATAGTTAAGATGATCTTTTTTCTGCTGGTTTTTTTTCACGATGTTGTTTTAAGTTGACTCATAGCTCTTGGATGTTCTGGGAGGTTTTTCTCTTTGCATTTCAGTTTACTGACTTCTTATGGATCTATCTTCAGGCTTATCGATTCTTTCCTCATTTGTGTCCAGTCTCCTGATAAAATTATCAAAGATATTCTTAATTTTAATTACTGTATTTTTTATTTCTAGCATTTAAAAATTCGTGCTTAGCGTTTCTATTTCTCTGTTCACATTACTCAGCCTTTTTGTTGTTTACATTTTCCATGGAAGCTTTTAATATATTAATCATAGTTATTTTAAATTTTTTACCATCTAATAACTCCAGTATTTGTGACATATCTAATCCTGGTTCTGATAATTGCTTTGTCTCTTCAGTCTATGTGTTTTCTTGCCTTCTTGCATGACTTGTAACTTTTTGTTGAATGATGGACATGATGTATTGGATAATAGGAACAGGGATAAATAGGCCTTTAGTTTGAGGACTTCTGTTAACTTAGCTAGGGGTTGGGCTGTGTTTAGGTATTGTAGGTGCCATAGGCTTTGAAATTCCTCCAGTTTACTTGTTTTTGTTTCTCCTATCACCTTTAGGTCCTTGTTAAGAACTTCTATTTAGATAGTCTCTATTCTGCAGTTTTTTCAGCTGTAATCCAAGGTATAATTAGCTGGAGCCCTGCTAATGTGGTGGTAAGACGTGGAAATAGGAAAGCTTCCCATGTTCTTGTCAACTAAAAAATATAGTCACAACCTGAAAATAAAGAGTTATTTTATTTGGTTGGAATGTTTAGTACTCTGAGCCCAGGAGACAGGATCTCAGTAGCTTTGAGAAAACTGCTCCAAGGAGGCAAGAGGGGAAGTCAGGCTATACGAGTTTGCAACAAAAGGAGCAGGCAGTCTGAACATCAAAGATAAGCTCTCAAGTTATGGAATTTAGCGTGCTATGTAAGGGAAGGTGCAAGCCTCTGGGCTCAAGGAATCCATTCCTTCCATATGCGCCTCTGCTATCTGGGCAATCCTGTTTCCTGTTCACTTTGCTCCTTGCATGTTCACAGTGCCTCCTCAGTCACCTTGGAGGGTGGCAGCATCCCCTGGATCAGTTTTGGGAGCCCTCACTTATATTTGAGTGAACTCTGGAAGTTGGTGATGGACAGGGAGGCCTGATGTGCTGCAATTCATGGGGTCGCAAAGAGTCGGACACAACTGAGCAACTGAAATGAACTGAACTGATTCATATTTGGAGGCCGAAATTCACTGATGGCTGTGATATTTTTTGTTTATTAATATGTAAGGAAATCTTTTCATTTCACAGTCTTTTAATTAAAATCAGTCTTTCAGGAGACCTGTATCTCTGGACTGTGCCCTTCACAACAGTTGGATAACTTCTCCTCACCTTGGTGAGACAGGAAGACTAGAGATGGATGAAATCAGGAAATACCTGCCCCTTCCCTTGTGGCTCAGCTGGTAAAGAATCTGCCTGCAATGGGGGAGACCTGGGTTCCATCCCTGGGTTGGGAAGATCCCCTAGAGAAGGGAAAGGCTACCCACTGTAGTATTCTGGCCTAGAGAATTCCATAGACTGTATAGTCCATGTGTTCGCAAAGTCGGACACAACTGAGCGACTTTCACTTTCACTTCACTTCACTTTCCCTTCCTTGGGGTGAAACAATGGTCTGATAGCCCTGACAGCATGCTTTTGTTATGCTCTAGGATGTTGTTCAGTATCTCAGTCTTGTCTCTTTGCAACCCCATGGACTGCAGCATGCCAGGTTTCCCTGTCCTTCACTATCTCCTGGAGTTTGCTCAAATGGCAACCCACTCCAGTGTTCTTGCCTGGAGAATCCCAAGGGCAGGGGAACCTGGTGGGCTGCCGTCTATGGGGTCACACAGAGTTGGATACGACTGAAGCGACTTAGCAGCATGTCCATTTAGTTGATGATACCATCCAAGTCGGAGAAGGCAATGGCACCCCACTCCGGTACTCTTGACTGGAAAATCCCATGGATGGAGGAGCCTGGTAGGCTGCAGTCCATGGGGTCGCTAAGAGTCAGACACGACTGAACAACTTCACTTTCACTTTTCACTTTTCACTTTCATGCATTGGAGAAGGAAATGGCTCCAAGTATCTCATCCTCTCCTAGGCCTAGTTCCATTGGTTACTTTCCCCTTCTCTCTGCCAGAGTTACCAGGGGATCTTAATAAGATCTTCACAGTGAGAGCCCGGTAGGGTTGTTGGAGCTAAAACACACAAAAGCATAGAATCTAAGGCTGTGGTCATTAAGTGTTTCTTAATCTCATGCTAGTCCACACTCAGCCTTTGGCAGTTTGTCTCAGTTACCATTTAAGTGCCACTCTCAGTTAATTTCTCCAGAAGCCTCTGTTCCACCCAGGGAAGCATATCTCAACCATGGCCTTCTGGATTTGACTGTCTTTCCATACTTCCTGCGGGTGGCTTGCATTGTGATCTCAGGTTTTGTGAGGGGTCCAAGGAAAGTAGTTAACTTTTGGCTAATTCAGCTGTTTTCTTGTTGTAATAAGCTCTTTACATTTTGTAGTTGAAACCAGAAGTCTCCAGTGTAGGGAGTTTAAATACCCACAAAGTTAACATTAAATTCATTATATTTTTCTCCAAAACCATGATATGAATCATTACTATAGAACTCAAAATTTTTGACTGTGACAACCCCATGATAACTTATTTTTTTATTATTCTGGTAACAGAGCATGGAATAGACTGACATATTTGAAAAAAAGAAATGATAGGAAGCTATTGGAAAAATAACTTCTGCAAAACTTACACAGTAGGCTTGAATTGATACACTGGAAATTAAAAAAGGGAGTTTAGTACAGAAAAATATGAAGTAAAAGTAATAGAATTATTTGGTTACAGCTAATGAGAAAGGAGGAATCAAAGCTAAGTATGAGCATTCTCAATTATTTGGACATGATGGTTACTTAAAGATTCTCCAAAACAGAGTAATACCATATTCTTATATACCATTACAGTTACTCCAAAAGTATCTTCTTAGGACAAATAACTGGTACCAATAACTAATAAAGGTCTTGAACTCATCATGCAGTTTCTCAATCAGTTATTCTTTCCTGAACTGCCTTAAATATGTCTTAGGCAGAGATTCTAAAATTAATTTTGTGAGCTCAGCAACCTTGGGAACCTCATCAGAGTATCTTGACACAAGTCAACTATCATTGCAAGTGGGGTATTTATTACAGGAATCAGACAATAGCTTTTTTATTTGAGTGTATTTTATGCTTAGAATCCATGATAGAGATCTATTCAAATGCTTGGTATTGAGAGTGTTAATAGCCTCAGGAGGGAGGCAGAGGTCCCCAAGTGGCAGGAGGAAATAAAACTGCAAGTGGCAGACGTTTTTTTTTTCTTTTCTTTTCTCTTCTAATCCTGTGTTGTCATGGTGACACCTGGCTCCACCAGAACTTAACTTTCTCAAACTTTGAGCTAAGGGATGCATTTTTCTTATGGAAATATCTTCCTTTATTCCTTAATGAACTATGTATTTGCTTGAAAATCTGCCTTTCTTCAAGATTCATGTCAGTTGTTTCATGGCCTGGATGACTCACCTGTACCAGTGCTATCTCAGAATGCGTGGTGTGGGTGAGGGGCCTGGTGCAACTCCCTCAGTTTTGAGGTGTTTCCATTCCCTAATTAGCGGCTTTGCTAATAGGTATATAACTCCTTTTTAAAAACTAGCAAGGAGGCATTCATTCTGTCCCCTTCTGATGTCAATGTCAGAAGCTTTCTCTATCTCTTTTACGCTTTAATAAACCTTGTTTCACAAAAAGCTCTGAGCAATCGCGCCTTGTTCCTGGCCCTGGATTAGTTCCTCTCCTCCCGAAGCCATGAATCCTGGTGTCACACACAGCTCATAGCAGCAGGCTTTCAGTATTAAAACTATCCCAAGTAGACCTTGGGAACTGCTCTTATTTACCCACTACTATTCTGAAGAAATATTCAGAAATTTCTAAAACCTACTCTTATCGCTAATACACATTGTTTCACGTAGTGGAGCAATAAACATTGTAAAGCCCCAGCAAGAAACATAACCAAAAAAAAAATATATATATATATATATATATCTGGCCACCACTTTCAAACTAACTGTATTAGGCTTTAAAGCTTAGGGAAAGCACAATCATTATGCTTGTGCATGTATAACATCATCTTTCTGGCTGGAAAGCTTATTTTAAAAAATATAACTACTCTCGAAAGCTTAAAATAATTTTTAAAAGGCCATCGTCAAAAACTTCCTTTTCTTCTTACAGAAGTATCTAACACAATTGTTTTGTTTTTGATATTTTTGCTTTGCCAAAAATTGGATGAATTTTGACCACACACTCACACATCCTTACCATTGATTCAGAAAGGTAATGCTTCTGCACGTCATTAGTCCCATGCCTGGGATTGTCATCAACCATAAGATTTCCAGGTAAATTTTGATATGATGTTATAGCTCTATAACTATCACTGTCTATGAATAATTTAACATATTGAAACTTAGAAAATACGTAATGTAAAATTTAAATTTGAAGGTCAGTTTTGATCTTATAAATAATATAGGAGGAAATTTTTCTTTGAAAACATAGAACTATGAGATCTGTCATTTTACAAATTATGACCTTTTAAAAACACCATTATTACCTATAAGAAAGGAGTTAAACTAAAGACCAAAGTATACAATCTACTATCTTTCACTGAAGTTTAAAAAAACTATAAACTATAGTAAAAGACAGTTTGCTCTTTTCAGTGAAGCAGGAGGTTCTGGCTTATTAAAAGTGCAATTATTCTATGCTTAGAATGTCTCTAATTTCAAACTGACTCTAGACAAGCAAAAAAAAAATTCAAGGCAGATGTCAAACAGACCTCTCCTTATTAGAAACTAATTGCCTGTTTGGTTGCCTTCATCATTTGAAACACATGGGAAATGAATGTTACTAATGTATGCATCAGCACTAGAGTATCTAAAACCACTTTTCCAACAGTTATTCTGGAAATCATCCAAAACCAATTGAAGACCAAAAGATCATTGCAAAATTTGATTCTGAAGGAAATTTTTTGATAAAGCTTATGATTTTGCATAATCAAATAACGTTAATGAAAGATAGGCAATCTGTAGCACCAAAACTTTAAACCTAATCCTTCTTTAACCTATCAAATACTATATATTATTATGTATGTTTTAAAAGATGCTTGCTCCTTGGATGCTGTGACAAATCTAGACAGCACTATTAAAAACCAAAGACATCATTTTGCTGACAAAGGTTTTTCCAGTAGTTATGTACAGATGTGAGAGTTGGACCATAAAGAAGGCTGAGTGCCAAAACATTGATGCTTTCCAGTTGTACCAGAGAAGATTCTTGAGAGTCCCTTGGACGGCATGGAGATCAAACCAGTCAGTTCTAAAGGAAATCAACCCTTAATATTCATTGAAAGGTCTGATGATGAAGCTGAAGCCCCAATACTTTGGCCACCTGATGTGAAGATCTGACTCATTGGAAAAGACCCTGTTGCTGGGAATGACTGAAGGCAAAAGGAGAAGAGGGCGACAGAGGATGAGATGGTTAGTCAGCATCACGAACTCAATGGACATGAATTTGAGCAAACTCCATGAGATAGGGAAGGACAGGGAAGCCAGTTCACTGTGCTGCAGTTCATGGGGTTGCAAAGACTCAGACATGACTTAGCAACTGAACAACAACAATGTATGTTTTAATTATTTAGATATCTGAATATTTAGATATCTGATGTTAAATTTTTTTTTTAATGAAAACAGGTTCACATGCATTAAATTCAATTTAGAATTTTCAATAATGACAACATGAAAAATTTATTTTAATGTAATATATTAAAAATATTGAAAATATGCTTGCCATTTATCTCTGAAGAATGTTATTTGTCTGGTAACCATTTATTTTAGTGAAACTCAATTATAATGAATTGATGACAGAGTCTATTTCATAGGACATCAGAGAGGAAATCTTTGGTCTCCCTTAGTTACTTTTTGCAAAATATTTCAATGTTGATTGAATATACCCTAGCATTTTTATTTAGTTAGATAGCATTTATGATCTAAATTATTTTTTAATAGTCTTCTTATCTGTATTTACATGTGTTTTTTCCTAAATGGTAACCTCTGTTAGAGCAGTGACCACATCTTCATTTATTAATTGATTCAATCATTCCTTTATATATGGTAACCTCTGATAGAGCAGTGACTACATCTTCATTTATTAATTGATTGATTCAATCATTCCTTTATATATATAAGTATTGGGTAAGAACATAGTCTGTCCTATGCATGGAGCTAGAAATTATACTTACAGAATGAACAAGGGAAAGGATGCCTTATAGATGGGATGGTTTCTCTTTCACCTATTTGTACCCACTAATCTAACAAAACTAGGAGAAATTTTAAATGTTTAGTTTTAAATCAAGTCCCATGTGCTTTAACATATTTTTTCTGAGATTAGTAAAAGAGAACTCATTTATAAATATTAATATGTTAAATGGACAAAATTGGTTTAAAATAATTAGTATAAACTCTTAAAATTGTAAAGAAGACTAAAGTCTTTTTTGAACTTTATGAAATTTTTTTTCTGTCCTTCATGTAAAAGAAATTAATTTTGAATTTTAATATTTAAGTAGTGGTGAAGGCAATGGCACCCCACTCCAGTACTCTTGTCTGGAGAATCCCATGGGCGGAGGAGCCTGGTAGGCTGCAGTCCATGGGGTTGCTGAGAGTCGGACACGACTGAGCGACTTCACTTTCACTTTTCCCTTTCATGCATTGGAGAAGGAAATGGCAACCCACTCCCGTGTTCTTGCCTGGAGAATCCCAGGGACAGGGGAGCCTTGGTGGTCTGCCGTCTATGGGGTCGCACAGAGTCGGACACGACTGAAGCGACTTAGCAGCAGCAGAAAGAGATTTGGAGTGCTCAGCAGGCCATTTAATATGCCTGAATAAATTCAGATCTTATCTATTACATTTTTGTTGTTGTGTTATTAATTATTTAATCACTAGAACTGCCATCCTTTTCAAATTAGGAACCTATCTAATGAAAAAAGAAAATACTGAATTTTTAAACCAAATTTGGGGATTCTTCCCTTTTTATCTAGGTAAAGCAATAGAAATGACCTGGGGTAAGGCAATAGGACCTGACTGAATAATGAGAATAAGGTTGAGGAATTTTAAGGTAAGAGCAATGTAGAATCACTAGTACTTAGTTGATAACAATTTGTTTAACAGGGTAAAATTCTTATAAAGAACTCTGTACAGACCTAAAAACTTTGCTATAGCATAAAACATATTAATAAGCATTCATTCATTAATTCTTTTCAATGGGATCAAGGACTTTTCTTTGGTTATGACCCCCCAGAGTGGGATTCCACATTGCCTTTTTTGTACAAAAAACATGTATGCTGATTTTCTATGAGTTATTTAATATTAATTACAAAGCAATTTGAATGAAGAATACTTATGGGATATCATGAATTTTTTTCCCAAAACTGTTATAACTCCCTAATCACACGCTGGTGTGTGTGTGTGTGTATGTGTGATATTTATTTCTTTGGAATGATTTCAAAGGATTTGACTTACTTTCTACAGATGTAACAACTTCTTTGCATAATCAAATTTCATCAGTTTATACAATAGTTAACTAAATTACATGATTACAGTTAGTTGGTATTTAAGTGTTTTTACTTATTGCCGGTTTTTCATAGTAAATTCCTTTATACTGTTCTAAGAGGTTTATTTATATTTACACAAGCAGTCCTCACAGGAACCCGATGACATAGTTGCTACTATTATCCTCCTTTAGTAAATGAGGAAATACTGCAAAATAGAAGTAGCTCTCCCAAGACCATATAGCTAGCACATAGCAGGTCAGGACTTAAACACAGTCTGACTCCAGAATGGGTGCTTTAACCCGTATATCGTGCAGGCTGCTAACTGACAGACATAGGTTTATAAACAGGTATGAAAAGTGAAAATGTCAGTCATTCAGTTATGTCTGACTCTTTGCAACCCCATGGACTATCCACCAGGCTCCTTCGTCCATGGAATTCTCCAGGGAAGAATACTGGAGTAGTAGCCATTCCCTTCTCCAGGGGATCTTCCCAACGGGGATCAAACCTGGGTCTCCCCCATTGCAGGCAGATTCTTTACCTTCTGAGCTGCCAGACTCCAGAAACAGGTATAAGTGACTCTTACTAAAGAATGCAGTCCAAGTGTTGGTACATGGGTATCATCAAAGATTCAGCATGCAATTGTGCCTACAGAGAAAACAGAATGTCCATTAATTCAACAAGCCGATTAAGTGGATGTTAGTTATACTAGAGCATCACTGTAGTCACATTGTGAGAATATTCTTCAAAAAAAAAATCATTTGAGTTAAGTTTCTAGGAAATCTTGGGTATACAGTATAACTTAAAATTACTAGAGAACAATTCAGTTCTAGTCGCTTACAGAGTTGCTAGCTGAAGGACTTTATTTTTCTGTTTAATGTTAGATAAGCAAGAACTATGGCAAAAAAAAAGAAAAATCAAGAGTAAATGTTTTTCTACCTATCTCCAAAATTAAGTACATGACTATTTTAAAGATCAGTCCTGGGGAAGTTTCCTTGATGAGGAGGATGCAGGGTGGTTCTTGCAGATGATTAATCTCAGCAAATAGAAAGTACACACTTTCTACGCACTCACTACACAAAGTCTCGAGTGCACTCCCAGATACGCCAGTTAGAGTATAAGCTTGTTGTTGTTGTTGAGTTCCTCAGTCAAGTCCAACTCTTTGCAACCCCACGGACTGCAGCACACCAGGCTTCCCTGTCCTTCACCATCTCCTGGAGCTTGCTCAGACTCATGTCCATTGAGTTCATCCAACCGTCTCATTCTCTGTCATCCCCTTCTCCTCCTGCCTTCAATCTTGCCCAGCACAGGGTATGAGTCAGTTCTTTGCATCATGTGGCCAAAGTTTTGCAGCTTCAGCTTTATCATCAATCCTGCCAGTGAATATTCAGGGATTGATTTCTTTAGGATTGACTGGTTTGATCTCCTTACAGTCCAAGGGACTCTCAAGAGTCTTCTCCAACACCACAGTTCAAAAACATCAGTTTTTCAGCACTCAGCCTTCTTTATGGTCCAACTCTCACATCCATACTTGACTACTGGAAAAGCCATAGCTTTGGCTATATGGAATTTTGTTGGCAGAGTAATGTCTCTGCTTCTTAATATGCTGTCCAGATTTGTCATAGCTTTACTTCCAAGGAGAAAGCCTCTTTTAATCGCATGGCTGTAATCACCATCTGCAGTGATTTTGGAGCCCAAGAAAATAAAGTCTGTCACTGTTTCCTTTGTTTCCCCATCTATTTGCCCTGAAGTGATGGGACAAGATGCCACGATTTTCATTTTTTGAATTTTGGATTTTAAGCCCACTTGCTCAGTGTGTACTATAGGCTAATCCTCAATAAAAAGACTTCTTCCTTACATCCTAAGTTATATAAAACAGTCAAGAGAGTATGGGGAATTAGTCCATAAAGTTTTCCAAAGTTCTTGACACTTGTTCTACCTTTTCTAGAATGATGCTCTTTTATGAAAGTTAAATCTGGCTTATCACCCCATAACTGCTGTCTAGCCTGCGGCAAGGAGAAAGAGGAAGTGAAGAGTTTCCATTTTTAGAAATTTAATTTCACACTATAATTGCACCTAACATTTCCACCCACCTCTCATTGTTTGGAATGTGTTCAGGTGCCCATACCTAGGTAAAAAAAGGACTGAGAGTATCACCTGGACTTGGATGGCCAACGGCATGGCTTAACAATGAAAAAAGTGTAGGAGGGAAATAGATATCGGGACCAGAAGCCAATTTACTCAAAAATATTCTTTGTTAATTACTGCTTGTTAGCCAAGGAAGCAAGCATAGAGAATATAGAGATGGAAGGCATAATTCCTGCTCTGTGGAGTTCACAGACTAATGAAGGAGAAAAACAAATAAAGTCAATAAAATATAGATGCTGCTATGGTGAAATACAGAAAATGCATGGGCAGAGGAGCCTGGTAGGCTACAGTCTGTGGGGTTGCAGCTGAGCACACACAGCACAAGAAGGCCATTTGGAGATGGACAAAAGTAAACTTTCTGAAGGAGAGGATATGGGAATGAAAAAGAAGGGAATGATAGGAAGCTGGAAAGCCTTGGATACCCTACAAAATAGTTTGGACTTTATCCTGCAAGTCACTATTATTGAAGAGTATTTAAATTAGGAAATGAGATTATTAAATATGTTTTCAGAGAGATATCACTTTGGTGATCTCCTCTTCATAGGGAGAACAGTTTGAAGGATGTGACATTAGAAATAGGAATTTTTTTTCTTTTCTTAATTTTTATTTGGAGGATAATTGCTTTGTAATGTTGTGTTGGTTTCTGGCTTACATCAACATGAATCAGCCATAGGTATACATGTGTACCCTCCCTCTTGAACCTTCCTTCCACCCTCACCCCCACCGCCCACCCCCCACCCCAACCAACCCCATCCCACTCCTCCAGGTTGTCACAGAGCACTGGGTCGAGCTCCCTGTGACATACGGAAAGTTCCCATTGGCTCTCTGTTTTACATTTGGTGATGTGTATATTTCAATGCTACACTCTGTCTGTCTCACCCTCCCCTTCCCCTGCTGTGCCCACAAGTTTGTATTCTATGTCTGCATCTCTGCAAATAGCCTCATCAGTATCATTTTTCTAGATTCCATATATATGTGTAAATATACAATATTTTTCTTTCTCATTTTTACTTACTTCACTCTGTATAATAGGCTCCATGTTCATCCATCTCACTGGAACTGACTCAAATTTCTTCTTTTTCATGACTGATTAATATTCCATTGTATAAATGTACCATAGCTTTATCTATTTGTCTGTCCATGGACATCTAGGTTGCTTCCATGTACTGGCTATTGTGAATAGTGATGCAGTGAACACTGGGGTACATGTGTCATTTAGAACTGTGGTTTTCTCATGTTATATGCCCAGTAGTGGCATTGCTGGCTCATATGGCAGTTTCATTCCTAACTTTGTAAAGAAATCTCCACACTGTTCTCCACAGTAGCTATATCAATTTACATCCCACCAACAGTGCAAGAGGGTTCCCTTTTTGCCATATCCTCTCCAGCATTTATTGTTTATATTTTTTGATGATGGCCATTCTAACCAGTATGAGGTGATACCTCATTGTAGTTTTGATTTGCATGTCTCTAATAATAAGAGATGTTGAATATTTTTTCATGTGTTTATTAGCCATTTGTATGTCATCTTTGGAGAAATGTCTGTTTAGGTCTTCTGCCCCTTTTTAATTTCTTTTTTTCCTGGTGTTGAGCTTCACAAGCTGCTTATATATTTTGGAGATTAATTCTTTTTTGTCAGTTACTTCATTTGCAGTTACTTCCTCCCATTCTGAGAGTTGCCTTTTCGTCTTGTTTATAGTTTCCTTTGCTGTGCAAAAGCTTTTAAATTTAATTAGGGCCCATTTGTATAATTTTGTTTTTATTTCCATTATTCTAAGATGTGGGTCCAAGAGGATCTTGCTGTGATTTATGTCAAAGAGTGTTCTGCCTGTTTTCCTCTAAGAGTTTTATAGTTTCTGGTCTTACATTTTAGGTCTGTAATCACTTTGAGTTTATTTTTGTATATGGTATTATAAGCATTCTAATTTCATCTTTTTTTTTTTTTTTGCATGTAGCTGTCCAGTTTTCCCAGCACTACTTATTGAAGAGACTGTCTTTTATCCATTGCATGTTCTGGCATCCTTTGTCAAATATAAGGTGCCAGTAAGTGCATGGATTTATCTCTAGGCTTTCTATCCTATTCCATTGATCTATATTTCTGTCTTTGTGTCATTACCATACTGTCTTGATTACTGTAGCATTGTAGAATAGTCTGAAGTCAGGAAGGTTGATTCTTCCAGCTCCATTTTTCTTTCTCAAGATTACTTTGGCTATTCAAAGTCTTTTGTGTTTCCATACAAATTGTGAAAGTTTCTGTTCAGTTTTGTGGAAAATACCATGTGTAGTTTGATAGGGATTGTGTGGAATCTGTAGGTTGCTTTGGATAGTATAGTTATTTTCACAATATTGATTCTTCTAATCCAAGAACATTGTATATCTCTCCATTCTGGTTGTCTGATTTCTTTCATCAGTGTCTTATCATTTTTTGTAAACAGGTCTTTTATCTACTTAAGTAGGTTTATTCCTAGGTATTTCATTCTTTTTGTTGCAATGCTGAATAGGATTGTTTCATTAATTTCTCTTTCCGATTTTCCATTGTTAGTGTATAGGAATACAAGGGATTTCTGTATATTAATTTTATATCCTATGACTTTACTAAATTCATTGATTAGTTCTAGTAATTTTCTGGTGGCATATTTTGATTTTCTATGTATAATATCATGTCATCTGTAAACAGTGAGACTTTTATTTCTTATTTTCCAATCTGGATTCCTTTTATTCCTTTTGTTTCCCTGATTGCCGTGGCTAGTACTTCCAAAATTATATTGAATAATAGTGGTGAGTTGTTGCCTCTCACAGTCTCTCAGTAGTGTCTGTCCCTTTGCAACCCCATGGATTGCAGTATACCAGGTTTCCCTGTCTTCCACCATCTCCTGGAGTTTGCGTAAACTCATGCCCATTGAGTTGGTGATGCCATCCAATCATCTTGTGCTCTGTCACCCCCTTCTCCTCCTGCCCTCAATCTTTCCAAGCATCAGGTTCTTTTCAGATGAGTCATCTCTTCCTATTAGATAGCCAAAGTATTGGAGCTTCAGCTTTAACATCAGTCCTTCCAATGAATATTCAGGGTTGATTTTCTTTAGGGCTGACTGGTTTGATCTCCTTGCAGTCCAAGGAATTCCTAAGAGTCTTCTCCAACACTATAATTGGAAAGCATCAATTCTTTGGCACTCAGACTTCTTTATGGTCCAACTCTCTGATCCATACATGACTACCAGGAAAACACATAGCTTTGACTAGATGAACCTTGGTCAGCAAAGTAATGTCTCTGCTTTTTAATACACTGTCTAGGTCGGTGATAGCTTTTCTTCCAAGAAATAAGTGTCTTAATTGCATGGCTCCAGTCAAAATCCCCAGTGATTTTGAAGCTCAAGAAAACAAAATCTGTCACTGTTTCCATTGTTTCCTCATCTATTTGCCATGAAGTTATGGAAACAGATGCCATGATTTTAGTTTTTTGAATGTTGAGTTTTAAGCCAGCCTTTTCACTCTCCTCTTTAACCTTCATCAGGAGGCTCTTTAGTTCCTCTTCATTTTCTGCCATAAGGGTGGTATCATCTGCATATCTCCAGTTATTGATATTTCTTCTGGCAATCTTGATTCATGATTCATCCAGCCCAGCCTTTCGCATGATGTACTGTGCATAAAAGTTAAATACGGAGGGTGATGATACACAGCCCTGAGGAACTCCTTTCCCAAATTTGAACCAGTCTGTTGTTCCATGTAAGTTCTGTTTCTTTTTGACCTGCATACAGGTTTCTCAGGAGGCATGTAAGGTGGTCTGGTATTCCCACCTCTTTAAGAATGTCCCACAGTTTGTTGTGATCCACATAGTCAAAGGCTTTAGCATAGTCAATGAAGCAGAAGTAAATGTTTTCTGGAATTCTCTTGCTTTTTCTGTGATCCAATGGATGTTGAAAGTTTGATCTCTGGTTCCTCTGCCTTTTCTAAATCCATCTTGTACATCTGGAAGTTCTTGATTCATGTATTGTTGAAGCCTAGCTTAAAGGATTTGGAGCATGACTTTGCTGGCATGTGAAATGAGTGCAACTGTGCTGTAATTTGAAAATTCTTTGGCATTGCCTTTCTTTGGGATTAGAATGAAAACTGACCTTTTCCTGTCTTGTGGTCACTGCTGTGTATTCCAAATTTGCTGGCATATTGATTGCAGCACTTTCACAGCATTGTCTTTTGGAATTTGAAATAGCTCTACTGGAATTTCATTACCTCTACTATATTTGTTCGTAGTGATGCTTCCCAAGGCCCACTTCACTTTGCACTCTAAGATGTCTTGTTTTAGGTGAGTGATCATACCATCATGGTTATCCAGGTCATTAAGATCTTTTTTTGTATAGTTCTTCTCTGTATTCTTGTCACCTCTTCTCAATATCTTCTGTTTCTGTTAAGTCCATACTGTTTCTGTCCTTTATTGTGCCCATCTTTGCATGAAGTGTTCTTTGGTGTCTCTTATTTTCTTGACGAGATCTCTAGTCTTTCCTATTCTATTGTTTTCCTCATTTCTTTGCATTTTTCACTTAGGAAGGCTCTTTTATCTCTGCTTGCTATTCTTTGGAACTCTGCATTCAGATAGGTATATATTTCCCTTTCTCCTTTGCCTTTTGCCTCTCTTCTTTTCTCAGCTATTTGTAAGGCCTCCTCAGACAACCATTTTGCCTTTTTGAATTTCTTTTCCTCGGGGATGGTTTTGATCACTGCCTCCTGTACAATGTTATAAATCTCCATCCATAGTTCTTCAGGCACTCTGTCTATAAGATCTAATCCCTTGAGTCTACTTGTCACTTCCACTGTACAATTCTCAGGGAGTTGATATAGGTCTTACCTGAGTGGTCTAGTGGTTTTCTCTTGAGGTCCTTGAATGGACTGGAACCTGGTGGTCCAGAGTCGACTGATAAGAAAGTAAAGGAGAGAGAAAGAGGCTGATATTCCTTGGTTTATGCAGAAAGCCAATAAAGACCCTGCACAGGGCTTGCTCTGTTCACAAAGGCCTCCGGTGCACTCTCAATGGGGTGAAGGCGCAGGGTGCCTTCTTGAGAGGGTCTTAGAACCTGGGGCAGGAAAGTGAACTCAGAGAGCCTCTGCGCTCCAGGGGATCAGCCTTAAAAAGAGAGAGAGGGAGAGAGAGAGAAAGAGAAAGAAAGACACAGGGACCAGAGCTCTGATGGAGCAAAGATGTTTTAATCAACATGATGTGGGCATATATACTGTCTTACAAGGTAGTTATTCTCAGCAAAGATAAAGATTAAAATTCCAGACTTACAAAACATAGGCAATCCATATTAAAGAGAGAGAGAGTTGTAAACAATCACTTTTACTCTATGGTTCACAAGAAGGAAGAGGGTACTTATCACTATATAGAAAATCTAATGAAGGAAATGCCTGGATTCCTCAGCCCCTGGGAGAGGCTTGCCTCTCCTCTTAATTCCTGAGTATTCAGGAATTAATAAGGAACAGAGAATTCCTGACAGATCCAAAACAGCACACAGGAAGCCTCCTGTTAAATACTTCCTGACAGTTTTCCATACTTTTTTTTAAATTTAAGTCTGAATTTTTCAATAAGGAGTTCATTATCTGAGCCACAGTCAGCTCTCAGTCTTATTTTTGTTGACTGTATAGAGGTTCTCCATCTTTGGGTGCAAAGAATATGATCAATCTGATTTCAGTATTGACCATCTGGTGATGTCCTTGTGTAGAGTCATCTCTTTTGTTGTTGAAAGAAGTTGTTTTCTATGACCAGTGTGTTCTCTGGGCTAAACTCTGTTTGCTCCGCTTCATTTTGTACTCCAAGGCCAAAGTTGCCAGTTACTCCAAATATCTCTTGACTTTCTATATTTGAATTCCAGTCTCCACGATGAAAAGGACATCTTTTGTGGGGTTTTAATTCTAGAAGATCTTATAGGTCATCATAGAACCGTTCACCTTCCTTGGAATTAGTGGTTGGGGCATAGGCTTGGATTACTGTGATATTGAATGGTTTGCCTTGGAAATAAACAGAGATCATTCTGTCATTTTTGAGATTGCACCCAGGTACTGCATTTTGAACTTTTTTTTTTTTTTTGACTATGAAAAAGCTGGCTTAAACTCAACATTAAAAAAAAAAAAAAGTGTTCACAGGGTTCTCAAGGCAAAAATGCTGAAGTGGTTTGCCGTTTCCCTCTCCAGTGGACCAGTTTTTTAAGAAGTCTGCACCCCGACCCGTCTATCTTGGGTAGCCCTTCCTGGCATGGCTCATAGTTTCATTGAGTTAGACAAGGATGTGATGCATGTGATCAGTTTGGTTAGTTTTCATGCTTGTGGTTTTCATTCTGCCCTCCGATGGATTAGTGGTGAGAGTGGACACCTTTTTTTCCTGATCTTAGAGAAAATGCTTTCAGTTTTTCACTTTTGAGAATAATGTTTGTTCTTTGTCTTATATGGCCTTTATTTTGTTGAGGTAGTTCCTTCTGTACCTACTCTGTATAGAGTTTTTATCATGAATGGGTGTTGAATTTTGTTGAAAACTTTCTCTGCATCAATTGAAATGCACATATAGTTTTAATCTTTCAAGTTGTGAATATGGTGTATCACATTGATTTGTATATATTGATGAATCTTATAATCCCTGGGATAAGCCCCTGTTGATCATGGTGTCTTATTCTTTTAATGTGTTGTTCAATACTGTTCGCTAGAATACTTTTGAGGTTTTTGCATCTATGCTCATCAGTGATACTGACCTATAATTTTTTTTTTTTTTGGATTTGGTATCAGGGTGATGGTGGCCTTGTAGGATGAGTTTGTGAGTTTTTCCCATCCTCTGTTATTTCATGGAAGAATTTGAGCAGGAACGGTGTTAGCTTTTCTCTAAATGTGTGATAGAATTCACCCATGAAGCCATCTGGCCCTCTGCTTCTGTTTATTGGAAGATTTTGATTACAGTTTCAATTTCAGTGCTTATGATTGGCCTGTTCATATTTTCTATTCCTTCCTGGTTCAGTCTTGGAAGGTTATATACTTTTCTAAGGATTTGTCCATTTCTTACAGATGGTCCATTTTATTGGCATATAGTATTGCTCACAGTATCTCTTATGATCCTTTGTATTTCTGTGTTATCTGTTGTAACTTCTCCTTGATCATTTTTAATTTTATTGATATGAGTCTTCTCCCTTTTATTCTTCCCGAGTCTGGCTAATGCTTTGTCTATTTTGTTTATCTTCTCAAAGAACCAGCTCTTAGTCTTTTTGATTTTTGCTATTTTCTCCTTCATTTCTTTTCCATTTATTTCTGCTCTGTCCTTAATGATTTCTTCTATAAACTTTGGGATTTTTGTTCTTTTTTTCTAGTTTTTTTTAGGTGTAAGTTCAGTTGTTTATTTGATATTTTTCTGATTTATTGAGGTAGGCTTGTATTGACATAAACTTCCCTCAGCGCTGCTTTTACTGCATCCCATAGGTTGTGAGTTGGTTTGTTTTCATTGTAATTTGTTTCTAGGTAATTTATTTTCTCATTGACTTCTTCAGCGACCTCTTGGTTATTCAGAAGCATATTGTTTAGCCTCCATGTGTTTGTGTTTTTACAGTTTTTTGTTCTTTTTTTTCCTATACTTGATGTCTAATCTTAGAGTGTTTTGGTCAGGAAAAATGCTTGCTAGAAATGCAATTTTTTAAAGATTTACCAAGGCTTAACTTGTAACACAAGGTGTGATCTATCCTAGAGAATGTTGCATGTGAACTTGAGAAAAAAGTGAATTCTGCTGTTTTTTGGATGAAATGTTCTACAGATATCAGTTAGGTCAATCTGGTCCAGTGTGTCCTTTTATGTTTTTTGTTTCCTTATTGATTTTCTGTCTGGATGATCTGTTCATTGGTGTGAGTGGGTGGTTAAAGTCCCCCATTATTATTGTGTTACTGTCGATTTCCTTTTATAGCTGCCTTATGTATTGAGGTACTCCTGTGTTGCTGCTGCTGCTAAGTTGCTTCAGTCACGTCCAACTCTGTGCAACCCTGTAGATGGCAGCCCACCAGGCTCCCCTGTCCCTGGGATTCTCCAGGCAAGAACACTGGAGTGCGTTGCCACTTCCTTCTCCAATGCATGAAAGTCAAAAGTGAAAGTGAAGTCGCTCAATCATGTCCAACTCAGTGACCCCATGGACTGCAGTGCACCAGACTCCTCTGTCCATGGGGTTTTCCAGGCAAGAGTACTGGAGTGGGGTGCCATTGCCTTCTCTGACTCCTATGTTGAGCATATATGTATTTCTTCTTGGATTGATCCCTTGATCATTGTGTAGTGTCCTTCATTGTCTGTTGTAATGGTTTATTCTTAATGGTCTGTTTTATCTGAGTATTGCTACTCCTGCTTTCTTTTGGGTTCCATTTGCATGGACTATCTTTTTCCAGCCCTTCACTTTCAGTCTGTATGTGTCCCTAGGTCTGAAGTGGGTCTCCTGGAGACAGCATATATAGGTGTATTGTTTTTGTATACATTCAGCCAGTTTCAGTCTTTTGGTTGGAGCTTTTAATTCATTTACATGTAAGGTAATCATTGATATGTATGATCCTATTACCATTTACTTTATTGTTCTGGGCTTGTTTTTATAGATCTTTTCTTTCTCTTGTGTTTCCTGTCTAGAGAAGTTCCATTACCATTTATTGTAAAACTGAATTGATGGTGCCGAATTCTTTTAACTTTGCTTATCTATACAGCTTTTGATTTCTCTGTTGAATCTGAATGATATCATTGCTGAGTAGAGTTACCTTGGTTGTAGATTTTTTCTTTCATCAATTTAAATATATCCTGCCACTCCCTTCTGGCCTCCAGAGTTTCTGTTGTTAGCCTTATGGGGAATCCTTGTATGTTAATTGTTGCTTTTCCCTTACTGCTCTTAATAGATTTTCTTTGTGTTTAATTTTTGCTAGTTTAATTAATATGTGTTCAGGCATATTTCTCTTTGGGTTTATCCTGTATGGGAGTTTCTGGGCTTCCTGGATTTGGGTGTCTATTTCCTTTCCCATGTTAGGTAAGTTTTCAATTATAATTCCCTCAAATATTTTCTCATTATCCTTTCTTTTTCACTTCTTCTTCTAGAAACTCTATAATTCAAATGGTGATGTACCTAATGTTGTCCCAGAAGTCTGAGACTTTCCTCATTTCATTCTTTTTTCCTTCCACCATTCTTTCAGCTCTCTTATCCACTCTTCTGCCTCAGTATTCTGCTACTGGTTGCCTCTAGTGTATTTTTTAATTTCAGTTATTATATTGTTCATTGTTGACTGTCTAGTCTTTATTTCTTCTAGATACTTCTTAAACATTTCTTGTATCTTTTCGATCTGTACTGCCATTCTGTTTATTTGAGCATCCATCTATTTTGCATTTTTTTTCGGAGGACCATCATTACTATTATTACTCTGAAATCTTTTTCAGATAGACTGCCTATTTCCTCTTCATTTCTTTGGTCTTGTGGGTTTTTACCACATTTCTTCATCTGCTGCATCTTTCTCTGTCTCTTCATCTTGTTTAATTTACTGTGAATGGGGCCTCCTTTCTACAGGCTGCAAGGCCATTGCTCCTCTTATGTGTGGAATCTGCCCCCCCGGGGTGGGATTGGACCAGTGCCTTGTGAAGCTTTCCTGACTGGGGGACTGACACCTCTGTTCTTGTCTCTCTGAAGGGCTGGTGTCATGCTTAATGGGGTGTTTGGGGGTGTCTGTGAACTTGGTATGACTTTGGGCAGCCTGTTTGCTAATGGGCAAACACTGTGTTCCTATTTTGCTGGGTTTTGGTGTTAATGTCTGGCAGTGGAGCTTGCTGACCTTTGGGT
Source organism: Bos javanicus (assembly GCF_032452875.1). Lineage (NCBI taxonomy): Eukaryota > Metazoa > Chordata > Mammalia > Artiodactyla > Bovidae > Bos > Bos javanicus. Next base: position 49,478,380 of record NC_083888.1, on the reverse strand, counting down.
AAGATCAAATCTTAGTGGTGAGATGGAGGCCTTTCAGAGAGTCCTCACTGATTATTATTCCATGGGGTCAGGAGTTTTCTAGTGGCTCAACAGCCTGGGCTCAGGTCTCCTACCTCAAACGTTCAGGCCTGACCCCTGGTTGGAGCACCAAGGTTCCATAAGCCACACATCATAGAAAAGAAAAAGGAAGAAACAAATAGAAAAAAAAAAAATCAAACAAACATACAAACAAAAAAAGAATGGAAAGATAAACCCCCAAGACAAATGGTAGAAGCAACACTAAACAGATAAGAACACCCTTAGAAACTCACACACTCACAGAAACCAAGAAAGAGAGAAAAAAGAGTTAAAACAGGAACCAAAATAGAAGAGAGCAATCAAACCCATAAACAAATCCTATACAAAACAAAAAACATGGGAAAAATTTAATATTACAAGAAAGTACAGTAAAAATTGGAAAAAGTCAAATCAATGTATTTAAAAATAACAACATTTTTTAACGGGAAAAGTAAGTAAAAATAAAAAAGGAATAATTTTAAAAAGACAACAATAAAACAATACGAGAAAGAAAACAGACAAAATAGAAAGTGATAAGATGAATGTCCTTCTCTATTCTCTGTTGCCCTCATCACACAGTGAGCCCCAGGCAATCTGCCTACTGGGGAAGTCCTGTAATATTTCTTGGAAGGTCCCTGACTTTCTGTGGGCAGTGTGGGGTCAGATCATACTCAGAACTGGCCTTGCTCCAGATTGTACTTGTTTACAAAGCCCATGATTGCCCCCCAAAGCCCACAGTCTCAGGCTAATTAGGGAGATTCAATCTGCCATATGTATGATTGCAAGAGTGAATTCCCTTCCCCTGGTGCTCAGCTTTGGATTTGGCCCTTCCTCTGCTGTCTGCTCCCTGCCCAGACAAGACGGGGTGAAAGTAGGGACTGATTAGCACTCATTTGCTCAGTTGGGCTGGGGAGGCAGAGGGAACGGCAGACACAGTTGGCATTTGAGGGGAGTACTTGCAGGGGCTGAGGCCTGAGGAAAGCTGCTGTAGTCTGAGGTGGCTCGTGCACTCCCCCAGGGCAATTGGCTCTCGGTCTCAGGTCCCTTGGCTGAGTGAAGCTGCATATGCTCCCAAGAAGGTATGCGCAGTGGCCTGCACCTGTCACAGCTTGGTGGCAGCTGCAACCTCAAGGGTCACCACAGTGGACTCTTGTCCCCCACCTCTGACACTCACACAGGCTTTTGCAGTGGCCACCCGGCTAGCAATCCTCCTTTGGGATCATAAACTGCCCTTGTGGCTAGTCCCACTTCTGCCACTCATGCCTTCGCATGTACCCCTCTGTGGTCACAGACTGCAGTTTTGTCTCGCCCTCTGCCTCTGGCACTCACGAAGACAGTGCCCTGCAGCCTGTGAGCACACAAGGGTTTCTATGACAATGATCTCTTGTCAGCCCAGGCTTTTCCCTGGACTCTCTCAGCTGTTTCATAGTAGCTTCCTCAGATTATCTTCACATCAGTCAACTCCAGTCCCCTCCCTGGGGTGTAACCCCTGAAGCCTGAGCCTAGGACCCAACCTCCACTTGTCTCAGCTGGTATGCAAATAAGTGTTTCAGGCTGGGAAGTGCTGGTTGGCACTCACTTCTGTGGTGAATTCTGTCTGTTTTGCCTTCTAAGCACATGGCACTGCTGCGTTCCCCTCCGAGGTTCCAAAGTTGCCCCCTATCCCCATCCATGAGGCGTTTTCTGAGTGTGTGGAAATTTTTCTCCTTCAGGGCTCCCTGCTTGAGGCATAGGTCCCGAATTCCTTTGTCTCTTTTTTTCTTCTGTCTTTTGCCCTACTTTATTCTGTGGAGACTAACTTGCCTTTTTGGAAGTCTGGGGTCTTCTGCCAGTGTTCAGAAGGTGTTCTGTAGAAGCTGTTCCTCATCCAGATGTAGTTTTGATGTGTTTTGGGGGAGGAAGGTGATCTCCACACCTTACTCCTCAACCATCTTGAAAGTCCCCCTAAGAAATCCCAATAGGATTTCTAAGGAATACAAGATTTCTTTTGAATGTGATAAAAATGCATAACATTTATAATATGATGAAGGTTGCCAACTCTAAAAATACACTGCTGCTGCTGCTGCTAAGTCGTTTCAGTCATGTCCGACTCTTAGCGACCCCATGGACTGCAGCCTACCAGGCTCCTCTGTCCATGGAATTTTCCAGGCAAGAGTGCTGGAGTAGGGTGCCATCAAACTGGTTATGACATGTAAACTACATCTCAAGAATTGTAATTAAAAAATAAAATACTGCTAGTCTTATCTTGATACCTTATTAAATTACTATCCTTCCCTCCTTATATATATGTGTCCTTCACCCATTGCTTTTAGTACATCTTTGTTCCCACTAAATGACAATACAGGTAGAAATATCAATTTATTTTAATATACCTCTGGCACTGGTATTCTGAAAAAGTGTCATATGGGCCAAAATCATCACAAATAAAAAGTACAGGAGATAATGCCAAGGTAACTACATAACAGAATTCCCTTCTTTCCAAAAGAGATTGTTTTGTTCTAGTCCTCTGTACTGCCATCCCATTACCACCAGCACCACCAGCAGCATGCATGCACCTACTAGCGATGTTCAAGGAATAATGCTTATTAGTTATTCAATGCTTATTTAAAATATTTTCTATCCATCTTTTAAAAATGGAGGGAAAAAGCTTGAGATTGTACGAAGCTAATAGACTTAGGAGAACACACGAAATTGAACTACAATGCTCTCTCCTGAGGCAATAATACAGTACCCTCAAACTAAAAGGCAGGGGGTAACATGTGCAATGTAAAAATTGAAATTTTTCTTACTCCAGTTAAAATTCAAATTAATACTCCCCCCCGCCCCAAGCCTCTAGGGGCATCTCATTTTTAATTCTTATAATTCTGCTACAGTTCACCTGATGGAATATATTTATAGTTTATAGAAGAAATGAAAGAAACCCCTATAGGCTTTCTTTTATTTTTAAGTTTTGTTTTGGCTCATTAATGTTTTCCATCTCATTTCTTACTTTCTACTGGAAAACTTTGCCCCAAACAATTTTTGACAAATAAATAAAGTTGAACAGAGCTCATTTGCTTATATCATTTTTTAATGAAATTAAAACAGACATTTGTAGGGATCACAAATGTAGAAAATTCTTATGATGACACAGTTGTGATTTACTAAATTAACATATTTCATCCACAGCCATATTTATGAGACAAGAGTATTCAGTAAATTACTATTGTTATTATCACTTCCATGAAGAATATAATTTACAGGATTTCTAAGAATAATATATTTTCGCAATTCTTTTAACAGCTAATATCAGCTTAATTAGCAAGTGATTGAATTTTAAACTCAGGTGTCATAATCTTTCAATCTTTGAATATAGAATTCTCATGAATTTAGAGTAGTAAAAGGAAACACTGATGTCTCAATTCCTTTTTGATAAGAATCTGAATACTGTCTTCACATCTTACCTAATGAAAGGTCTTCCTGAATCTTCCTTTTCTTTTCTTCATTTCCTACATTATCATCAGAATACTTCATCTTTACTACAGTTTTGAACTGATATTGCTTAATTTTTCCTGAGTTAATTTTATGTGGCCTTATATTGTCTCTTCAATAAGACTTCAGAAATTCAAAGAATCTATAATTCACCATAGTCATCCACTGCCTCCAAAGATATAGCAAAGCAATTCCTAGCACATAGGTGTTCAGTAAATAAGCCTTTATCAAATTATTATATTACTTACTAAATATTTGAGATGTGCCATATTTCAGATTTTGTTGAGCATTTCAATTAATCTTTTAAATAATACTTAAAATCTTATCATCACCTTTACATAAGGAGTTATTTGAAGTTTAGAGAATTCAACCAGTTAGCTCAAAGGATGTAGCTTATAAGTCATATGACTTTTGTACATTTTATTATGCCTCATTGCTTCCCCACATTGATCCCAAAACTATAACATACACTGTTGACTTAATCACATCCCCAGTACTTGGTTTCCCTTTGTAGCTCAGTCAATACAGAATCTGCCTGCAGTGCAGGAGACCCAGGTTCTATTCCTGGGTGGGAAAGAACCCCTGGAGAAGGAAATGGCAACCAACTCCAGTATTCTTGCCTGGAGAATCCCATGGACACAGGAGCCTAGCAGGCTACAGTCTATGGTGTCACAAGACTTGAACACTACTTAGCAACTAAACCATAAACCATACCCCAGTACTATCTGAAAATTCCATATCCTATTCAGAACAGAGATATATTCATTGGAAATAATATTATCAAATTTTAAACATTATTTATATATATTTATCTTATATAATTTAAATTTACTAATAACTACATGTTATTATATTAAACTATGCTTTGTATGCAACAATTCTGAATGGTAGTTTTCATGACAGAATGGTAAAGCACATACTTGAAGGAGCCTTCCTAGTAAAATACAATTATATCTGTGGTACAATAAATAAATATATCTTATTGCATTATTACATTCACTAGAAAATAATCTAAATCTCTAGGGTCAGACTCTTATACACATACAAATGCAGTAGTTGAAACCAGGGAAGATGCAATAAGCAAGCAATTAAGCATGGATCACTAAGATGGGTTGGCTTCAAAGGTAAGTGCCAGTATTCACACTGCAGTGATCAGGGTTCTAAGCTCTGGAACTTCTCAGATTGAGTAACTGATCTGAGAATCCATATCAAGCCAAGATCGTAAGTTAGGATAAAAGGGATCTTAGACTATAGTGACCCCTAGCTTCTGATGAAATGTAACCTACAAATTCTCTGTGAAGAAAGTTAAAATCTCCTCAAGATTTCCAGGGATAGATTTTTTTTAAATGCAAGCTTAAAATAAGAAAACTACTAACAACTAGTAAAATCATGAGTGAGTCAACAGAAAGAACAAATACACACCTTTATATATAATTTATCGGAGAAGGCAATGGGACCCTACTCCAGTATATAACTTAGTATTAAAATGCTTTTAAAAAATACAAAACTAAATAAACATTGATTTCATAATAAGAGTCTGTCAAAAACATGAGATAGAACTTTCTGAAATAAAATATAATAGTGTTGAAATAAAATACTGAATGGATGGTTTACAGAACTGATTAGAGAAAATCAATCTCATGTATACCTGTGGCAGATTCATTTTGATATTTGGCAAAACTAATACAATTATGTAAAGTTTAAAAATAAAAAAAAAATGTTTTAAATTAAAACACATGTTTTATAAAAAAAAATAAATAAAGATAATTTAAGGGATTATCTAGAATCTAGAATTATCTAGATTATCTATATTGAACAAGGAAATGAACAATATGCAGAAATTAAAAAATTCAGAGAATGAAATGTGAAAGTATTATTGTTCATTCACTAAGCCATGTCCAGCTCCTTGTGACCCCATGGACTGCAGCATGCCAAGCTCCTCTGTCCTCCAGTATCTCCCGGAGTTTGCTCAAACTCATGTCCATTGAGTTGAGGATGCCATCGAACCATCTCATCCTGTGTCACCCTCTTCTCCTCCTACCTTCAATCTTTCCCAGCATCAGGGCCTTTTCCAATGAGTCAGTTTTTCACATCAGGTGGCCAAAGTACTGGAGCTTCAACTTCAACATTAGTCTTTCCAATGAATATTCAATGTTGATTTCCTTTAGGATTGACTGGTTTGGTCACTTTGCATTCCAAGGGACTCTCAAGAGCCTTCTCCAGCACCACAGTTCAAAAACATCAATTCTTCGACTTTCAGCCATCTTTATGGTACAATTCTCACATCTGACTACTGGAAAAATCATAGCTTTGACTGTATGGACTTTTGTTGGCAAAGTGATGTCTCTGATTTTTAAATATACTGTCTAGATTTGTCATAGCTTTCCTTCCAAGGAGCAGGCATCTTTTAATTACATGGCTACAGTCACCATCTGCATGTATCTAATTGGCACTGAGAATAGACATCAATTTAGTATATAGAGTATGTGTCCAGAATAAAGAAACAAGGGCTGGAAATTTCCCAGGACTAATGAAATTGCAAATCCAAAGATACATAAAGTACAAACAGGATAAATTAAAAAGAAATACATTCCCATATACTCCACTGAAGCTACACAGCACAAAAGCAACTAAAAAACCTTAAAAGAAGCCCTAGAGAAAAGACTTTCAAAAGAATAACAATTAGACATCTCAATAATGAAATTCAGATAACACTGAAAATTTTCTTAGAAGGGTTTCCCAGAAAAATCTCACTTTTATAAATGGCTGAAAATTTTCAGTTATTTACAAAAACTGCAAAGTTGACAAAACAACGCAAATTTTTCTAAAAGAAATTCTAATTGCTGTATTTGAGAAATAAAGATAATTGTGCTAAAGTATGATTTAAGGTGGAAGAAAAAATAATAGGATTTCATTAAAGATGTATATAAATATAAACAAATATTTCATTAAAAATAATGCTAGACTAAGTGCTAAAATGTTGAGTTCTTTACCCCTCTCTGTATCTGTGTCCTTTGCAATGTGATTTTCAAGTTACCTTTGTCAAATGATGGAGACTATTTTCCAGCTCTGTGAATCATATCTTTGTGGTAGCTTTAGTGAATAGAATGTAGCAGAAGTGATGTGCAGTTCCAAGCCTAGGCCACAGAAGATCTTGTATGTTTTGTTCTCTCTTAAAACTTACCAACTCCATATGAACAGGTCAAATCTGGCCTGCTGCAAGGCAAGAGTGCCCATCACTAGCCAACTCCAGGTATAGAGATTCCTCACTGAATCCACTGACTGTGAACACCCAATGTCCAGCTGAGACCTAGCATCAATTTCTGAGCCATGAACTGAGAAATAAATGTTTGCTTTTAGCCACTTGGTTTTAGGATGATTATTCATTTGTAGTAGCTAATTAATCAGTTCAGTCACTCAGTCGTGTCCAACTCTTTGCGACCCCGTGGACTGCAGCACACCAGGCCACCCTGTCCATCACCAACTCCCAGAGTTCACCCAAACTCATGTCCATTGAGTCAGTGATGCCATCCAACCATCTCATCCTCTATCATCCCCTTCTTCTCCTGCCTTCAATCTTTCCCAGCATCAGGGTCATTTCAAATGAGTCAGCTCTTCGCATCAGGTGGCCAAAGTATTGGAGTTTCAGCTTCAACATCAGTCCTTCCAATGAATATTCAGGACTGATTTCCTTTAGGATGGACTGGTTGGATCTCCTTGCAGTCCAAGGGACTCTCAAGAGTCTTCTCCAATACCATAGTTCAAAAGTATCAATAATTCAGTGCTCAGCTTTCTTTATAGTCCAACTCTCACATTCATACATGACTACTGGAAAAACCATAGCTTTAACTAGATGGACCTTTGTTGGCAAAGTAATGTCTCTTCTTTTTATTTTTATTTATTTTTTTTAATGTCTCTTCTTTTTAATATGCTGCCCAGGTTGGTCATAACTTTTCTCCCAAAGAGTAAGCGTCTTTTAATTTCATGGCTGCAGTCACCATCTGTAGCGATTTTGGAGCCCAAAATGAATACATTCATATTAAAATATGACAGAAATAAAACACTAAATAACGTGGAAATCATGAGAGGATCCTACATATTAAAGTGTTCTAAGCTAAAAGTTTGTATTGTACAACACAGGGAATATAGCCAATTGTTGTGTTGTTGTTGTTCAGATGCCAAGTTGTAGCTGACTCTTTGCAACCCCATGGACTGCAGCACGTCAGGATTTCCTGTGCTTCACCATCTCCCAGAATTTGCTCAGATACATGTCTTTTGTTTTGGTGGTGCTATCTAACTATCTCATCCTCTGCTGCCCTCTTTCCCTTTTGCATCAATCTTTCCCAGCATCAGAGTCTTTTCCAGTGAGTCAGCTCTTTGCATCAGGTGACCAGAGTACTTGAGCTTCAGCATCAGTCCTTCCAATGAGTATTCAGGGTTGATTTCCTTTAGGATGGACTGTTTTCATCTCCTTGCTGTCTAAGGGTCTCAAGAGTCTTGCTGTCTCAAGAGTCTTCTCCATACCACAATTTGAAAGCATCGATTTTTCAGTGCTTAGCCTTCATTATGGTCCAACTCTCACACCCATACATGAATACTGGAAAAACCATAGCTTAGATTATACAGATCTTTGTCAGCAAAGTGATGTTTGCTTTTTAATACTTTATCTAGGTTTGGCATAGCTTTTCTTCCAAGGAGCATTAATTTCGTGGCTGCAGTCACCATCCACAGTGATTTTGCACCCCAAGAAAATAAAATCTGCCACTGCTATGAAATGATGGGACTGGATGCCATGATCTTAGTTTTTTTGAATGTTTAGTTTCAAGTCAGTTTTTTCACTCTCTTCGTTCTCCTTCATCAAGTGGCTCTTTAGTTCTTCGCTTTCTGGCATTAGAGTGTTATCATCTGTATGTCTGAGGTTATTGATATTTCTCCTGGCAATCTTGATTCCAGCTTGTGATTAATCCAGCTTGGCATTTCAGATGATGTACTCTGTATAAGTTACAAAAAGCAGGGTGACAATATACAGTCTTGACATATTCCTTTCCAATTTAGTAGCAGTCCATTGTTCCATGTCTGGTTCTGTTAATCCTTGATTTGCATAGAGGTTCCTTAGGAGACAGATAAGGTGGTCTAGTATGTTGTGATCCATACAAAGTCTTTAGCATAGTCAATGAATCAGAAGTAGATGTTTTTCTGGAATTCCCTTGCTTTCTCTGTGATCCAGCAAATGTTGACAATTTGATCTCTGGTTCCTCTGCCTTTTTGAAATCCAGCTTGTACATCTGGAATTTTTTGGTTCACAAAGTGATAAATTCTAGCTTGAAGGATTTTGAGCATAAGGTTACTAGCATGAGGAATAACTGTGAAATGAATGTGACCTTTAAAAATCATGAATCATTATAACATAATATTGTATATCAACTATGCTTCAATTTAAAAAAATGAGAATATAAAAAAAATTATTTTGTGTTGGTGTATAGTTGATTGACAGTGTTGTGATAGCTTCAGTTGAATAGCAAAAGGATTCAGCCATATATGCACGTGTATCCATTCTCCCCCAAACACCCCTAACATCCAGACTGGCCCATACATTGAGCAAAGTTCCATCTGCTGTACAGTAGGTCCTTGTTGGTTATCCATTTAGAATATAGCAGTGTGTACATGTCCGTTCCAAGCTCCTTAACTATCCCTTCCCCCCAGCAACCAGTTCATTCTCTAGGAGTGTCTTTGTTTTGTAAGTTCATTTGTATCATTGCTTTTTAGATTCCACATAAAAGGGATGTTATACAATATTTCTCCTCCTCTGTCTGATTTATTACTCAGTAAGATAATCTCTAGGTCCATCCATGTTGATGCAAATGGCATTATTTCATTCTTTTTAATGGCTGACTAATATTCCACTGTATTTTTGTACCACATCTTCTTTATCCATTCCTCTGTCAACGGACCTTTAGGTTGCTTCTAAGTCCTGGCTACTGTAAACAGTGCTGAAATGAACATCAGGGTGCATGTATCCTTTCAGATCATTTTTTTTTCTCCAGATATATGCCCAGGAGTGGGATTGCAGGGCCTGTATTATTAAGGAATCTCCATATTTTTCTGAATTGTGGCTGTACCAGTTTGCATTCCCACCAACAGTGTAGGAGGGCTCCCTTCTCTCCACTCCCTCTCTAGCATTTATTGTTCATGGATTTTTTGATGATAGCCATTCTCCCTGGTGTGAGGTGATATCTCATTGTACTTTTGATTTGCATTTCTCTAATAATTAGTGATGTTGAACACCTTTTCATGTGCCTCTTGGCCATCTGCATGTCTTCTTTGGAGAAATGTCTATTTAGTTCTTAAGCCCGTTTGTTGTTTGTGTGTTGTTGTTTTTTTTTATGCTGTTAAGCATCATATTCGGAGAAGGCAATGGCACCCCACTCCAGTACTCTTGCCTGGAAAATCCCATGGATGGAGGAGCCAGGTGGGCTGCAGTCCATGGGGTTGCTAAGAGTCGGACACGACTGAGCAACTTCACTTTCACTTTTCACTTTCACACATTGGAGGAGGAAATGGCAACCCACTCCAGTGTTCTTGCTTGGAGAATCCCAGGGACGGGGGAGCCTGGTGGGCTGCCGTCTATGGGGTCGCACAGAGTCGGACACGACTGAAGAGACTTAGCAGCAGCAGCAGCAAGCATCATATTTGTAAGTTTCAGAGACGAATCCATTGTTGGTCACATCATTTGTAAATATTTTCTCCCAGTCTGTGGGTTGTCTTTTTGTTTTGTTTATTGTTTTCTTTTGCTATGCAAAAGCTTTTAAGTAGGCCCCATTTGTTTATTTGTTTTTTAATTTCCATTATTCTGGGAGATGGATCAAAAAAGATATTGCTGTGATTTTTATCAGCGTGTTCTGCCTATGTTTTTCCTCTAGGAGTTTTATAATGTCTGGTCTCACATTTTGATCTCTGATCTATTTTTAGGTTTATTTTGTGTGTGATGTTAAAGAATGATCTAATATCATTTTTTTACATGTGACTGTCCAATTTTCCCAGCATCATTTGTTGAAGAGACTGTCTTCCCAACGTTGTGTAGTTTTTCCTTCCTCGTCACAGATTAATTGACCATAGGTGCATGGGTTTATTTCTAGATTTTCTATCCTGTTCCATTGAACTATATTTCTATTTTTTGCCAGTACCATTCTGTTTTGATGATTGTAGATTTGTGTAGTCTGAAGTCAGGGAGCCTAAGGTCTTTTGTACCTCTATACTGGAGAAGACAATGGCACCCGACTCCAGTACTCTTGCCTGGAAAATCCCATGGATGGAGGAGCCTGGAGGGCTGAATTTCAATATGTTTTGTTCTAGTTCTTTGAAAAATGCCATTGGTAGTTTGATTGGAATTGCATTGAATATGAAGATTCCCTTGGGTAGTAGAGTCATTTTAACAATATTTATTCTTCCAATCCACGAACATGGTACATCTTTCTATCTTTTGTGTCTTTGATTTCTTTCATCAGCATTTTGTACATTTTGAAGTACAGGTCTTTTGTCTCCTTAGATAGATTTATTCCTAGGTATCTTATTCATTTTTGTGCAATTATAAATGGAATTGTTAGTGTATAGAAATACAGCACATTTCTGTGTATTAATTTTGTAACCTACAACTTTACCAAATTTATTGATGAGTTCTAATAGCTTTCTGGTAGTATTTTTACAATCTTATGTATATATTCTATGTATTGCATCATCTGAAAACAGTGAAATTTTAACTTCCTTGACAGGTTGAATTTCCCTTTCTTCTTTTTATTCTCTGTTTGCTTTAGATAGGACTTCAAAAAGTATGTTGAATTAAAAATGGTGAGGGTGGACATTCTTCTCTTGTTCCTGATCACAGAGGAAATGCTTTCATCTTTTGACCATTGAGTATGATTTTAGCTGTAGGGTTTGTTGTATATGGTCTTTATTATGTTTAAGCTTGTTCCCTCTGTCCCCACTTTCTGGAGAGTTTTAGTCATGAATGGGTGCTGAATTTTATAAAAACCTTTTTCTGTATCCATTGAATGATCATACGGTTTTTATTCTTAAATTTGTTTATGTGGTGTATCACACTGATTTATTTGCAGATATAAAAAAATCCTTACATCCCTGAGATTCATCCCACTTGGTCATGGTGTATGATCTTTTTAATGTATTGTTGGATTCAAACTGCTGCTATTTTGTTGAGGATTTTACATCAGCATTCATTGGTGATATTGGCATGTAAATTTCTTCATTTGTGGTATCTTTGTCTGGTTTTGATATCAGGGTGATAGTAACCCAATAGAATGTATTTTAAAGTTTTTCTTCCTCTGCAATTGTTTGGAACAATTTCAGAAGGGTATGTTAATGCTTCTCTAAATGTTTGATAAAATTCATCTGTGAAGTCATCAGATCCTTTGCTTTCTGGGAGTTTTTAAATCACAGTTTCAATTTCAATGCTTGTAGTCAGTCTGTTCATATTTTCTATTTCTTCATGGTTCAGTCTAGGGAGACTATACCTTTCCAAGAGTTTATCCATTTCTTCCTGGTTGTTCATTTTATTGCATACAATTGTTCACAGTGGTATCTTATGATCCTAGTATTTCTGTGAAGTCGGCTGCAACTTCTCCTTTTTCACTTCTAATTTAATTTATTTGAGTTCCCTTCCTTTTTCTCTTGATATGTCAAGCTAAAGGTTTATCAATTTTGTTTATCTTTTTAAAGAACCAGCTTTTAGTTTCATTCACCTTTGCAATTGTTTTCTTCGTCTCTATTTCATTTGTTTCTGCTCTGATCTTTGATTTCTCACCTTCTACTAACATTACAATTTGTTTATACTTCTTTCTCTACTTGTTTTAGGTATAAAGTTGTTGTAGTTCAGTTGCTCAGTTGTGTCTGACTCTTTGTGACCTCATAGACTGCACCACACCAGGCTTCCCTGTCCTTGACTGTCTCCAGGAGTTTGCTGAAACTCTTGTCCATTGAATCCATGATGCCATCCAACCATTTCATCCTCTGTTGCCCCCTTCTCCTCCTGTCCTCAATCATTTCCAACATCAGGTTCTGTTCCAATGAGTCAGCTCTTCGCATCAGGTGGCCAAAGTACTGGAGCCTCAGCATCAGCATCAGTCCTTCCAGTGAATATTCAGGGCTAACTTCCTTTAGAATTGACTGGTTTGATCTCTTTGCAGTCCAAGGGACTTTCAAGAGTCTTCTCCAGCACCACAGTTCAAAACTATCAATTTTTTGGCACTCAGTCTTCTTTATGGTCCAAGTCTCACATCTGTACATGACTACTGGAAAAATTATAACTTTGACTATATGGACCTTTGACAGTAAAGTGGTATGTCTGTTTCTGAATCTGCTGTCTAGGTTTGTCATAGCTTTTCTTTGAAGGAGTAAGCCTGTTTTAATTTCATGACTGCAGTCATGGTCCAGAGTGATTTTAGAGTCCAAGAAAATAAAGTCTGACACTGTTTCCATTTTTTTCCCCAACTATGTGCCATAAAGTGAATGGAGTGGATGCTATGATCTTAGGTTTTTGAACACTGAGTTTTAAGCCAACTTTTTCACTCTGTTCTTTTACCTTCATCAAGAGGCTCTTTAATTCCTCTTTCCTGTCTGCCATAAGGGTGGTATCATCTGCACATAAGAGGTTACTGATATTTCTCCTGGCAATCTTGATTCCGGGTAGATGTTCATCCAGCCTTGCATTTCACATGATGTAATCTGCATAGAAGTTAAACAAGCAGGGTCTAACAGTAGACTGCCTTGGCTAGTACTCCTTTTCCAATTTGGAACCAGTCCATTGTTCTGTGTCTGGTTCTGTTGCTTCTCAACATGCATACAGGTTTTGCATGTGCAGGAAAGGTGATCTGGTATTCCCATCTCTCTCAGAATTTTCCTAAATCAAATCCCTTAAGATTGTGCACTGGAAGTGACAAATAGATTCAAGGGATTAGATCTGATAGAGTGCCTGAAGAACTATGGACGGAGGTTTGTGACATTGTACAGGAGGCAGTGATCAAGACCATCCCCAAGGAAAAGAAATGCAAAAAGGCAAAATGGTTGTCTGAGAAAGACTTACAAATAGCTGTGAATAAAAGAGAAGTGAAAGGCAAAGAAGGAAAGGAAAGATATATACCCACTTGAACACAGAATTCCAGAGAATAGCAAGGAGAGATAAGAAAGCCTTCCTCAGCTATCAATGCAAAGAAATAGAGGAAAACACTAGAATGGGAATGTCTAAAGACCTCTTCAAAAAATTATGGATACCAGGGGAACATTTCATGTAAAGATGGGCACAATAAAGGACAAAAATGGTATGGACCTAACAGAAGCAGAAGATATTAAGAAGAGATGGCAAGAATACACAGAAGAACTGTACAAAAAGATCTTCACGACCAAGATAATCACGATGGTGTGATCACCAACCTAGAGCCAGACATCCTGGCATGTGACGTCAAGTGGGCCTTAGGAAGCATTACTACTAACAAAGCTAGTGGAGGTGATGAAATTCCAGTTGAGTTATTTCAAATCCTAAAAGATGATTCTGTGAAAGTGCTGCACTCAATATGCCAGCAAATTTGGAAAATTTAGCAATGGCCACAGGACTGGAAAATTCAGTTTTCTTTCCAATCCCAAGGAAAGGCAATGCCAAAGAATGCTCAAACTATCACACAATTGCACTGATCTCACATGCTAGTAAATTAATGCTCAAAATTCTCCAAGCCAGGCTTCAACAGTACATTAACCGTGAACTTCCAGATGTGCAAGCTGGATTTAGAAAAGGCAGAGGAACCAGAGACCAAATTGCCAACATCTGTTGGATCATCAAAAAAGCAAGAGAATTCCAGAAAAACATCTACTTCTGCTTTATTGACTATGTCAAAGCCTTTGATTGTGTGGATCACAACAAACTCTGGAAAATTCTTAAAGACATGGGAATACTAGACCACCTGACCTGCCTCTTGAGAAATCTGTATGCAGGTCAGGAAGCAACAGTTAGAACTGGACAAGAAACCTCAGACTGGTTCAAAATAGGGAAGGAGTACATCAAGGCTGTATATTGTCACCCTGCTTATTTAACTTATATGCAGAATACTTCATTAGAAACGCTGGGCTGGATGAAGCACAAGCTGGATTCAAGATTGCCGGGAGAAATATCAATAATCTCAGATATGCAGATGACACCACCTTTATGGCAGAAAGCAAATAAGAACTAAAGAGCCTCTTTTTGAAAGTGAGAGGAGAGTGAAAAAATTGGCTTAAAACTCAACATTCAGAAAATTAAGATCATGGCATCCAGTCCCATCACTTCATGGCAAATGGATGGGGAAGCTATGGAAACAGTGACAGACTTTATTTTGGGGGGCTCCAAAATCACTGCAGATGGTGACTGCAGCCATTAAATTAAAGACGCTTGCTCCTTGGAAGAAAAGTTAATGACCAACCTAGATAGTATATTGAAAAGAAGAGACATTACTTTGACAACAAAGGTGGGTCTAGTCAAATTATAGTTTTTCCAGTAGTCATGCTTGGGTGTGACAGTTGGACTGTGAAGAAAGTTGAGCGCTGAAGAATTGATGCTTTTGAACCGTGGTGTTTGAGAAGACTGTTGAGAGTCCTTTGGACAGAAAGGAGATCCAATCAGTCCATCCTAAAGGAAATCTGTCCTGAATATTTATTGGAAGGACTGATGCTGAAGCTGAAAGTACAATACTTTGGCCACCTGATACAAGGAACTGACTCATTTGAAATGACCCTGATGCTGGGAAAGATTGAAGGCAAGAGGAGAAGGGGATGACAGAGGATGAGATGGTTTGATGGCATCACCGACACAATGGACATGAGTTTGAGTAAACTCCAGGAGTTGGTGATGGACAGGGAGGCCTGGCGTGCTGCAGTCCATGTGGTCACAAAGAGTTGGACACTACTGAGCAACTGAAGTGAACTGAACTGAAGAATTTTCCAAGGTTTGTTGTGATCCACAAAGGATTTAGCATAGTCAAAGAATCAGATGTTTTTCTGAGATTTCTTTGCTTTTTCTATGAGCCAAAGGATGTTGGCAGTTTGATCTCCAGTTCCTCTGCCTTTTCTAAATCCAGCTTACACCTCTGGAAGCTATCGGTTCATGTACTGTTGAAGCCCAGCTTAAAGGATTTTGAGCATTACCTTGCTAGCATGTGAATTGAGTACTATTGTGCGGTATTTTGAACATTTTTGGCATTTCCTTTGTTTGGGATTGGAATGAAAAGCGACCTTTGTCCAATGTACGCCATCCTATGGCCACTGCCGTGTTTTCCAAATTTTGCTGGCATATTGAGTGCAACACTTCAACAGCATCATCTTTTAAGATTTGAAATAGCTAAGCTAGAATTCATGACCTCCACTAGCTTTGTTCATAGTGATAATGTTTCCGAAGTCCACTTGACTTCACACTTCAGAATGTCTGATTCTAGGTAAGTGACCACACCATTGTGGTTGTCTGGGTCATTAAAACCTTTTTTGTATAGTTCTTTTGTGTATTCTTGCCAGCTCTTCTTAATATCTTCTGCCTCTGTTAGATCCATATCATCTCTCCTTTATTGTGCCCATCTTTGCATGAAATGTTCCCTTGCTATCTCTAATTTTCTTGAAGAGATCTCTGGTCTTTCCCATTCTATTTTTTTTTTTTCCTTCATTTCTTTGCATTGTTCACTTACAAATGCTTTCTCTCTCCTTGCTATTCTTTGGAATTCTGCATCAGTTGGGTACATCTTTCCCTTTCTCCTCCGCCTTTTGCTTCTCTTCTTTTCTTAGCTATTTGTAAGGCCTTCTCTGACAACCACGTTTGCCTTCTTGCATTTCTTTTTCCTGAGCATGCTTTTGGTCACTGCTTCCTGTACAGTGTTACAAACCTCCATCCATAGTTCTTCAGGCACTTGTCTATCAGATCTAATCCCCTGAATCTATTTGTCCCTTCCACTGTATAGTCATAAAGAATTTGATTTATGTCATATCTGAGTGATCAAGTGGTTTTTCCTACTTTTTTTTTTAAGTTGGAATTTTGTAATAAGGAGTTCCTGACCTGAGTCAGTCTGTTCCAATCTTGTTTTTGCTGACTGTATAGAGCTTCTCCATCTTTGGCTGCAAAGAATATAATCAATCTGATTTCAGTATTGACCATGGTGATGTCCATGTGTAGAGTCATCTTTTGTGTTGTTGGAAGAGGGTGTTTGCTATGACCTGTGAGTTCTCTTAGCAAAACTCTGGTAGCCTTTGCCCTGCTTCATTTTGTACTACAAGGCCAAACATGCCTGTTATTCTGGGTATCTCTTGTTTTCCTACTCTTGCTTTCCAATCCCTTATGATGAAAAGGACATCTTTTTTTGGTGTTAGTTCTAGAAGGTCTTGTAGGACTTCATAGAACCATTCAGCTTCAGCTTCTTCAGCATTTGTGTTTGGGGCATAAAGTTGGATTACTGAACAAACCAAGATCATTCTGTTGTTTTTGAGATTGCACCGAGTACTATATTTCAGGCTGTTTTGTTGACCCTGAAGGCTACTCCATTTCTTCTAAGGGATTCTTGCTCACATTAGTAGATATAATGGTCATGTGAATTAAATTCACTCATGACTGTCAATTTTAGTTCACTGATTCCTAAAGTGTCGATGTTCACTCTTGCTGTCTCCTGTTTGACCAGTTCCAATTTACCTTGATTAGAGACCTAACATTCCAGGTTCCTGCTCAGTATTCTTCTTTATAGAATTGGACTTTACTTCCACCATCAGATACATCCACACTTGGGCGTTGTTTTTGCTTTTATCATCTCTTCATTCTTTCTGGGGTTTTTTCTCCATTCTTCTCCAGTAGCATTTGGGCACCTACTGACCCGGGGAGTTCATCTTTCAGTGTTATATCTTTTTGCCTTTTCATACTGTTCATGAGATTCTCAAGGCAAGAATGCTGAAGTGGTTTGCCATTCCCTTCTCCAGTGGACCGCATTTTATCAGAACTCTCCCCCATGACCCATTCATTTATTAGAGATTTTTCTTATTTCTTGAGGTAAAACTGTATTTCTGTAAACTTTCCTCATAGAAGTGCATTTTCTGCATCCCCTAAGTTTTGCTTTCATTTTTATTTGTCTCTAGGTATTTTTTTTATTTCCTCTTTGATTTCTTCAGTGACCCATAGCCACTACATATTTAAGTTTTATATGCTTTTTTCTTGTAATTGATTTCTAATCTCAGTATTGTGATCAGAAAAGATTCTTGATATGATTTTATTTTATTTTATTTTTTTAATTTACCAAGGCTCTGCTTGTGGTATAGCATGTGGTCAATCCTGGAGAATGTTCCATGTGCATATGAGAAGAATATGTAGTCTGTGGCTTTTGGATGGAATTCTCTATAAATATCAGCTAGTCCCTCTTGTCTAAAGTGTCATCTAAGGCCCATATTTTCTTATGAATTTTCCGTCTGGATGAGTCCATTGATGACAGTAGGGTGTTAAAGGTCCTCAACTGTTATTATGTTACTGTTGATTTTTCCCTTTAAGGTTGTTAGTATTTGCCTTACATATTGAGGTGCTCCGATGTTAGTTGCATACATGTTTATGATTGCTATATCTTCTTGGATTGAACCCTTGATCATTATTTAGTGTCCTTCTTTGTCTCTTATAAAAGGCTTTGTTTTAAATTCTATTTTGTCTGATATGAATGTGCTACCCCAGCTTTCTTTTTATTCCCATTTGTGTAGGATACCTTCTCTCATCCCCTTACTTTCAGTCTGTAAGTATCCCTAGATTTGAGGTATGTTTCTTGTAGACAGCATATTTATTAGTCTTGTTTTTGTATCCACCCTGCAAGTCTATGTCTTTTTGTTGGTGCATTTAATCCATTTACATTTGAGGTAATCATTGATATGGATGATCCTATTACCATTTTCTTAATTTGAGGTATTTATTTTTTGTATGTCTTCTCTTTCTCTTTTGTTTCCTGCCTAAAGAAGTTCCTTTAGCATGTGTTGTAGGACTGTTTTAGTGGTGCTGAATTTGCTTAATTTTTGCTTTCTCTAAAGCTTTTGATTTCTCCATCCAATGTGAATAAGTCTTGTTGGGTAGAGTATTATTGTTTGTAAGTTCTTCTCTTTCATCACTTTAAATATATGATGCCATTCCCTTATGGCTTGTAGAGTTTCTGTTGAGAAATCAGCTAATAGCCTTATGGGAGTCCCCTTATATGTTATTTGTCATTTTTCCCTTATTGATTTTAATATTTTATCTTTGCCTTTAATTTTCATCAGTTTGATTACTGTGTCTTGGTGTGTTCCTCCTAGGGTTTATGCTGCCTGGATCTCTGTGTTTCTTGGACTTGGTTGACTATTTCCTTTTCCATGTTAGTGAAGTTTTCAATTATTATCTCTTCAAATATTTTCTCAGGTCCTTCCTCTTTCTTCTCCTTCTGAGACCACTATCATGCAAATGTTGGTGCATTTAATGTTGTTCCAGTGGTCCCTAAGGCTGCCTGCATTTTTTTCATTTTTTTTTTTTTTTCTATATTCTGTTTTGTCACAGTGATGTCTACCATTTTGTCTTCCAGGTCATTTATCCATTCCTCTGCCTTAGTTATTCTGCTGTTGATTCCTTCTAGTGTATTGTTCACCTCTGTTTGTTCTTTTATTCTTCTAGGTCTTTAGTGAACTTTTCTTGCATCTTCTCCATTCTTTTTCCAAAATCCAGGATCATCTTCACTATTCTGGATTCCTTTTCTGGATAGTTGCCTATCTCCACTTCACTAAGTTGTTTTTCTGGGATTTTATCTTATTCTTCCATCTGGGTTATAATCCTCTTCCTTTTAATCATGAATAAATTTCTGTGAATGTGGTTTTTCTTCTGAGGCTATGGGATTCTTACTTCTTCTATCTACCTTCTGGTGGATGAGGCTAAGAGGCTTATGCAAGCTTCCTGATGGGAGGGACTGGAAATGAGAAAAACCAGATCTTGCTCCAGTGGGCTGGGCTGGGCTGTGCTCAGTAAAACTTTAATCCTAGAGGGCTCACACCAAGGAGTACCCCCCAGGACTACAGCCACAAGTGCCCCCATCCCTGTGGTGATCCACTGCCATTCCATTCTCCAGGGCATCTTTCCAACCCAGGGATTGAACCTGGGTCTTCTTTGTAGGTGGATTCTTTACCATCTGAGCCACCAGGGAAGCCTGATGAGGTTATTAGGATGGGCCCTAATCCAGTAGGACTAGTATCCTTATAAAAGATTAGGATACAGATTTACCTAAGGGAAAGATCACTTATGGAGAAGATAGCCATCTCCAAGCCATAGAAAGAGGCCTTCAGATGAAACCTATCCTGCTGACACCTTGTTCAGGAATGCTAGCCTCCAGAACTGTAAGAAAATAAATGCTGGTTGTATAAACCACCCTGTCTATGGTCCTCTGTTATGGCACACCTAACAGACTAATACAGATGCAGCCTTACAACACTATATATATTTACCAAGTGAGTGGAATGTTATTTTACCACAAACAACAACAACAAAAAAATGAAGCAATCATTCAACTTTCAAACTAATATCACACATTTAATTCATTTCTTGTCAAGTGATTGTTAAATCTGTAAGTCAAACAAAAGGCTTTTTTACAATAGTAAAAAGTCCACAAACTTGTTAAAAAGCAGATCCTTTTACTATGAAAGCCTTCCCTGGTGGCTCAGTTGGTAAAGAATCCACCTGCAAATGCAGGGGACCCCAGTTCGATCCCTGGGTTGGATACACTGATACACTGTGTAGGGTATAGTGTATACACTATATACACTGTGTAGATACACTGGAGAAAGGAAAGGCTACCCACTCTAGTATTCTGGCCTGTATAGTCCATGGGGTTGCAAAAAGTTGGATGAGACTGAGCAACTTTTACTTTTACTGTAAACTTTTATTTTACTTAAATTCACAGATAAATGTCTTAATCTATTTGACTGGCAGTTTAGTTGGTAAATTGCAGTAATTATGCCTGCCAGACAAGGCTGTTGTGAGAAAATTATTAATGAAATAGAATGGCAAATAATATACAGGGAGTAATCTTCCTAAAGATACTAT
This sequence comes from Bos javanicus, assembly GCF_032452875.1. Classification (NCBI taxonomy): domain Eukaryota; kingdom Metazoa; phylum Chordata; class Mammalia; order Artiodactyla; family Bovidae; genus Bos; species Bos javanicus. The sequence goes on along the minus strand of NC_083888.1, from coordinate 49,457,757 downwards.
CTCTTAAAGAGATAATAGTACTTCAAATGGATAATAAAGGGTTACTAGTATTTCAAATCAAGTTACAACTTACTAGGTTAACTGATATTTAGTTAGTTTTTAATAAATTTTTATGCTTGAGATATGTGAAATAAAGTATAAGTTTAACATAATTTAATACAATTAAATTGTATAAACATTTTAAAATAATTTATTCAGGTAGGATACCTAATATGGGTTTCCTTGATAGCTCCAGTTGGTAAAGAATCCGCCTGCAATGCAGGAAACCCCGATTTGATTCCTGGGTTGGGAAAATCTGCTGAAGAAGGGATAGGCTACCCACTTCAGTATTCTTGGGCTTCCCTTGTAGCTCAGCTGGTAAAGAATATACCTGCAGTGTGGGAGACCTGAGTTCAATCCCTGGGTTTGGAAGATACCTTATAAGGTAATAATATGTAGATATTTAAAATGTAACCTATTGGAATAGCATGCCAATATTTGTGATTAAATTCATTTGTTTGCATATTAATTCAATAAATATGAATAAGTGAAGATGAAATAGATTTGATTTAGATGGTGTTTTGGGTTCACCCAATTTGACTGATCCATTTTCTAATGTACTGTTTGAATATCATGTTCTTTTAAGAGCTGAACACAAATATCAGACTTTATTGGTAGAATATTTTGCTTGGTGCTAAAGCACACAGAGTGTACTTTTGCTGGAGGCATGATTTTTATTTTTTATAAAGCTCTGGTGTGGAATGTACTTTCACTGATATAAAAATAAAAACAGCAAATAGGAAAGTGCAAGTCAACAATAGCAATATTATTTTGCAGAGTCTCCCCTGAGCTGTAACTAATCTAGTTGGTTCAGCCTAGAAGGATCATTTTATTGCATGCAATATTCATCTCAGAAAATATTTAAGTAGCTCAAATTCAAATCATAAAACAGAAGGACAAAGAATACGAAAATGGGCAGTTTCCTATCACCTGAATACAGCCCAATGTTTAAATCGATTGTTTTGAAAGCCCAAATGTCATTATATAAACCAATTGTAGTGACTATTTTAGTTATGAGATTTGTAAATATGTATAGTTTGGAAATCGTCTTTATATTTTTCCTCTTATAAAAATAGATACTAAATTTTATAAAATTATATGTAATAAGTTCACCTTCTATCAAGTTTTAACCAAATTTTTAAGACAGGAGATCTTTTTGACTCAGATAGCCAGTTTTATTGATAATAACTTATTACACTAATTCTTTTCCTAGTTGCTTGCTATGGTAAAAAAAAAAAATTCAATTTTGAAAAGTATAAACTCTCATATGAAATACTTAAAAATGGAAGAAAACTCTTCCTTTGAAAACTCTTCCTTTGAAAGTATATCTCAGAAACTGTAATGATTCTATACATAATAAATTGTGATATTCTTTTAATATTAAAGTACAATTAAAGCACACAATTTATATTGACAATGATTCAATCTTTCACTTGCTCAACACTATTCTAGAAATATTTGCTTGCTGGTTGGCAGGCAAAAATATAGACCTGAGCAAGTATGGATTGTATCAGCAAGCTATTTAAAATCACGGGAAAAAAGAAACAAGATGCCAAGTTTACAACATCTCATCACAAAATATTGTATCCCCCTGTATTTCTATATTAAGTTCATGCATTGAGAGTCCAATAATGACAGCTGATAGTGTGTTCTTAGAAAAGCAACAAGATGGCTTTTATCATTTCTTTGAAATCAGTATTAAAATGAGACTTAATCTGCTAAGAATATCTTCTACCAGGAATATTTTAAATTATATTGAAAAAGGCCAAATATAAATGGTAAATAAAACAAATCTTTGTGATAGAAAACTACCATACATCATCATCAATCAGTTCAGTTGCTCAGTCATGTCCAACTCTTTGCGACTCCATAAACCGTGGCACACCAGGCCTCCCTGTCCATCACCAACTCCCAGAGTCTACCCAAACCCATGTCCATCGAGTCGGTAATGCCATCTAACCATCTCATCCTCTGCCGTCCCCATTTCCTCCTGTCCTCAATCTTTCCCAGCATCAAGGTCTTTTCAAATCAGTCAGCTCTTCACATCAGGTGGCCAAAGTACTGGAGTTTCAGCTTTAGCATCAGTCCTTCCAATGAATACCCAGCACTGATCTCCTTTAGGATGGACTGGTTGGATCTCCTTGCAGTCCAAGGGACTCTCAAGAGTCTTCTCCAACACTACAGTTCAAAAACATCAATTCTTTGGTGCTCAGCTTTCTTCATAATCCAACTCTCACATCCATACATGACTACTGGAAAAACCATAGCCTTGACTAGACAGAGCCTTGTTGGCAAAGTAATGTCTCTGCTTTTCAATATGCTATCTAGGCTGGTCATAACTTTCCTTCTAAGGAGTAAGCGTCTTTTAATTTCATGGCTGCACTCACCATCTGCAGTGATTTTGGAGCCCAGAAAAATAAAGTCTGACACTGTTTCCACTGTTTCCCCATCTATTTCCCATGAAGTCATGGGACCGAATGCCATGATCTTCATTTTCTGACTGTTGAGCTTTAAGCCAACTTTTCTCCTCTCCTCTTTCACTTTCATCAAGAGGCTTTTTAGTTCCTCTTCACTTTGTGCCATAAGGGTGGTGTCATCTGCATATCTGAGGTTATTGATATTTCTCCCAGAAATCTTGATTACAACTTGTGCTTCCTCTAGCCCAGCATTTCTCATATCATGTATATATTAAATCTTCAGATATCCTGACAAGTACTTAAAGAATAAAATAGTTTCTCACAGAAATAATCCAGATAAAATGAAGACTATGACCTATTATAAAGAAGCAATTCTTTACTATGTTTAACTCTCTTCAAAAGTCTGTTGGTAAAACAAATCAGTCCTAGATCTGAATTTGGGATGCTTTTAAAAACTGTAATTATCATCCAATTAAAATAAATAAATTTAAATTAAAAAAAATAAAATAAAAACCCTAGATTTACTGACCTTAATTTTAAATGTAATACTTGCAAAACATATAAATTGAATTTACATATTTCTATTTAATAACTGATTATGTTATATCAAATCCCAAAGAGTTAAAGATTACTAATAATGATTCTACGCAGTACCTTTGCATATATCTCAATTGCCACCATTTTTGTGATTTTAGAAAATCTTTTTTGTAGTTATTATTTTTAAAGAGTGCATATTAATTACTAAAAACATTGTTTAATCTGGGGGTTTTATGACCTTTATAAAAAAATAATGCTGTATGATACCTTCAGAAAAAAATTCCCTTGACATATTTATCTGCTCTGTATCCCATTGTTTGCATTCTACTGTCAAAATAGTGAGTCATTTCCAGTCTTTTATAACAAAGTTATTATTAGTTGTGAACATTTTTGCTTGTATCCCCTGGAACACCTATGCAAGAATGTCTTTGTGTAATGATTCTGGAAGTGAAATTGCTCTAACAGATGACCATATTCAGCTTCACAAGATAATTCCCAATAGATTTCCAGTGTAGTTGTACCAATTATATTCAAACATCACTACATTCGTTTTCTTTCATTCACATGCTTCAAAACCTCTTGTTAATTTTTGTCATCATAGATTCTAAAAAACACTATGTCACTCTTGACTATGATTCAGTTCAGTTCAGTTGCTCAGTTGTGTCTGACTCTTTGCGACTCCATGAATTGCAGCACGCGAGGCCTCCCTGTCTGTCACCAACTCCCGGAGTTCACTCAGACTCATATCCATTGAGTCAGTGATGCCATCCAGCCATCTCATCCTCTGTTGTCCCCTTCTCCTCCTGCCCCTAATCCCTCCCAGCATCAGAGTCTTTTCCAGTGAGTCAGCTCTTCACATGAGGTGGCCAAAGTACTGGAGTTTCAGCTTCAGCATCATTCCCTCCAAAGAAATCCCAGGGCTAATCTCCTTTAGAATGGACTGGTTGGATCTCCTTGCAGTCCAAGGGACTCTCAAGAGTCTTCTCCAACACCACAGTTCAAAAGCATCAATTCTTTGGTGCTCAGCTTTCTTCACAGTCCAACTCTCACATCCATACATGACCACAGGAAAAACCATAGCCTTGACTAGACAGACCTTTGTTGGCAAAGTAATGTCTCTGCTTTTCAATATGCTATCTAGGTTGGTCATAACTTTCCTTCTAAGGAGTAAGTGTCTTTTAATTTCATGGCTGCAGTCACCATCTGCAGTGATTTTGGAGCCCCAAAAAATAAAGTCTGACACTGTTTCCACTGTTTCCCCATCTATTTCCCATGAAGTGATGGGATCAGATGCCATGATCTTCGTTTTCTGAATGTTGAGCTTAGCATATTCCTAATACTAATGAAGTAATATTAAGTAATACTAATGAAGTATAAAATACTAATACAATATGAATACTAATGAAATAATACAATACTAATGAAGTAAAAAATTTCTTAGGTTTACTTATCATTCTTATTGTTTATATACTGCTTATTGTGTTTTGCTTGCTTTTCTACTGGCTTACTTTATAATTAATTTGTAGTTTTCAAATTTCTCTTCCTGAGAGTTTGTTGTTAATATATAGAGATGAAATAAAGTTATTCATATTAATTTTGTATCCTAGTACATTACTGAATTCATTGATAAGTTATAATAGTTTTTTGGTCGTATCTTTAGTTAGCATTTTCTATGTATAGGATCATGTCATCTGCAAACAGTGACAGTTTTACTACTTTCTTTCCAATTTGGATTATTTTTATTTATTATCTATTTGCTGTGGTTAGGACTTCCAATACTGTGTTGAATAAAGTGGTGAGAATGGGAATCGTGTCTTGTTCCTGAACTTAGAGGAAGTGCTTTCAGATTCTCACTGTTGAGTATGAGTCATCTATGGGCTTGTCCTGCTGCCGCTGCTGCTGCTGCTAAGTCGCTTCAGTCGTGTCCGACTCGGTGCGACCCCATAGACGGCAGCCCACTAGGCTCCTCTGGCCCTGGGATTCTCCAGGCAAGAATACTGGAGTGGGCTGCCATTTCCTTCTCCAATGCACGAAAGTGAAAGTGAATTCGCTCAGTCCTGTCCAACTCTTATCGACCTCATGGACTGCAGCCTACCAGGCCCCTCCATCCATGGAATTTTCCAGGCAAGAGTACTGGAGTGGAGTGCCATTGCCTTCTCTGGTGGGCTTGTCCTAGATGACCTTTATTATATTGAAGTGTATTCCCTTTATATACTCTTTACTCAGATGGTAAAGAGTCTGCCTGCAGTGCAGGAGACCCAGGTTCGATTCCTGGGTCAGGAAGATCCCTTGGAGAAAGAAATGGCAACCCACACCAGTATTCTTGCCTGGAGAATCCTGTGGACAGAGGAGCCTGGAGGGCTAGTCCATGGGGTCACAAAGAGTCAAACAAGACTGAGCAACTAACATTTTCACTTTCACGAATTCCCTCTATAACCACACAGCAGAAGATTTTTATCATAAATGGATCTTGAATTTTATCCAAAACTTTTTTTGATATGATCATATGATTTTTATTCTTCAGTTTGCTAATGTGGTATATAATATTGATTTGCAAATATAGAACCATCCTTGTATCCTGGGATTAACCCCACTTAATTGTTGGTGTATGATCCTTCTAGTGTATTGTTGAATTCATTATGCTAATATTTTGTTGGGGATTTTTGCATCTATATTCATCAGTGACATTGGCCTGTAATTTTCTTCTTTTGTGATAACTTTCCCTGGTTTTGGTATCAGAGATATTCTGGCCTTGTAGAATGAGTTCAGAAGCATTCCTTCCAAGAAGGGCAGGTGTTAACTTCTATAAATGTTTGGTAGAATTCACCTGTGATGCCATCTGGTCCTGGATTTTTGTTTTAGGGGAATTTATTACCGATTCAATTTCATTACTGGTAATTTGTCTGCTTACACTTCATTTATTCCTGGCTCAGCCTGGGGAGATAGCACATTTCTGTGAATTTGTCCATTTCTTCTACATTGTCCACTTTATTGATTTTTAGTTGATTGTAGTAATCTCTTACTACTGGCAACCCACTCCAATACCCTTGCCTGGAAAATCCCATGGACGGAGGAGCCTGGTAGGCTGCAGTCTATGGGGTCGAGAAGAGTCGGACACGACTGAGCAACTTCACTTTCACTTTTCACTTTCATGCATTGGAGAAGGAAATGGCAACCCACTCCAGAGTTCTTGCCTGGAGAATCCCAGGGACAGGGGAGCCTGGTGGGCTGCCATCTATGGGGTCGCACAGAGTCGGACATGACTGAAGCGACTTCGCAGCAGCAGCAGCAGCAGTAATCTCTTAGGAACCTTTGTATTTCTGTGGTGTGGGTGGAACTCTTCTTTTTCATTTCTGATTTTATTGATTGGGCCCTCTTTTTTTCATGATGAGTGTGGCTAAACATTTACCAATTTTATTTACTTTTTCAAAGAACCAACTCTTACCTTCATTGGTCTTTTTTATTGTTTTGTCTTTAATTTATTTCTGCTCTGATCTTTAGGATTTCTTCTACTAACTTTGAGGGTTTTTTTTTTTTTTTTAAATTCTTTTTCTAGTTCCTTTAGGTGAAAGCTTAGGTTGTTTATTTGGGATTGTTCTTATTTCCTGAGGTGGACTTTTATGGCCATAAACTTTGCTCTTAGAACTGCTTTTGCTGCTTCTCATACACTTTGGAATACTGCATTTTCATTCTCATTAGTCTCCAGGTATATTTTGATTTCCTTTTCGATTTCTTCAGTGACTCATTGATTGCTAAATAGCACAGTTTTTAGCCTCCACCTCTGTGTTTTAGAGTTTCTTTTCTTATAGTTGATTTCTAGGCTCATAGCATTATGTTCAGAAAAATTGCTTGATAAGATTTTAGTCTTAAATTTACTGAGACTTCTTTTGTGGTCTAGCACATAATTTATCATTTAGAATGTTCCATGTGCACTTGAAAAGAATGTATTCTGTTTTTTCTCTTTGATGAAATCCCTGGTGGCTCAGAGGTTAAAGCATCTGCCCACAATGCAGGAGACCTGGATTCAATCCCTGGGTCGGGAAGATCCCCTGGAGAAGGAAATAGCAACCCACTCCAGTATTCTTGCCTGGAGAATCCCATGGATGGAGGAGCTTGGTGGGCTGCAATCCACGGGGTCACAAAGAGTTGGACACGACTGAGCGACTTCATATTCACTTTCACTTTCTATACAATATAGATCTATTAACTTCATTTAATCTAATGTGTCACTGATGACCAGTATTTCCTTATTGATTTTCTATCTGGACGGTCTATCCATTGATATAAGTGGGGTATTTAAGTCCCCTACTATTATTATCTTACTATCAATTTCTTCCTGTTAATATTTACTTTCTGTATCAAGAAGCTCCTATGTTGGATGCATATAAATTTATAATTGCTATAATTCCTTCCTGGTTTGATCCCTTGATCATTATGTAATGTCCTTCTTTGTCTCTTGTTACAGTGTTTGTTTTAAAGCCCATTCTGTCTGATATGTTTTGATTCCTCAGCTTTGTTTTCATCTCCCCTTGTGTGAAGTACCTTTCTTCCACTACCTCACTTTCGGACTGCGTGTCTCCAAATCTGAAGTAAGTCTTTTGTAGGCAATATGTATATGGGGCCTGCTTTTGTTCTATTCAGCTACACCGTTATCTTTTGATTGGAGCATTGAGCTCATTTACATTTAAAGTAATTATTTATAGATATATACTTAGGGCCATTTTATTTGTTTTCTGGTTATTTTGTAGTTCTTTTACATTCCTTTTCTTCTTCTATTCATTTTATGATTTGATAACTACATTTCAGTGTATGTGTGTGTACATACATGTGTGTATAGATAATGACATTTATGGTTGTTCAGTCACTAAGTAGTGTCTCTGTGACCCCATGGACTATAGCACCCAACGTGAACGTGAAGTCGCTCAGTTGTGTCCGACTCTTTGCGACCCCATGGACTGTAGCCTACCAGGCTCCTCTGTCCATGGGATTTTCCAGGCAATAGTACTGGAGTGGATTGCCATTTCCTTCTCCAAGGGATCTTCCCAACCCAGGGATCAAACCCGGGTCTCCCGCATCATAGACAGACGCTTTACCGCCTGAGCCACCAGGGAAGTCATAGCACCCAAGGCTTCCCTGTCCTTCAGCATCTCGGGAAGATTGCTCAAACTCATGTCCATTCAGTAGCTGATGCCATCCAAACATTTCATCTTCTGTCACCCCCTTCTCCTGCCCTCAATCTTTCCCAGCTTCAGGGTATTTTCCAGTGAATCAGCTCTTCACATCAGGTGGCCAAAGTATTGGAGCCTCAGCTTCAGCATCAGTCCTCCCGATGAATATTCATGGTCAGTTTCCTTTGGGATCCAATGGTTTGGTCTTGCTGTCCAAGGGACTCTCAACAATCTTCTCCAGCACCACAATTTGAAAGTATCAATTCTTCAGTGCTCAGCCTTCTTTATGGTCCAACTCTCACATCCAGACATGACTACTGGAAAGACCATAGTTTGACTTTATGAACCTTTTCTGGCAAAGTGATATCTCTGCTTTTGAATGCACTGTCTAGGTTTGTTATAGCTTTTACTCCAAGGAGCAAGCATCTTTTAATTTCATCATAGCAGTCACCATCTGCAGTGATTCTGGAGCCCAAGAAAATGAAATCTGCTTTGACTTTTTCCCCTTGTATTTGCCATGAAGTGATGGGGCCAGATGCCATGATCTTAGCTTTTTCACTTTGAATTTTAAGCCAGCTTTTCCACTCCCCTTTTTCACTCTCATCAAGAGGCTCTTTAGTTACTCTTCACTTTCTGCCATTAGAGTGGCATCAACTGCATATCTGAAGTTGTTGATATTTCTCCCAGCAGTCTTGATTCCAACTTGTGAGTCATCCACCCCAGCATTTCACATGATGTACTCTTCGTATAAGTTAAATAAGCAGGGTGACAATATATAGCCTTGACATACTCCTTTCCCAATTTGGAACCAGTCTGTTGTTCCATGTCTGGTTCTAATTGTTGCTTCTTGACCTGCACACAGGTTTCACAGGAGGCAGGTAAGGTGGTCTTACCGTTCCCATCTCTTGAATAATTTTTCACAGTTTGTTGTTATCCACACAGTCAAAGTCTTTAGCATATTCAGTGAAGCAGAAATAGATGTTTTGCTGCAATTCCCTTGCTTTTTCTGTGATCTCTATATAGGATTATTTAAGGTGCTGATCTCTTAAATTTGAAAGCATTTTAACAACTATGCATTTTCTCTCCTGTCTCCCCATGTTTACTGTTTTTCACATCATATTTTACATCCTTTTGTGCATCCATTAATTACTTATTGTGCATATAGATGATCTTACTGCTTTTGTCTTTTAACCTTCGTACTAGCTTAAGAAGTGGCTGATCTACTTTTACTGGATTTTTGTATTTACCAATGAGGTTTTTCATTTCATAATTTTTCTATTTCTTAATTAATTTATTTTTTTATTGAAGGATAATTTCTTTACAGAATTTTGCTGTTTTCTGTCAAACCTCAACAGGAATCAACCATAGGTATACATATATCCCCTCCCTTTTGAACCTCCCTCCCATCTCCCTCCACATCTCACCCCTCTAGATTGATACAAAGCCCCTGTTTGAGTTTCTTGAGCCATATAGCAAATTCCTGTTGGTTATCTTATTCACATATGGTAATGTAAGTTTCCATGTTACTCTTTCCATACATCTCACCCTCTCCTCCCCTCTCCCCATGTCCATGAGTCTATTCTCTATGTATATTTCTTATTGTGATCTTTTGCTTTCCACTTAGAGAAGTCCCTTTGACATTTTCTATAAAATTGGTTTGGTGGTGCTGAACTCTTTTAGCTTTTGCTTGTCTGTAAGATTTTGATCTCTCCTTCAAATCAGAATGAAAGCTTTGCCAGTTAGAGTATTGTTCATTTGATATTTTCCCCTTTCGTCACTTTAAATATAGTGTGTCTCTTCTAGCAAGCAGAGTTTTAGCTGAAAAGTCAGTGATGGTCTCATGGGCATTTCCTTGTATATTACTTGTTCCTTTTCCCTTGATGCTTTTCATATTGTCTGATTTTTGCCATTTTATATACAATATGTCTTGATGTGGTCATGTTTAGGATGATCTTGTCTGGGAATCTCTGTGCTTCATGGATCTGTATGCTTGCTTCCTTTCCCAGTTTAGGGAAGTTTTCTCTTACTTTGTATACGAATACATTCTGTGCCTCTTTTCAATCTCTTGTCTTCTTCTGGTATGCGTATAATGTGAATATAATTATGCTTGATATTGTCTGATACCTCATAAACTATCCTCATTTTTTAAATTCTTTTTTCCTTTCTCTGTTCAGCATGAGTGATTTCTCCTATTTCAGTTCACTGATTCTTTGCTCTGTATCATCTAATCAATTGCTGATTTCTTCTTATGTATTTCATATTTCAGGTATTCACTATATTTGTGTGATTCAAATCACTTGAGACCCTATCATTTAAACATTTCAACTTTCATATTTGTCAAAATTTTAAATATTGGACAAAAATGAAATTAGAGACAAAATACATCTTGAAGTCTGTTAGATTAATAAACAGCTCAAGGAATTTTCTATACTAGACACACATATCCAGATGGTTATAAAAATTAAAGAAGCTGGTAATATCACACTAGGGTTTTCCAGGTGACTCAGTGGTTAAAAAAAAAAAAAAATGCCCGCCAATGCAAGAGACATGGGTTCAATCCCTGGAGTAAGAAATGGCAACCCACTTGCCTGGAAAGTTCCATGAACAGAGGAGGAGCCTGGTGGGTTACAGTCCATGGGGTCTCAAAGAGTCAGACACAATTGAGTACACACAGACACACACACGCAATCAGTATCACACTATTAAGTCTTCAACTTATCAAGTATTTAAATCATGAAAAAAAATTAATAGTCATTCTCACATACACTGTAAATTTAAATGTAAATAGGTACAGTGTATTGAAAACATTTAGATTATACATGAATAATAGTGTATTATCTTCCATATTATTTGATCTGTTAACTATGCTTTGGAAAACCACAATAAAGTGGTAGGTAGTCCTCCATTAATTAGATACAAAAACTATCCCAAAGAATTTCTTCTGGTATTATAGATCATAGTTAATGAAAGAAAGTGAAAGTCTTAGTTGCTCAGTCATGTCCGACTCTTTGCAACCTCGTGGACTGTAACCCGCCAGGCTCCTCTGTCCATGGAATTTTTCAGGCAAGAATACTGGGTTGGGTAACCATTTCCTTCTTCAGGGGATCTTCCCCATCCAGGTATCAAACCTGGGTCTCCTGAATTGCTGGCACATTCTTTACTGGCTGAGCCACCAGGGATAGTTAATACTGAGAAACAATTTGAATACTCAACAAGAGGTAAGTTGCTATGTTACCTATGCAAATTATTCAGTGTTTCATTATGCAATCATTTTATTGATTTGAATAATGCTATAATATAGAAAGAATAAAATATAAATTAAAATCACATCACTGTATGCATATAACTATGTAAAAAGAGATTATTAAAGGAGACTAAACTGAGAATATAAAAAAGCTATCTGTGATTGAGTAGTTTGATTATGAATGAACATTTTCCATCTTTATCTTAAACATGTTATTTTTATACACGGCTTAAAGAAAAAGCATGCATTTTTTCCCTTCTATTTTAAGTCATGCTTAACGTGCTTATTTAAAACTTTTTCAACACTAAGTAGAAATGGTAGCATTTGGGTAACTTTCCCCGTGCAAACCAAAGGACTGTCACAGTAGAGGTATTTTTCTTTGTCTTATTCTGGTCATTAATTCACTTGACAGTTTTCATTAAGGTACTTACCTCCAGGCAAGAGTGATTTCAATGAGATACTTGAACTGAAATCAATGTCATTCCACAGAGAAACTTTATAACAAATGTTGTCTAATTTGTTTACAGGACATTTTATTTTTCTATCCTGCATGTTCTATGGTAATCTCAGTCTCTTGTGATACAGGCAGAAACTGGTAAATGAACACTTCAAGTTACTAAACATCAAAATGTGTGGGTAACATTAATTATCCTAGTGCCTCTCTGTGGACTTTACCTTTATAGCTAATAATTTTACAGATTGAAAACTCTTAGCTTGTTCCTAGAGAATCCCACAACTTAGAAATAAACTTTAACTTTAGTCATAGGTAATCAAAGGAATTTGAGCCGTATCTCAGTTTCAATACACTTGCTTTTGTAGCAATCGGATATAATTTCCCACTTTTAATCATGGAGATTTCCCTGTAAGATTAAGTTTACTCCTTGTATAATAAGTGAAGCAGGGAGAATTTCTCTTATAACCATGTAGTGACTGTTTCTACATTTCTAAGGTAAAAGAACAGTGGCATTTATCATCAGGATGTCTCTTAAAAAGTAACAGAAAATCTCAACTCTGAAGTATCCCAATAGTAAGGCTATGTATCATCTCACATAACCACAGATGGTGGATAGCCAGCTACATGATTGGTTAATTCATGGTAGCCCAATGGCATTATCAGGGATCCAGCTTCTTTCCTTATTATTTTGTCATTTTTTTCAGTGTCAGCTTTTCCTTTAATAACTGTTGTGCTTTAAGGTTGGTTTAAGCAACTCTGAGACTCAAATTTATACACATTAGTATTCAGAAAAGAAAATACCTTGTGGATGAAAAGTGCTGGTTTTTTTAATTCTACTTAAAAAGTAGGAAACTAGTCCAAAGACCCTTTAACATAGTTGCTATCATATCTTACTGATTATAACTGGTAACATGCTACTTCTCAACCAGAATCAACCAAGCAATAGATCAGTGTAGCACCTGAGAATCTGTCATGGGGGATAGGTCAAACCTCTTTTTATTAGGATAAGTTCAGTTCACTCCCTCAGTCGTGTCTGACTGTTTGTGACCCCATGAATCACAGCACGCCAGGCCTCTCTGTCCATCACCAACTCCTGGAGTTCACCCAAACTCATGTGCATCAAGTCGGTGATGCCATCCAGCCATCTCATCCTTTGTCGTCCCCTTCTCCTCCTGCCCCCAATCCCTCCCAGCATCAGGGTCTTTTCCAATGAGTCAACTCTTCGCATGAGGTGGCCAAAGTACTGGAGTTTCAGCTTCAACATCACTCCTTCCAGTGAACACCTAGGACTGATCTCCTTTAGGATGGACTGGTTGGATCTCCTTGCAGTCCAAGGGACTCTCAAGAGTCTTCTCCAACACCACAGTTCAAAAGCATCAATTCGTCAGCGCTCATCTTTCTTCACAGTCCAACTTTGACATATACATGACCACTGGAAAAACCACAGCCTTGACAAGACGGACCTTTGTTGGCAAAGTAATGTCTCTGCTTTTGAATATGCTATCTAGGTTGGTCATAACTTTCCTTCCAAGGAGTGTCTTTTAATTTCATGGCTGCAGTCACCATCTGCAGTGATTTTGGAGCCCAAAAAAATAAAGTCTGACACTGTTTCCACTCTTTCCCCATCTATTTCCCATGAAGTGATGGGACCAGATGCCATATTTGTTTTCTGAATGTTGAACTTTAAGCCAACTTTTTCACTCTCCTCTTTTACTTTCGTCAAGAGGCTTTTTAGTTCCTCTTCACTTTCTGCCATAAGGGTGGTGTCATCTGCATATCTGAGGTGATTGATATTTCTCCCCGGCAATCGTGATTCCAGCTTGTGCTTCTTCCAGCCTAGCGTTTCTCATGATGTACTCTGCATATAAGTTAAATAAGGAAGGTGAAAATATACAGCCTTGACATACTCCTTTTCCTATTTGGAACCAGTCTGTTGTTCCGTGTCCAGTTCTAACTGTTGCTTCCTGACCTGCATATAGGTTTCTCAAGAGGCAACTCAGGTGGTTTGGTATTCCCATCTCTTTCAGAATTTTCCACAGTTTATTGTGATCCACACAGTCAAAGGCTTTGGCATAGTCAATAAAGAAGAAATAGATGTTTTTCTGGAACTTTCTTCCTTTTTCAATGATCCAGCAGATGTTGGAAATTTGATCTCTGGTTCCTCTGCCTTTTCTAAAACCAGCTTGAACATCTGGAAGTTCACAGTTCACGTATTGTGAAGCCTGGCTTGGAGAATTTCAAGCATTAATTTACTAGCATGTGAGATGAGTGCAATTGTGCAGTAGTTTGAGCATTCTTTGGCATTGCCTTTCTTTGGGATTGGAATGAAAACTGACCTTTTCCAGTCCTGTGGCCACTGCTGAGTTTTCCAGATTTGCTGGCATATTGAGTGCAGCACTTTCACAGCATCATCATTCAGGATTTGAAATAGTGCAACTGGAACTCCATCACCTCCACTAGCTTTGTTCATAATGATGCTTTCTAAGGCCCAACTGACTTCACATTCCAGGATGTCTGGCTGTAGGTCAGTGATCACACCATTGTGATTACCTGGGTCATGAAGATCTTTTTTGTACAGTTCTTCTGTGTATTCTTGCCACCTCTTCTTAATATCTTCTGTTTCTGTTAGGTCCATACCATTTCTGTCTTTTATCGAGCCCATCTTTGCATGAAATGTTCCCTTGATATCTCTAATTTTTTTTAAGAGATCTCTAGTCTTTCCCATATCTGTTGTTTTCCTCTATTTCTTTGCATTGATTGCCAAGGAAGGCTTTCTTATCTGTCCTTGCTATTCTTTGGAACTCTGCATTCAAATGGGAAGATCTTTACTTTTTCCCTTTGCTTTTTGCTTCTCTTCTTTTTACAGCTATTTGTAAGACCTCCTCAGACAGCTTTTTTGCATTTCTTTTCCATGGGGATGGTCTTGATCCCTGTCTCTGTACAATGTCACGAACCTCCGTCCATAGTTCATCAGGCACTCTATCTATCAGATCTAATTCCTTAAATCTATTTCTCATTTCCGCTGTATAATCATAAGGGATTTGATTTAGGTCATACCTGAATGCTCTAGTGGTTTTTTCTACTTTATTCAATTTAAGTTGAATTTGGCAATAAGGAGTTCATGATCTGAGCCACAATCAGCTTCCAGTCTTGTTTTTGCTGAATGTATAGAGCTTCTCCACCTTTGGCTGCAAAAAATATAGTCAATCTGATCTTGGTGTTGACCATCTGGTGATGTCCATGTGTAGAGTCTTCTCTTGTGTTGTTGGAAGAGGGTGTTTGCTTTGACCAGTGCATTCTCTTGGCAAAACTCCATTAGCCTTTGCCCTGCTTCATTCCATATTCCAAGGCCAAATTTGTCTGTTACTCCAGGTGTTTCTTGAGTTCCTACTTTTGCATTCCATTCCCCTATAATGAAAAGGACATCTTTTTTGGGTGTTAGTTCTAAAAGGTCTTGTAGGTCTTCACAGAACTGTTCAGCTTAGCGTTACTGGTTGGAGCATAGACTTGGATTACTGTGATATTGAATGGTTTGCCTTGGAAACAAACAGATCATTGTGTCATTTTTGAGATGTATCCAAGTACTGCCTTTTGGAATTAGGATAGTAAGACATTATAGCCTTTTCACTATATTAAATGAGGGAGCAAGTAATGGTATGTTAAAACTGCTAGCACCTTAGCACAAATCAAGGCAGTGCTGCAAACTATACTAGTGGTTATCATGTTCTTCAGTACCATAGCCTTATTGATTAAAAAAAAAAAAGTTTCACTTGATTGTTCTTGTTGAAATAGAGAAAAAAACGTTTATTAGAGTTTCACCGCTTAGTATATAATTTTTAACATTCTGTGTAAGCGTGAAGCAGGCACATAAAAGTACAGTGATAGTCTCAAGGAAAAGGCTTGTTGATTCCATCATTAGCTTAACTAGTACATTACATTTTTACTGAAAGAATTGCAGAAAGGACATAAGGATTCATATTTGGATATTTGGTGGATATTTTTAAAAAAAACAAACTTAGCCTGTCACTTCAAAGAAAACTTACAGTATTTGTTGCTAAAGATAAAATTTGAACTTTTAAGGGAGAATTAGAATTTTGGAAAATTTGTGTCTGTTTGAATGAACTTGACAACTTCCCATACTTAAATATTATCCTGATGATATTGATGGTGATATTTATAAATTATATTAATATGTATAATATTTTAAAATATATAATGAAGTAAGCTAATATTTTTCAACTTATGTGAACTCGGTGAATCAGTATTTTTCCAATGAATAATATTATATAATTGATGTTATGTAGTTATTTAAAGTTATTTAAAGAAGAAGACTAATGGATTTCATGCACTAGAATATGAAATATTCATTGATAAGGATTCAGAGTCCACATTCCAACTAATCTTTAAGAAAATACCACTTGCTGAATAGTGATATATTGACAAACTGCCACAATTTCTATACAGATTATTAAAATACTTGTACTTTCAACTATACATTTATATGAGGCAGGATTTTCTTCACATACATAAATTAAAACAACATACAACAGACTGAGTACAGAAGTAGTTATGAGAATCTCTATTAAAGATATTTACAAGAGTATAAAAAATATCAGTTTTCTCAGAAATTTTGATTTTTTTCTCAAAATGTTATTTGTGTTAACATGGTGTACATGTTACTTTTAAGTAAATTAATTTAAAATAATTTTTAAATTTCACATTTTAATTTATAAATATGGTAAATGTTGACTTATTTAACCCACATAAACAAAAACAGAACAACATGTTTGATAACCATGCATCAGACTAATGGAAATGAATATCTATCCCTATGTTGTTAGTGACAATTTTCTTTAAATACACCAAGAACTGTATACACATTTCTTGGAAAATTAACTCCAAAAAAGGGAAAACTTACTTACCAAATGTCTTACTTAAACCTTTTCTTGGAGATCATATCTTTTCTTTCTGTTCTTCTTTTACAAATTAAACAAACATTTGGCAATTGGGGCAGGGAACTATGTTCAATATCCTGTAGTAAATTATAGTAGAAAAGAATATGAATAATAATATATATGTGTATATGTAATGTATATATACATATTATATATATAACTGTGTATATAACTATAACTCTTGCTGTACACCAGAAATTTAACAACATAGTAAGTCAACTATACTTCAATTTAAAAAATATATTTTTTAAGGTGAAGAACTAAATGTCAGCATTCAACATTCCTTAAATGAAAAAATTGAGGTGTGATTTCATGTTAAAAAGAGTTGCATGTTTCTCAGCATCACTAATGAAAAAAAAAAGAACAGTTGCTTGTTTCCTTGATAATCTGGCTCTAGAATGTGGGCAGCCTCATTCTAGCCAATGAGCCACACATGTTGGGGTTTAGGATAAACCATCTTGGAAGAATTTTACCTTCAACAGTGGATACCATGTGTTGATTATATTTGAACTCTGCTTAGCACTGTATTCAAAAGAGGACTTGAAGAGATTATGACTTTTCTTTTTTCTGGGCAGCCTGAACCTCCAGTTTAATTGTAATGGAAGAAACATTGTTGGGATCTGACTGAGAAAGGTAAGTGGACCTGTGTGGGGCAGGCCCAGGACTGTGTCCAGTGTTCTTTCTCCAGTGTCTGACATAGTACTAAGCACACGGGAGAGATTTAATACATTTATATTGAATTGACTCACTGTCTCATAATTCCCTTTCTGCAAAAAAAGAAGCTCTAATTTCCAAATCCTTTTTCTCAGTCCTCTATATAGCTAGGGTCAT
Source organism: Bos javanicus (assembly GCF_032452875.1). Taxonomy (NCBI): domain Eukaryota; kingdom Metazoa; phylum Chordata; class Mammalia; order Artiodactyla; family Bovidae; genus Bos; species Bos javanicus. The sequence continues at coordinate 49,440,112 of NC_083888.1, read as the reverse complement.
GCACCAGGGGTCAACTACTTCTGCCTAGAAGCCAGTCAAGAGACTATTAATTTAATAGGTCTACCTGTATTCTCATATTTCTCTCTCAAACCACCACCAAATTCACTTTAACCAAGATTTGAACTTGATGGAAACACTAAATACAACCCATTTTGTTGACCCCCCCAAACAACATGGGTTGCAACTACACAGGTCCACTTATATATGAATTTTCATTGAATATAGACTACAGATTACATGGCTTCCCTGGTGGCTCAGACAGTTAAGAATCTGCCTGCAATTCAAGAGACCTGGGTTTGATCCCTGGACTGGGAAGATAAAATACATATCAAATACATATTTCATAAAATACATACTATATGATCCTCAGTTAATTGAATCCATGAATACAGAATGACTTATATAGAGGGCCAAATGCAAACTTATAGGCAGATTTTTGACTTCACAGACAGTTGGTATCCCTGTCTGTTGTTCAAGGGTAAAATGCATTTATTTTTATGTAATAAAATTAATGTAACCATATTTACCAAAGATATCAATAGTACCATAATAATACCCTGCAACTTTTCCATTTAATACAATATCTTTGATATATGTAATTACATTAATAACTCCGTATTATTCCATTTATATCTGCATGATTATTTTATCAACTATTCAAAATTTCATTTATAAAGTCATATTTTCCTACTTCTAAAAACCATCATGACTAGTTTTACACATATAAAGTACTATCTTTGTTGTTGTGGAATTTCTATTAATGAGATTGTTGAGTTGAAGATTAGCTGTATTTTAACTTATACATATACAGGTAATAGGAGATCAGCCCCGGGTGTTCTTTGGAAGGAATGATGCTAAAGCTGAAACTCCAATACTTTGGCCACCTCCTGCGAAGAGTTGACTCATTGGAAAAGACTCTGATGCTGGGAGGGATTGGGGACAAGAGGAGAAGGGGACGACAGAGGATGAGATGGCTGGATGGCATCACTCACTGAATGGACATGAGTTTGAGTGAACTCTGGGAGATGGTGATGGACAGGGAGGCCTGGTGTGCTGCGATTCATGGGGTTGCAAAGAGTTGGACACGACTGAGCAACTGAACTGAACTGACTGAATACAGTTAATAAATCAGGCATTCTATGGGGCTGGTACAGGCAGTGCAGGCAGAGAGGCAGGGAAAGCAAATCAGTATCCACAGTACCCACTGGTAAAAGGTGTCATTTGCAATTGAGTGGTCAACTTAAGGTATGGTGACATCTACAGAACAAGTCATACTATTTACTTTGTTACTGACATTTTCCTCTGCCATAGATGTACTCTAGGAAGCATTAATGAGAAACCTTTCCAATAATCCTTCAAGGATGTATTGCCTCTTCTCTTAACATTCTCACTCCAGTTTTCTAATTTTTCTCCTTTCAGGCTCCTTATCAATAAGCTAAGCTGTTCATCTCTGCCCAGTAGCCTATGTATACCCATGCCATTTATCCCTCCATAAAAAGTAAATGAATAAATGTTTTACTCACAGATATGCATGCCTGCAGGGAGAATTTCCTTTTGTCCTTGTCTTTCAGGGCCAGCTGTATGTGCACCTGTAAGTACAGCTATAGTTTATTCCTGTTGAGCACTAACAGATTAAGCTGACTTTGGGAGATGAAACTATGAAGGTATCTTGTTGGTATCAGTCAGGCTCCCTCTTAGTCTAGACTCCCTTGCTGAAAATCAGAACCTGAGAACATGGATTGCAAGAAAATAGTTTATTTTTGGATGTGATTCTAATGAATCAGATTGAAAAAAGTAAAACAAGAAAAGAGAAAAATCCAATTCCAATATGTGTTGTCAAGTTGATTACCATTGTGGAAAAGTATAGTTCAATATGGCCAAGACCTTCTAATAATGATTTAGAATGGTTTTCTCAAGGGATGAAATTTTATCTGCCAGCTCCCATGTACCATTAGTGAAGGGATGCCCCATCGGGCATAACCTTTTTCATTCAGTGTCAAGGCGCAATGGATTTCTTCAGGCATCTTCCCATAGGGGCTTCAGAGAAATCTGCAGCAGGATGCTGGAAGTACAGAGTGCCAGGCTTGTTACTCCAGCAATGGCTGAAGTTAAAGATAAGCTGAGAGTATGAGACGTGGTACACAAGAGGTACCCAATACAGGATAAACTGTAAAAATGAGCATGCTCAGGCCTCCCAGTATGAAATGACCTGCTTATTTCCTGATCCTTCAGTCTGCTATTGTAATCTAATGGAAGATTTGAGTATCAGTTTGAGTGTAATTCCAGTTGAATGTGGAAAATATGTTCTTGTCTCTGAGTCTCAAACTTTAAATTACAATGTAAATCACTTCAATTCACCCACTGATAAAGGAAAGCCTTATTTCTCTAACAGTTAAAGTGTTCTCAATTGCCATTAGCTTTTATGTTGGGCAGTGAAATTTGGAGAACCCATCTTAACCAACTGTAGAAGAATTCAGAAAATAATTCCTCAAGTAAATATGGTTCTTCAAAGAACTTTATTCATCATCATAAAAATTGTGAGTTAAAATCCCCTTTTGGATAATATAGATTTATGCTTTGTGATCAGTATTATGGAAACCTAAACTTGCTAAATAACTTCATGGGAAATAGATGGGGAAACAGTGGAAACAGTGTCAAACTTTATTTTGGGGGGCTCCAAAAATCACTTCAGATGGTGATTGCAGCCATGAAATTAAAATACAGCAGATGAATGGATAAGAAAGCTGTGGTACATATACACAATGGAGTATTACCCAGCCATTAAAAAGAATACATTTGAATCAGTTCTAATGAGGTGGATGAAACTGGAGCCTATTATACAGAGTGAAGTAAGCCAGAAAGAAAAACACCAATACAGTATACTAACACATATATATGGAATTTAGAAAGATGGTAACAATAACCCTGTATACGAGATAGCAAAAGAGACACTGATGTATAGAACAGTCTTTTGGACTCTGTGGGAGAGGGAGAGGGTGGGATGATTTCGGAGAATGGCATTGAAATATGTATAATATCATGTATGAAATGAGTCGCCAGTCCAGGTTCAATGCACGATACTGGATGCTTGGGGCTGGTGCACTGGGACGACCCAGAGGGATGGTATGGGGAGGGAGGAGGGAGGAGGGTTCAGGATGGGGAACACATGTATACCTGTGGCAGATTCATTTTGATATATGGCAAAACCAATACAATATTGTAAAGTTAAATTTAAAAAATATATATTAAAAAAAATATGCTTACTCCTTGGAAGGAAAATTATGACCAACCTAGACAGCATATTCAAAAGCAGAGACATTACTTTGCCAACAAAGGTCCATCTAGTCAAGGCTATGGTTTTTCCAGTGCTCGTGTATGGATGTGAGAGTTGGACTGTGAAGAAAGCTGAATGCCAAAGAATTGATACTGTTGAACTGTGGTGCTAAAGAAGACTCTTGAGAGTCCCTTGGACTGCAAGGAGATCCAACCAGTCCATTCTGAAGGAGATCAGTCCTGGGTGCTCATTGGAAGGACTGATGCTGAGGCTGAAACTCCTTGTGGCTAAATACCTTGGCCACCTCATGCGAAGAGTTGATTCATTGGAAAAGTCCCTGATGCTGGGAGGGATTGGGGGCAGGAGGAGAAGGGGACGACAGAGGATGAGATGGCTGGATGGCATCACTGACTCGATGCACATGAGTTTGTGTGAACTCTGAGAGTTGGTGATGGACAGGGAGGCCAGGCATCCTGAGATTCATGGGGTCCCAAACAGTCAGACACGACTGGACTGAGCTGAACTGAACTGAACTGAAACTTGCTAAGGGCTTCCCTAGTGGCTCAGACAGTAAAGAATCTGCCTGCAATGCAGGACACCTGGGTTCGATCCCTGTGTTGGGAAGATCCCCTGGAGAAGGAAATGGTGACCCAGTCCAGTATTCTTGCCTGAAGAATTCCATGGACAGAGGAGCCTGGTGGCTATAGTCCATGGTGTTGCAAAGAGCTGGACATGACTGAGTGACTAACACTTTCACTTTCAAACTTGTTAAACTGACAGGTATATCTCCTTACAAACTTAACCGGGTCTGGGGTGTTTTATTTTCCCTTTCTTTTCTTCCTTCATCTCCTCCCTTTCATTCTTTTTTTTTCTTTCATAATGTCTCAACATATATGTCCCTTTCTCAGTAAGTACTCTCCATTTCTCTATATTAAATTATGTCCTTTGTAACACACTCTCATAGTTTCTTCCACATGTTCACTAACTTATGATAATTATGATCATAGGTTCAGTTCAGTTGCTCAGTCGTGTCCAACTGTTTGCGACCCCATGAATTGCAGCATGCCAGGCCTCCCTGTCCATCACCAACTCCCAGAGTTCACCCAAACTCATGTCCATTGAGTCAGTGATGCCATCCAGCCATCTCATCCTCTCTCGTCCCCTTCTCCTCCTGCCCCCAATCCCTCCCAGCATCAGTCTTTTCCAATGAGTCAACTCTTCACATGAGGTGGCCATAGGTTATTTATATAATTAATTATTGGGAATGTTTCCATACTAATCTCAAGTTTATTAGGGCAAGATTCAAGTATGGTTTGCTCACTGCTATATAATTCAGCACTTAACATGTTATCTGGCACATATTAGATCTTTGGTAAATTTGTATTGAGTAAATATTGAATGAAATTGTGCCTCTCTTTACAGTGTTTTATCAAAGCAAAGTACATCATTAATATGATGCAAAAGAAAAAAGCATAGTAGCCTAGGAAAAATGTATTGAAGCTATAGATGGATTGGATTGGCTGGATTTTCAAAGTGTTTAAGGATAATAATTAGGGGCTTCCCAGCTGGAGTTAGTGGCAAAGAACCTGCCTGCCAATGCAGGAGACAAAAGAGACACGAGTCCAATCGCTGGGTCAGGAAGATCCCCTGGAGCAGGGCATGGCAACCCACTCCAGTATTTTTGCCTTAGAATCCCATGGACAGAGGAACCTGGAAGGCTATAGTCCATAGGGTCACGAAGAGTCAGACATGATTGAAGCAACTTAGCATGCATGCAAGGATAAGATGAAAGCTTAGGATCATCATTTTTTAAAATTTCATTTGTTTGACAATCAGGTAACATTTTGTATTAAAATTATAGTCATAAACCTAGAAGTAAGAGGAATTACACATAATCTCTACATTTCTCCCCTCCCCAAAATAAAGCAATACAATTAGAATGTATCTTATTTTTTACATCTCCTATCAGTATACCTGTGTTTTAAGATAAGATATAATTTAGACAACTTTAATCAGTAAAGACATGCCAAAATTTTTACCACAATCATGACAATTTAGGGATGGTAAACATTTTTCATAACAGAAAGTATGGTGCCACATTAGTTAGGATATGCTAACTTCTTTTTTTAAAACTAACCTAAAATCTAAAGGTTTTAGATTTTAGAGACAACTAAATTTTTTGAGACAACTAAAGTATAAGCATGAATGAGGCAAACTAGAATGGATTTGAGTTCTAACTACATTTCATACTAGCAGTAATTCACCAATCAAGGGTCCTTACAGTTTATGTTGCTATAATACCCAAGGGATATAGAGTCCTATGCTGAATCTTCTACATGGGAGAAAAGAGGGAAAAGCGTGTTGAAACTCTCCTGAGAGATCTAGGACTGCAGATGGTGTTCATCAACTCTGCTAATATTCTATTGGCTTTAGTGAGTCCTAGTCTCCCCCGGCAACTGCAAGGAAGGCTGGGAGGAAGAAATGGCTATGATGACCACATGGCTAATGTTTGTCACAAAGAGATTGTAAATTTTGGATTAGACAAAGGATTATTTCAAAAAAACTAAAAACAGTGTTATGGGAAAAGAATGCATGGTTTATAAAGGGCACAGATAAACTAAGCATAGCTGTGAGCTAACTCAGTATTTCTACTTTGAAGTTTTCTATCCAAACATTTCTTTAAAGCATAGCATTATTTCCAGATGCTTTTATAGTTTTAGATTCAACAAGTAATAGCCTCTTATTAGATAATTTAAATCTGTATTCAACTGGAAAAAAGCAGCAGAGTAACAATGTTATTTTCTAAATATGCAGGTTACCAACAAATTTAAGTGGATTCATTTTAGGATCAAAATACTTTGATCCCCAAAGGTTATATAAACATATTTGCCAAGCACCCTGAGACACTGAATCCATTACATGTTTTGGGTCACCAACCCATACACCAAGGTCACAGCCATCACTTCCAATTTCCATGGTAATGAAATAATGTAACCATTTTGAATTATTAGTGCTTCAAGGATTGTTGAGCAAGAGATCAATGATGACATGACTTTGCCTTAAATTTCATCTTAGGAATTCTCTTGCTGTGTGAAAATCATCCAGTAAATGCAGCATGTTAACAAAGAGAGAATGTTCCAAGGAAGTATTTCTTCTAGACTTTGTGGGTAAATGGAAAAAGTAATTCATTTTCAATTATTTAACAGAAGCAAATTTTAAAAATCAATTTGGCAACTAGAGTTATAGAAGTTATGGCAAAATATAATTCCATGTTATTATTTTAAGGAGAAAAGAGAAACATCAAAAAATACAGCACGGCCTTAAAAGTTTATATGACATACAAAAGTTAATGTGATTGAACTATTGCCAAGTCATTTCATAATAATGAAAATCTGATTTTAAGCCTGTCCTTCTGAAAGTATTTTACTGATATTTCAAAAGAATGGGGAAAAATGACATGAGAAGTTTGACGTTTCTTACAACAGATAATCTATGAAAATAATATATCTGTTCTGAATAAGCATTATACAATTTATGGTATAAAATTATAAGTTAAAACTGAAAATAGATAATTTATTCTTTGAAAGAAAAATTGCTATATCAATTACACAAGTATCATGGAAGAATTCACAAGACTCTATGAGAGTTCCTTGGACTGCAAGGTGATCAAACTAGTCAATCCTAAAGGAAATCAACACTGAATATTCATTGGAAGGACTGAAGCTAAAGTTCCAATACTTTGGCCACCTGATATAAAAAGCTGACTCATCAGAAAAGACTCTAATGTTGGGAAAGATTGAAGGCAAAAGGAGAAGAGGGCAGCAGAGGATGAGACAGTTGCATAGCATCACTGAATCAAGGGATATGAATTTAAGCAAACTCTGGGAAATAATAGAGGAGGGGAGCCTAGTGTGCTGCAGTCCATGGGGTCATAAAGAGTCGGACATGACTTAGTGACTGAACATCAACATATATTACATGCATACATTATGCCCTTAATAAAGGTAAAAGATCTAGCTCATTAACAGAAAGAAAACACAGATAAGATTGGGTGCACACGAAATTAAAAAATGATCCCTAGGGTCGTTCCTTATTAGCTCAGGATGTGCTGTTATGTTATGATTGTGAGTCACCAAGATATGTGTGAGGACTCTTGTTTTCAGGAGAGCTTGGGCATATTTACAGAAGAATCTTCTAGCAAAGCCAGAGCATATGACCTATTAAACCTGGTTGTATGTCATTCCTTGGTATATCCCTAAGAATATGTAAACAGACTAGCCCTGGATATCTCCAATAGCATTCTGAAATTCAAATATCATCGTATAAATCCCTGGCTACCTGCCTCATCCTTGTCTTAGACAAGTATTAGTCAGCCTTTCCTGGAGATAGGCACAGAGCCACCTGCCTTAGCTGAGCTGAAAGAGAACTCGATCTTACACAAACTCAAAGTAGATGCTTATACAACACACTGACTTCTTGATACTCCACACTTAGACTATGAAGTAAATACTTTTGAGAAACATATAAAGTAAAATTCAGCATTACAAATGTTTGGAAATGTAGTAAATTCTTCTAAGCAATAAAGAGGTTTAGAAATACAAGTTCTTTAGAATACTAACTTGTAAGAAATAATCTAAATCATATATATATATAAAATCACAAGTAGTCTGCATTTGTCAGTGAATGATGAGGTGGTTGATGTATCCCTTGTTCTTACTCATCCAAAGTTTATAAGCTTTTCTTATTTCACTGGACTTCCTAGACAAAGATAGGAGAGTACTATGGTTGAAGGGAAGGAGAAGAGAGACTCCTTTTCAACCCTTTATTTTTATTTCTTCATTCATTTAACACATACATATTATTCATACTTAATCAGGTTCTTGAGATATATTAGTAAAAATATGTAAATATCTGTCCCCTTATGGCAGATACATTCCAGCAGGGAGACTGAAAATAAAATAATTAAAATAATGAATAAGTCAACTCTCTAGTATATTACAGTGTTTAGATACTATGAATAATATCAAAGAATAGCAAAGAGAATTAAGAATTATGCCCACATAAAAAGCACACCTGCAGGATTAAATAGGGTAAGAGAGAACTTGGCTTCATTGTGGAGCTGAAATCAGAGCAGGCACTTGAAACCTGTCAGGGACTGAGCCATGTGGCTATATGGAGAAGACAGACTGCAGTACAAAAGCCATACAATAAGGCAAGGAGACCAATGTGACTAAAGTGTAAACAAATGAAAAAAGAGAAGGAAACCAATAGGGGAGGGGATTGAAACAAGTCTTGGCTTGATAGGAGAAAGCAGAGAGAAGAATTAAGGAGTCATAGATAATTTTAAGGATGTTGAATAAAATGATAATGATTTGTGGAGAGAGATAAAATGATCTGACTTACATTTTTCAGTGACCAAGGGCAGAGACAGGACTACCTTTTTGGAGGCTACCATAGAAATTCTGGCAAGAGATGATGAGAGATTGCACCAAGTCAAGATCTAGATATGTTTTAAAGGCAGGAGCAATAAGATTTGATATAGGGTAGGGCTTCCCAGGTGGTGCTAGTGGTAAAGAACCTGCCTGCCAGTGTAGGAGACTTAAGAGAGACAGGTTCAATCCCTAGGTCGGAAAGATCCCCTGGAGGAGGGCATGGCAATCCACCCCAGTATTCTTGCCTGGAGAATCCCATGGACAGAAGTCTGGCTACAGTCCATAGAATTGCAGAGTTGGACACAAATGAAGCAACTTAGCATGCATGCACATGAGAGAGGAATCAAGGATAATACCAAGTTACCCTGAGCAATTAGAGGGATAGAGACCACCTAAAATTGAGGGGGAGGCTATTGGCTGAGCATATCAGTAGAGGGAAGATCCAGATATTGATGTATAAGCATTGTGATTTGGCACTGTCAGGAGGGTATTGGTATATTGTTATTCTAGACTTCAGGAATACCTTTGTGCAAGAATGCATATTTAAGAGTCGCTGGCCTATGATGGAAGCCATTGAAAGAAATGAGCTCATCAAGAAAGTGAAGACACCAAGAGAAAAGGACCAGTGGTAAAACCCTGGCACTTACCAATATTTATAAGCCAGGGAGAAACAAGATAACTATAAAATGGGACCAAAGAGATGGCAGATGTGTGAGGAGTACTTGAAGCCAAGTAAAGAAAGCATATCTAAGAGGGAGAAATTAACTGTAGAAGGATACAAAATACTAATTGTTCAAGTAATATAAAAGTTGAGAATTAATAATTATATTTAGAAACATGGGTTGGGGGGTGGTGATTTGTAACTTTGAGAAGAACAAATTCAGAAGAGTGGTGAGGCAAAAACCTGAGACTGAGGGAAAAAAAGATTTGAGAGATAAGAAGTAGAGCTCACCCTTCAGGAATGTGGCCAGAAAGGAGACTTAAAACAGGACAGTTGATAGAGGAGAAAGCAGAGTTTAGAGGAGAGAGCAGAGTTAAGAAGTTTACTTTTTAAGTGATTGAGAAAATAATCATATTTGTGCATTAGTGAAAAAAATCTAATAGAGAATGAAATTTGATGAGGCAGAAGAGATATATTAATTAAAGTCATTATCATGCTAACAATCAGCAAAGCCCTCTTATAAATCACTTATAAAAATAACTTATTTATTCTGCACAGTACTATGATGTAAGTGTTATTAATATCCTTATACTTAAAAGATGTGAAAATTGGGATAAGACACAAAAGAGGTAACTAAGTTACTCCAGGTCATACAAATAGTTGAAGAGCTGGAGTTTCAGTCCATGAAATCTAGCTATAGGATCCATGGTAATACCGCTGCTCATTTCTATTCCTTGAGGGGAGACTTACTGGAATAATGACTTTGAATGGGCTAGAGAGAAGGTGTTCTAGTGCACAAAAAGGGATATTAGTGTTAAACTGAAACATAGATAATACGCTGAAGGGTGTTAGTGTCAATGTTAGAACAGGGTGATGTGTGATGTGATGGTGGGAGTTTTGGAGGTTCTCTCTCTCTTTGAAACACAATATTGAAACTTTTACTGACTTTCAATGCCTTCCTTCTAGCTAATCTAGCTAATAAATTGGGTTTACTCCTCATTGCTATGAAGAATAATGTACACCATGGGGAATATGTGGAATCTTAGTAGGAAAGTGTTAGAAACTACTTATTGTAGGGTTTGAGTTGAGTTGAGTGATTTGGGAGAGAGTAAAGAAAGCAGCTGTGCTTATAACTCAGTCATGTCTGACTCTTTGTGACCCCATGGACTATAGCCTACCAGGCTCCTCTGTCCATGGAATTCTCCAGGAAAGGATAATGGAGTGGGTAGTCATGCCCTCTGCCATGGGATCTTCCCAACCCAGGGATCAAACCCAGGCCTCCCACACTGCAGGCAGATTCTCACTATATGACCCACCAGGGAAGCCCCAAGAAAGCAGAGAGTTGCCCATTTTTATTGGGTTATTTGTCTTAATGGGTGGTAAGAATTCTTTATATATTCTAGACACAAGTCCTTTCTCAGATATGTTTTACAAATATTTATGCACAGTCTGTCAGAGAAGGCAATGGCACCCCACTCCGGTACTCCTGCCTGGAAAATCCCATGGATGGAGGAGCCTGGTAGGCTCCAATCCATGGGGTCACTGAGGGTTGGACACGACTGAGCAACTTCACTTTCACTTTTCACTTTCATGCATTGGAGAATGAAATGGCAACCCACTCCAGTGTTCTTACCTGGAGAATCCCAGGGATGGGGGAGCCTTGTGGACTGCCATCTATGGGGTCACACAGAGTCGGACACGACTGAAGTGACTTAGCAGCAGCAGCATGCACAGTCCGTGGATTCCCTTTTTAAAAATGGTGTGTTTTGAGAGCAGAAATTTTTAATTTGATGAAGTCCAATTTAATGATTTTTCTTTTATACCTCAAAAGTTTTTGTCATATTTAGGAAATTTTTTAAAAATCCAAGATTAAAAAGATCTATAAAGCTTCATAGTTTCATTTTTCATATTTAAGTCAATGATCCATGTTAAGTTAAAAATGTAATATATCAGGGAAAGAGATGTTCCTTTCTTCCCCCCTTCTCACCTTCCATCCTTCCTGTGAGTTGCTGGCTGGCTAGCCAGCAAGCTTACTAGTTTATGGCTCTGCAATAGTTTCAAGACTGTATGTTGAAAATATTGATATTGCTAACCCATCAAATTGCCTTAGCATCTAGGTAGGCTGCCTATCCAGGTCCTAATCCCTGAAACGTATGAATGTTACTTTATATGGCAAATATACTTTGTAGATTAAAGAATTTTGAGATGGGGAGATTATATCAGATTATCCAGATGGATTCTAAGTGTCATCAGAAAAGTTCTTATAGGAAGGGAATATGAGATTTTACTACAGAAAGGAAAAAGTGGCCATGTAATAGGGGAACAAAATGGAGTCAGAGAGAGATGATGCTATGCCACTGGCTTTGAAGGTAGGGACCACAAACCAAGCAATACAGACAGCCACTGAAAACAGGATAAGAAAACTGATTGTCCTCTAGAGCCCTGGAGGGAGCGCAGCCCTGTAAACAGCCCGATTTTGGCCTAGTGAAACTCAATTTGGACTTCTGGCCCTGAAAAATGTTAACAGAATATATTGTACTTTTTTTTTTTTTAAGCCACAAAGGTTGTGATAATTTGTTACAACAGCTTAGGAAACCTCTATAACATGTTTATTGGAAACAGATTTACTATATAACTGCGAGTTTATATCTGGACTCTATTCTGTTCCATTTATCAGTTACTCTATTTTTATACCAGTATTATACTCTCTTGATTACTTTAGCTTTAAAATCACTCTTGAAATTAAGGAGTAGCACACAGAGGGTAAAGACTGGACTAAAAAGCAAAGCAAACAGACAATACCCTCAGATAGTAAAAATACCCCCAGAGGAGAATAGAGTTGTCATACATGGACTTTTTAATCTATATGTCAAGGAATATGTCTACATGTCAGGGAATTAAATACCATGAGATAAAATTTTATCCCGTAAAAGGAATAAAATGGAAGAATTTTCAAGCTGAAAACACAATAATTGAAATAAGACACTCAATGAACTGGTATACACAGTTGAAGAGAGAATAATGAGCTGAAAGTTTTTTAGAATGAAATGTATAGGCTAAATCATAAGAACACACACAAAAAAAGATGGACTATTCAGAAAAGAGTGAAATAGAAGGACTAGAAGATAAAACAGAGTAAACACTGAGAATTTTTCCACACTGAGTAAATATATCAAGCCTTATATTAAGTAAATTTTATAAATACCATGTCAAGAAGTGAGTGAAAGTCGCTCAGTCGTGTCTGACTCTTTGCAACCCCATGGATTATACAGTCCATGGAATTTTCCAGGCCAGAATACTGGAGTGGGTAGCCGTTCCCTTCTTCAGGGTGTTTCCCCAATCCAGGGATTGAACCCAGGTCTCCTGGATTATAGGTGGATTCTTTACCAGCTGAGCCACAAGGGAAGCACAAGAATACTGGAGTGGATAGCCTATCCCTTTGGATAAATAGAAATAACACATGTACACATTTAAGAATAAATGCTGATGGAAAAAAACTATGAAAGAGAAGAAATCTTAGAAAATTGCAAGGAAAAAAGTCATTACATTGAAAGGAATAATAGAAAAACCAACAACTGACTTCTCAAAAGAAACATGAAATGTCAAAATAAATTGTAGTAAAACTCTAAATGAATGAGAGGAAAAAAACTCAACAAAATTATCTATTAACAAAATGTTCCTTAAAAATGAAGACAACCTAAATGAATATTCAGACAAACAAAAAGTGAGAGAGTTCATTACCAGCAGATCTGAACAGAAGAAAATGCTAATAAGTGCTTCCAGGCACAAGAAAAATGACCCAGATGGAAGCTAAGAGAGGCAAAAAGGAATAAAGGCCAATAAATGGGTAGAAGTGTGGGTAAATCTATGAAGTAAAGAAATGCAGAACAAAACTGATTATAGAGGAAAACTGATTACATTTCTTCTGTAAAAGTAATAAAATCAAATATTTCTATAGCATGATCAGGCAACTTTCTCAAGAAATTTGCAAATACAATCTTACTATTGTATAAAATTACCATGCTAAGCCTGTGGTGTTTAAAATGAATACATATTTAAATAGGAAAAATAGGACATAACTCAAAAGAGGAAATTAAGATGTTGAGAATCCTTATATTTTAACAAGCTATAACATTTCAAACTTAAAATGCCAAGAATTCATATTTTAACTTCTAAGATCAGAAATAAAATAGTAAAATATGATATATCTAACAATATAGGGTGGAAATAGAATAGCCCTTAACACAGAGCACATAATATTAAAAAGATAAGGGAAAATAAAATATGATTATGTTCAATTTAACCTATATATTTCAGTAATTTATACCTGTGATGGATTCATTTTGATATTTGGCAAAACTAATACAATTATGTAAAGTTTAAAAATAAAATAAAATTAAAAAATATATATATAAGTGGACTAAAATTTCAAATTGAAGAATAAAAACTAACAGTCAAAAAAAAAAAGAGACATACCGTATGCTACTTTATGAGGCAAATCTTCAATACAAGGACATAGTAAGGTCAAAAATACAAAAAAATGCACAATAAGCATAATTTCTAAAACTTGATGTAGCTAAATAAAATAGACTTTAAGACAAGCATCCTAACATGAGATAAAGAAGGTGTACATGAAACAGTTAACTCAGCAGGACTAGGTTACTCCAACCCAGCACATCTCAAAGAAATTTCTTTTGGAAACATGTTTCTAAATAAAAGTTAGCCTCTAGGACTGGCCCTTGGACAGCCCTGGAGAGAGATCCTCTGAGCTGTTAGAATATTCTACCTGATAATGTGTGTGTGTGTGCCTGAGGCCTTGGGCCATGCCAAGACTAAGATAACCAGATAAGTTTATTCTAACAAAGTGATTTATGGTGAAAACCTGTTTTTGCTCTTGGGGACTGGGTGCTCCATACCTACATGACTGACCCCCTAATAAAAAACCTGGACACCAGAGCTCAGGGGACAGCTTCGCTGGTTGGCAATACGTTGCACTTCCTATCACGCATGACTGATGTAATTAATCCTGTCCCTTTGCAACTCCATTGGGAAATGAAAAACACTTGGAAGCTTTTGTCTGGTTTCTCTTGGACTTTGCCCCATGTATCCTTTCCCATTGCAGATTTTAATCTATATCCTTTCACTGCAGTAAACCATGACTGAGTATAACAGCTTTTCTGAGTCCTGTGAGTCCTTCTAGTGAACTATCAAGCCTCAGGGTGGTCTTGGGTACTCTAACACAGACCCCATCCAGAATTTAAGATTCCATTTTTTCTGATCAATGCCTAACAGTATCAAACGGACCTGGTAAGTTTGGGGATTCAATTCGCATTGTAAATTAGCCACACAGAGGGTTAGTCTGTTTGTTTTTCGTACATCTCTTACGAGTTTCTAGCACAAACATAATTTTCTTTGAAAGAAGAAAAATATATTTGTGTCACCAGTGAATTGTATCACACATGTAAGAAAGAATTAGTACCAATTTTAATCAAGTTTTGAGAACATGAGAAAGGTGGCTTTGCAACCCATGTTTATAAGGCCAAAATAGCCTAGATAGCTAAGCATACCTAAGCAAGATAAGGACATTACAAAAAGGAAAAAATAAGAATACAACATATCTCATAAACACTAAAGCAAGAGATAGAGGAGGACAACTTAGCCCTACTATCTTATCTTTACAGTTATAATTATTTTCATGTGAAATTCAAATTACGGAATTCACATTAAAAAAATAAACGAATTTAGAAAATTCAAGCTTCTCAACAGACATAGAAAAGACATGTGATAGAATTTGATATCTCCATGTCCATTCATAAACAAGCTAGCTAGAAGACTAGAAAGGGAAAAGTTAAAAACCCTGTGTACGAGACAGCAAAAGAGACACTGATGTATAGAACAGTCTTATGGACTCTGTTGCAGAGGGAGAGGGTGGGAAGATTTGGGAGAATGGCATTGAAACATGTATAATATCATATATGAAACGAGTTGCCAGTCCAGGTTCGATGCACGATACTGGATGCTTGGGGCTAGTGCACTGGAACGACCCAGAGGGATGGTATGGGGAGGGAGGAGGGAGGAGGGTTCAGGATGGGGAACACATGTATACCTGTGGCGGATTCATTTTGATATTTGGCAAAACTAACACAATATTGTAAAGTTTAAAAATAAAATTAAATTAAAAAAAATAAAAAGCAGAAAAAAAAGTTGAATTATGATATTTGAAATTGGAAATTTTATGATATGTAAAATATTTCAATAAGATTACATATTTAAAAGTAAAAAATATAAACCTAGAAATAGAGATTTTCTAATATGGTAAATGGCCTTTTAAAAACTTATAACAATCATATTTAATGATAAAATATCAAGAGTTGATATTGCCATAATAATGATTCATAATACTCCTCTCCTCAGCATAGTGGCTTAAAATAACAATTATTCATTTGTATTTGAACAACTGTGGATCATCACCAAATGAGCGTGGCTTCAATCTGGAGCAGTGTTTAGGTCTATTCAACATGACTTATATCCTTCAAGGCCCAGAAAGCTGCCTCAGTCATGTTTTTCTCATGATGATGGTAAAAGTACAAGTATACAAGTTCCACTGAGAAAGTGTTTTAAAGTTTGCTTGTGTCACATCTACTAGCATTGCATTTGTCAAAACAGTTCATAGTACCAACCCCAGCAGTAACAGCATGAAAGTATAATCAATCCACAGTGGGAAGAGAGCAAGTATTTACTTTTAAAAACCCAGGCTTACACTCATGTTCATAGCAGTATTATTCACAGTAGCCAAAAGGTGGAAACAACCCAAGGATCCAAAAACAGGTAAGTGGATAAACAGGTGAAGTGAAGTGGTGATCTCACAGTCGTGTCCGACCCTTGCCACCCCGTGGACTGTAGCCTGCCAGGCTCCTCTGTCCATGGGATTTTCCAGGCAAGAATACTGGAGTGGGGTGCCATTTCCTTCTCCAGGGTCTTCCCAACCCAGGGATTGAACCTGGGTCTCCTGCGTTGTAGGCAGATTCTTCACTGTCTGAGCCACCAGATAAACAAATGTGGTATTAATATATAAATATAATGGAATATCTTTCCACCTTTAAAAAGAAGCAAATTCTGACACATACTAAAACATGCATGAACACTGAAACATAAGCTAAGTGAAATAAATCACAAAATATCAAATATTATATGATTCTACTTATATAAGGGGGGCTTCCCTGGTGGCTCAGATGGTAAAGAATCCACCTGCAATGCGGGAGACCTGGGTTCGATCCCTGGGTTGGGAGGAGGAAGTAGCAACCCACTCCAGCATTCTTGCCTGGAAAATCCCGATGGCCAGAGGAGACTAGCAGGATGTAGTCCATGGAGTTGCAAAGAGTTCGACACAACTGAGCAGCTAAGCACTTATGAGGAACCTAGAGTTTCTTATGTTCTATAAGTAGGTCAAATTCAGAGACAGAAAGTAGGATAGTGATTGCTGAGGGCTGAAGGGAGGAAACAATGGTGAGTTATTGTCTAAAGGGCATGGAGTTTCAGTTTTGCAAGAGGAAAATAGTTCTGACGATTGGTGGTAATGACGGCATAACAACTTGAATGTCCTTAGCACTAATGACTGTACACTTAAAAATTCCTAATATGGTACATTTTATATTCATATTTCACACAATTTAAAAAATACCCAAAATATCACAATCCATCTTTGTATTTCTATTCAGGTATTACAAGTCTTTGCCAATGCAAATAGACAAGAAAAACAGATTAAAGCCAAACATATAAGTAATAAAAATATTATTCTAAGTAGGTCATATGATTTTTTCATATGGAAAGTTCAAAAGAATCTACAGATACATATTAGAAGGGATTTTGGAAAATTGTTGAATCAAAGTTCAACATATAAAAAAGAAATGAAGTTCTATATACTAGCCTTAGAAGATAAAATCATAAAATATACCATCAAAAAAGAGTATCAATAAATACCATATATATAGGAATATACCTAATGAAAAATATGTAAGACTTCTATACAGAAAGTTATTAAGTGAGGAAAAAGTATAAAAGACCTAAAGAAATGAATGGGCAAACTTTTTATGAATTGGAAGTCTTATTACTGTAAAGATGTCAATTCTACCCAAGATACTTTATAAATTCAGTGCTACCTCCTGCCAAATGCTAACAGTATTCATAGGCATATTTGTATGTATATATGTGTATAGAAACGGATAATCTGATTCTAAAATTCATATAGAAATACAAAGCACTGCAAAGAGAAAAATACTCTTGGATAAGAACAAGGTTAAGAGATTTGCAATCTCACACATAAAAATTTACTACGAAAGAACAATGATTCAGACTGCAGTAAAGCCACGGATAGAAATGAATGAACCAGAACAGAAAAGAGCATTTAGAAACAGACCCAAATCCATACGTTCTCTTTAACTGTGATCAAAGGAGCAGTATAGAGACAGTGGGGAAAGTGCAGCTTTTTCACTAAGTGGCAATGGATCAATTTGAGTTCCACACAGGAAAAATGAAACCTTACCGCTACTTCATTTCACACCAAAATGCATGCCAGGTGGATTGCAAATCCAAATGTAAACGGCAAAATGTATAGGCTTTAGAAGTTAACACTAGAGAATATCTCCATAACCTGAGAGTAGTAATAAAATTTCTTAAACAGAACACAAGAAGCACTAAAGAAAATGAAAAAATATTAATAAGCTATATTAAAATTATGAACTTCTTGTGATTAAAGTCTTTATGAAGAGAATGAAAAGTCAAGGAGAAGTTTTTTAGAATAAATATAACTGCCAAAGGACTTACCAGAAATGTACAGCAAACTTTCAAATCAGTATGAAAAAGGTGACAACCCAATAGAAAAAAATGGACCAAAAAAGTGAAAAGAAGCTTTCAAATTGTTCATGGAACTATGGCTCATGAAACCACAAACTAAGTTACATAGTTAACATAGTCCACTCGGGTAAACAGTAGTGATACAGTTATGAATGGACAAATTTGTGAGATACAGTAGGTTTTACTCAGAACCCAAACCTCAAAAAAGAATACAGGACAACATGTGCAGTAAAAACATACAGGAGTCTTATAACTCCCAGGTATGATTTTTAAGGTCCAGCTCCCCACTTGGGGTATATGGAGTCAGTGGGAAAAACAACTGGGCCTGGAACACCTGTAAGGTTAACATGTCTAGACACATTGACATCCCTTTAGCTCCTTTAGGAGTATATGACTAGCTGTCATTTTCCCGTTTGTCTGTATCTCATCAATTACATGTCACTCGTCAGTAATCTGTTGTTCAGTGAGCAGTCTCAACACTGAGCTACAGGTGATTGGGTGGGTATATAACATTTGTATACTATACACTCCTGTGAACTCACTGAGTTCATGTTTCAGGGAGGATTCAATGAATAGGCAGAATCTCAGGTTATCCTTGAAATGAGAGGAAAGGCTGTTAACATCATGTTCTATAAGCCATCAAAAAATGCAATTTAACTTACAATGGGATACTTTTAGATACCCTACAGAAGAGGTAGTTACAAAATGTTGGAGGATAAATAACAGGGTCCTACTGTATTGACCTCAGGAACTGTAGCCCACCAGGCTCCTCTGTCCATGGGATTCTCCAGACAAGAATACTGGAATCAGTTGCCATTTCCTTCTCCAGGGTATCTTCCCAACCCAGGGATCTAACCCATGTCTCCTGCATTGCAGGCAGATTCTTTACTGTCTGAGCTATAAGGAAACATCCCCACTGTACAGCACAGGGAACTATATTCACTATCCTGTGATAACCTATAATTGAAAAAATATATATGTGTATGAATCACTTTTCTGTAGAGCAGAAATTAAAAAACATGATAAATCACCTATACTTCAATAAAACTTTTAAGACCTGTTGGAGAAGATATGGAACAACTGGAGCACTCATAAATGAC
The DNA here is from genome assembly GCF_032452875.1 of Bos javanicus. Taxonomy (NCBI): domain Eukaryota; kingdom Metazoa; phylum Chordata; class Mammalia; order Artiodactyla; family Bovidae; genus Bos; species Bos javanicus. Next base: position 49,420,792 of record NC_083888.1, on the reverse strand, counting down.
CAGTGGGATTTTCAATTTGTACAAGCATTTTGGCATACTATTTGACAGTGTTCACTGAAGTTCAGCACACACACTATGAGAACTTTTTTCCACTTCTGAAATATTTTATCCAAGCAAAACATATATCTTAGTGGATGATTATGTATGAGAAATGGTACAGGTCTGGCATAACTGGGACAGAGGGGCTAAAAACAGATACTGGCAGTCAGACTACAGAGGCATCCTTTTACTTACATATCCATGGTGATTGCAGCCATGAAATTCAAAACTAATACAATTATGTAAAATTTAAAAATAAAATAAAATTAGAAAAAAAAATAAATAAAATAAAAGATGCTTACTCCTTGGAAGGAAAGTTATGACCAACCTAGACAGCATATTCAAAAGCAGACATTACTTTGCCAACAAAGGCCTGTCTAGTCAAGGCTATGGTTTTTCCAGTGGTCATGTATGGATGTGAGAGTTGGACTGTGAAGAAAGCTGAGCGCCAAAGAATTGAAGCTTTTGAACTGTGGTGTTGGAGAAGACTCTTGAGAGTCCCTTGGACTGCGAGGAGATCCAACCAGTCCATCTTAAAGGAGATCAGTCCTGGGTGTTCATTGGTAGGACTGTGATGTTGAAGCTGAAACTCCAATACTTTGGCCACCTGATGGGAAGAGCTGACTCATTGGAAAAGACTCTGAGGCTTGGAAAGATTGAGGGCAGGAGGAGAAGGGGACGACAGAGGATGAGATGTTTGGATGGCATCACCATCAATGGACATGGGTTTGGGTAGACTCCAGGAGTTGGTGATGGACAGGGAGGCCTGGCATGCTGCGGTTCATGGGGTCACACACACGACTGAGTGACTGAACTGAACCATGGTTAAATAACAAAGATAGTCTGGAGAATCCTTAAACAACTGAAATTTGTTTCTTTGGTTATCATTTCAGTGTCTAAAGACAGAAAACCATAACTAATCTCTTTACCTACTGCCAGATCTTCAGCATCTTACTGAAAGAGAGGAAAATAAAGTACGCTGTTTTAACTGTAGTTTTTCCTTCTTCCTTTCTCTTCTTTCTTATATATACTTTGTTTTTGCATTTATTAGGAGAAACCAGTTCATAATTGTTTTTTTCTTGTATACAAATCGTGTGTAAATAATCACATATATGTATGTGTGTGTATATGCATGTATGTGTGTGTATATATATATATGTGTGTGTGTGTGTGTGTGTGTGTGTGTGTATGTGTTTGAATTATTTACTGGCATAAAGCAACAGTCAAATCAGAGGCACAGCTCAGAACAGGTTTCTTCCAGGAAGAAGATAAGAATTTATAATTGGGAAGAGATACATGGGAAGTATATGAGTGATAGTAATATTGTGGTTTTTTTTTTTGACCAGAGTAAAAATTACAAGTGTGCCATGTGGTGATAAGTTATGGAATTGTATATACTCTATATGTTATAATTAAAAATTATGAAACACAAAATGTTTTAAAAGATCAAAAACTTTGTGGATATATTCATCCAGACATTACAGAATTTTTAAAAATTTAAGAAGTATTTATCTTTTGAAAATGTGTTCTTTATGTTATTTCCTTCTTTTACTAGAGAAAATTGCTTCATTCCCTAAGAAGCAGTCAGATTTCGGCATGCCTAATTATAATATTAAAGGGCAACATTGACTATCAAAAGGATACATTTTTAAATGTGTTATTAAAAATGACTGGAAAAAACAAGCATATTCTTGATAGAAATAATAATGCCTTCAGATGAATGTCAAATAATTGGATTTACAGACAGAGAAATAAAGAAACACTTTCCTACACTTGAAGATCATTAAAGTGCCAAGAACAAAATTCATGCAATGTTAATAATGGTCTGTTCACCCCTTCTATATTTTAGACACACATTTATCTGATACAAAGGAAACATCCATGTTCTGCATGCCTAGTTTAGTTGGTTTTCATTACAAGTCCTTCACTTGTACAGAAACTTTGATTCCACAATAGTATGTCTCAGTGGTGTGATAAAATGCTGTTACAACACTATAAGGTTATATCACAATTTCATAGGTTACACTACAACTGAAAAAAATTATTACCAAGCACACTTAATGGGTATAAAGTATGATATATATTACTGGTAGTTATTGTCAACTAATGCCTTTCTTACTAACTTAACACATATATATCCATGCTCTATTCCTGAGAAGATTTTTCCTTAAAATTTTTTATATATTACTGTTTGGTGGCTAATGATGTATTCAATAAATATCCCTAGCATAGTTTACAGCTTTGAGGAATAATATATTAAAACAAAACAATATCTTTAATATTCTGAAGTAAGTGATAGAATATCTCAGACATAAATATATACTTTTTCATGTTATGCTTTTCAGAAAAAATATGAATGGAAGTAACACGTAGATTTTTTTTTTTTCACATCACATTTTCCAGAAAACTTTTTACTCTTTAGAAGGGTGGTTTTCCCACTTCCATGCACACCTCCACTTCATGGCAACAGAAGGTCCTGCGCTTGGGACCCTCCTAGACCCTACCCTATGTATCTATTCATCTGACTGTCCTTCTGTATTATCTCCTTTATTCTATAATAAATTGATAAGCACAAGTGTTTCTGTGAGTCCATGAGCCATTGAAGCAAATAATCAAATCTAAAGCTGAAACTCCAATACTTTGGCCACCTGATACGAAGAGCTGACTCATGTGAAAAGACCCTGATGTTAGGAATAATTGAAGGCAGGAGGGGAAGGGGACAACAGAGGGTGAGATGTTTGGATGGCATCATCGACTCAATGGACATGGGTTTGGGTAAACTCCGGGAGTTGGTGATGGACAGGGAGGCCTGGCATGCTGCGGTCCATGGGGTCGCAGGGAGTTGGACATGACTGAGCGACTGAACTGAAGGGTGAGGAGGTGATAGAAACTTCTGATTTGTTGCCAAGTTCAACAAAAGTTGTGGGTAACCTGGAGATCCACTACTTGTAATTGGCATATGTAATGGGGGAGCAGTCTTGGGAGCCTGAGCCCTTATCATGTGGGTTCTAATGCTATCTCCAGGTAGACAGAATTTAGTTAAATGGTGGGACACTCAGCTGGTGTCAGAAAGAACTGTTTATGTGGGAAAAATAAACCTAGGCATTTGGTGTCAGAAGTGTTATGAGGGTGGCACCAGTAAGAGAATAAAGAAGAGACACAGGAGAAGTGAGGTTTTCCTACTCAACCACATACATAAATAGCTATAGATACAAGACATACATTACTTGTCAGACATACATTATTTGCAGCCTCTAAGCCTCTGCAAGTCTTTATATAACAAATCCACTGAGATAAAGCTTTTAACATTATAGTAAGTAGCTACAAAAATCAATTTTGAAATTGTACTATAGTTTTAGTCTACAGGAGAAAAATGTAGTCATATTAAAAGCAGTAAGAAATGCTTGTAAGAAAATAAAGGTTTGATTTCCATAAAGCGTCTTTTAGATTCCCCTTTTATTCTTATTGATTTCTGGCTTGGCAGGCTCCAAAATGAAAATACCAAGAATAAACCAAGATGTGTGTGTCAATTTATAAATCATTTTCATGTGCTCTGCTTAGTCACTCACTCATGTCCAACGCTTTGCGACCCCATGGACTGTAGCCTGCCAGGCTCCTTTGTCCATGAGGATTCTCCCAGGAAGCATACTGGAGTGGGTTGCCTTGCCCTCCTCTAGGGGATCTTCCCAACCCAGGGATCAAACCCAGGTCCCCTGTATTGCAGGCAGATTCTTTACTGTCTGAACCTCCAGGGAAGCACCTCACTTCTGTATTAATATATCCAGTTTATTTTAAAACACTCAAAGATATCTGAATGATATATTACAAATACTGACAGTTCCAATACCCCTCCAGCACAATATCTATCAGCACAGACGAGAGCCATACAACTGTGATGACCACTGTTGTCTGTACTATAAACTTCCTACTGAACTTCCCATGTTTTTCTTTCTTGATATCATGTCCTAATCTAACTATAAGAGATATCTTCTTGAAGCTCAAACCTTTACAAATTATTCCCATACTTTAACATTTTCTACACTAGATGGTTCATGATAATCTCTACATATTTGGAAATATAAAATATTTCATACATTTTAACATGCATTTATGGATCCTTCTCCAGTAATATTTAGGGCATATGATTCTCTGATTTAAGTGCTGTTTTTTTTTTTTAATTATAAATCTTACACCTCATTACTTTGAGAATATTTTTAAAGATTGAGTTCTGGAAACTATCATTGAATCAAGCAAAGACATGAAAAATAGGACATATAAATGATGCTGAAAGAATGGCAATACCCTTCCTTTGGAAAAATAAAGAGAAGAATGCAAATAAACCTACTTAATATGGGGACGAATATAAACATACAAATGGAACAAGGAAAAATGATACAGCATTATATATATCCCACCCAGTAGAATCCCATCTTACACAGGGTAAATGTTCTAAAATCAGTTCTTAATTCCAAAAAAAAGGAATTGCATGTGATTAAATTATATACAAAGAGACTAATTCCTTTGACCATTCCATAAAAGTTTTGTAGATATAACTCAATAATCTACCAAAGGTAGCTTTTCCTCCAACAATGGATCAGACAGATGTTTTGTCAGCTGGCAACAGATGGAAGTTTTGACTGGCACTTAGAGTCATTAGTGTCTCGATTATGAGTCCTCAGATACTAAAAGTACATTCAGGCTACAAGATACTTAAACAATGAGAGACAGTCTGAAACTGATATTAAGCAATCACTCGGAAATGGCAACCCACTCCAGTGTTCTTGCCTGGAGAATCCCAGGGACGGGGGAGCCTGGTGGGCTGCCGTCTATGGGGTAGCAAAGAGTCGGACACGATGGAAGTGACTTAGCAGCAGCAGCAGCAGCAGCAGCAGCAGCATCCCAGCCCTCATCCCCAGCAACAGAAATACCACTTTCTTTTTTAGATTCACCTCGGGCTATAAGTAAAAAGCAGATTAAATTTTTTTTTTTAGTTTTTTTTTTAATTTAAATTTATTTATTTTAATTGAAGGCTTTCATTATTTTTCTCCACAAACTCTTCCCCTCCAAGAACATACTATTCATCCTGAAATTCAAAAAACATAAATACATGCATGATGTAATTCACACCTTCCATTGTGGTTACTCAGAGTGACAATGCAAAAGACAAGTGTTCCAAGAAAAATTTGGAATGGAAACTATAGAAATGATGAAATATAGGAAAGTATTCAGTAATTAGAACTTGTTGGACACTCTGCTTATAGTTTTTGAGCGCATGATCAGTGGTGTCTGACTGCAACCTATGGCTTCTCTGTTCATGGGATTGTTCAGGCAAAAAATACTGGAGTGGTTTGCCATTTTCTTTTCTAGGGGATCTTCCCAACCCAGGGATCGAACCTGCATCTCCAGTGTCTTCTGCATTAGCAGGCAGATTCTTTACCACTGAGCCACCTAGGAAGCCTCATATATATATATTAGTTATATATATATATATAGAGAGAGAGAGAGAGAGAGTTCTTAGGGATACCTAAATATAGGTAAATTTTTAAATATCTAAACAACATTTAAATCTTCCTTTAAAGAAATAGTTACTAATGCTAAATAGTTAATAGTTATTATTGCTAAAATCTTCACAGTAATATACACAAACCTGATTTTTTTTTCAGTCATTTTCCTCCATCTACTATACTTTAGTCCCTGTAGCTTTTCATTTGTATAATGTCTATGAAGTTAGAATGTTCACAGTTCAAGCACAATGCCCCAGTTTCTAACTAAAACCCACCCTTTTTAGATGTTAACTTAGTAAAGGAAAAAGACCACATCTTGTTTTTTGCAATTTTAGGAGTTCAGGGTGAGTCACAACTATAATGACTAGTAATTTTGTATACCTGTTGTCACTAAAAGAATTCAAACAGATGTTCAAGAGAAAGTAATCGTATCACAGAATGAGGGGACACTTATGGTTCTTTTGCTGTTTTGTTTAAGGTTAAAATTTTATTTTGTTTCCATGTAAATGGAAACAAAAAAATTGTTTATGTGTATGATTTTCATCTTCTGCTCAGGTTATCAACTTGTCTTACATGTTTGTGTAGGAGGGATGGGAGAATAGGGAGCAAGACAAGAGAGCAGAGTCAGAGATAAAACAGGAAAAATGTTTTGATCTTTTTATCCTACTTTAATGAATGAAGAAAATGCAAGTTTTTGATTAGTTACATAGACTCCTGTCCCTTTATTTGCTAATTAGTATCTTAGAAGTTATTTTTGAAGGCAGACCTCTATTAAATTAAAATTTTCTCTGTATCAGGAATATTAAATATCAATGTAAATTTGTTATTCATATTTGTCTTTATGCAAGGCATGTTTTCCCTCAATTCTGCCATAGACGAAATTCTCTTCTTTTCAAATGGGTTCAGAGGAATCTAGAAATCTTCTTTGAATCAGTCTGGTTTCATCATTCGCAGAACTTTGGCACTTAGTAAATGCTAATTTCTCAACCTTTCAAAACCAAAAAAAATTAAGGACTAGGATTAAAGTGCTTCCACAAAGTTTACTTCACTGTACTCCTATGTAGAAAAAAATTATTTTCATACTGTATTTAGTCCCAATGTGAATTAGAATTAAGTACTTTTAAAGCCCATAAAGGAGAAGGCAATGGCACCCCACTCCAGTACTCTTGCCTGGAAAATCCCATGGATGGAGGAGCCTGGAAGGCTGCAGTCCATGGGGTCGCTAGAGTCGGACACGACTGAGTGACTTCACTTTCACTTTTCACTTTCACGCATTGGAGAAGAAAATGGCAACCCACTCCAGTGTTCTTGCCTGGAGAATCCCAGGGACGGGGGAACCTGGTGGACTGCCATCTATGGGGTCACACAGAGTTGGACACGACTGAAGTGACTTAGCAGCAGCAGCAAAGCCCATAAAATAAGACTTGACTTTAGTGAATGTGGCAGAACCCTGAAAATTGTCTGTCTAACCTCTTATTTCCAGGCCCACATCTAAACTAAATTTCTCAAACTCCTTTATAGTCAGCTGCGTTCAGGCCAACTATACAACAAAGCAATAGCTAACAAAATGTGAGAACAAATAATGAATATTACTGCCTAAAATAAAATCCATTAAAATCTCCTTCATCTATGCTGTATGACCTTGACCTCCTGGCTAGCTTGATGAAGATGAACAGAGTAATTTCAGAAGCTACATGTTGATTAACAGATCCATAGGAGGGCAGACCCTGGATCCTTAAATTACTGCATGGACTTTCCACAAATTAGAAATAAACTTTAAAAAAAAAAAAAAAAGAAATAAACTTTTCCTTCAGTTTTATTGGGAAATAATAGACAAATAGCAACTCTATTTATTTAGAGTATACAACATGATGATATGTTATAATATACATCGTGGAATGATTGCCAAGATCAAGATAATTAACGTATTCATCACCACATAGAAAAATGGGAAAATGTCTATTCAAGTCCTTTGCCCATTTTTAACTGAATTTTTTTTCCCCATTGATTAGTAATGGAAATAAAGGATTAGTTTTTCTACTGTTAAGATCAGTGTCAAGGGGTTTTGTCTACTTTATCTTTAAAATACAACTCCTAATTTCACTGATTATTTCTATTGTCATTCTAGCCTCTGTTCTTTTTTTTCTTCCTTGAGGTATAATGTTAGATTGTTTGAGTTCTTTCTTTTTTGTGATCATCAAGCCCTTAGACCTGTTTGTGTTCCATGTCATAAATTTTTGTTTCAATTTCTGTTTGTCTAAAAATACTTTTTAGTTCTTCAACTCTGTTTGTTCATAAGTATACTGTTTAATTTGTACATAGTTGTCAATTTTCCAGCTTTCCTCCTGTTTTGATTTCTAGTTTCATACCATGTATTTGAAAAAGATACTTAATAAAATTTTAATCATTTTAAATTTGTTAAAATTTATTTTGTGAACTAACACATGATTTACCCTGGGAAACATTTTTGTGCACTTGAGAAAAATGTGTGTTCTGTTGCAGCTGGTTGGATGGAATGTTCTGGTATAGCTTAATTCCATTATTTGCTGATTGATTCTATCTGAATTATCTTTCCATTGTTAATGTGGAATATTGAAAGTCCCCTACTGTTTTGCATTGTTATTTCTACCTTCATATCTTTTAATAATTGTTTATTATTAGTATAGTTTGGATATATATTTATAACTTTATATCTTCTTGATGAATTGACTCTTTATCATTATATAATGATCTTTTTTATTACCCTTCTTTTGACTTAAAGTCTAATTTGTCTAAGTATAACTAGCCCTGCCTTTACTGGCTTCCATTTGCATGGAATATCTTTTCCCATCCCTTCAATTTCAGCCTATGAGTATCTTTAAATCTTAAGTGAGTCTCTTGTATGTAGCATGTAGTTGAGTCTTTTTTTTTAATCCATTTACACTATATGCCTTTTAATTGGATAATTTCAGTTTACATTTAGAGTATTTATAAATGTGTAAAAGCTTACTGTCATTATTTTAATAATTGTTTTCTGATGGTTTTCTAGTTCCTTTGTTGCTTTCTTCCTCTCTTGTAATCTTTATTTCTAAACTCATGATTTTTGTAGTAGTATGCTTTGCTTTTTTCTCTTTATCATCTGTATCTATTTTAGGAGTTTGTACTGTGATTACAATGAGACTTTCATAACATGTCTTATAACAGTCTATTTTAAGCTATTGACAACTATAGTTGCATAGAACATTTCTGTGCAACATTTAACTTACCCCCCCACACATATATTTTATGTTGCTAATGTCACAATTTATATATTTTTACATTGTGAATCCATTAATAAAATATTGTAGGTATGCTGCTGCTGCTGCTGCTGCTGCGTTGCTTCAGTCGTGTCCGACTCTGTGTGACTCCATAGATGGCAGCCCACCAGGCTCCCCTTCCCTGGGATACTCCAGGCAAGAACACTGGAGTGGGTTGCCATTTCCTTCTCCAATGCATGAAAGTGAAAAGTGAAAGTGAAGTCACTCAGTCGTGTCCGACTCTAGCGACCCCATGAACTGCAGCCTACCAGGCTCCTCCATCCATGGGATTTTCTAGGCAAAAGAACTGGAGTGGGGTGCCATTGCCTTCTCCGATTGTAGGTATAGTTATTTGTAACACTTTCATCAAGATCCAAACACATATACATAGACAGCATATTAAAAAGCAGAGACATTACTTTACCAACAAAGATCCGTCTAGTCAAAGCTATGGTTTTTTTCAATAGTCATGTATGGACGTGAGAGTTAGACCATAAAGAAACTGAACGCCAAAGGATTGATGCTTTTGAAATGGTGCTGGAGAAGATTCTTGACAGTCCATTGGACAACAAGGAGATAAAACCAGTCAATCCTAAAGGAAATCAGTCCTGAGTATTCTTTGGAAGGACTGATGATGAAGCTCCAGTACTTTGGCTACCTGATGTGAACAACTGACTCATTGGAAAAGACCCTGATACTGGGAAAGACTGAAGGCAGGGAGGAAAGGGATGACAGGATGAGATGGTTTGATAGCATCACCAACTCAATGGACATGAGTTTGAGCAAGCTCCAGGAGTTGATGGACAGGGAAGCCTGGCATGCTGCCATCCATGAGGTCTCAAAGAGTCAGACACAACTGAGTAACTGACTTGAACTGAACTGAAACACTGCTGCTGCTAAGTCACTTCAGCCGTGTCCGACTCTGTGCGACCCCATAGACAGCAGTCCACCAGGCTCCCCCGTCCCTGGGATTCTCCAGGCAAGAACACTGGAGTGGGGTGCCATTTCCTTCTCCAATGCATGAAAGTGAAAAGTGAAAGTGAAGTCGCTCAGTCATGTCCAATTCTTGGTGACCCCATGGACTGCAACCTACCAGGTTCCTCCACCCATGGGAGAACTGAAACACATATACTTTCAATTATCTAAAGTTTAAGTGAGTGAAGTCGCTCAGTCATGTCTGACTCTTTGCGACCCCAAGGACTGTAGCCTACCAGGCTCCTCCGTCCATGGGATTTTCCAGGCAATAGTACTGGAGTGGGTTGCTATTTCTTTCTCCAGGGGATCTTCCCCACCCAGGGATCGAACCCAGGTCTCCTGCATTGCAGACAGATGCTTTACCCTCTGAGCCATCAGGAAAGTCTCATCTAAAGTTTATCCCTATTTAGATATTCTGTAACACCTGAAACTCAAACTATTCATTTTAGAATGGCATTAGGCAGAACTGGGTGTTACACTGGCCTCTTTCAACATTCTCAGTGTTCTCTGCCTATACCTATAGCAAGGTATAGCAAATTTATATTTCCTCAGTAATCTTGTTTTTCTTATCTACTGCCAACAAGTCAGTGAAAATTATACTCTCCAAATGTCTCTGAATGACTTACATCTCTCTCCAGCCATCATGTAACCTGCTCATCTAATATTGTTAGATGTGTTAGAAAGACTCTAACACCAACAGATCTAGCAAAGTTTTTTTTTTCACTTTTTAGAGTTTAATGATGGATGCTTAAGGTCATAAGATGACAAGACTTGCCAAAAGAAAATAGGAATGAAATCCAAGGATAAATGCCAAACAGTTATCCTTTCTCTCCAGTTAATCATCCCCCTACATCTGTTGTCGCACAGTACTGGTAGACTCAATATATGTTGTACAATGCTAAATTGGGGAGGGAACATTGTACAATATGGTATTAGGAGAGAAATACTATCACAAATTATATAAGTCCTGGTCAAAAATAGAAATGTTTTGTAAAGAATTGAAATTCAGATTATTAGCTAATAAAAACTCACAATAACTATCTGCCAAACTTATATTTGTATTTTTTAAGGTAACTTCATAATCCCAATCAATGAATCTACTGAAAAAAAAGATCAAAGACAAATGGGTGTCTCATTGGATATAAAAATCTGAAGTATAAGTCATAGTCTCCTCACACAAATATATCCTGTGCATCTGCAACCTGACAGATAGCACCAGCATTAACGCATTTACCTGAGCTGTTCTTCTGTTAGGAATCAATAGGAAACTTCTACACTAGACTGTTACACCCAATATGGTATAATCTGCTGTGGTGGTCTAGCAAAAATACAATGAATATTTCCTAAGCAATTTCCTATCATAAAGTCTTACTAGAGCAGTAATAAAAACAAAACAAAAATGACCACTTTATTATGAATTTTCAATGTAGTTGAAAAAGTATTTGATGTGCGGAGATAGTTTATAAGTAAGACTTTATGAAAAGCAGAAAATGAACCACAGAGAATATAAATCATATATGATTTCAGAAGAGGGACAGAATTAAAATACAATATCAAAAGGTGATATTTCAGTTGGATTAAAAAATGCTTATGGTTTATATCAGATGAGAGGAAAAGGAATAAATATTTTTCCAAGTAACAGAATATAAATCAAGTCATAAATAATGGATATATAAGATTAATTGCTTATAGGAGAAGTTAATTTCAAATTAGGACACAGTTGTAAGGGATTATGAATGAACAATGAAGATGTGTGGATTATATCTAATGCATAATTTTTAAAAAATCATTCAAGGTTCTTGATCAGAGGATTATATTTGAAAAGAAGCAGTTTAAAAGACACAATTTTGGAAAAAGCTTACAAGTCATATAAAGAGGGACTAATATCCCTGTTATATCTACTTTTGTCCATTACCTTAGAACAGAATGAGGATTCCCCAGATGGTAAGATATTTTCAACAACAAGGGCAGTGAGCCATGTACAACTTAACCATGAAAAAAAGGCATAATTAATTCAATTTACTATGCCACTTTCCATAACCATCTAAAAGTAGAAAATCCTGAAGGAATAAAAGGAGACCAAGAAATAAAAAAGAACAGAACAATAGATGGGAATTTGGTCAATTGACAAGAACCAAAAGGAGCAAAAAATGCTCTGGAAGGGCACAAAATGAAAAAAAAAAAAAAAAGAATCTAATTCACAGCATAAGGCAGTAAAGGAGAGAACTGTGTTTAACAATTAGATAAAATGCAGCCCCTCCACTTTTTTTTTTCAGTAAGTGTAAACACTTACACAGGTCTGTCTAGTTAAGGCTATGGTTTTTCCAGTAGTCATGTATGGATGTGAGAGTTGGACCATAAAGAAAGCTGAGCGCTGAAGAATTACTGGTTTTGAACTGTGGTGGTAGAGAAGACTCTTGAGAGTCCCTTGGACTGCAAAGAGATCCAACCAGTCCATCCTAAAGGAAATCAGTCCTGAATATTCATTGAAAGGACTAATGCTGAAGCTGAAACTCCAAACTTTGGCCACCTGATGCAAAGAACTGACTCATTGGAAAAGACCCTGATGCTGGGAAAATTGAAGTCAGGAGGAGAAGAGGATGATAGAGGATGAGAAGGTTGGATGGCATCACTGACTTGATGGATGTGAATTTGAGCAAGCTCTAAGAGTTGGTGATGGCCAGGGAAGCCTAGTGTGCTGCAGTCCATGGGGTCACAAACAGTCGGACATGGCTGAGCGACTGAACTGCACTGAAGTGTAAACATGCTTATATCTCTGGGCATTGGTATCTGTTGTTCCGTTCCAGGTATATGAGTTATTTGTAAATGAAATCATTCTTAGACATTTCTTTCAGGAATCCACTCTTGGCTGATGCCAAAATATCACTGTTGCTAAAATGCTTTTGGAGAAGGCTGTGGCCAGAGCACCTGTAGGATCAAGGTGTTATCAGAAATATTAGAGTACCAGTTACATAACTGTGGCTCAGCAACAAATTGCCTTATTTGGTGCTGGATGGAACCTAGAGTAATTGGCAGGTGCCCTTATAATCCATATAAAGGGCAGGGAGTTTCTGGTTTCTTTCTATCTTAAATTTAAATCTGCTTTTTTTCCTTTCTAGGAACAGGCTATAGTAGTTTTCTGATTAAGAACAGCAGCAAGAACTAAGGAAGATAAAGAGGAACCAAAGGATGGAGGGGAGGTCAATCATTCGTTTTGTGTCTGCACATTTATTGTTATGCCATATGTTTCTTTTATTCTGAGCATTTGTTTCCTATTATAATCCAAGGGAAAATAAACCGTAGGAGGCAAGTCATCTTTCTTGTAAAACTTCACAGTCAGACCAGTCCTTTGTGGTCTGACCTAGCTCAGCTTTACATTCCACTCTGTCAATGTGAGAGGAAGCACAAAGTGCAGTAATGACTGAATTCCAGAGTGATTTTCATTGCCAGCAAATATGCCACAAACTGGAGATTATCTACAGCTGACTTTGTTGCCACCCTACTCATCTCCCTCTCAAAATAACTTTCTTACCAAATAGATGGGGCACTATATGTTGGAATTGACATAATTGTCAATGACATATGTCAAATGACATAATCCACAAAGGTAAGAATTAGCTTGAGCTAGCTTTAAAAAACTACTAGCCTTTTGAGAGGAAGAATAGATGAAAATAAACCAAAGAACATTACACATCAGAGAAAGAATATGAGCTTCAAAGGCTACAAGACCTGTTTCTTAAAATGGGTGGTAGCATATAAGATAATCATTATCCATGGGGTGAGAACCTTAGAATGTAAAGAGATCAATTCAGCTGCTTATATGTCATACAAAGTCTTCACTAAATTTAAGTGACTTGTGCAGATTAGGAAAGAAAAATCTATCCATAAAACCTCTTTTCCTATCAACTACAATATAATGAATTACACTTTATGTGGGTAGTAGAAATCCTGGTACCCTATTTAATACTGATCTGTTTTTAACCTTATTGAGTCTTAAAGAGGTTTTATATTTTATCACACATTTCAAAAGAGGAAGTAAATTGGTTTTAGCTCTTTGGAAGAAGGGAATTACATCTTGTGATGTACAAAAAAAGCAATTTATATACCTACTATAAAAGCACCCACATGAGGTTCCCTGACATCTACTGTACCTGTTTTAAGTCATACTTTGGGGACTCTTTTCTCTTATCCCCTCATTCCATTTGCCTCTAAATATCAAATTAAGTCATAATTTGGGTAATTTAGTACCTTACAGTAACATGTTCACTTGGGAAAAGTCAAAACCACTTTCAACTTCATTATTTAGTAGAACTAGTGAATAAATCATTTGGAGGTTCTGTTAGTATAGGATTTTTAGCATTTTCTATCTTCTGCATTAGCTGATCTCCATTATATATGTTATTTTAAATATGACTCTACTGATATTCATTGATGCATGCTAAGGCTATTTTTAAATCTCCTAGTGTTAAGCCTAGCTACTCAAAGGACTGTCAATGTAACTAATTGATTTTCCCAAGGTCAGAGACAAACGGGCAATCATATGTCTCACATTTAACAAATGGCACCCTCCCATTTAGTGTTCAGTTCTTTGGAGTCTGTCTTTGGGACCAATCTCCATTTATGTGAATTGTTTAATCACATTTCATTTGGGGCTGATGACCTAAATCTTGTAGTTCCAAAAACTTCTTTTAACAGTTCTTTATGCAAGTAACATCTTCGTTCCACTGGGTTTTCTCTAGCACTACATAGCGTGTAAGAGAACGCACATGATGTCAAGGGACTGTTAACCTAAAAGAAAAGACCAAACTAGAAAATTATGAATGAATGAAATATACTCTTTGATAAAGTCAGGTGTGTATTTAAGAATCTGAGCCTGGGGAATAAAAATCAGGCAGATTCTTGAGGTACTGAAAGGTTAGGAGGCATAGAAGGTTAGGCTGAAAATGCTTTGTGTGGTGGAAAGCTTCACAGTAAAGTGGATCTGGAAAGTGACTAGGTTCAATATTAGTATATTTGGAGAATAAATACATATATTCCCAATGTCCCAGTTGACAAAATTGTCTCAGTCCCAACTTATAATTTGTAGCCTTTCCTAAAAATGAAATAATCTTGGCAAGTGCTTTACAAATATTTTAGAACTTCAAATGTTTTTAATTTTTTACCGTATGTAATTTATTAGGAGGATATCAGTTATACACAGATCTCTACATTATCACTTCTCCTTCCTTCAAAAAATCGTGTGTTAAAAAAGTACAAGATCTCAATTCCAGTTTGAATGATCATTCATATTATTGTTTCCTCTTCAAATGAATCCTTGAATCAGCTGTCAGTCATTTGACTTTCCACAAAAGATGTTTGCCTATTATTCTCAATTACCAAAATTTAAAACTGTATATTTTGAGGACAGACTGTAAACTATTATGTGTTATTTGTTTTAAAATATTCCTGGAACTTTCTAAATTAATTTGGAAGAGGTTTTAGTTTATGAATTTGATTTCTTTTTTCACTTTTCAAAAAGGCAAAGGAGATCTTAATATCTTTAAAGGCACAACTTTTGTTTGGTTTTGATTTGATTGACTTGTTTTGCTGCGGAATGAGGGATGTGTACTAAGGAATTTAAGAGTTTGCTGGTTGGTCTGCTCTGCTTAGGTTATAGGAATTATTTCAAGAAAAGAAAGAATTTTTTTCTTGCCTTGCGTTCAACTTCAGGATGAAACATGCCCTTCACATAGTAATAACACCCAGCTTTCCTGTGTTAGCATGTTTCCTTTATTTAAATTCTATCTTTAGGCTTCAGATATGTGAGAAACTTTTCTTAGATGTATGATGTGCTATTGTACAATTTCTTAGCAGTACTTATCTTGGCTTTCAGAATGGGTCTCTTCATGTTAACTTGGAAGAATAGGAAGTCATTGAAAAGATAGAGAAGATGTGTCTATCGGAGGAAGTAACTAGAGCCAGCAAATAACACATTTTGAAGTCACTTTCCTTTTTAGAAAGGTCCCGTCTATCAGACACTTACAAAATTTTCCTTTGAAAATTACAATTAAAGTTTTGTGGGGTTTTTTTTTTTTTTCCTCTTAGGTTTGACCCAGACACCAGCTGCCAGAGCAGATTCCTATTTCTTTAGTTTTTAACTTTCTATGATATGGCCATAATAAATAAAATGAAATCTGTTTGATTTGTCAAAGAAATCTTGTGACAAGAGATACCTTAAAATTGCTCTTCTTCAGTTTAGTTTGCCATAGTAGAAAGAGTATAGGCTTGGAATCAGGCAGAATTTTATTTTTACTAAACCAATAAGTACTCTAGCTACATAATCTTAGGCCAGTTGTTCTTAGGCCAGTTGTTTAAATCTGTAGCGCCTCATTCTTTTTTTTTTTTCTTAATAAGCATGCTTCATCATATGTAGATTACATTTCAATAAAGTTAAGGAAAAAATGATACATCTAGAATCCAGATCCTTTTTACTATCTCCACTGTTTCAGTCCTGATCATAGTCAACATCATTTTTCACCTGGCTTATTACAATATGCTTCTGTTTGCTGAACCTCATTCTTCTGAACTTTAAAAACTACCAGATAGCTATTGTACAGATTTCTTATGACAATCAAGTAATATATGTGAAAACACCTGTCTCTGAATCTAGCCTGTTGGGGAGATAAAATGCCCTTAGATTTCTCAGTGCTCTTATAACAAGCCTTGACCTTCTAAGACATGGAAATGTACATACAATTGGGAATGTTTGCTTTCAAGTTCCATAGAAACATTTTATTCTTCACACATCCTGAGAGTTGGTTCTGCAGCCATGAGTCTGGTTAATTGCTCTTATCCAAAAGTGCCAGATGCTCTAGATGAGGTCCTTAGGTTAAGCCCCAAGGTACCAGAGACAGGAGCTCTATTTCTCTAGGTAGTTACATTTCAAGAGGTATGAAAGCTACAACTTGGTAATATCTTCAGGTTTTAAAAGTAGGAGACCCATGGTTTACATGACTCTTGGAAAGATTCATTTACGCTTCAGAGGTTAGAGCGGAAACAAGATTCTTTCCATTCCATCGCAAGATAAAGAAAGGATCAGTGTTTCTTTCCCATACATAAATGGAGAAAACCCAATGTTATCTGTTCACCGTGATAGATTTTGAAGTTTGTATACATAGACATTAGACCTGTCTACACAGAGTTGCCCCTGGCAAAAGTATGAGACTATAGAAAACAACATCATAATTATTTGCTTTTTAAATACACAATCATGTGACTGGTTCTGAATGCCTTGTGTGCATTCAATATAAAATTAATAAAAATGAGTTTAAAAATTCTATAGTATTTACATTAGGATTTCAAAACATTCTACTTTAAATGACTGGATTCAATCACCAGGTTTGGAGAAGGTCTCAAGCGAGGTTTGCAGCTGTGTGTCCCTAGAGGGAATGAACTGTATTTCCATTTCTAAAATATCTACAACTTTGGGCAGGTGGTGAGCAGAGAACACAGGTTTCAACATTATTACCACCATTACACATATACACAGAGATGCAGTAGTTCAATGTTTTACCTTGGTGGAGAAAAAAACCACTTAATTAAATGTAAGATCAATTAATAAATATTAATTTAATGACTTAAAGTGCCCAGTTAATGAAAGGCTTATCGATCTATCCATAGGTTTCTCTCACCTGGATAGAGTTTGCAAACAATCAGTATTACATAATGATGCACAATGTCATTGGCATTATTATGACATTCCTCTAAGTTTCAGGAGGTGGTTGCAGCGGAGCTATCATTTCCCAAGGTCATAAAATCTCACTGCTTTAAAAACTTAAGCAGCCTAGGAGATGACATCACGATGTAGAATGATATTCCCAGAAGCCTTGAAAATGCAAATTGTGGGGGCGCTACAATGACCTTTTAGCTACACCTGTAACTTCCATAATACGGACTAGAAAACAGACAAGCAGCATGTTTAGTCTCTTGCTGACCTTGAGCTAGTTGCTCATTCACCAAAGCTCTATTTGAATTCAGTGTTGGCATTCATACCTGAACTTAGAGTAGGAACCTGAACACTGCATGCATATAAAAATGACTAATTTCTGAATTCAATTAACTGATAAACTGTTCCATTGTTCTTTTAGGTATTTTCTGTCTCTGGGTTTAAAGTTAAGTCTTTTTTAAAAATAATTTTTACTAAAATTGCTCAAATCAAACTTCTAAGAAAATGTTCCCTAATGGTATCTGTTTTTCTTAGCTTACAGAAAATTTCTTTCTGTCCATTCAATATATAAATATTGACTGTATTTTGTGTTTATAACATGCTAGCCACTGGTGGGAATAAAGAAGGAGAAAAACTATAGAGAATTTTATAATTTCATTAGGAAAGCAAGTCAGTGCCAAAAGGGTGTGATTTTGAATACAAATTATATAGAGTTTCAGAAAAAGAGAGACAATTGTGGACCTCCAGGGTCCTGGAAGTGTTTATAGCAATCCAGGAAAATATTCTGAGAATGTAGAAAGGGATTAAAAAAGCATAGTAATTGCCACAAGTGAGGGTAGAATGAGGGAGGTGAAATGGGGGGAGGGGGTACAAATTTGAACCTTTGAAAAGGTACAAATTTCTAGTTATAAATAATCATGTGGATGTAATGTACAACACGGTTATTCTATTTAATAATACTAGACTGCATATTTGAAAGCTGCTGGACATAAGTACAGACCAAGGCAGGACCTGTTGCCTCACATGGCCCTGACAGAACTCACTCTTAATTCACAGTACCACTCATATTAAAAGGAGCCTAACTTCTGAGGCCAGATGTACAAACATGAGTAAAGTCCCAGTCTTTTCAAAACACACTGAAAAATATACTCTAACATTGGAAACATGGAATTGTTTCCTCAATTGAGGAAACGTTACATTACAATGCATTGTAATGAAAGTTTACCACGCAGCTTTGTATTATGCCTATAGGTTACGGAACTTCATCTTCCTAAAATACGGTTTAAAACTTTTGTTTGTTTCTCTCTAACTGCTTGAAGCAGGGTTAATTAATAAATTACCCCCCCTCCTTTTTTTTAGCCTCCAGCATGTTTTATTTTTCCTAGAACCTATGTACAATTAATTCTAGCAAGGCAGTACTCAATACTGTTCAAGCCTCACATTTTGGATTAACTACTTAATATTGTAAATGTGAATGCACATCCTCATAACTGGGAAACTAAATGACATAGATTTACTCATTATTTATGTAACCATACAAAATTTTATATGCAACAGGCACTTTTATACTATAGAATCTGACCTTATGAACTAGCTTACATATAAAACATAGTTATTCTTTGCTCATCTGTCATAACTTAGAAAGTGTTGCACCAATGCTTAAGATGTTATTGAAACAGATGAGTTCTCAACACAAGGTTAACAAACTTGAAGCTCCACCCTAGAAATACAAACCCATAAATTGAAAATTGTTTTACCAGAAATAGATTATGAGCAACCCATACCAAAGTAGTACCATAGGGAGTTACTGTGTTGACTCAAAGAAGACACAGATTTCTCATTAAACTTTTTTTAATGGGTCTCAAATTCTGTGACAGATTTTTTGGTCAAGTTGTTTTCATTAAAAAGTACTGATTTTAAAAACCGATAACTTAAACTGCCACATACAAAACATATGGTCCACAAAAACATTCTCCTTTCCTTCTGAAGGTTTTACGATGCATTGTTATCGTTAACCAGTCTTTTACTATTAAACTCCAATGGCCAAATGAGACAAAAAGTTCTGAGACTGTTCTTCCACCACTGCTTAAGACTGGGGTGCCAGGTATTGGGGATATTATTCATTCAGCCTTCTGAGCTTTCAGGGCAGACGTGGTGACCTTGCCAGCTCCAGCTGCCTTCTTGTCCACTGCTTTGATGACACCCACAGCAACTGTCTGTCTCATGTCACGCACAGCAAAACGCCCCAGGGGAGGAGAGTCAGAGAAGCTCTTGACACATCTGGGCTTGCCAGGAACCATATCAATGATAGCAGCATCACCAGATTTCAAGAGTTTAGGGCCCTCTTCCAGCTTTTTGCCGTAACGATGATCAATTTTCTTCTTCAGCTCAGCAGACTTGCAAGCAATGTGAGCAGCATGACAGTCCAGCACAGGTGCATATCCAGCACAGATTTGGCCTGGATGGGTCAAAATAATCACCTGAGCTATGAAGCCAGCTGCTTCCATTGGTGGATCATTTTTGCTGTCACCAGCCACATTGCCATGATGAATGTCTTTGACAGACACGTTCTTGACATTGAAGCCCACATTGTCCCCAGAAAGGGCTTCACTCAGTGCTTCAAGGTGCATTTCTACAGACTTCAGCTGTTACATTGACTGGAGCAAAGGTGACCACCATGCCAGGTTTGAGAACACCAGTCTCCACACAACCCACAGGGACAGTACCAATATCACCAATTTTATAGACATCCTGGAGGGGCAAACTCAAGATTTGTCAGTTGAACGTGTTGGTGGCAGAATGCAATCCAGAGCTTCAAGCAGGGTGATTCCACTGGCATTGCCGTCCTTATGGGTGAATTTCCATCCCTTGAATCATGGCATGTTAGCACTTGGCTCCAGCATGCTGTCGCCATTCCAGCCAGAAATTGACACAAATGCTACTGTGTCAGGGTTGTAGCCAATTTTCTTAATGTAGGTGCTGACTTCCTTAACAATTCCCTCATATCTCTTCTGGCTGTAGGATGGCTCAGTGGAATCCATTTTTTTTTTTAATTTTTTAACTTTACAGTATTGTATTGGTTTTGCCATATATCAACATGAATCTGCCACAGGTATACATCTTGTTAACTCCAACAATTAATTGTTTCACACCCAGAGTGTAAGCCAGAAGAGCATGTTCATGGGTCTGCCCGTTCTCGGAGATACAGGCTTCAAACTCACCAACACCAGCAGCAACAATCAGGACAGCACAGTCAGCCTGGGATGTGCCTGTAATCATGTTTTTGATGAAGTCTCTATGTCCTGAGGCATCAATGATGGGAACATTATACATGCTGGTCTCAGATTTCCACAGGGAGATATCAGTGGTGACATCATGCTCATGTTCAGCTTCAGTTTGTCCAAGACTCAGGCATATTTGAAGGAGCCCTTTCCCATCTCAGCAGCCTCCTTCTTGGACTTTTCAATTGTTCTGTTGTCGATCCCACCACATTTGTAGATCAGATGGCCAGTCGTGGTAGACTTCCCTGAATCTACGTGCCCGATGACAACGATGTTGATGTGGGTCTTTTCCTTTCCCATTTTTGCTTAGGTTTAACGGTGGTTTTCACACCTGTGTCCTGGCGGCAAACCCGTTGTGAAAAAGCAATAAATTACCCTTTTTAAACCAGAAGGAATGAAGAGGCTGAACCAAAGCGGAAATAATGCCCAGGTGTGGATGTGTCCGGTAGTGAAACTAAAGTCCGAGGCTATTAAGAACAATATTGCGTAGGAACCTGGAATGTTAGCTCCATGAATCAAGGTAAATTGGAAATTTTCAAACAGGAGATGCCAACAGTGAACATCGATATTTTAGGAATCAGTGAACAAAAATGGATGGGAATGAGTAATTTAATTCCAGTGACCATTATATCTAATACTGTGGGCAAGAATCCCTTAGAAGAAATGGAGCAGCCCTCATAGTCAACAAAAGAGTCCAGAATGCAGTACTTGGGTGCAATCTCAAAAATGACAGAATGATCTCTGTTCATTTCCAAGACAACCATTCAGTATCATAGGAATTCAAACTATGCACAAACCACTAATGCCAAAGAAGATGAAGTTGAACATATCTACGAATACCTACTGGACCTGCTAGATGTAACACCAAAAAAAAGATGTCCTTTTCATCATAGGGGACTGAAATCCCAAAGTAGGAAGTCAAGAGATACCTGCAGTAACAGGCAACTTTGACCCTGGAGTACAAAATGAATCAGGGCAAAGGCTAGCAAGGTTTTGCCAAGAGAATGCACTGGTCAGAGCAAACACCCTCTTCCAAGAACACAAGAGATGACTCTACACATGGACATCAACAGATGGTCAATTCCAAAATCAGACTGATCATAGTATTTGCAGCCAAAGGTGGAAAAGCTCTCTACAGTTAGCAAAAATAAGACCAGGAGCTGACTGTGGCTCAGATCATGAACTCCTTATTGCAAAATTGAGATGTAAATTGAATAAAGTAGGGGAAACCACTATTTTCACGATAATACAGTGGAAGTGACAGATTCAAGGGATGAGATAAGATAGAGTGCCTGAAGAAGTATACATGGAGGTTCATAGCAGCGTACATGAGGTGGTGATCAAAACCATCCCCAAGGAAAAGAAATGCGAGGCAAATGGTTGTCTGAGGAGGCCTTACAAATAGCTGAGAAAAGAAGAAAACCGAAAGAAAAATGAGAAAAGGCAAGATACCCATCTGAATGCAGAATTCCAAAGAATAGCAAGAAGAGATAAGAAAGCCTTCTTAAGTGAACAA
Organism: Bos javanicus; assembly: GCF_032452875.1. Taxonomy (NCBI): domain Eukaryota; kingdom Metazoa; phylum Chordata; class Mammalia; order Artiodactyla; family Bovidae; genus Bos; species Bos javanicus. The sequence goes on along the minus strand of NC_083888.1, from coordinate 49,398,497 downwards.
TGCAAAGAAATAAGAGGAAAATAACAGAATGGGAGAGACTGGAGATCTCTTAAAGAAAATTAGAGATACCAAGGGAAAATTTCATGCAAAGATGGGCATAATAAAGGACAGAAATGGTATGGACCTAACAGAAGCAGAAGATATTAAGAGAAGGTGGCAAAAATACACAGAGGAACTATACAAAAATGTCTTCATGACTGAGATAACCACAATGGTGTGATCACTCACCTAGAGCACGACATTCTGGAGTATGAAGTCACCTTAGGAAGCATTGGAAGTGATAGAATTGCAGCTGAGCTGTTTCAAATCCTAAAAGATGAGGCTGTGAAAGAGCTGCACTCAATATGCCCGCAAATTTGGAAAACTCAGCATTGGCCACAGAACTGGAAAAGGTCAGTTTTCATTCCAATCCCAAAGAAGGGCAATGCCAAAGAATGTTCAAACTATTGCATAGTTGTACTCACTTCCCATGCTAGCAAGGTAATGCTGAAAATTCTTCAAGCTATGCTTCAGTAGTCCACGAACCGAGAACTTCCAAATGTACAAGATGGATTTAGAAAAGGCAGAGGAACCAGAGATCAAATTGCCTGCATCTGTTGGATCACAGAAAAAGCAAGGGCATTCCAGAAAAAAATCTGCTTCTCCTTCATTGACTACAAAAAAGCCTTTGACTGTGTTGATCACAACAAACTGTGGAAAATTCTGCAGGAGATGGAAATACCAGACCAACTTACATGCCTTCTGAGAAACCTGTATGCAGGTCAAGAAGCGACAGAACCGGACATGGAACAACAGAACTGTTTGAAAATTGGGAAAGGAGTACATCAAGGCTGTATATTGTCACCCAGCTTATTTAACTTCTATGTAGAGTACATCATGTGAAATGCTGGAAAGCCTGAAGCTCAAGCTGTAATCAAGATTGCCAGGAGAAATATCAATAACCTCAGATATGCAGAGAACACCACCCTAATGGTAGAAAACAAAGAAGAACTAAAGAGCCTCTTGATGAAGGTGAAAGAGGAGAATAAAAAAGCTGGCTATAAACTCAACATTCAAAAAACAAAGACAGTGGCAACTGGTCCCGTCACTTCATGGCTAATAGCTGGGGATAAATGGAAACAGAAACATTGACAGACTATTTTCTTGGGCTCCAAAATCACTCTGGATTGTGACTGCAGCCATGAAATTAAAAGATGCTTGCTCCTTGGAAGAAAAGCTATGACAAACCTAGAGGGTGTATTAAAAAACAGAGACATCACTTTGCTGGCAAAGGTCCATATAGTCAAAGCTATGGTTTTTCCAGTAGTCATGTATGGATGTGAGAGTTGGACATAAAGTCGACTGAGCACCAAAGACTTGATTTTTTCAAACTGTGGTGCTGGATAAGACTCTTGAGAGACCTTTGGACAGCAAGGAGATCAAGCCAATCAACATAAAGGAAATCAACCCTGACTGTTCATTGTAAGGACTGATGCTGGAACTGAGCTCTAATACTTTGGCCACCTGATATCCTGATGCTGAGAAAGACTGAAGGCAGGAGGAGAAGGAGATGGCAGAGGCTGGATGGCGTAACTGATTCAATGGACTTGAGTTTGAGCAAACTCCAGGAGATAGTGAAGGACAGGGAAACCTGGCAGGCTGCAGTTCATGGGGTCACAAAGAGTCGGATATGACTGAGTGACTAAACAACAACCACCACCCTTGTTTAAAAAAAAAAAAGAGTATTTTAAAATATATGATCACATTTGAAAATATTTTTCCACCAATTTTTTTGAGTAATTGTGGTATACTAGGTACTATTTTAGGTACTGCAGATTTTTCAGGTTTTCATGAAATAAGCATGACTAATGCCATCTCTTTCAGTTTATAGAAGTCAAAAAAACTGAGTCAAAAAAATTTGATGAGTCAAAAAATTTTAAAAGCTGAAATAACCAATCCATAATCTCACAACAGGGAAGTAATGTGATTAGGACTTGGGCCCAGATCTTATGACCTTAAATCTTTTGTTGTTTGAATTGCACAAGACTGTTTTCCCAGCAAAAGTTCAATAACAATATGCTAAATAGGAAAAGGGTATTTTAAGAATATGAAATTAGAAGCTCCATAGCTTTGGGGTGGAAAGACAGTGGGCAGCAAACCTAAGGAATTGAATGTTTGGGCATTTAATTGATATGAGAGTAGAGAGAAGGTAAACTCATACGTCAGGTCACTGAATCATTCATTCTTTCAAAAAAAAAAAAATCTAACACCTACATGCTAGTCACTGAATAGACAGGGTTACAGAAAGTATGAGGTTTGGAGAAGAATAATAGTGTCTGTCATGTCACATGTACGTGTGTGGTACTTGCTCAGTCATGTCCAACTCTGTGATCCCATGACTGTAGCCCTCTATCCATGGAATTCTCCAGGCAGGAATATTGGAGTGGTTGCCATTTCCTTCTCCAGGGGATCTTCCTAACCCCAGAATCAAATCTAGGTCTCTTGCATTGCAGGCAGATTCTTTACCCTCTGAAACACCAGGGAAGTGATAGCACATACATTGACAGACGTAAAGATAAGCAGGATAGTTGAAAACTAAAGTCAACAGTTTTTTAGTTATGGTTTTTAGTTTAGTTTGCACTAAGAATGATTTATATAGAATTTGCATTTGTTAACTCAACATTGGAATTGAGAAGAGGAGTTATGTCTAGTATTAAATAATTGAGAAATTGGCATGGTAATATAGTTTAAAATCATAACTATAAAGCTAATCACAAGGGACATGTTGTGTGATTAATTAAAGGAAATACCAGAATAGGCAAATAAAGAAACAAAGTAGATTAGGGGTTACCTAGGACAGGCTGGAAAGAGGTAGGGAGATTGAAAGGTGATGGCTAAGGGCTATGGGGGAATGAAAATCGTATTAATAACTATTGTAATAGATATATATACCCTGTGACTATACTAAGAGCCATCGAATTGTACACTTTAAATGAAGGAATTGTATGTCATGTGAATTATATCTTAACAAAGCTTCTAAATACAAAACCATAACTATAGATGAGTTATCAGAGACATACGAAATAAAAAAAAATTCAAAGGACCAAAGAGACTGACTTTTAAGGAACAGTTATAATTAAATAGTAAGTGATAAATAAGATGGCAACCAAAATATTCAAAATCTCATTGAGCAAATGCCCTAGATTTGAAAAGCTAAAACATCATTGAGATAATTTATAGTGCCCGTAAGAACACATACAGTTTCAGAAGCTAAAAGTTTCAGACAGATAAGGTATGAATAAATAAATGGGAAGTACAGTAAGTAAATCCATTATGATTATACAGTGGAAGTTACAAATAGATTCAAGGGATTAGATCTGATAGACACAGTGCCTGAAGAACTATGAACAGAGGTTCGTGACACTGTACAGGAGGGAGGGACCAAGACTGTCCCCAAGAAAAAGAAATGCAAAAAGGCAAAATGGTTGTCTGAGGAGACCTTACAAATAGCTGTGAAAAGAAGAGAGAAGCAAAAGGCAAAGGAAAAAAGGAAAGATATACCCATTTGAATGGAGAGTTCCAAAGACTAGCTAGGAGACATAAGAAAGCCTTCCTCAGTGACCAATGCAAAGAAATAGAAGAAAACAATCGAATGGGAAAAACTAGAGATCTTTTCAAGAAAATTAGAGATACCAAGGGAAAATTTCACGCAAAGATGGGCACAATAAAATATGGAAATGGTATGGACCTAACAGAAGCAGAAGATATTAAGAAGAGATGGCAAGAATACACAGAAGAATTATACAAAAAAGATCTTCATGACACAGATAATCATGATGGTGTGATCACTCACCTAGAGCCAGACATCCTGGAATGTGAAGTCAAGTGGACCTTAGGAAGCATCACTACAAACAAAGCTAGTGGAGGTGATGAAATTCCAGTTGAACTATTTCAAATTCTAAAAGATGATGGTATGAAAGTGCTGCACTCAATATGTCAGCAAATTTGGAAAACTCAGCAGTGGCCTCAGGACTGGAAAAATTCAGTTCTCATTCCAATCACAAAGAAAGGCAATGCCAAAGAATGTCAAACTACCACACAATTAATTGCATTCATCTCGCACACTAGCAAAGTAATGCTCCAAATTCTCAAAGTCAGGCTTCAACACTACATGAACTGTGAACTCCAGATGTTCAAGCTGGATTTAGAAGGCAGAGGAACCAGAGATCAAATTGCCAACATTCTCTGGATCATCGTAAAAGCAAGAGAGTTCCAGAAAAACATCTACTTCTGCTTTATTATCTATGCCAAAGCCTTTGACATGTGGGTCACAACAAACTGTGGGAAATTCTTAAAGAGAAGGGAATACCAGACCACCTGACCTGGCTCCTGAGAAATCTGTATGCAGGTCAGGAAGCAACAGTTAGAACTGCACATGGAACAACAGACTGGTTCCAAGTAGGAAAAGGAGTATGTCAAGACTGCATATTGTCACCCTGCTTATTTAACTTATATGCACAGTACATCATGAGAAACGCTGGACTTGATGAAGCACAAACTGGAATTAAGATTGCCGGGAGAAATATCAATAACCTCAGATATGCAGATGACACCACCCTTATGGCAACAGTGAAGAAGGGCTAAAGAGCCTCTTGATGAAAGTGAAAGCAGAGAGTGAAAAAGTTGGCTTAAAGCTCAACATTCAGAAAACTAAGATCATGGCATCCGGTCCCATTACTTCATGGCAAATAGATGGGGAAACAATGACAAGACTTTTATTGGGTAGGGGGCTCCAAAATCACTCTAGATTGTGACTGCAGCCATGAAATTAAAAGACATTTGCTCCTTGGAAGAGAATTTATGACCAACCTAGACAGCATGTTAAAAAGCAGAGACATTACTTTGTCAACAAGAGTCCATCTAGTCAAAGCTATGGTTTTTCTAGTAGTCATGTGTGGATGTGAGAGTTGAACTATAAAGAAAGCTGATCGCCAAAGAATTGATGCTTTTGAACTATGGTGTTGGAGAAGACTCTTGAGAGTCCTTTGGACTGCAAGGAGATCCAACCAGTCTATCCCAGAGGAGATCAGTCCTGGGTGTTCATTGGAAGGACTGAAGCTGAAACTCCAATTCTCTGGCCACCAGATGCAAAGAGCTGACTCATTGGAAAAGACCTGATGCTGTGAAAGATTGATGGCAGGAGGAGAAGGGGATGACAGAGGATGAGATGGTTGGATGGCATCTCTGACTCAATGGACATGGGTTTGGATGGACTCCAGGAGTTGGTGATGGACAGGGAGGCCTGGAATGCTCTGGTTCATGGGGTTGCAAGAGTTGGACACGACTGAGTGACTGAACTGAACTGGATCATGGGATGACTGATTCTTGCACGGAGATAGAAAAGACTGCCTTCAGAAAGCAATTTGAATTTTAATTTGCTTTGAATTGTAATTTGAAATTAATTACATGGTTGAATTGTAATTTGAAATTAAAGAGTTAAATAAAGAGTATTTGAAGAAAATATATTGAATACAAAGGATTGAAGGGTGCAGTGTGATGGGAGCAAAGAAACCAAGAGTTCCTTAGCTGTTTACAGACCATGTAGGGTCTTTACAGTTCACATCAAATGAATTGTCTTTAACCAAAGACAATGAGACATTACCAAAGGATTTTAAGGATGGGAGACATAGCAACATGATCAAATTAACACTTGCAATTTAAAGAACTAATTAAAGATGGACTGAAAAAATACAGAAAGACAGTCAAGACACTAGTATCATCCAGTCAATAGATCTTCGTATCTTAAGGGTGGCAGTGATTATAGTGGAGATGGAGAATAAAGGGACAAGCAATATTTAAGAGGAAATTTTGGCAAGGTTTTTTAAGACACTAAATAATGATAATGAAGGGAAAAGAAAAGGTTGTCAGTCTTGTTCCTGTGCTTTTGTGACAGGATGGTGACAATCTTCAGTTAACAATAGGAAGGGTGGAAAAAGATGAGTCTAGTCTTCATCTCCATATAGGGGGTAATCAGAACATTGGAAATGGATCAAAACAAAGTGAGAACAGTGAGTGAAGAATGATAAAATAAGAAACATGCAGACAAGAACGAGAAGGAATGGATATGGATTCAGAAGAAAAAACAGGAAAGAAAGTGTTTTAACATGGAAGCTTGAGAAAAGTAGTTTTCAAGGAGGAGAAGGGTAGTCTTCAGTTTCACATGATTCTGAAATATTAAATGAGACATCACTGTAGAGAACCATCAGGATAGGCAGCAGGGAGGGCTTTGGGGAACTTACTGAGTACTGTCTGGTGGTTTACTCGCTCAGTCCTGTCCAACTCTTGCAACCCCATGGACTGTAGCCTACCAGCCTCCTCTGTCCATGGAATTCTCCAGGCAAGAATACTGGAGTGGGTGGCCATTTTCTTCTCCAGGGGATCGGCCCAACCCAGGAATCAAACTTGGGTCTCCTGCATTGCAGGTGGATTCTTTACTGACTGAGCTACATACCATACCAGGGCTGCAAATGGGCAGGAAGCTAGATTGCAATGACTTGAGGCAGGAGTCAGGTACAATGAATAAAAAATTCTGAGAAAATAAATTATTTTATTTTTTTGCAGTAAAAATTTTTAAGATCTACTCTCTAAGCAACTTTAAAATATACAATATGGTATTAACCATAGTCACCATGCTGTGCTTTATATCCCCATGACTTATTTATAACTAGGAGTTTGTGCCATTTGACTTCCTGCACCTGTTTGGCCCACACTACAGCCCTCACCTCTGGCAACCACCAGTCTGTTCTCTGTATCTATGGGCTTAGTTTTCTTGTTGTTGTTTTGTTTGCTTTTAGATTCCACATATAAGTGAAGTTATACAAGATTTGTCTTTCTCTGCCTTATTTCATTTAATGAATACCTTCAAGGTCCATCCATGCTGCCTCAGGTAGTAAGTTTTCATTCATTTTATGGCTGATCAATATTCCATGGTATATATATACAGCACATCTTATGTAGTCATTTTTCCATTGACGGACACTCACATTGTTTCCATATCTTGGCAATTGTAAATAATGTTGCAATGAATATGTGGGCACATATATATTTTTGAATTAGTGTTTTCATTTTCTTTAAATAAATGTCCACAATTGGAATTTCTGGATCATCCAATAGCACTAGTTTTAATTTTTCGAAGAGCTTCCATATTTTTTTCCACATGGCTGCACTGATTTTGGGGAATCCCCCAAAAGTGTACAAGGGTTCCCTTTTCTCTACATTCTTGCTAACACTTATTCCTTGTCTTTTTTTAATAGCCATCGTGACAGATCTGAGGTGGTACCTCACTGTGGTTTTGATTTGCATTTCTTTGATGATTATCGATCTTGTTGGCTACCTGTATACCTTCTGTGGGAAAATGTTTACTCAGATTCTGTGCTCGCTTTTTATTTTTTTATTGAAGGATAATTATTTTACAGAATTTTGTTGTTTTCTGTCAAACCTCAACATGAATCAGCCATAGGTATACATATATCCCCTCCCTTTTGAACCTCCCTCCCATATGCCACCCCATCCCACCCCTCTAGGTTGATACAGAGCCCCTTATTGTGTTTCCTGAGACATACAGCAATTCCCATTAGCTATTTTACATATGGTAATGTAAGTTTCCACGTTCCTCTTTCCATGCATCTCACTCTCTCCTCCCGTCTCCCCATGTCCATAAGTCTATTCTCTATGTCTGTTTCTCCATGGCTGCCCTGAAAATGAATTCTTCAGTACTATTCTTCTAGATTATGTATATATGCATTAGAATGCAATATTTCCCTTTCTCTTTCTGACTCACTTCACTCTATATAATAGGTTCTAGGTTCATCCACCTCATCAGAACTAACTCAAATGCATTCCTTTTATGTCTGAGTATTACTTTGCCAACAAAGGTTCGTCTAGTCAAGGCTATGGTTTTTCCTGTGGTCATGTATGGATATGAGAGTTGGACTGTGAAGAAGGCTGAGCGCCGAAGAGTTGATGCTTTTGAACTGTGGTGTTGGAGAAGACTCTTGAGAGTCCCTTGGAGTGCAAGCAGATCCAACCAGTCCATTCTAAATGAGATCAGCCCTGGGTGTTCTTTGGAAGGAATGATGCTAAAGCTGAAACTCCAGTACTTTGGCAAGCTAATGCGAAGAGTTGACTCATTGGAAAAGACTGATGCTGGGAGGGATTGGGGGCAGGAGGAGAAGGGGATGACAGAGGATGAGATGGCTGGATGGCATCACTGACTCAATGGACGTGAGTCTGGGTGAACTCCGGGAGTTGGTGATGGACAGGGAAGCGTGCTGTGATTCATGGGGTCGCAAAGAGTCGGACACGACTGAGTGACTGAACTGAACTGAATATTCCATTGTGTATGTATGTACCACAACTTCTTTATCCATTCATCTGTTGATGGACATCTAGATTGCTTCCATGTTCTAGCTATTATAAGTAGTGCTGCTATGAACAATGGGATACACGTGTCTTTTTCAATTTTGGTTTCCTCGGGGTATGTGCCTAGGAGTGGGATTGCTGGGTCATATGGTGGTTTTATTCATAGTTTTTTTTTTTTTTTTTTAAAGAATCTGCATACCATCTTCCATAGTGACTGTATCAATTTACATTCACACTAACAGTGCAAGAGTGTTCCATTTTCTCCACACCCTCTCCAGCATTTGTTTGTAGACTTTTTGATGATGGCCATTCTGACTGGTGTTAAGGTGATATCTCACTGTAGTTTTGACTTGCATTCTCTAATAATGAGCAAAATTGAGCATCTTTTCATGTATTTGTTAGCCATCTGTATGTCTCCTTTGGGGAAATGTCTGTTTAGGTCTTTCCCCCATTTTTTGATTGGGTTGTTTGTTTTTCTGGCACTGAGTTGTATGAGCTGCTTGTATATTTTGTAAATTAATCCTTTGTCAGTTGTTTCATTTGCTATTTCTTTCTCCCATTTTGAGGGTTGTCTTTTCACCTTGCTTATAGTTTCCTTTGCTGTGCAAAAGCTTTTAAGTTTAATCAGGTCCCGCTTGATTACTTTTGTTTTTATTTCCATTACTCTAGGAGGTAGGTCATAGAGGATCTTGCTTTGATTTATGTCATCGAGTGTTCTGCCTATGTTTTCCTCTAAGAGGTTTATAGTTTCTGGTCTTACATTTAGGTCTTTAATCCATTTTCACTTTATCTTTGTGTATGGTGTTCAGAAGTGTTCTAATTTCATTCTTTCACTTTCTTCTAGCTGTCCAGTTTTCCCAATGCCATTTATTGAAGAGGCTGTCTTTGCCCCATTGTATGTTCTTGCCTCCTTTGTCAAAAACAAGGTACCCATAGGTGCATGGATTTCTTTCTGAACTTTCTATCTTGTTGATTGGTCTTTATTTCTGTTTTTGTGCCAGTACCATACTGTCTTGATGACTGTAGCTTTGTAGTATAATCTGAAGTCAGGAAAGTTGATTCCTCCATCTCCATTCTTCTTTCTCAGGACTGCTTTGGCTATTCAGGGTCTTTTGTATTTCCTTATGAATTTTTTTGTTCTAGTTTTGTGAAAAACGCCATTGGTGATTTGATAGGGGTTGCACTGAATTTGTAGATTGCATTTGGTAGTATAGTCATTTTCACAATATTGATTCTTCCTACCCAGGAACATGGAATATCTCTCCATCTGAATATGTCATTTTTTATTTATTTCATTAGTGTCTTATAATTTTCTGTGTACAGTTCTTTTGTCTCCTTAGATAAGTTTATTCCTAGATAGTTAATTCTTTTTGTTGCAATGGTGAATGGAATTGATTCCTTAATTTCTCTTCTGATATTTCATTGTAAGTATATAGAAATCCAAGTGATTTCTGTGTATTGATTTTGTATACTGCAACTTTACTAAATTTAATGATTAACTCTAGTAATGTTCTTATACTATCTTTAGGGTTTTCTATGTACAGTATCATGTCATCTGCAAACAGTGAGAGCTTTACTTCTTCTTTTCTGATCTGGATTCCTTTTATTTCTTTTTCTTCTGATTGCTGTAGCTAGAACTTCCAGAACTATGTTGAGTAATAGTGGTGAAAGTGAACACCCTTGTCTTGTTCCTGATCTTAGGGAGAATGTTTTCAGTTTTCCAGCATTGACAATAATGTTAGCTATTCAGTTCAGTTCAGGCACTTAATCATGTCCGACTCTTTGTAACCCCATGAATCGCAGCACACCAGGCGTCCCTGTCCATCACCAACTCTCGGAGTTTACTCAAACTCATGTCCATCGAGTTGGTAATGCCATCAAGCCATCTCATCCTCTGTCGTCCCCTTTTCCTCCTGCCCCCAATCCCTGCCAGCATAAAGGTCTTTTCCAATGAGTCAACTTTTCGCATGAGGTGGCCAAAGTATTGGAGTTTCAGCTTCAGCATCAGTCCTTCCAATGAACACCCAGGACTGATCTCCTTTAGGATGGACTGGCTGGATCTCCTTGCAGTCCAAGGGACTCACAAGAGTCTTCTCCAACACCACAGTTCAAAACTTGTTGTCTCACAATATCTGTATGTCAGGCTCTCTGTTCAGAGAATGACCAAGCCTAAATCATATAGCCCTCATAGAAAGTTCACAGCAGAAGTGTGTTTTTTCAAGGTGAGCAGAATTGCATCTTTCTGACTTCTGTCCAATTTACAGATACACTTTTCCTCTTTTAGGAGCTCATCTGATTAGGTCAGCCCCACAAAGGATATTACTTCTTTGAATAATTCAACCTATTATATCTATAACTCCCTTTTGCCATATAATATACTCATTAGAGTACCAGAGTAGAAAGTCTTATCAGAGGAGCACTTCCTCAGTGACATTGTTTATAATTGCTGCTCAGTGGTGATTAAATAAAGAATAACTTTTAGTTAGTTTCAGTATCATTTTTAAGTTCTCTACAGACAGTGTACTCCTTCATTACCTACACTCTGGGTAGACTGTTCTATTTCTGCAGATAATACCACTCTAATGGCAGAAAGAAAAGAGGAACTAGAGAGTCTCTTGATGAGGGTGAAAGAAGAGAGTGAAAAAGCTGGCTTACAACTCAATATTAAAAAAACTAAGATAATGGCAGCCAGTCCCATCACTTAGTGACAAATAGAAGAAGGAAAGGTGGAAGCAGTGACAGATTTTCTCTTGGGCTCTAAAGTCACTGCAGATGTTGACTGCAGCCATGAAATTAGGTGACTGCTTCTTGGCAGGAAAGCTGTGACAAACCTAGGCAGTGTATTAAAAAGCAAAGATATCACTTTGCCAATAAAGGTCCATATATTCAAGGTTATGGTCTTTCCAGTAGTCATGTACGGATGTGAGAGCTGGACAATAAAGAAGGCAGAGTGCTGAGGAATTGATGCTTTCAGACTGTGGTGCTGGAGAAGACTCCTAAGAGTCTCTTAGACAGCAAGGAGATCAAACCAGTCAATGCTAAAGGAAGTCAACTCTGAATACTCTTTGGAAGGACTGATGCTGAAGCTCCAATACTTTGACCACCTGATGCAAACAGCCTACTCATTGGAAAAGACCCTACCACTGGGAAAGATTGAAGGCAGAAAGAGAATAAGGTGACAGAGGATGAGATGGTTGGATAGCATCACCAATTAAATGGACATGAAATTGGGCAAACTCCGAGAGATCATAAAGGACAGGGAGGTCTGGCATGCTGCAGTCCATGGGGTCACAAAGGGTCGGACATGACTTGGCAACTGAACAACATTACTGTTTTGAGTATCAAAAATTTACCTAATGAGATATTTGATATAGCTCAGGAGGTTTTTTTTTTTTTTTTTTTCCTGGCATAATATCACAGTGCCAACTTGTTTATTTTAATACAATAGTTGGGGAGGAATAAATTTTCCTCTACCCTTTTAAGTTCTTCTGACTGATCTAAAATTAAATTGACATGAGAGAGAGAGAGAATAACAGGAGAAAATCAAACAAAAGTTTAATAACATGTATACAATTGACCCTTGAACAATGCAGGGGTTAGGAATGCCAAACTTCCACAAAATCGAAAATGCACATAAAATTAATAGTTGGCCCTCTGTGTACAGTTCCTTTATATGCAATTCCTTCATATCCGTGGTCCTACATCCATGGATTCAAACATCCACTGTAGTATTCTCTACTGAAAAGAATTTATATGTAAGTGGACCTGCACAATTCAAATCTGTGTTGTTCAAGGGTCAGCTGTACATGAGAGAGACTTAAGAAAACTGAGTAACTCACCAAAATTACCGAAGCCCTCACCTTAAATATCATCTTGAGCTAAAAACAAAAGAGGATGTTGAAGGTAGTGATTTGGGACTTCAGAGAGGGGTAAAGTAATTAACAAAAATGGACATACAAATGTTTGGTAAAGGAATGTTTGCTAGGCCATACAGAGACAGTGAAACACAGAAAGAAATATTAAGCAGATTTTTCTGGACTCCTTCCTGTCTGTCACACCTCGTTCATATTTTATTAATACTTATCTATGGTGATAGCTCCCTTCCTGGAATAGGTCTTCTATCTAAATTTGTTTAGACGGTTGGGGGAAAGTCAAAGATTCTTCCTGAGTCTTTTGGGCTTTGATTGTTTTCAGCTTAAAATAATCCATACACCACAGAGACATGTTTTGCGATGGCAAATTTTGCTCTCCTACAATGTGAAAAAATAGAGAAAATGGAACTTCAGAAGGCACTTTTTAATTTTTTATCAGAATTTATAGGAGGTATTGCTTGCTTAAAATACAAAACTGTTTCTCAAACCTAGTCTTTCTAGACAGCAGAAGTTTCTCAAAGTAAGAAATGGCATTTGGGCAAAGATCAAATTCAGAGTTCTTTTTGTAAAATGTGGCCTCGAGATAAATTTGAAACTAAGAGAGCATCTGTAAGACTCTTTGCTGAAACTTCAGAAAGATTTAAGGCAGTTCTTGTAGACCTTCACAACTAGAAAAAAATAGGATTACTAAGAATAATAAGGGCATGCCTTCTAGACCCTCTCGGCTAGCTAAAATGTTTTCTAAAGATCTTAAGGTATGCTTCTTAGATTCTTCTTGCCTGGGAAAAAAGATTGGCTATGAATTTGAGAGACTTGCCTTTTATACCCTCTTTAGTAGAAAAGGACTCTTAAAAATCACAAGGGCAGTCCAGAATATAGAAGAAACTATCTCCACAAGAAATATAGATGTGAGTCTATCTAATGAAGCCAACTTAAAAGCGTACATAATTCAATGATACTTAAAATCCAAACTATTAAAATATTTGTATCAGTTTTTACTGAAAGGGACAGACAGTCAAAATGAAAAGATGTCTCAGGCCCTTCAAATTTCTGTGAACTCTCAGCTGAGAAACTGCGGCACATCTTATGAAAAGGAAAGAATGATCAGCTGAAGCCAAGAGCCCAGAGCATAAAGCCAAAACCAGAAGTAGAGAAACCCCTGGGTGCAAAACTGGGCCTTAATCACCATATGTTTCCTACAGTCAAAGCAAGGTGAATTATCACCTGAGCCCAGCTGGATTTCAGAATTGCTGTAGAACAATAACTTCTATGTGCCTTCTATTTCCTGTTTTAGTCAGATATGCCTATGGCATTAATCATGTCCCCTTATTCTGTGTTGGTTATGTGGGAAGCAGATAATTTCTCTTTGATTTACAGACCTTCAGATTAAGAAGCATCTTTCTTGACCAGTCTCATTCATACTAGGACCTGATTTAGATTCTGGACCTTAAATCTGGTCCTGATCATCTAATAACATAAAACTTTGAGAGTCTTGGGAAGGACTGAGTGTATTTTGCACTTCAGAAGGAAAAGAATCATTGGGATTCAGAGGGAGGTACTGTGAAAGTTCGTCTTCGAGGAAGTGGTCCCCCAGTAAACCATACTTTCCAGTTCATCCCCTGCCCAAAGTCATATATTCCTCCTACAGTGGATTTTAACTGTTGTTATATATTCAATAGAGGGCAGCAGAAATTACACTCCATGACTTCCAAAAAAACTTTGCAGTTTCTGCGTAGATCTCTTAGACTGTTTAGCAAGGGATGCTTTATTTAAGAATCCAGATACTATGTTATGAGAATATGAAGTACAAGACAGCAAGTGTCATTTGAATGAAGGTCGAGCATGTAGCCTGAGTCAAGAGCTGAGAGTTACCACATGAAAGACTCAAAGCAAGAATCACCTCTCTGAACTATGAAAAGTAATATAGCTTTTTATATAGAAGTAATATAGTTTTTTTTAAATAAGCAATTATTTAAGTGTAAAGATGGTTCTTAGTTCACAGGTCATACAAAAACAGGTTGTGCACTAGATTTAGGCCATAGTCTATAATTTGTGAACCCTGCTTTAATTTATTACTATAAAGTGTTTTATTACACAGCAAGAAATAAAATGAAATTTTTAATGGCATGAGAAAGAACATGAGTTTTTCTATAGAGTCAACTTCAGGGAAATAGGTATGTTTTAAATATCTATATAATCCCATTGTTTAAAGCAGAGGGTATTATATGAGCATTTGTTACCTGTAATTCCCTTTAATTATTAAGCATGACTCTTGTAATTCAAAATCCCCTTAAATATTTTTAAAGGTATTTCCTAAAATATTTCATAGACTCAGTATGAATTTGAGCAAACCTTGGGAGATAGAGAATAACAGGGGTGCCTGACGTGCTGCAATCCAAGGGGTCACAAAAATACAACAATACACATATAGTGTTTTGAAAATAAATTGACAACAATATCCTGCTAATGCAACTATTAACTTTAACATTAATTAAAATGCAGCCTAGAGCAATTAAAAGGAAAAGACTTTCAATTACACTACCATATGGATGAACCTCAAAACTGCAATACTTAATGAAAGAGTTCAAATGTAGATGATTACATATTTTACGTTTTCATCTTTATGAAATGTCTAGAAAAGGCAAATCTAGAGATAGAAGCCAGGTTAATGTTTACCTGAAACTGGAGATAAGAGTTAACTGCAGACTGGTGCCAGAGAATTTGGGGGATGATGGAAGTGTTCTAAAATTAGAATGTAATAATGGTTACACAACTCTATAAAGTTACTAAAAATCAGTAAACTGTCAATTAAAATGCATGAATTTTATGGTAAGTAAATCAAGTTATGCCTCAATAAATGTGTTAAAATATATAAAACATCCATATTTTAATTTTAGCAATACAGTAAAAAAAAAAAGACCGAACTCCTTTGTGTCAACTTGAGAAGAAAAAAGCTTTTAAAAAAGATATTTTTAGGACAAAGATGTGTTCTGTGAAACATTGCCAAAAGAGATTTAATATTCTTCACTACAACCATTTTTCACTTAACAGATTATTTCCTTTGAATCGATATGTCCTTCACATTAACAAAAATGACCACTGTATTGTTATTACTAGAGGAAAAGCATATTGTAGGATAGAGGTATTATTTTCCTTTAATTTCTAGCTTCCTCTCCCTAAATAATACTGAGATTTCAGAGAAGTAACAGAATCTTCTGATAAGGCTTGGAAATCCTAGTGAAACTATAAATTCTAGTTATTTCTTGCCAGGCATTATTCCCCATTATTCTTTAAAATAATAGCAGGGATCACATTCTAATGGAAGTTTAAGAAAAATTGACATTATCTCTGAAGCCTTGAATAAGATTAACAGGCCCTTTTTATTTATTTATTTTTTTAAGTTTATTTTATTTTTAAACTTTACAATATTGTATTAGTTTTGCCAAATATCGAAATGAATCCGCCACCAGTATACCCACGTTCCCCATCCTGAACCCTCTTCCCTCCTCCCTCCCCTACCCTCCCTCTGGGTCGTCCCAGTGCACCAGCCCCAAGCATCCAGTACCATGCATCGAACCTAGACTGGCGACTCGTTTCATACATGATATTATACATGTTTCAATGCTATTCTCCCAAATCTCCCCACCCTCTCCCTCTCCCACAGAGTCCGTAAGACTGATCTATACATCGGTGTCTCTTTTGCTGTCTCGTACACAGGGTTATTGTTACCATCTTTCTAAATTCCATATATATGCATTAGTATACTGTATTGGTGTTTTTCTTTCTGGCTTACTTCACTCTGTATAATAGGTTCCAGTTTCATCCATCTCATTAGAACTGATTCAAATGTATTCTTTTTAATGGCTGAGTAATACTCCATTGTGTATATGTACCACAGCTTTCTTATCCATAATTTTCAATTCTTAAAACTTTTCTGTATCACTGGGTCCTGTACCACTAGAGAGGAATATAGAATCAATAATCATACACAAAATATTCCATCAATTTTCAAGGTTTCAAGTAGCCCCTAAATGTATCCATGGAACATATCCAGAATAAGAACCACTGATAAAATGTGAGTTGATGCTTGATTATTTTTAAAAGGTCAACTCTGTGCATCGAGTGGCACATAGCACTAAGTAAGGCATGAATATAAAAAGCAGAGACACTGTTTTTCCTTTAAATATACTCAGGCATGGAAAAATAGTCCTTGATTTTTTTTTTTAATTGCTTAACCTCAGTAAGAATATATATAGAACTATGATGTCAGTCCTTGGCAGAGACTCTGATAATGGTTTACACTTGAGTTGTTGAGAATTTTCATTATTTTTCAAAATTAATAATCGTTCCTCCCTGATACCATATCTTGCGGAATGTACAGCCTAGATCCTAGAAGGCAAAAAAGACTTGGCTTTAATTAAAAATAAGAAGAAACTCAAAGAATTGAATAGACTATGAATTACCTATCAGAGAAAATTTTAAATGGCAAATAATGACATAAGAAGGATTAAATAAAAATGAAAGTTAGTAGCTGAATTGAAATGAATGTTAGAGGACTTTTGCCTCCAGCCAAGTTGGAGGAACAGAAATTGGATTTATAGTCCTATATTAGACAACTAGACAAATATATTTTTTAAAAGATTTTCAAACACTAGACAACAAGCAGTTAAGGACTGTGCTCCTTGTGAGAAAGAAAAAGACCTAAAATTATACCAGTTTATTGCCCAGAGCTACTTTCCAATCTTTAGCAAAGACAGGAAGAAAGTACCATTGAGCCTGAGGTCTCATTGAGAGAGGGGACAAGGATTAGATTTTGAGAGATCAAATTATTTAGAATATATGGTGCAGAGCACCAAAGAAAAAGGAGCTGGTTGCATAGAGAGTGCTCTGGAAATCTTCAGTCCCCTCACATCTTCAGCTGAATACAAATTTGCACATTCCTAAGTGGAAACTATATAATCTGAGAAATAATAATCAAAATGAGGAGACATAAAAATTGCCAAAGCTCACACAAAGCTGGGAATAGTTTGTTTTTACAAGCCAGAATAGTGAGGCTTCACAAGACATGCTACCAGATTAAGTTCACAGGCTATTTCTTTATAGTGTGGTTTAATGACATCACAGGCCAAGAATGAAGTCTTCAAAACAGACCACAACTGACACCGCCCCAAGTGACTCAATACCAGGACAGTATCCCACATAACAGGAGCTCTAACACAGCCCAGAAGCTCCAGTGCCTTGGATCTGGTCAATTACTTTGAAACATGCAAGGAAGCAGAAAATAATAATAATAATTCATAACCAGGAGATAAGTCAGGTAGTAGAAACAGACACAAAAGACTGAGGTGATAGTATTGGCAAGTAAGGATATCAAAACAATACATATATTCTTCACATGTTTAAGAATGTAGTATAGAAATGACCAACCATAGTGAAGAGAATGCTGGGAAAGATTCAAGGCAGGAGGAGAAGGGGATGACAACAAGGTGAGTCGGACACGACTGAGCAACTGAACTGAACTGAAATATAAAATATAAAAGTTAAAAAATTCAGTATTTGAGATGACAATATGTTGGATGAGTTTAACAACAGATTGAAAGATATGGGGGGAAATCAATGGAGGAGTAGAAATAGAAACTATACAAAATGAAATGTGGGAAGGAAAAAGACTGAAACAAGAAAAAACAGACTAAATGGACAATATCAAGCAGTCAACATAAGTACAGTTTGAGTCCTGGAGGAATGGAAGGCAGATAAAAATGAAGAAATTAAAGCCCCAAATACCTAAAGTGTGAAAATTCGAAGCCCACAGATTCCAAAGCAGGATAAACTCAAAATATAACAAGGCTCACCATAATCAGCTTGCTAAAAACCAAAGTTGAAGAAAAAAACTCCTCAAAGTAGACAGGGAAAAGATATTACACAGAACAAAGATAAGCATGATTGCAGGTTTCTCATTAGAAACAATTCAAACTAAAAGGAAATAAATGCTACCTTTAATGTGCTAAATTTTGTTAATAAACATGTTTACTCAGAGTTTTATATTCAGAGGAAAAAAATCTTTCAAAATGAGCATGAAAAACAATTTCAGGCAAAAAAATATGTAAGCTGAAAATATTTGTTTCCAGAAGACTTGCACTGCAATATATCTTTTAAAAACTGTTTAAGGCAGAAGAAAATGGATATTAAATAAAA
Source organism: Bos javanicus (assembly GCF_032452875.1). Taxonomy (NCBI): domain Eukaryota; kingdom Metazoa; phylum Chordata; class Mammalia; order Artiodactyla; family Bovidae; genus Bos; species Bos javanicus. The sequence continues at coordinate 49,380,030 of NC_083888.1, read as the reverse complement.
ATTTGGATTTATCCAAGGAAATGGAAAATACAGGATACTGTAAATATGTTAGTAGGTGTAAATATTTTTTTATGTTTAAATTATTTAAAAGATAACTGACATCTTGAAGCAAAAATAAAAACAGTGAATTGTGTAGTTTGTAACATATGTAAATATAAATATATATATATATATATATATATATGACAGCTAAAGCACAAGTATGGGGAGAGAAACAGGATATTATTGTAATGTCTTTATACAAAGTTGTATTATATTATCTCAAAGTAGACTGTTATAAGTTAAAAAATAGTAGGGTAAACTTTAGAACAAACTCTAAAAACAAAGTTATTAAATGATAGATATAAAATATAACATGAAATATTAAAATCAAAACAGGAAACCCAGTCATATCAATAATCACATTAAATGTAAATGATCCAAATGCTCCAAGAAAATGACCACAATTGTTGATCAAAGAAAAGCAAAGCTCAAGTCTTGCATTATATAAGCATCTGATTTTAACTATAAAGTGAATGAAAGAAGTTGATGGAAAAAGATGTACCAGACTAACACTAAATAAAAGGAAGCTGAAATTATTATTTTAGTATTGAACAAAATAGATTTGAAAGCAAAGAATATTAACAGGGATAATTAAGGAAATTAGTTAATGATTACAGAGTGAATTCATTAAGACATGGAAATATTAAATGTGTATGCAGTCAGTATCAGAGCTTCAAAATACATGAAGCAAAAAATGGATAGACTGCAGTGAATAAAAACTTACAGTTGAAGATTTCTTTTTTTTTCAGGGTTTTTTTTTTTCGTTTTTTTTTTTTTTCAGTTGAAGATTTCAACATGTTTCTCTCTGACTGATAGTAGTAGACAGAAAATCAGGATATGGAACAACTAAACATTACATTAAGCAACTTATTCTTACTGATATTTACAGAACACACCAGTAAAGCATATTTACCAAGCAAAACACAGTAAACTTTCTTTTAAAGTACACATGAACAGTCAGCAATATTGGCCATATTTTGAGCCATAACATAAAACTATATAAAAGAATTGAAGTCATAAAATGTATAAAAATACAAACACAAAAATATAATATAAAAACGCAAAATTTTTGGAATGAAGCCAAAGCAGTCTTCAGAGTTAAACTCGTAACATTCAATGTTTATATTAAAAAATGAATAATGCTCACAAGTCAAAGATCTACATAACCACCTTAATAAACGAATAAGTAAAGAGCAAATTAAACCCAAGATAGAAGAAAATAGTAAAGATAAGCACAGAAATCAATAAATTAGAAAGATAAAACCTCAATATAAATCCTACTGACATAAAAAGGATAGCATGAGAATGTTATGTACAATTCCAACAACTTAGATGAATGGAAAAATAACCCAAAATACGAAAATTATCAAAGAAAGTGGATCCATGGCACTATTTCTTATGAAATCCGAAGTCAACGTAAATGTAGCATATTGTATCCAGAAATTCCCTATCTGAAGAAGCTATGCATTTGGGTTGTACGTCAAAGCTGTTTCTCAACATCAAAATGACTTAGAGACTCCGGGCAAGAATGAAATGTGTTTCTTATATTGATATCATTTCAAACAGCAAAGTTTCTAGCAGCTTAAGATTTTGGAGAACTATAATTCTCAGTGAATAAGAGTAATGGCCATTAAAGAAGTGGCTATGACGCAGTAATCGTAGCATGTTTTTTGGGGAAATTGTCTCATACTAACTTTGCAGCTGGCTTCATCTATATGGATTCCTCCAGCTCAATAGTAAAGCTGATTTTTACTTTCTTAGTTCCTCCCTCTGTGCCAGTAGTATACAAATTCCACCATTCCATCTATTATCATGGTAGAGATAAAATAACTAAAAGTCCTTGCATTCATGAGAAAATTTTTAAGCCATAAGTCAAAGATTTTTCTAAAGGATGTTTTGCATTCCTATGACCTAATCTTCTCAAGAGGGCTTCCCTCGTAGCCCAGTTGGTAAAGAATCTGCCTGCAATGCAGGACACCCGAGTTTGATTCCTGGGTTGGGAAGATCCCTTGGAGAAGGGAATGGCAACCCACTCAGTATTCTTGCCTGGAGAATCTCATGGACAGAGGAGCCTGGCAAGCTACAGTCCATGGGGTTGCAGGAGTCAGACACAACTTAGAGACTAAACTACCACCACCACCAATCTTCTCAAGACTGTAAAGATGGAACAGAAACTAGAACTCAAGCCTAAAGTTTCCTTTAAATATCTTCAAATGGATTTGATTCAGTTACTTCAGTCATAGGATATAAATATGTTTGAACATTATATGTCAATTTTCAGGTTGGATTAAAGCTCGGGGGAAAAAGTTGCTTCCCTTTGTGTTTCACATCTGAATTTCCCCTAATTGTGTATCTAGCGATGGAAAAACTTACTCCATAAAATCATTACTAAGTAATAATAATAAGTAAAATAATAATAAGTAGTAAAATACTACTCATTATTCAAAATGTCTATTGCCCATATTATTCTATTTTCAGGTAAGATAAAAAGGACAAATAGAACTTTCAAACTCAAGTCAGATGAACTTACATACAAAAGGTCCTGGAGCTTTGTTAATGCCCTGTCCCAGGAGATACTATTTTACACTCCATTCTCACCAAAACTGAGCACTGTCACTTTAACAATATCTCTGCCAGTAGATCAAAAATGTAATTACTTTCCATATTTCTAACCACTGAGGCTGAATTTTCATTTGCATTATGTCTTCTGTGAAAAGCCTATTTGTGATTTTTTCAATTTTGCTATTGATGAGTTGATTTCTATAATTATTAATACATAGATACTTAAACTTCCCCATCAAAATTATTTTAACAAATTTCACTATTTCTACCAACATATAATGAAATCTCAAAATACAAAATAAAATTGTTTAAAATGGATACAACTATAACATTTGGAGTATTAAAATGAATTCAATTTTAAGCATTAGGATGTATCTGCCTGATTACTTCCTCCCAGAGGTACCATAAAAATCAATGATTATAAGCAACTATAAAATGTAGCATTGGCTTTCGTTTTACTTCTCAAATATGTTAAAACAGAAAAGTTATTACTGAAGGTATGGAAAGGAAAAGGATCCCCACCTATGCCCTACTAACTAACCATTTCTGACTAGTCATTAACAGCATTGAGCACAACTAATAAGTCTCTAAATTTTTCTTCTTCCCTTTACCTCAAAACCCTGGAAATCTGAATCAGCCCTTTATTCTTTTCCTCCAGGCTCAGGAGACATTAGATGTTCTGCCTCAGACTCTTCCTCTATCCCCATCTCCACTCTAACACAGCCTCTAGATAGATGTTTATTCTGCCTTGTCAACTCCTAGATGTGTTTGTATTTCCCTCTTTGTGTTCAATCATTCCCTTTTCATTGGGTTCTTGGGTATAACCTCCTAATATTCTCACCTTCCCCATTTTTACCCAATTACTGACCATGCTCAAATTCTGATGCATTCCCTTTCATTTTCCTTTAACACAGAACTTACTGACAAGGCTTTTGTATCTTCTGCTTCTTCTATTTCTCTTCTCTTTTCCACTCATGAAGTTGAGCTCTGATCATACCTTCCTAAAAGTATTATCTCACCTCTACAGCATCAGACACATTCAGTCACCACCCATATTTCCCTTTTCTCTAGGCTTTTCTGAATCATGGTTATCTTTCTTCATATCTGGTTGCTTTTTCACAGACTCTCACCCTGACTCCTCCTGCTCTGCTCATCCTTCTCTTTTTCCTTCCCCCTCTTGTTTATATTGAGGTAGAGTTGATGTAGGGCCTTCCTGGTGGCTCAGATGGTAAAGAATCTGCCTGCAATACAGGAGACCTGTGTTTGATCCCTGGATTTGGAAGGTACCCAGGAGAAGGGAATTGTTGCCCACTCCAGTGTTATTGCTGGGATATCCCCATGTACTTCTGGGAAGTACTGCTATTAATAAAGCTAGTGGAGCAATGGAATTCCAGTAGAACTATTCAAAACCCTAAAGGATGATGCTATCAAGGTGATGCATTCAATATGTCAGCAAATCTGGAAGACCCAGAAGTGGCCACAGGACTGGAAAAAGTCAATTTTCACCCCAGTTCTCAAGAAAGGTAGTACTAAAGAATGTGCTAACCATTGGACAATTGTACTCATCTCCCATGCTAGTAAAGTCATGCTTAAAATCTTGCATGTGAGACTTCAGCATTATGCAAACTGAGAACTTCCAGATGTCCAAGTTGGATTTAGAAAAGGAAGAGGAACCAGAGATCAAATTGCCAACATTCACTGGATCATAGAGAAAGCTAGGGAATTCCAAAAAAACCATCTATCTCTGTTCCATTGATTAAAAGTCAAAGCCTTTGACTGTGTAGATCATAACAAACTGTGGAAACCACTTAAAGAGATGGGAATACCAGACCATCTTACCTGTCTCCTGAGAAACCTGTATGCAGGTCACAGAAGCAACAGTTAGGACCCTCTATGGAACAACTGATTGGTTCAAGACTGAGAAAGGAGTATGACAGGGCTGTCTGCTATCACCCTGTTTATTTAATCTATATCCTGAGCACATCATGAGAAATGCCAGACTGGATGAGTTACAAGCTGGAATCAAGATAGGCAGGAGAAACATCAACAACCTCAGATATGCGGATGATACCACTCTAATGGCAGAAAGTGAAGAGGAACTAAAGAGCCTCTTGATGAGGGTGGAAGAAAAGAGTGAAAGAGCCAGCTTAAAACTAAATATTAAAAAAAACTAAGATCATGGCATCTGGCCCCATTACTTGGCAAATAGAAGGGGAAAAGTGGTAACTAGTGACAGACTTCTTCTTGGGCTCTAAAATCACTGTGGATGGTGACTGCAGTCATGAAATCAGAAGATGTTTGCTTCTTTGCAGGAAAGCTATGACAAACCTAGACAGTGTGTTGACAGTGTGTTGAAAACCATAGACATTACTCTGCCAACAAAGACCCATAGAGTCAATGCTATGGTCTCCCCGGTGGTGATGTACAGTTGTGAGACCTGGACCATAAAGAAGGCAGAGGGTGAAGAACTGATGCCTTCAAATTATGGTGCTGGAGAAGACTCCTGATAATGCCTTGGACAGCAAGGAGATCAAACCAGTCTATCTTAAGGGAAATCAACCCTGAATGCTCATTGGAAGGACTGATGCTGAAGTTGAAACTCCAGTATTTTGATCATCTGATATGAGCAGCTGACTCACTGGAAAAGTCCCTGATGCTGGGAAAGATTGAAGGCAGAAAGAAAAGAGGGTATCAGAGGATGAGATGGCTGGATGGCATCACCGATGCAATGGACATGAACTTGGGCAAACTTGGGGAGATGGTGAGGGACAGAGAGGCCTGGCGTGCACAGTCCATGGGGTTGCAAAGAGTCAGACATGACTGGGCAATTGAACAACAACAGTCCCATGGACAGAGGACCCTGGCAGCTTGCAGTCTGTGAGGTCACAAAGAGTGGAGCACAACTGACTGACTGAGCATGCACAAGTTGATGTACATGTTCATACCTTTTTGAATCTTAATAATCAGATCTCTCTTTTCTTTCATCAGTTAACACCTTGCAAAATCGCCAGTCAGATGCAAGTTCTCTATGACTAGCTCCCTCATTGAATACTTTTCACCACTGTCTTCTTTCCTAAGCTCTTAGTTTTTTATTACATAATACTCTCAAATCTACCCAGTGCATGATTCTTAGAGTTATCTTCCTTATGAATACAGAATGAAGCTCTGACTCTCTTCTGGCATTCAAAGTTATTTTCAGTGGAAGGATATACATGTTTCATTAATATTACTTCACTCTCATCCCTTCTCTATACAGTTATTCTCATAATACATCTAGTGATCTTCAAAATTTTTGGCTTTGTTAAATATCTTCTACTTTAAAGTTTTTCACAACATCCACCTCTCACCCTCTTATCTCTCAGTTCTTCAAAACTCAACCATAAATTTCTATCTCTAAGATGCCAGTCTAGTTTTTCCTAGTCAATTATATAAAATGGTCCTTTCAAAACACTCCATTAGTATTTTTATATCTGTAGAAACACCTGGTATTTCATTGTACTTGAATTCTACTTTAAAATGTTTATTTCCTCTTTAATTTTAGCTCTCTAAAAGGCCAGTTCATGATGAACTGTTTATTTTTCCAAATTCCTAGAAGCGATCTTTTGCATAGTACAAGCACAATCAATTTTTAAGTGAGTTGAGTATTAATGTTGAAAACATTGATAAATTATTTCCTTTTATGTCATTTGGATGACTTTCAAAGTTATAACAAAATAATTATTTGGAACAATTAAAGGTATCTAAAATTTAATCTTTTATTATTATAAAACCTATAAATCAGTATGATTCAAGAAACAATAATAAAGATTTCAACAAGGGCAAATGTCTATAAGTTTTCTGGAAAATACATTCATATATTTTAAGATTTGAAAAAAAAAACTCAAATCATGGGAGCAATATCTATGAACCTATGGGTAGACAGAAGAATTAGGTAATTAATCTGCAACTTGAATGCACATATGTGACAACTTGCATCTAGAAATTGTAGAGTAATTTTAATAAGAATCCAGTCTTTGTCCTTGAATCTGCATTATCTCCAGAAAGTGGGAAGGTTACCCCCCAAATTATATTGGGGGTACTCCCAACATTGGTTGAAATAACATATATTCCTATCATAGACACAGAACAAGCTTATGGTTTTAAAAGGAGAGAGAGAAGAGACGGAGGGATATACTACTGTATATAAAATAGATAAACAACAGGTACCTACTGTACAGCAGAGGGAACTATATTTAATGTCTTATAATAACCTATAATGAAAAAGAATCTGAAAAAGTATATATATATATGTATCTATGTATAACTAAATAGCTTTGCTGTACACCTGAAACTAACACATTATAAATTAAATATACTTCAATGTTTAAAACTTTTTAATAAAAAATTTTGTCCAAACTAAGTTTAAGAATTAGTTTTTTGTTTAGAACTTTAGTAACTGAAGGTGACTTTCTTAAGCCAAAATTAATTTCTAGTTAGTAATTTTTGCATGCAAGACCACTCTCAAGGACACGTACACCATAGCTTCACAGTTAATACTTTACTAAAGCTATGAAAACACAGGCCACTAAATATGAAAAGATTCATTCAAGGTCACTCAAGTGTCAGAGTCAGAAGCAGTACTTAGGCCTTAGGAAGTCTATGTCAATGTTAAAGTAAATGAACTAATTTACAAAAGTTCCAAATAACATGTATAGCAATTTAGGTGAGTTCCCTCATTAATGAGAAAAACATCTCTGAGTGAGTTCACAGAATGAGAAAGTAAAATGACTTATGATTGTATACACCTAACTTTGCGGACCCATACCTCCCCAGCTTTTTTTTCATGATACCCCTTTTTTACTTTTTTCAAATATGGTAACCGCTTCTGAGGAAAAGCAGGGGTTGTATTAAAGAAACATTTTTTTCAGAACCAGAGGCACCACTTGAATGAATTATTTAGTATCTACTGAAACAACAGAGAACTACTTCATATAAATGTCAGCATGGCAGAAGCATTTCACCTGAAGGAAAACAGAACTGTCTGCTAGAACTTGAAGAGTAATTTCAAGGGGGTTCTGCTGCTATTTCCTAGACCCTCAAAGCCCAGAGTTAAAGGAAAACAGTTTAATCTATTACACAGATTTTTAAAATACTAGATGCAAAGATGAAAATATATATACCTTGCATACGGGTGATTCAAACAATGAAGTTGGTATTGAAAGTGATTATAAAATTTCTCTCCTAATCTTGAAGGGAAAACAATCACATGTTTTGTGTGTCTGAGTGGTCTCTTGTTTGTACAAGAGAAATGGAGTACAGAAAAATTAAAGGACTCACCAAAGCTTACAAAGAATGCGAATTAATATATGAGGATATATGGAAATGGTGTGAGAAACAGAAGCATTGTCACTTCCATCAATTTAAGTTGCTGCTTTTAAATAGGAGAACCTACTTCATAGCTCGGGGAACTCAGTGTTCTGTGTTGAACTAAATGGGAGGAAAATTTTTCTTAAAAATGGGAATATAGGTATATGTATAGCTGATTTACTTTGATGTACAGTAGAAACTAACAGGACATTGTAACTATACATCAATAAAAATTAATTTTAACAATGAGAGACCTTACATCTTATGTATGAAAAATCAATGCAATTTGCTTTCACATAGATGCATTTTTTATTAAATGTGTAACAAAATTTTCTTATTTTGATAGTTCAGATTGCCTCTAATTGGTCACTCATTCATATTTTTGCACAGAAAATGTATAGCTTCCAGAGAAAACCAATGAATATCTGAGTTGAGTTCAGTCGGTTAGTTGGGTCAGACTCTGAGAACCCATGAACTGCAAGACTCCAGGCTTACCTGTCCATCACCAAGTCCCAGAGCCTACCCAAACTCACATCCATTGAGTCAGGGATGCCATCCACCATCTCATCCTCTGACTTCCACTTCTCCTCCTGCTTTCAATCTTTCCCAGCATCAGGGTCTTTTCCAAAGTCAATTCTTCACATCTGGTGGCCAAAGTATTGGAGTTTCAGTTTCAACATCTGTCCTTCCAATGAACACCCAGGACTGATCTCCTTTAGGATGGACTGGTTGGATCTCCTTGCAGTCCAAGGGACTCTCAAGAGTCTTCTCCAACACCACAGTTCAAAAGCATCAATTCTTCAATGCTCAGCTTTCTTTATAATCCAACTCTCACATCCATATGTGACTACTGGAAAAACCATAGCTCTGACTAAATGGACCTTTGTTGGCAATGTAATATCTCTGCTTTTCAATATGCTGTCTAGGTTGGTCATAACTTATCTTTCAAGGAGCAAGCGTCTTTTAATTTCATGGCTGCAGTCACCATCTGCAGTGATGTTGGAGCCAAAAAAAATAAAGTCTGACACTGTTTCCCCATCTATTTACCATGAAGTGATGGGACCAGGTGCCATGATCTTAGTTTCCTGAATGTTAAGTTTTAAGCCAACTTTTTCACTCTCCTCTTTCACTTTCATCAAGAGATGCTTTAGTTCCTCTTCACTTTCTGCCATAAGGGTGGTGTCATCTGCATATCAGAAGTTATTGATATTTCTACCAGCAATCTTGATTCCAGCTTGTGCTTCATCCAGTCCAGCATTTCTCATGATGTTCTCTGAATATAAGTTAAATAAGCAGGGTGACAATATACAGCCTTGACCTATTCTTTCCTGATATGGAACCAGTCTGTTGTACCATGTCCAGTTCTAACTGTTGCTTCTTGACCTGCATACAGATTTCTCAGAAGGCAGATCAGGTGGTCTGTATTCCCATCTCTTTAAGAATTTTCCACATTTTATTTTGATCCACACAGTCAAAGGTTTGGGCATAGTCAAAAAAGCAGAAGTAGATGTTTTTCTGGAACTCTCTCACTTTTTCAACGATCCCATGGCTGTTGGCAATTTGATCTCTGGTGCCTCTGTCTTTTCTAAATCCAGCATGAACATCTAGAAGTTCATGGTTCATGTACTGTAGTAGCCTGGCTTGGAGAATTTGGAGCATTACTTTGATAACATGTGAGATAAGTGCAACTGTAGAGTAGTTTGAGCATTCTTTGGCATTGCCTTTCTTTGGGATTGGAACGAACACTGACCTTTTCCAGATAATCACGATGTGGTTATCTGGAAAAGGCCACAACCTTTTCCTGTGGCCGCTGCTGAGTTTTCCAGATTTGCTGGCATATTGAGTGCAGCACTTTCACAGCATTATCTTTTAGGATTTGAAACATCTCAACTGGAATTCCATCACCTCCACTAGCTTTGTTCATAGTGATGCTTCCTAAGGCCCACTTGACTTCACATTCCAGGATGTCTGGCTCTAGGTGAGTGATCACACCATCGTGATTATCTGGGTCATGAAGATCTTTTTTGATTATATCTCTGTGGATTCTTGCCACCTCTTCTTAATATCCTCTACTTCTGTTAGGTCCACACCATTTCCATCCTTTATTGTGCCCATCTTTGCATGAAATGTTCCCTTGATATCTCTAATTTTCTTGAAGAGATCTCTAGTCTCTCCCATTCTATTGTTTTCCTCTATTTCTTTGCATTGATCACTAAGGAAAGCCTTCTTATCTCTCCTTGCTGTTCTTTGGAACTCTACATTCAAATGGGTATATCTTTCCTTTTGTCCTTGACCTTTTGCTTCTTTTCTTTTCACAGCTATTTGTAAGGCCTCCTCAGACAACCATTTTGCCTTTTTGCAATTCTTTTTCTTGGGGATGGTCTTAATCACTGCCTCCTATATAATGTCACAACCTTGATCCGTAGTTCTTCAGGTACTCTGTCTATCAGATCTAATCCCTTGAATCTATTTGTAACTTCGACTGTATAATCATAAGAGATTTGATTAATGTCATACCTGAATGGTCTAGTGGTTTTTCCTACTTTCTTCAATCTAAGTCTGATTTTGGCAATAAGGAGTTCATGATCTGAGCCACAGTCAGCTCCCAGTCTTGTTTTTGCAGATTGTCTAGAGCTTCTCCATCTTTGGCTGTAAAGAATATAATCAATCTGATTTCAGTATTGACCATCTGGTGATGTCCATGTGCAGAGTCTTCTCTTGTGTTGTTGCAAGAGGGTGTTTGCCATGACCAGTGCATTCTCTTGGCAAAACTCTATTAGTCTTTGCCCTGCTTCATTGTGTACTCTAAGGCCAAATTTTCCCATTACTCCAGGTATTTCTTGACTTCCTACTTTTGCATTCCAATCCCCTATAATGGAAAGGACATCTTTTTTGTGTGTTAGTTCTAGAAGGTCTTGTAGGTCTTCATAGAACTATTCAACTTCAGCTTCTTCAGCATTACTCGTTGGAGCATAGACTTGGATTACCGTGATATTGAAGGTTTGCCTTGGAAACAAACAGAGATCATTCTGTCATTTTTAAGATTGCCTCCAAGTACTGCATTTCGGACTCTTTTGTTCACTGTGATGGCTGCTCTTTTTCTTCTAAGGCATTTTTGCCCAGAGTCGTAGATACAATGGTCATCTGACTTAAATTCACCCATTCCAGTCCTTTTTAGTTTGCTGATTCCTAAAATGTCGATGTTCACTCTTGCCATCTCCTGTTTGACCACTTCCAATTTGCCTTGATTCATGGACCTAACATTCCAGGTTCCTATGCAATATTGCTCTTTATAGCATCAGACTTTACTTCTATCACCAGTCACATTCACAACTGGGATGTGGTTTTTGCTTTAGCTCCATCTCTTCATTCTTTCTGGAGTTATTTCTCCAGTGATCTCCAGTAGCATATTGGGCACCTACTGATCTAGGGAATTCATCTTTCAGTCTCCTATCTTTTTGCCTTTTCATACTGTTCATGGGGTTCTCAAGGCAAGAATACTGAAGTGGTTTGCCATTCCCTTCTCCAGTGGACTACATTCTGTCAGAACTCTCCACCATGACCTGTCCATCTTGGGTGGCCCTACACAGCATGACTCATAGTTTCAATGAGTTAAACAAGATTTGTGATCAGATTGGTTAGTTTTCTGTGATTGTGGTTTTCAGTCTGTCTTCCCTCTGATGGAGAATGATAAGAGGCTTGTGGAAGCTTCCTGATGGGAAAGACTGGGTCTTGTTCTGATGTGTGGGGCCACACTCAGTAAATCTTTAATCCAATTTTCTGTTGATGAGCAGGGCTGTGTTCTCTCCCCTTTATTTCACCTGAAACCAAACTATGGTGGAGGTAATGAAGATAATGGCAACCTCCTTCAAAAGATCCCATGCATGCACTGCTACACTCAGTGCCCCCAACCTTGAAGCAGGCCACTGCTGACCCACACCTCCCCCCATCCCTGGAGACTCCCAGACCATCTCAGGAAAGTCAGGGTCAGTCTCTTACAGGGTCACTCGTCCTTTATCCTGGGTCCAAGAGCCCCAGAAAGACTGTAGGCACTGGAGCAGCAGCTGTACAGTGCTGGAACAGCAGCTGCATGGCACTGGAGCTACTGTGAGGAGATACCCTGTGTCCAAGGGCAGAGAAGCCACAGCAGGATGATATGAGGGGCAAAATCACATTTAAAATAAAACCACATACCTTCCAGAGATGCTCAGAGAGCTCAAACATACCTTGTGTGCACCAGGACCCAGAGACCCCACAGAGACTGAGACAGAACTGTGAGTGTCTCCTGAGGAGGTACAGGTCAGCAGTGGCCTGCTGCAGGGGCAGGGGCTCTGGGTGCTGCAGACCTGGGTATGGCATAAGCCCTCTTGGAGGAGGTCACCATTAACCCCACCATAGAGCCACCGGAACTTACACAGGACTGGGAAACAGACTCTTGGAGGGCACAAACTAAACAAATGAATATCTAGGTGCTTTTATTCTATACTTTTAAAAACTACCTTGCCAATAAATGTGTACTGTATGATTTCATCTGCTATGTGCTTAGCTTCTCATTTCAGGTAAAATTGTTTCTAATCAAAATTCCACTAAACATCATCATGAAAGGCAGAAATTTCCCCGTGACTGACTGTCTTTATCTCACAGAACCTGTTCAAGGCTAACCTATTAATTGTGCACCAAATACTTATGCTCAGTGAGTTCTTCCAAGTCCTTCAATTAAGCACTAAATACCTTGGGTACTTATCATGAAGAGACTTTCTCCTACAAGATGAGAGACAGGTTATTCCAGCATCTTTTAGGAGAGTAGACACCTTTCTACCTGTCTACTAGAGTTCTATTTGCTTGTCTCTTTATGTACACATCTAAAACACAGCTGGCACTGGCTAGGTGATAAGTCTAACTTGTTTGTGATTACATACTAAAATATCCAGACAATATTAGATAAAAATAGTCATTTTTTAACATTTGAAGAATTACACAATTTCTAAGTTAAAGAACTTGCATGAAAAATCTTTTTATTTATCCAGAAATGGTTAAAAAGCCACATATATCAATCTTAGAAATACTTTTATTCAGAGTTGAAAGACCTTTTTTTTAAGTCTCTCTTTTTTCCATCATAAAGTTGCCAATTTAACAGTTGGTAACTTTGGAATGTAATGTTGAATCTCAATTTGTGTCTGCCACAATCACAGCATACTACAGTGGAGCTTGGTAAAAAATCCTTTTGTGGCTCATATTCTTTTCTCTCTAACTCTTACAATTTGCCACTAATAGTCTTGGTTTCTAAGTCTATTTTTCTTTGAATTATGGTTGTATCTCATTAAAAAGCAGCTGGAAGCCTATGATTAACAGAATCGACTATTATACCAGCAGAACACAGTTATGCTTCTCAAAGATGCTTACTTTTGACTCTAAAATATGGTAAATAAATGTTAGAAACATTCAGATCTTACACAGTTTTAATATAGACTGAATGGTTATTTAATTCTGGCCTGTTAGCTTTAATGAAATCTCTGATATCAAACTTAAAACCCACTGTAAGTCTTACCTACTGCTCTTGTAGCTTCCTAACAAACATTTCCTTTATATAAAACATGGACTTAGCTCTAAACAAGGAAAAGCATACATGTGAAAAAAGAGGATTAGGAGGTAATATTAGAAAGAGAAAACAAAAATATATTCATTAGTGATGTTAAACTGGAGAGATTTATATTAGGTGTCTTATTATAACATCATCTAAGCTCTTCTCCTTCTGTGTGCAGTTAATTGGACCAAAGAAGTATAGCAGTCAAGTCATTAACACTGAGTAGAGCAAAAGCCTTTTCTTTGTCAAGAAATATCAAAAAGTTATTCAAAGGGTGAGAATAGAGAGAGGTCATCATTTTTTCAGTCAAGATGGTATGAGAAGATGAGGAAAAAGCTGCTCTGAAAAAATATTTATAGCATATAAAGTAACTGTATTTCCCATGTATTCGTGACTTTTTCATTGCCATTTAATTCATGTAAATATGTTTCATCTAGTAACTAGTTTTGATGCTTTTTGAGGTATGGCAGAACCAATTATAAATTTGAATTTAATTTTATTTCTCCCAAGATATAGTAAAAAAGATGTCTAATTAATATTTTTTCAATGAAAAAACATTCTGCCTATTACGTAGCATATCTTTCTAGAATATCAATTGCCTGTTTTGTGTACAGGCCAAGTAACAGCTTGCAGGTGTGCCAGACTCTAAACTTTCCTAAATAGCAGGAACTAGATAACACTAACTTCTTCTGCTAATACATTCTGTCCTTCTAAACTTTTATGACTAGTGTCCTAAGAATACTGGTATTGTCAAAAATCACATTTAAAAAACAATTATTTCAAATCATTTGCTACAAAAGCTACACAGTACTGAGTTAACCCAGTGTTTACAATTGATAAAACATTTTCAGAAAAGACTAACTTGCCATTTATTATCATTACAAAGACACCACTTGAGTACCTTTATAACCTCTTATTGTTCTTAACAAAGCACAGAGCTACTCAAACAAGTGGCTGGGTTATGAGAGCACCAGCATTTTTCATAAGAGGTGCTTTTTATAGATTGCCAAAATTGTAGCCTACATGGCATATATGCTGATTCTAATTCATCAGTTGTCTTATACATTGCTTGCTTGCTTCATGGAAATTCACTCTGCCAAACATCAATAATCTTTCCGGCCTAAAAATATCACAATTCACACATCAGACAATAATATTCAGAAAGTTAGCCTCCTTTCCCTCACTCTCTTCCATGAGATTAAAATTAAAAGAAAAAGGAAATGAAATCAGACATCTCAACATTAATCTTTAGCAAGATTATTTAAGATGGATATTTCTTAATTTTTGCAAATTCTCTTGAAATGCAATAATGGTATCAGATATGGGAGGCCTTGCTTTCCTGTCCTTTTCTGGCTTATTAAATTCTTCTAACATGCAACATCATATTGTTACATATTTCCCATCACCTCCACATATATGCTCCATCAGAGCTGTCTTTCTGTAGGTCTGTGCTCCAGGCAGCATCATGATCCCAATTGGCACATGCAATAGAGCAATGTGTTAACTGAGGGAGCAGAACATGGGACATTGCAAATTTGGCGTCCCCAAAAGGTCCAGATGCGGATGCAGTGTGTGGCCATTCTCCACTCGCCCGTTAGAAGTCTATCATCATAGCTCGTGAATGACTAGCAGTGTTATTTTCCAAAACTTACTTTATAAAAAAGCCAAATTTTGCCCGTTAGAAGTCTATCATCATAGCTCGTGAATGACTAGCAGTGTTATTTTCCAAAACTTACTTTACAAAAAAGCCAAATTTTCTCAGACACAGCAATTAAGTTAGCCTACATTTGCACAAACACCTAACCCACTAATTGGCAAGTTCATTTGGATCTCCAAATAGCATGGACACCTGTTTCTCAGTGTGTGAGACAAATAATTACCTTTTGCTTGCAACTCATTTTAATGAATTTTAAGAGAAGAAAACCCATAATTTATTTTCTTTGGAAAGTTCTAGATTATCAAGGCACTAACTTTTGCTGAATACATCAGATGTGTTTGATTTTTAAAAAGGCCTTCAAGGTAATTGAAATCTCACTGCCTTGTAGAACGGGGAGGAGTAAATGGAAAAAGAGGAGGAACAGGGAGAAGGGGATAATGTTTTATATCAAGGGAGAACTTTCCAAAACTATGTCAAAAAGCTTTCTGAGAAAACGGATGTGAATTTACTGGGTGAACAAACCTGACCCCATGCATCACCGTCCAATGAATGATAGATTGTTCAATACAAGATGTTTGCTTTTTCTATGTTCCCATATTTGACACTTAAAGGAGACAGAAAAACATAGAAACCCTTCAAAGACAAACCTTTAACTACAGCAATTACTCCTGAAATATATGTGAGTGACAGAAAGCTTGGAAGACTATTTTCTGAAAATCATGTGGCATTTTATAAGGAAACTAGATCATGAGGAGGTTTACTTACTCAGATAAATCATAAATCACTGGCACTGTCTATACAACACACTGATTGAAAAAACACAAATTTAAAAGTCATTGACTACAGGGGTTAGTAGATAGCTGCCTGTTGCTCTGGCTAAGCCATGAGAAGAACACCATGGGAAAAGAATAAAAGCAAGATATAGCAACTATGTATAATCTAAACAAAAAGTCCATGGGGCTGATTTGTTGGGATCATCATGCCTTGCTGAGCTAAGGAGGTACATACAGTGGACCTTGGAACGCCAGGTCAGTGCAAGTTCAGAACGCTGCTTCAACATGCACGGATTGCTCTTCCATGCTCATGCAAGGACTGCTGCCCCTGGCTGTGCGATGCCCTTGGTACTAGGAGACAGCGTAAAAGTACAAAGAAGAACATCAACTCTGGGACATGACTGGGGGCATGGGAACCTTATGCTATCTAAAAACCAGATACTTTCTGCACACCAAGAGTTCAGTAAAAGCGATGTAGAATCAGTCAGCAGGGCTCTCAATCCTAGAGGTCTTGAGTCCCCCAGTCCCATATTTAAAACTTTAATTCTGTCTCTAGTTTCCTTTTTGCAAACTGTGCATCAACCACTTTTGATCCCTACCTGCTTCACTGGCCACAGCAATTGACAAGAAGTGGCAGGATTGATTTTGATATTTGGCAAAACTAACACAATTTTGTAAAGTTTAAAAAAAAATAAAAAAAAAAATAAAAAAGACATTAAAAAAAAAATAAATAAATAAATAAAATGGCTATCCGTTCAGCTCAGTCATGTCCGACTCTTTGCGACCCCATGAACTGCAGCACGCCAGGCCTCCCTGTCCATCACCAACTCCCAGAATCCACCCAAACCCATGTCTATTGAGTCAGTGATGCAATCCAACCATCTCATCCTCTGTCGTCCCCTTTTCCTCCTGCCTTCAATCTTTCCCAGCATCAGGGTCTTTTCCCGTGAGTCAGCTCCTCACATCAGGTGGCCAAAGTATTGGAGTTTCAGCTTCAGCATCAGTCTTTCCGATGAACACCCAGGACTGATCTCCTTTAGGATGGATTGGTTGGATCTCCTTGCAGTCCAAGGGACTCTCAAGAGTCTTCTCCAACACCACAGTTCAAAAGCATCTAGGAAGTTACTTTTTATAATACCAGTGAGATGGTCAAATAAATATCAATGCAATTATACAAACTCAATGGGATTGGTATATACGATTTTTCCAGATACAATGCTGGCTTCATAAATATATTTAGTACTACTAATATTTAGCCTTTGATACTTTAACTCTTCTATTGAGTTTCTCTAATAGATGTTTCCAATGACACTTGACTCAGTAGTTGACTTTCCCCAAGATTTTATTTGATATTTTAAGCATGTTTTGCTCTTTTTTTTTTTTTAATAAAGTATCCAAGGATTCCTATACGGTGGTAAAATATAAGAAACATACTTTTTTGCTGAAGATAAAGCAGATTCCAACAGGAATGCAGTGTAAAATTGTTACTAAAAAGTCAATGCTTAAGACCATTATCTTATCTTGAATTCCTCTGATAGCATAACCTGAACAAGGCCTGGGATGCAGGTGATTTCATTGGGAGATAATCTCAGAAAGCAAGTGTAATGGAGTGGAAAGAGTGAGAAAGGGAAACAAAAAAATGGATCATTCCTTAATAAGCTGGTTACCTGTGTCAACAGTTGGGTCTTAGTACCCCAGGGCCTTCTGAGGAGTCATGTGGAAGGTGCCCTAGAACTGTCCCTCCAAGGAGAGAAGACTGGGGCCTTTATCCACCAGCCTACTCTCCTCCATTTTATAAAGATTACTTAAGAGAGTATTAACCCTCTAATTAACCTGCACAAACTCACCAAGGATAAGAAAATTCCCACGGCTTCCGGGAAAGCCCTGAGGCAGTAAAATGTGGTATGTTATCATGCTTGCAGTGCACTGTTGGCTGGACATCCAGCTGGAGTTAAAATCAAAAGTGGCTAAGGGATGTGATGCAGGCCTCAAAGGCATCAGTTACAACCATTGAATTTCTTTTATCTCTTTGTATGTATTGCGCTTCCCTGGTGGCTCAGATGGTAAAGAATCTGCCTGCAATATGGGAGAACAGGGTTCAATCCCTGGGTCAAGAATATTCCCTGGAGAAGAGAATCGCTACCCACTAAAGTATTCTTGCCTGGAGAATCCCATGGACAGAGGAGCCTGGAAGACTACAGTCCATAAGACTGCAAAGAGTTGGCTATGACTGAAGGGACTGAGCTCTTACACATGCAAGGCACTAGTAAAGGACTTAGAGATAAAAGGCACTTGGAGCTTTGAAATCAGATCTGTATGTGAAAGCAGTCTCTACATCATTAGATTTTCAGCACTGGGAAAATCCATCAGTCTTCCTAGGAGATGCTAGTATCCATCTTCTGAGGCTGTGATCATGATTAAATGACCTAAGACACACAAAACATCTGACACACTGCAAGTGTTCATGAGTGATAGTTCTTATGGACTTGCCCCACCTATAGTGATACCCTCACAGTTTCATGATTTCTTTTAATCATCAGATTATCAGGTTTTTCAGTTTCAGTTTAAACTATTCATCAGATTATCAGGTTTTTAAGTTTCAGGAAAGATGTCATTAACTCACAACACTAGATTAAGCACCTTAAGAGAGACTACTGAGTTTCTCCATAGGCCTTCTTTTTTAACACTTGAGTTACTTGTTACTAATTATATATATTTAGGCTAAACTGTTAGCTCCACCATGGAGGGAAATGTCCACCTTGCTTTCTAGGACTATCAATGAATATTTCTTGAATTGTATTGATATCTCTTAATAATATACTAAGGAATTCAATAAATATTTTACTTCTTAGCTTTTCCTGATTGCAGAGATCATATGAAATCTTGGCTACTAAGAACACTTACAGTGTCATACATACTAGCAATACAATCTGTATTTTGGCAATAAGCTTTTCTACCATAAATAGATCTTGATGCAATTTTTATTTTGACTCTAGAGCACACAGTTGAAATTAAGCCTAAGATGATCCTTATTCTTCTTCCATAAGCATTTGTCTACCTCACCACAGACCACTGCCCCTTCCAATTTCCTAGATAAAGATATAAAAAAGTGATCAACAACCCAAGTGAGGAAAAGCACCAAAATATAGATGGAGAAGGGCTGGTGGGTGGGAATTTCTGCCCTCCATTCTCCAGAATGATCTTTTTCCAAACCCCCCAGATGAACTGAAGCAGACTGGATAAACCCTAGTTCTTTCCTGCTTTGATGATGGAATGGGTACAAACTTATCGACTGCTTTTCTCAGAGGCCTATTTTCAGAAAGGAAGAATTCGTATGTATCAGTCTTGACTCTCAACCTCCTGAGGAGTCCCTGAAGCCTGACATTTACTTGCATTAATTTCTAAATGTGAACAGAAGAACAAATGCTAATGTTTTCTCCCCTCTAGGTTGTTTCTCTCATTCAAACCACCACATTAACTTTTGCTAATGTTGTTCTTGTCTCTAATGTTTTTCTGGATTTTCTGATTTGGTTTCCTAGTCTTGACTTCATGTCTTCATCCACTTGTTAATATTTATCAAATATCAAGTATGGTACGATTCAGTTTTTGGCCCTGGACCCTCTCCCTGAACCACATCATGACATCTGAGCCCATCCTAGCTTCCTCTACACCCAGACTCATTTAAGCGTTCACCTTGCTGACACTGGATAGATGTTTTATGTTCTCTCCTGGGTCTCAGAAATGACAGTCTTGGCTTAGATAAACTCTGTACTTTCTGTTTGGTTTTAATCATTCAATTTCCAATTCACTGGGGAGAAAAGGAAAGATATAAGCATCTGAATGCAGAGTTCCAAAGAATAGCAAGAAGACATAAGAAAGCCTTCCTCAGCGATCAATGCAAAGAAACAGAGGAAAACAACAGAATGGGAAAGATTAGAGATCTCTTCAAGAAAATTAAAGATACCAAGGGAACATTTCATGCAAAGATGGGCTCGATAAAGGACAGAAATGGTATGGACCTAATAGAAGCAGAAGATATTAAGAGAGGTGGCAAGAATACACAGAAGAACTGTACGAGAAAGATCTTCACAACCCAGATAATCATGATGATGTGATCAGTGACCTAGAGCCAGACATCCTGGAATGTGAAGTCAAGTGGGCCTTAGAAAGCATCACTATGAACAAACCTAGAGGAGGTGATGGAATTCCAGTTGAGCTATTTCAAATCCTGAAAGATGATGCTGTGAAAGTGCTACACTCAATATGTCAGCAAATTTGGAAAACTCAGCAGTGGCCACAGGACTGGAAAAGGTCAGTTTTCATTCCAATCCCAAAGAAAGGCAATGCCAAAGAATGCTCAAACTACCACACAATTGCACTCATCTCACAGGCTAGTAAAGTAATGCTCAAAATTCTCCAAGCCAGGCTTCAGCAATACGTGAACTGTGAACTTCCAGATGTTCAAGCTGGTTTTAGAAAAGGCAGAGGAACCAGAGATCAAATTGCCAACATCTGCTGGATCATGGAAAAAGCAAGAGAGTTCCAGAAAAACATCTATTTCTTCTTTATTGACTATGCCAAAGCCTTTGACTGTGTGGATCACAATAAACTGTGGAAAATTCTGAAAGAGATGGGAATACCAGACCACCTGGCCTGCCTCCTGAGAAGCCTGTATGCAGGTCAGGAAGCAACAGTTAGAACTGGACACGGAACAACAGACTGGTTCCAAATAGGAAAAGGAGTACGTCAAGGCTGTATACTGTCACCCTGCTTATTTAACTTATATGCAGAGTACATCATAAGAAACATTGGACTGGAAGAAACACAAGCTGGAATCAAGATTGCCGGGAGAAATATCAATAACCTCAGATACGCAGATGAC
The DNA here is from genome assembly GCF_032452875.1 of Bos javanicus. Classification (NCBI taxonomy): domain Eukaryota; kingdom Metazoa; phylum Chordata; class Mammalia; order Artiodactyla; family Bovidae; genus Bos; species Bos javanicus. The sequence goes on along the minus strand of NC_083888.1, from coordinate 49,359,184 downwards.
ACCACCCTTATGGCACAAAGTGAAGAGGAACTAAAAAGCCTCTTGATGAAGGTGAAAGTGGAGAGTGAAAAAGTTGGCTTAAAGCTCAACATTCAGAAAACGAAGATCATGGCATCTGGTCCCATCACTTCATAGGAAATAGATGGGGAAACAGTGGAAACAGTGTCAGACTTTATTTTTTGGGCTCCAAAATCACTGCAGATGGTGACTGCAGCCATGAAATTAAAAGACGCTTACTCCTTGGAAGCAAAGTTATGACCAACCTAGATAGAATATTGAAAAGCAGAGACATTGCCAACAAAGTTCCGTCTAGTCAAGGCTATGGTTTTTCCAGTGGTCATGTATGGATGTGAAAGTTGGACTGTGAAGAAAGCTGAGCACTGAAGAATTGATGCTTTTGAACTGTGGTGTTGGAGAAGACTCTTGAGAGTCCCTTGGACTGCAAGGAGATCCCACCAGTCCATTCTGAAGGAGATCAGCCCTGGGATTTCTTTGGAAGGAATGATGCTAAAGCTGAAACTCCAGTACTTTGGCCACCTCATGTGAAGAGTTGACTCATTGGAAAAGACTCTGATGCTGGGAGGGATTGGGGGCAGGAGGAGAAGGGGATGACAGAGGATGAGATGGCTGGATGGCATCACTGACTCGATGGACGTGAGTCTGAGTGAACTCCGGGAGTTGGTGATGGACAGGGAGGCCTGGTGTGCTGTGATTCATGGGGTCACAAAGAGTCGGACACGACTGAGCGACTAAACTGAACTGAATCTTTAATAGGTGAAATTATTGGCATAATTCCTGTCTCAGCATCCAACCCTGTCAAATCACATGTCTGACTTGCCCAATTCATCAAAAGGGGAATTGATGTGGAGTTAGAGTGACTACGTTGTCAGCATTATTGATCCTTTTCCAATTACACTCATTTAATTATCTTCACACGTTGCTTATATGGCCTGGATGAATATTAGCTACACAGAATTACAATGGTATTGAAAAGCACCGTCTCACTGGTATACCATAAATGCTTCCCAATTAAATGGTGAGACTATTTTTGCTCCAGGGATTATTAGCATGAACAAACTATTTTGCATACAATGCTGCTGCTGCTACTGCTGCTGCTAAGTTGATTCAGTCATGTCCAACTCTGTGCAACCCCATAGACGGCAACCCACCAGGCTCCCCCATCCCTGGGATTCTCTAGGCAAGGACACTGGAGTGGGTTGCCATTTCCTTCTCCAATGCATGAAACTGAAAAGTGAAAGTAAAGTCGCTCAGTCGTGTCCGACTCTTAGTGACCCCATGGACTGCAGCCCACCAGGCTCCTCTTCCATGGGGTTTTCCAGGCAAGAGTACTGGAGTTGGGTGCCATCCGTCTTCTGAGTGCTCAATAAATGTTTGTTAAGTCAAACCCAATGTTTTCTAAATGTTTCAACAATTCGAAAGTATAATACAATGTAGCATTATTTGGCATTTGATTTGGAGCCAGCCTTTCTGTAGCCTGTAACATTTTATACAGGTTGTAATCACACTCATTCTATTTTGAAACTCAGACAATCATAAAGCTGGAGATCACTTGGAAATCAACCAGCTTTTCACACAGCTGCCATACTGTCATGTGTAATATTTCAGATATGGAGAATATTCTGTTGGAAAAAGTGGCCTCTGCCAAATTATATAATGAGAATGCCGATAGTCCCAAACAGGGTTAACAAAAAAATGTTTCATATTTGCAAAGTATTTAGATCACATCATGGGGCCTGACAACAATACCTACAGTGGTTGGCAAAATGATTACAGTAGTTTGAACCATTAGAATACATAGTGGGACTACTCTAATATAGTTTCTCAGAATTACTCACTTTAAGGTAGCATTAGAAGATCCTGTCAACTATCAGCTGATGGGTCTTTTTAAAGGGAAAAAAAATCATTGAATGAATAAAGCAATGAAATATGTATCTCAGTAGTAAATATGAATGACTGTTAAGGCATTGTGTGAAATGACACTTTGAGCTGGAACACTGTCACAGCACATGGTAACAATCTGTGGAGACCATTACCTAAAGCCAGGGTCTTTGTTGTGGGTCTTTTTTTCTGAGAACTGTTAAGACACATCAGGATTTGCTGTTTATGGAGATACCTCTAAAATGTATCTCAAAGTAAAGGTGCAAGGAAAAGCAAATAAAGGGGCTCTCTAAACAAAGACTTTTAAAGAATATGGGCTTCTGTACTCATTCCTTGATGAATCGCCACACATATCAAAGGCTGGGAGAGGGCTTCCCTGGTGGTCTAGTAGTTAAGAATCCACCTGCCAACTCAGGGGACACAGGTTCTATCCCTGGGCCAGGAAAATCCCACATGCCACTGAGCAGCAAAGTCCGTGAGCCACAGCCACTGAGCCTGTGCTCTAGAGCCCGTGAGCCACAGCCACTGAGCCTGTGCTCTAGAGCCCGTGAGCCACAGCTAATGAGCCCACATGCCACGACTACTGAAGCCTGTGTGTCTACAGCCTGTGCCCTGCAACGAGAGAGGCTACTGCATTGAGAAAGTCTGCACACCGCAACAGAGTGGCCCCCACTCACCGCAACTAGAGAAAGCCTGCGTGTAGCTACGAAGACCCAGCACAGCCAAAAATAAATAAGTAAATAAAGTTGGGAGAAATCCTGCAGTAAAAAAATCATTTTCACTTTCTTTCACCTATTAGGTCCTTCCTGATTCTTTTCGTTTAACCTATTTCATCAGATTAACATATCATGAAGGTAATTTTCTTTATACACTTTGGGAGATGCTGCTCCAGAGTGTAATCCACAAGTGAATAGGACACTTGAACATTTCAAGTGATTCTCCCCGTTTCATTGACAAGAAAAATATTGAAAGGTCTTTTGGACCCAAGAGGGTCTTTATTACATGCCTCATGATTTGTTAACAGCTAGTTTAGTCGAATAATCCATTATGGGCTTGTCTCTGAGTATAACTTCTGAGCTACTGTAATGCTACTTTCTTGCTAAAAATGGAACTCCAAGGATTGTCTAACTTAGTGTCTAACTTAGGTTTTACAATTAAATATTTGACCTATCGACTCTTTTTTATCTAGAGGAGAGAACAACTCTTACCTCTGTGTCTCAGAATAAAATTTATTATTGGTATTTAGGCAATGTGATTGCCTAATTGTAGGATTATTTTTATGTATATTATTCAAAAGCTTACTGTATTACAGTTGATAAACTACACATCAAGAATATAAAGATGATCATGTCACAGACCCTGACCCAAGAGGTGTACAATAAAGAAGAAAATTAAAAAACCAATCATATCACGATGACGATACTTTGTAGATCATTGCAAAATATTGTAACACACTGACATTATAAGTTCTGCTTTGAAGGACTTGAGAACAATTCAAGAGGATGATAAACAAAAGGTGACCGTGTATTCTCCAAGTAAAAAAGTCATTTATTTAAAAATATTCATTTAAAATATTTATTCAGCACCTACTTTATGCTATACACTCTTCTATGCATTAGAAGGGCATTGTGAACAAAAGGGATAAACACATTTGCTTCACAGAGATTATTTTTTAGTGGTAAAGACTATGCGTGAGAAAAGTACACAAACAGAAATAAATAAAGCACATATTCATTTAGAAAATGATAATTACTAAAAATAAAGAGGGCAAGAAAAGCAATCTGAAGAATCTGTAGCAGTAGACAAGGGTGAAATTATAGATAAGATGGCCAGGGAAATCCTCAATGAGGTGACTTTTGAGTAAAGTCCTGATGGAAGTGAGAGGACAAGCCCTGGGAACATATGGAGACAGTTATTCCAGGCAGTGGGAGCTGTGAGGGCTAAGATCATAAGCTGTGCAACTGCCTAACATGTGTGAGGCAGTAAAGAGGCCAGTGTGGTCGCAACAGAGGAGAGTGAGCCAGTAAAGGGAGATGAGGCCAAGAAGTGAGGGGTCCAGGCCTCTTGGGCCACAGTAATGACTCTGGCTTTTACTTAAGTAAGATGACGAGTCATGGGTGCTGAGCAGAGAAGCACCATGATCCAACTTAGATATAACTGAATGTTAAATATAGCAGTCCTATTGGCATGTTGAGAGTAGATGAAAGGAAAAGTAAAAGCAAAATAAGAGAAATACATTAGGACATTATTAAACTATACAAATGAGAGTTGATGGAAAATCAAGTCACAGTATTAGTTTGGAATCTGAGTATACTTTGAAGGATTTACTAGTCAGATGTGACTTTAGCAATTTAGCACAGAGAGTGTGAATTAAAAAATTAAGTCAAAATCACTCCACATTTCTTAATGGAGTTGCCATCAACTAAGTACCAAATGGGGCTTCCCAGGTGGTGCTAATGGTAAAGAACCTGCCTGCCAATGCAGGAGACAAGAGAGACAAAGTTTCCATCCCTGGGTTGGGAAGATCCTTTGGAGGAAGAAATGGCAACCCACTCCAATATTCTTGCCTGGAGAATCCCATGGACAGAGGAGTCTGGTGGGCTGCAGTCCATGTGGCACAAAGAGCCGGACACAACTGAAGCGACTTAGCAGGAAGTTACAAAAGACCTAGGATGAATCAGTTTCCTTAGAGGAGAAAATTTTCCTTAAAGTTTTATCACCCTTTATTTATGGCCCTTTGCTGCTACTGCTGCTGCTGCTGCTAAGTCGCTTCAGTCGTGTCTGACTCTGTGTGACCCCATGGACTGCAGCCTACCAGGCTTCTCCATCCATGGGATTCTCCAGGCAAGAACACTGGAGTGGGTTGCCATTTCTTTCTCCATTGGACCCCTTCAAAGGCTTGGGAGGGGTCCTGAAAATATACTACATGAATCATTTTTCTGTAAGATTTGCCAAAATAAGATATTTTAGCTAACTGCAATTTCTACTTCTTCTTCATCATAATTCTCCTGTTTAGTGGTGCTGGGATGGCTGCAGGTATTTTGAGGATCCAAATGAAGATAATTTGAGGACATGATTAGATTGAGCTTAATGGAATATATGTATCACTTCCGTGTATAGTTGTCATATAGCTAGTCATTTTCCTATACTCCCCCTACTGATGCGATGATTCATCTGGCATTGTGAAACACAAGGACAAGGCCAGGATTTGCAAATAAACATACTCTGTGGCATCCAGGAATAAAACTATGGGTAACAGAGGAGAAACAAGGGTTGAAATGTACTAAACAATAATTTAGTATGTGGAAAATTCTTCTAGTAATCTTATGTATAAGATTGTAGACACCAGATTTCATACTCATTGCCACCTATTCCAAATGTTCTTTTCTATCCTGATTATGCTCAATGATACAGTTTACACAGTTATGACCAGAGAAAAATATTTTATGAGAATTATACAAAATAGAATTTTTCAGAATTTCTGTATTTGCAGAAGCACCACCGTAAAGATTGAATGTATGTGTGAGGTCACACATTTTATGTATTCTAAAGTATCAGATCACATCTTAATATATCTGTTTCATCTCCTGAAGCTTGACAGTTTCTTAAAATGGTCCACAAAAATGCTACCTTGAAACTGAAATGGACTGAAAAATATGGGTTTCAATCAGGAACTCCTATTTAAATTCATTGCTAAGTTGGTGGTGGTTGTATTGAGTAGGCCCTTGTATTTTTGATTATCCAATTCATGACAAGAAGTGAAATCATATCAACACAAGGGAAATATATTCAACATTACTTCTCAATCGACACAAAATGGTGACATTAACAACTGCAACAACAACAAATAATAATAATATAGAGCTGTTATAAAGAATCAGTGGCAAACTGATGAACGTCCGTGAACAGGTCAAATAGTATTTAAGATTGGAGAATACCCAAGAAAACTGTATGGTCCTTGAAATCTTACCATTCAGATAAGAAAATACTTGAAAAGGATCTTACCCAAATTTTATAATAATTCTAAAATTTTACATGGGATTTCTAATAACAGATTGTGAAGCAAAAAGCAAGATTTCTATCATATCAAAAATAATCATTTATGTTAGAGGAATAACAGAATTATCTTTTTCTCCTAATAAAATTTATATTTTTAAGTTATTTGGAATATGATGAGGTAATCAAAAAATAGAGGAGGGAAAGTATCATAGAGGTTTTTCAGTCAGTTTTATTAATAAAACATAGTATGCTAGTTTTCTGGATTTTGAAAACTTTAACATATTCATAAGTTTTTTAAAATTTATAATTTGCTAACATTTCTTTTCTCATACATCTGTTTTGAGAAGCATGACAGAAAATGCCTGGATTGCTTTGAATAGATTGTAAGAAATATAGATGGTAGTGACTCTGTTACTGAAGACTTAGAATAAGGTGAGAAGTGTGATAATGAATATTGAAATTGTTTCAGAAAATATATGAATCATTATGAATAAACTGTTAGAAATATGGACGTGAAAGTTACTGCCAATAGGAGCTAAGAAGGAAGTGAGAAACAGTAGAAACGGGATCCTTTCTTAAAGTGGCGGTAAGTTTACTGGAAGTATGTCTTGCTGTTATGTGGAAAGCAGACTTTGTAAATGACAAAACTGAATATTTAGCTGAGATTTTCCACGCAAAATGTTGAAAATACAGCAACACTTACATATTTAGTTGGGGAAAGTGTTGAATGATCTTCTTGATATTTATAGTGAAATGTGAGAAGAATGAGATAAATTTAGGGTAAAACTGTTAAATAAATAGGAAGGAGGACTCGAGGATTTGAGAAATTTCCAGACTATCCAGATTGCAAAAGATACTAAAATTAAGAGAAAGTATGCTCTAGACAAAAAAAAAAAAAACCCAGAGAATGATTGTACAACCTTTTGCCTATACCTCAGAAAGATCAAAAGGTCAGAGTATTCAGTAACATACCAGGCTCTTTAAAAAGACTAAGGGGTGTGGATCACAGATCTCATTTAAACTTAAAAGAATTTAGGAAGTTAAAAAAGCAGAGAGATTACATTGCCAACAAAGGTCCACACAGTCAAAGCAATGGTTTTTCCAGTAGCCATGTACGGATGTGAAAGTTGGACCATAAAGAAGGCTGAGCACTGAAGAATTGATGCCCTTGAACTGTGGTGTTGGAAAAGACTCTAGAGCGTCCCTTGGAATGCAAGGAGACCAAAGCAGTCAATCCTAAAGGAAATCAACCCTGAATATTCATTGGAAGGACCGATGCTAAAGCTGAAGCTCCAACACTTTGACCACCTGATGTGAAGAACTGACTCACTGGAAAAGACCCTGATGCTGGGAAAGATTGAAGGTGAGAGGAAAAGGGAAAGACAGAGGATAAGATGGTTGGATGGCATCACCGACTCCACAGACATGAGTCTGAGAAAGCTCTGGGAGTTGGTGATACGGCAGTCTGGCATTCTATACAGTTCATGGAGTAGCAAAGAGTTAGGCACGAATGAATGACTGAAGAACAAGAAAGCTTAAGGGCATTGTCTCTCATCCATGTGAGCAGTCATAACTGAGGATGAGATTGTCCAGGAAGATCTATGGACAAGCCTCTTGCTATGGACAGGAATCTTTTTTTTTTCATTTTTTATTTTAAAAAGTAGAAATCACATACCAAAAATACAGATTACTCTGACATGTTAGCAAAATAGCTTATGGCTGGACTTGAGTTTGGTAGTACTGTACATGTGAGGGTATCTGGAAATCAGAGGCCAATTGGATCCTCCCTCAAGCCCATGTCACTAATCTGTAAACAATAATTTCAAATAGTATGTAGCACTTTTTAACTACTACCAAACTGAAACCTAATCATTTCCCATATAACACTACTTTGTAAAAATGTTCTTCCTTAGGTTTGAGCAGATAAGGGCACTTCACACAATTGTTTCTATCATTTGAAATATCTGATTTTTTAAAAAAGCAATATTAAAGGAAATGATGAGTTTGGGCTTTTTGCTCCATTTTGAACATATGGAAAGGTCATTGATTTAAAAAAGAAATTAGTGTTTTGTGGTTTTTTTTTTAAGTAGAGTTTAATCCTTTTGCTTCTATGTATTTAAAAAAAAAATCACTGATGCTATCAAAAGGTTCAGCACCCGAGTCTTAACTTTTATGCAGTTGCCAGCTGTGCTTATTGCTCTGAAACTGCACAGAATACACACCTGCTTCTTGTGTATATTCCTAATTGAAAGGAACATGCAGTTCTTAGGGAACTCCAGGTCCAGAACTTTATAAAACAGGTTGTTAGAAACAATCACTGTGGAAGGTCATTAATATAAAAAAAGCCAATTTAAAATACTTGATTCCAGAGTGAAATAAACATAACTTCAAGAACCTCAGCAAAAAGGAAAATGGCAGGCATCCGCAGTTTAGAATTCCATCCAGCATTTCAAGAATCAGAGACTGACTGGTTCCCACCTCTCTAAAACAAAGCAAGTCATTTTAAAAGCTAAAGAACCCCGGTTAATATAATTTTATCATAAAGTCAGAAGTCCACAATTCAATTTCCTCAGCTAATTCAGAACGCTGGGAACACAGTACATAAAGGAAATAAAAGTATTAGTCACTCAGTCATGTCCTGACTTTTTGCTACCCCTGGTGGACTGTAGCCCACCAGGCTCCTCTGACCATGGGATTTTCTAGGCAAAAATACTGGAGTCGGTTGCCATTTCCTCCTCCAGAGGGGAAACTGTACATAAAGGAGACTTCATTAATGTGCATTAGAGGATACCCCAGGTTAAACTGTTATAGAAAACTGTCTCTTGAGTCTTTAAAATTTATACCAGTTCTATACCTCTGGTTGGCTGATTGTTTCTTTATTTAGGTCTTAAGGTGAATGACCTGGGGATATTTGTTTCCATCAATACAAGTGCTAATCTAAAGGCACGGTTGAAATGTATATTTTTCTTGCTATCCTCAGAAGAGATTGCGGCAAATCTATTCTATGATTCTCATTCTTTTCAGCTTACAATACAAATACCTTATTGTTTTCTGCAACCTATGTCTTATAATAAAGCAGTGCTGAAAAATTAAATAGAAGAAAGTTCAGTTGCCATATAAGCTATGAAAATGATTTGCTGGTGGTTTTTTAAGCTTGATTCTAAATAGATTTACAAAAAAGGGCACTTGGAAGATGTGGTTCAAATTTTGCTATTGAAGGTATCTTGAAATTATAGGCTCACTCTCCCCAAAATTTCTTTTTTTTTTAAATTTTATTTTTAAACTTTACATAATTGTATTAGTTTTGCCAAATATCAAAATGAATCCGCCATAGGTATACATGTGTTCTCCATCCTGAACCCTCCTCCCTCCTCCCTCCCCATACCATCCCTCTGGGTCGTCCCAGTGCACTAGCCCCAAGCATCCAGTATCGTGCATCGAACCTGGACTGGCATCTCGTTTCATACATGATATTTTACATGTTTCAATGCCATTCTCCCAAATCTTCCCACCCTCTCCCTCTCCCACAGAGTCCATAAGACTGTTCTATACATCAGTGTCTCTTTTGCTGTCTCGTACACAGGGTTATTGTTACCATCTTTCTAAATTCCATATATATGTTATTATTCAAAAAGCATAGAGCTTAGGCTGTTAAGGATATAGCAGTGATAAAAGCTTTCCTAGTCATTTCTAAAAAGCAACACTTCATAGTTTTTTCTCTCCAGTGGTTCTCTAACATACTTGTAGAAGGAAGGCAATGGAAAACCAAGAATAAAAATAGCTGAGCTCTCCACAATTGGGCTTCCTGCCTACTTGCCATGTTCAAAGAAAAGAGGAGACACCATCTTGCAACAGAGGCTTCATAGACACCTGGGCTTCTCCAGTGACATCAGGCATTTGATGCCCCATGTCTCTTGGTTCTTCTTGTTGCCAATGGTCAACCTGGCGATGGTGGTGAAATGAGAGCAATTAACCTGTAAATGAAAGAGGGCTTCCTTTAACAGTTGAAGAGTACTGTCTGGCACAGTTTCAAAGACTTGTAGTGTTTTTAATGTGGGAATTTCTCCAAATTCAAGTAAAGTTTCGGGTATTATGTTAAAGCACCAACTGAGTGATAGGTGTTAGAGGTAGTTGAGTTGTTAAAATTCTGGAAAGCAGTCGTTTTCAGCATGACACTATCGCTTAAGTCTAGGTGGACAAGACTGGGACATCTTCCAACTAAGGTAGAGACATCTGATCTCTGCAGATTCTTTCGATATTCACTGAGATTTAGCTGGGTGATGGTCTCCGACACGGTGCAACAGCCGCCTGTATGTGCTTTTCGGTGAAGTCATAGCACCAAGAGAGGTTCAGCTCATCCAATCTGGAAGAGCTGCTCAGCAAAGTCTTCAGGACAGATTCAGAGAATCCAGAACACCCAGAAAGGTTTAGTCGCAGTAAATCTGCGTTTTGAGCAAGATTGTCAACAATGGGATCCGAAAGCCAGAGGCCTTCCAGGCTGAGATTCAGCAACTTGGAACAGTGAGACAGAAGGCCATGCAGGTAGAGACATTGATCACGGAGTTCGACAAGTCCAGGTGCTGTAGACGAAAAGGGCCGAAATGTTCATCTAACGGTTGGTCCATAAATGATCGCGGACAGCGGAAGGCAAACACCCCTTGGGACAGCAGCCCACCAACCACGTCCGGGTAGAGGTTTCTTCCCGCGAGGTCTCCAATCTGCCAGAGAGACTCGTCAAACCTGGAGTGTCTTTATTTCCAGAACCCCTGTGAATGGAAGGGCAGGGACTCCCGTGTTCTCACAGTAAGAGTCCCTAGATGATACCATCTCTTACAAACACTGGAGACTTTCAGGAGTTCAGGGAGGCACAGACAGGAAAAGATTCCTAAGAGCAGCAGGCCTGGAAGGGAGTCCCAAGAAACACACAGTCCAGGGCCACTGTCTTCAGATCGCTATGGAAAGCAGGTGTGGCTCCTTCCAGCCTAATCCTGCAGAGCTCCTGGACAGGAATCTCTGTGGCAGAAATAGATTCACAAGGTTTCAAGCACTTTATGCAAGAAGAAGCACCACCAACTTGGACTGAAAAGGACAAAGAGAGTAGAAAATGAAAGAAGGGTGTAGCTGTGTACCCTCTCACGCTCCAAGTATTAATGGCAGGAAATAGGCTGATAAAGCTACCCCGCTGCAAACACTTGATACACACAGAAGTCGCTCAGTCGTGTCCGACTCTTTGCGACCCCATGGATTGTAGCCCACCAGTCTCCTCAGTCCATGGGATTTTCCAGGCATGAATATTGGAGTGGGTTGCCGTTTCTTCTCCAGCAAACACTTGATATTTTTCATGAAAAAACAGGACTCAGATGGGAGATGCTCGAGCCTAAACAGTAGAATGATGAAACATACAGCATTATCCCCAGCTCTTGAAATCTAACGGAGTTTGCCAGGCTGAGTTTCAAAAGTTTTGGTGACTGGTGAGTAATTTTTTCCTTCTATTTTATCCATTTATGAACCACATATATGAAAATATTAACCTATTCCTATCTTACGGTGTATTATGCTATGCTATGCTATATTAAGTCACTTCAGTCGTGTCTGACTCTGTGTGACCCCAGAGATGGCAGCACACCAGGCTCCCCCATCCCTGGGATTCTCCAGGCAAGAACACTGGAGTGGGTTGCCATTTCCTTCTCCAATTCATGAAAGTGAAAAGAGAAAGTGAAGTCGCTCAGTCGTGTATGACTCCTAGCGACCCCATGGACTGCAGCCCCCCAGGCTCCTCCATCCATGGGATTTTCCAGGCAAGTGTACTGGAGTGGGGTGCCATTGCCTTCTCCGACCGTGTATTATGGGAGCAGATAATTTGTTCTTTAGTTTCACAAGCCCATAGATGGAGAGAAACTATACCAGGAAGAGATTATCAGTGAGTCTCACATATATCTAATTTAGATAATACAGATGATGATACATAGAATTTTTACTTTATGAGATACAGATAAGACATTGGCCTTTAAGTTGATGCTGTAATGCATTAAGACTTTTGAGGATATTGGGATGTGTTGTATATATTTTTTATATGGGAAGAATGTGAATATTGTGGAGCCAGAAGGTAGACCATAGTAGGTAGAATAATATTCCCCCAAGATATCCATGTTCTAATGCCTGGAGCTTGTGAATATGTTAATTTATATACCAATAGAGACTACAGATGTGATTAAGAATATGGAATCTGAGATGGAGAAATTATACTGTAAAAAAATATATATATATCTATATAAATATATATAAAGGAAGGTTATAGTCCATGGGGTCACAAAGAGTTAGACATGACTGAGCGACTACCCTATACTGGGACCTATGAGAAGCAAACTGTCCTTCCTACATATATATACATATATATATTTAACAGTATAATTTCTCCAGGAAAATTATTTCCTGGCTGTGGTCAAAGAAAGATGTGATGATGGGAGAGGACTCAGACAGATGACAAGGACTTGGACTGCCATTACTGGCTTCGAAGATGAAGCTCAGGCTCAGACGGTAAAGCATCTGTCTGCAATGCAGGAGACCAGGGTTCGATCCCTGGGTTGGGAAGATCCCCTGGAGAAGGAAATGGCAGCCCACACCAGTATTCTTGCCTGGAAAATCCCATGGACTGCAGAGCCTGGTAGGCTACCATCCATGGGGTTGCAAAGAGTCAGACACGACTGAGTGACTTCACTTCACTTCACTTGATTTTGCCTCAGTTGCTGCAAATTCTGTTCTGGACACAGATGTTCCGAAAATCAAGCCCAGATTAAGTGCACACACTCCACACTCTTTCTACCAGAAAGTTGATGGAAAAATCATAGGTCCCTCTGACTGCTACAATGAAAAACAGGAAACTTGCTACTGCAAAATTATACTCAAGGGAGAACTGGAAAATAGGAGGGGGAAATTGTCACTGAAAATGACAAATTTATCAACTTTTGAATGTGTAGCAAGACTATTAGTAGATGTAAGCATAAAAGACCAAGGCTAATCTACCAGACCTATGAAGTAATTTAGGAATGTATAGTAACAGTAAATCACATACTATTGCCACTATGTTCTCATTAATAAAAAAAACCACAGAGAGAAAAGGGATGCATAATAAAAAAAAAATCTGTCAATCCTGAAGACAAAGAAATTATTTTCTGCCTGGTGAAACTTGTAAATTCTTATAATCAGGTAGTCTACAAGTTTTCAGAGTGAGTGAGGAAGGTGAATATGTGGTTGAACATGAGCAATGACCCGGAAAAAGAATTCAAGAGTATGAGAAATGTGCCTCTCCATGGATGCTAAAGTAAACATCATAAGCAGGTTGATGGTTTGGAAATCCAGATACAAAGAAACTTTGATATCATCCTGTGCTGGGAAAGCAAGGTTCCTTTAGCTAGTAACATTGAAAAGCTATCATTTACTGGGCATGTATTGCATTCAGGTGCTCTACTAATTGTTGGCATAATACCCTCACAGAATCTTTATAAACAGAGATTCTGTTTTATAAACAGAGATTTTTTTATAAACAGAAATCCTGAATTACAGAAAGATTTGGGAATTTGAGTTCATAAAAATATTACAGGTTATGTCAAGACCTAAATTGAGTCTACTATGACTCAAAATTCTGTATTTTTTCTATATAGTTTCCATACTAAATTTATTAATTAGGTCTTTTCAGTGCAACTATATGATAAGATTTATGCCAATCAGTGTTTCACTTCAAATATTACTCAAAACTTGGCTGTAAAATGGATATATGCCAATAACTAACATGAACCATGATAAACAGTGTTAGACTTAATGTTGACATATGTGTAACATGTGCTATTCTAAAGAATTTCTTCATTGAAAATTTTTGATACTGATCCTTTCCTAAGAACAGCACGTCTACAGCTCTACTCATAGGGATTACTGCCAACACCTTGATTTTAGCTCATGGTGATTTTAGACATATGCTGAATTTCTAACCTACAGAATTGTAAAATAATATATTTGTGCTCCTTAAGCCATTACATTTGTGATTACAGCAGCAAAAGAACACTAATACAAAACCATCCCAAATAAAATCCCATACCCAGATGACTTTACTGGTGAATTCTCTCAAAAGTTTAGAGAGGAACTAATCCTACTTAAAGTTTTCTAAAAACTAGAAGTAACACTTACTTATTCAGTAGTTAGTATTATACTGATACCCAAACTAGACAAAGATGTCACAAGGAAGCTACAGACCAAAAGTTCAACTAAATACTAATAACAAACCAAATCCAGCAAAAAGATTATTCACCATGACCAAGCAGAACTTTTTGCTGGAATACAAGACTGGATAGAAAAGAAAATGACTTCCTCACCCTGATACTTGCTATCTTGAAAAACCCACAACTATCACTGTATTTAATGGTAAAAGATTGAATAATTTCCCTTTAAAGTTAGGAACAAGATACCCACTCTCACCTGGATGTTCTAGCCATAGGAATTAGGCAAAAAAGAAATAAAAGGCATTCAAATTGGAAAGGAAGAAGAAAACCTATTCATAGATGATGTGCTCTTGCACACAGAAAATCTTGAATAATATAGAAAAAATAATCCTAGAACTAATTAATAAATTTAGCAAAGGTGTAGGATATGAGATCTATATACACTTAATTTCTATGCTGTAGCAGTAGACCAATCAAAATGCAATTAAGAAAGCAATTCCATTCATGGTAGTAGCAAACATAACAAAATACTTAGGATTAAATTTAAAGAAGTATAAGATGTATACTTTTAAAGAAGTATTAAAATCTACAAAACATTGTTGAACATAATTTTAAGAGAACTAAATAAATGGAAGACCATCCAATATTCAGATGACTTGAAAGACTTAATGTTGAGATGGAAATACATTTTGTATTTTATACAGTTTTATAAATAAAGTTGAAGAGAGAATAAATGGATATTTTTGAAAGGTAGAAAACTACCTTTTAAAATTGACTCCAGTAGAGACAAAAGGCTTAGACTGAATAAAGACAATAGAATAGATAGTAAGAGATTAAAGAGTTCTCCCAGCATCAGGCCCATATGATTTTATAACAATTATCATTAAGAAATGCTTACATATAAAATAAAATTTAAATTAGTCTAGATCATAGAAAACTGAGGAAAACATTCAAACTTACTTTTATGAAATGTATGTAACACAGTTCTCAAAACCTGATAAAGAAAACTATAGAGGTGTTCACTTAAAGTATTACACACACACATACACACACGCACACACACACCTCTTAACTCAAAATCTAGCATCTTAATAAAAAAGTCAGGAAAAAATGAAAAGCTACCCAATTTCTCCATTGATGTTTAACACTATGTTGAACATACCCACAAGTGCAATTAGACAAAAGAAAGGAAGATAGATACTATGATTGCAAAGGAGAAGGTAAAATAATTTATTCCAACAATCGGTCAGTTCGAACTTACAAATGTGTACTTTTTTTTTGCCACAATTAGGTAGAGAATTTTATAAATGGCAAGTTATATATCAGCACACAAGACTCAAAAAGCTTCATACATACAAAAAGATATAATAGGCTTCATTTACAATGGTGAAATAAATGAATAAGTTGGCACTCCATTTTCCAAGATAGGAATACAATGTCACAAAGAATCTCTGTCCCTCAAAAAGATATGTTAAAGTCCTACCGCCTGGAACCTGTGAATGAATGTAGCCTTATATAGAATTAAACTCTAATCAAGTTAGTCATTAGGATGGGTCTTAATCCAATATTACTGGTTTTCTTCTAAGAAGAGAAAACAGAGACATAAGGAAAGGAAAAAGCCATGTGATGACAAAGGGAGAAACTGGAGTGATGATTCTATAAACCAGGGTCACCAAGGATGGCTGGCAAACACCAGAAACTGAAGGTTCTTCCCCTACAGGCTTTTAAAGGGGGGCTGGACCTACCTACACTTTGAGTTTGGATTTCTAGCTTCTAGGACTATGACACAAAATTGTGTGTTGTTTACAGTCATTCAGTTTACAGTACTTTGTTGTGGTAACACTTGATAATAAAGATAACTATCTTTCGTAAGTTAATATATATTAAGTTTAACATGAGCCCAAGTTTCTTTGAAAGAACAGACAAGTTAGGATAACCAGAAAAATTTTGGAAAACAAGAACAGTATTAACAGAGTAGCCTCATTAATCATTAAATGGAATACAAAGTCTCTATAAATAAAACAGCGTGTTATGTGTTAGTTGCTCAGTCACGTCTGACTCTTTGCAATTCCATGGGCTATAGCCCACGACGCCCCTCCGTCCATGGAATTCTCCAGGCAAGAATAATGGAGTGGGTAGCCATACCCTTCTCCAGGGGATCTTCCTGACCCAGGGATCGAACACAAGGCTTCTGCATTGCAGGAGTTTCTTTATCATCTGAGCCACCAGGGAAGCCCTAAAACCATGTGGAACTGGTGTATAAATATAAAGAACCATAGAAGAGAATAGAAAATGCCAGAAATATACTCAGCTGCATATGGGAATTTAACATATGATAAAGGAGGCTTCCCAAACTATTAAGGATAAGGTCAGTTTTTTAAATAAATGGTTTGAGGATAATCAAAATGAAAAAAACTGGATCCATTTCTCATATCACACCCCAGGACAAATCCCAAATGAACCAGCTAACAAACCTTAAAATAAAAACACACATATCCTAAGTCTCCTGCATTGCAGGTAGGTTCTTTATCACTTAAGCCATTGGGGAAAAAAGTATAAAAATAATACATGGATGAATTTCTCTACAAGCTTAAATACAGAAAATGTCTTCATTTCAATTCAGTCATTCAGTTGTGTCCAACTCTTTGCGACCCCATGGACTGCAGCATGCCAGGCCTCCCTGTCTATCACCAACTCCCAGAGCTTGCTCAAATGTGTGTCCATTGAGTCAGTGACACCATCCAGCCATCTCATCCTCTGTCATCCCCATCTCCTCCCACCTTCAATCTTTCCCAGCATCAAGGTCTTTTCAAATGAGTCAGTTCTTCACATAAGGTGGCCAAAATATTGGAATTTCAGCTTCAGCATCAGTCCTTCCAATGAATATTCAGGACTGATTTCCTTTAGGATTGATTGGTTTCATCTCTTTGCAGTTCAAGGGACTCTCAAGAGTCTTCTCCAACACCACAGTTCAAAAGCATCAATCCTTCAGTGTTCAGGTTTCTTTATAGTACAATTCTCATATCCATACATGACTACTAGAAAAACCATAGCTTTGACTAGAAGATGTCTTATGTCTCAATACTTAGAAGCAATAAGGGAAGTAAAGGTTAAATTTAACTACATAAATCAAAATACTATGACCAAAGTAACACATATGTAAAGGTATATATACATACAAATATATACATATAGATTTAAACAAATGACAAATTGGTGAAAAATATTGTACCTTGAGTCACAGAAGAAAAATTAATGCTTCCATTACATAAAAAAAAAGTTTAAATAGGAAAGAAAAAATCAATAACCTGGTATAAAAATGTGCAAGAGGTGTAACATACAGTTCTCAATAAAATGACATGTCAATAGTCCTTAAATATATTAAAAGATGACCAACTTTTCTATCAGAGAAATGTATAATTTATACCATGAGATATATATTCCCATTTACATATTGAAACATCCAGAAATTTGACATGATCTACTGGTGTGAAACAGGCACTCCTCACAGACTATTGGTAAGAATCTAAAACTGTGCAACCTTTATTGACAGAAATTTATCAGTATCTAGAATTATGTACACATTTACTCTTTTATAGCATTTGCATTTTAGGATTCTTTCCCAAATGAGGGAATACAAAATGACAAAAGATATACTTCCACATAAGTCTAGTCAATATGTTCTTTAAAACTATTACCATGTTGCTTATTTTTTATAGTTATAGTTACAATATTGTATTAGTTTCAGATATATAACAAAGTGATTCAGTTAAAATATATTTTTTCAGATCATTGTTCCATGTAGGTTATTATAAGATATTGAATATAGTTCCTTATTCAGTTCAGTCACTCTGTCATGTCTGACTCTTTGCAACCCCATGGACTGCAGCACACCAGGCTTCCCTGTCCATCACCAACTCCCAGAGTTTACTCAAACTCATGTCCATTGAGTTGGTGATGCCATCTAACCATCTCATCCTCTGTCGTCTCCTTCTCCTCCCACCTTCAATCTTTCCCAGCATCAGGGTCTCCAGGCCAGAATACTGGAATGGTTAGCCTTTCCCTTCTCCAGGGGATCTTCCCAACCCAGGGATCGAATGCAGGTCTCCTCCATTGCAGGTGGATTCTTTACCAGCTGAGCCACAAGGGAAGCCCATACACTTCCTTATACTATACAGTAAAGCCTTACTGCACATCTATTTTATGTATAGTAGTTTATATCTGTCAACCTGTATTTCTAATTATCTGTATATCTTTAGATTCCATAGGTGATATCATATACTATTTGTCTTTCTCTAACTTATTTCACTTAGAATGATATTATTTGTGTCTCTCCATGTTGCTGCAAATGCCACCATTTAATTCTTTTTATGGCTGAGTAATATTCCATTGCATGTATCACAGGTATATAGGTAAATATACTGCATATTCTTAAACCAATTGTCTATACATGGCACTTGGGTTGTTTCCATATCTTGGTTATTATAAATAGTGCTGCTATGAACAGTAGGGTTGATGTATCCTTTTTTAATTTTTAAAAAATTTTCCTGGGGTATATTTGACTTACAATGTTCTCTTAGTTTCAGGTATTCAACAAAGTGAGTCAGTTATACAGATACATATATTCACTCTTATTTTCAAGATTCTTTTCCCATTTAGGTCATTACAGAGTATTGAGTGGAGTATACAAGTATAGCAGGTTCTTGTTTCCTGTTTTATCTAATAGCATGTATATGTCAATCCCAATCTCCCAGTTTATCCCTCCCCTCTCATTTCCCTATAACCATAAGCTGTTTACCTTTGTGACTCTACTTCTGTTTTATAAATAAGCTTATTTCCACCCTTTCTTTTAGATTCCACAAGTGATATATTTGTCTCTCTGTGTCAGACTTCCTTCACTCAGTATGACAATCTATTAACTCCACCCATGTTGCTACAAATGATATTATTTCATTCTTTTTCCATGGCTGAGTAATATTCCACTGTATATATGTACCACATCTTCTTTATCCATTCCTTTGTCAACGGACACCTAGGTTGCTTCCATGTCCTGACTGTTGTAAATAGTGCTCAATGTACATTGGGGTTCATGTATCTCTTTGAGTTATGATTTTTTCTGGCCATGTGCCCATGAGTGGGACTGTTAAATCACATTGTGGCTCTATTTTGTTTATTTTTTTTAAGGACCCTATATACTGTTTTCCATTACCACTAATAGTGTAGAGGGTTCCCTTTTCTCCATACCCTTTTCAGAATTTATTTTTTGTAGACTTTTTGATAACAGCCATTCTGACAGGTGCAAGGTGAAACTTCATAGTAACGTTGATTTGCTTTTAAGAAAGGCATGCCAAAGATGCTCAAACTACTGCACAATTGCACTCATCTCACACGCTAGTAAAGTAATGCTCAAAATTCTCCAAGCCAGGCTTCAGCAATACGTGAACTGTGAAATTCCTGATGTTCAAGCTGGTTTTAGAAAAGGCAGAAGAACCAGAGATCAAATGGCCAATATCCACTGGATCATCGAAAAAGCAAGAGAGTTCCAGAAAAACATCTATTTCTGCTTTATTGACTATGCCAAAGCCTTTGACTGTGTGGATCACAATAAACTGTGGAAAATTCTGAAATAGATGGGAATACCAGATCACCTGACCTGGCACTTGAGAAACCTATATGCAGGTCAGGAAGCAACAGTTAGAACTGGACATGGAACAACAGACTGGTTCCAAATAGGAAAAGGAGTATGTCAAGGCTGTATATTGTCACCCTGCTTATTTAACTTATATGCAGAGTACATCATGAGAAATGCTGGGCTGGAAGAAACACAAGCTGGAATTAAGATTGCTGTGAGAAATATCAATAACCTCAGATATGCAGATGACACCACCCTTATGGCAGAAAATGAAAAGGAACTCAAAAGCCTCTTGATGAAAGTGAAAGAGGAGAGTGAAAAAGTTGGCTTAAAGCTCAACTTCAGAAAACGAAGATCATGGCATCTGGTCCCATCACTTCATGGGAAATAGATGGGAAACAGTGGAAACAGTGAGAGACTTTATTTGTTTGAGCTCCCAAATCACTGCAGATGGTGACTGCAGCCATGAAATTAAAAGACACTTACTCCTTGGAAGGAAAGTTATGACCAACCTAGATAGCATATTCAAAAGCAGAGACATTACTTTGCCAACAAAGGTCCATCTAGTCAAGGCTATGGTTTTTCCTGTGGTCATGTATGGAGGTGAGAGTTGGACTGTGAAGAAAGCTGAGCACTGAAGAATTGATGCTTTTGAACTGTGGTGTTGGAAAAGACTCTTGAGAGTCCCTTGGAGTGCAAGAAGATCCAACCAGTCCATTCTAAATGAGATCAGCCCTGGGTGTTCTTTGGAAGGAATGATGCTAAAGCTGAAACTCCAATACTTTGGCCACCTCATGCAAAGAGTTGACTCATTGGAAAAGACTCTGGTGCTGGGAGGGATTGCGTGCAGGAGGAGAAGGGGACAACAGAGGAAGAGATGGCTGGATGGCATCACTAACTTGATGGACATGAGTCTGAGTGAACTCCGGGAGTTGGTGATGGACAGGGAGGCCTGGCATGCTGTGATTCATGGGGTCACAAAGCGTCAAACACGACTGAGTGACTGAACTGAACTGAATAAATAACAATGTTGAGCACTTTTTCATCTGCCTGTGGGTCATCTGTCTTTTTGGAGAAGTGTCTGTTTAGGTCTTCTTCCCATTTTTCAATTGGGTTGTTTCCTTTTTTGATATTGAGTTTTAAGAGCTCTTTGTATTGGATATCAACCCCTTATTTGTAGCATTGTTTGCAAATATTTTCTCCTGTTCCATAAGCTGTCTTTTCATTTTGTTGATGGTTTCTTTTGCTCTGCAAAAACTTATAAGTTTGATTAGGTCTCAACTGATTATTTTTGCTTATTTTTGGCCTTCAGAAACTGATCTAAGAAAATATTGCTATTATTTATGCCCAAGAATTTTTTGCCTATATTCTGTTCTAGGAGTTTTATGCTATCATGTCTTAAATTTAGGTCTTTAACCCATTTGTTTAGTTTATTTTTGTACATAGTATAAGGGAATATTCTAAATTCATTGATTTGCATGTGGTTGTCCAGTCTTCCCAACACCTTTTGCTGTTTTTAATACATTTTGTCTTGCCTCCTTTGCATAGATTAAGTGATCATAGGTATGTGGATTTATTAAAAAGTTTTGATACATCTCATAGTGACACAGATACTGCAGTGCTTAAAAATCCTGTTGTTTTAAGTACTGTCTAATTTTTCCGGCTTCTCCATTAATGTCCAAAGTTCCTCAAATTGCTACTATCACTAATTTTTCTTTTCTTGTCTACCTGCTTTCTATCTCACTTCACTTCAGCTTCTTCCTAAAGTAAGAAATATTTTTATTTTCAATTACTTCCCTGAATCTTTATTCTTTAATTTTTCTCCTGTTACTCCTAAGTGTTGCTTGTACAATTTTTTGACTACATAATTTGTTTTTCTTTCATTATCATTTTCACTTTCAAATGTCATTTCATAATCCAACTAGGATCAATGCCTGCTTCTCCTGATGTGAAAATTAATGTTAGTCTTTTTGACCTAACATTTCCTAGAAAAGAATCCCTTCTAAGTAACATGTGAAAATGGAGACTTTTCTGTCTCTCAGCAAATAAAACACCTTCCTATTAGAAACCATTTATTATGACTTACAACCAACTGTTCTTTCCACTCTTACTACCCGTTATTGTAATTATAACAATCTCTCATTTTTCTATATTAAGTAGAATAAAAGGCCAACAACATCTGAGATATGAAACTCTTTCCTCCAACATAGTTGGGATCAAAATTTATTTTCATAATATTGAATTTTTATTTTAATTTTCAATACTGACAACTTAGAAATGTTTCCACTTCATAGTTTATTCATGATATTTATTATTTTATAAATATTTTATAAATATTTATTTATTTATTATTATTATTATTAAATAAATATTTAAATATTTATGATTGTTGTCAAATTTGGGAAACTCTCAAGTTTCTTTCATATATAAATTATACAGCTTCGCAGTATTTCAAGTTTTACTGTGCAGTGGCTAATATTAAATGCCCTTCAAATTGAAAACATTCATTAGCTAGTGTGCCAATTATTGGAAATGGGTACCCCTTTGCCACTATATAGCTCAATATTAGTTTCTTTTCTACTGTGCATATACTTTCATTACCCAGGGATATAGAACATGTTCACATTATAGTGAGACTCCTGGCTCTAAATTTGAGGCTCATAAGTCAGGCAAATCAGCACAGCAGGTGCAAAAGTGTTTCTGGACACCATTCCTCCACCAGGATAGCCAGAAATAAATAACAAATAGTAAATTAAAAGGACCATAAACCATAAATATATTCCAGTAAGCTCATGATCTCTTTGGCTGTAACCCACACATCCCATTCCAATACATCTGAGTAAAGAAAAAGTATAATAAGCAGGAAACCAGTGTTTTAAAAGATTGTGTGAGCTGTGCTCAGTCATGTCTGACTTCTTACAACCCTATGGACTAGCCTTCCAGGCTTCTCTGTCCATGGGATTTTCCAGGCAAGAACACTGGAGTGGGTTGCCATTTCCTCAGTTAAGGGATCTTCCCAACCCAGGGACTGAACCTTCATCTCCCACATCCCCTGCATTGCAGGTGGATTCTCTTACTGCTGAGCCATCGGGGAGGCCCTTCAAAGATAGTGGGGCCTAACTAATTGCACTTAAAATACTTTATTTCTAAAGAATATGTATAGATTCCAGTCGCTTTGCTCAAAATACACCTGAAGCTAACACAGCATTGTAAATTAGCTATACTTCATTTTTACAAATAAAATACTTCATTTCTGAAAATTTACAGAAGTGTTCAACCACATGAATATATTACTAAAACCCCTCTCATGAGAAGCAAAGGAATCTGAAGCTTAAGCTTTCTATTAACTTTACCATAAACCCACCTAGGAATAGAATGCATAGTTTTAGAAGTAGGAATCAGAACTTCTAATATCAATTCTGTGCTCATGAAAATTCTCTAGAAGATAATGGAATATAATGCAATGAGTAATTCAATGTGATGCCCAATTAAGAATTTGTTTAAGGGCATCAGGTGGGTTGGGAGTAGGGTGAAGGGCGATACTGATGAGAAGAAATGCAGCTAATAGAGAAAATAAATAAATGCAGCCTGGTGACTCCAATAATCAAAAAGTTACAATGGTTCAGACCATTTCTTTAGAGTTTACCCTAGAGCAGGCCCTTTTCCCTTCTTATATTATAAACTGGGTAGAGGCAACAAATGCTCAATTTATGTGCACTTGTGATCCACAAAGCATTTATTAGCTCACTTCACCATGAATTGTGACAGTATTAAAGTGTGTATTCTAAACCTTAAGACTTTGAAAATTCCATTCCAATAGCTCTTGCTTGGAACACATTTTCTAATGTTATAAAGAATTGGTTGCATGAAATTTTAAAAAATGTGTCTGTGAAATCCGGATAAGTTTTAGTTCTTTTTTTTCCCTCCAGTCTAATGAAGTGAACGAGAGGACTAGGAGTCATTTTCTATTTTAAAATACTCTAACTATAACTTGTCCTCAACTAAATTGCCCAATAAATGAACATCTTAAGCTTACATTTTCCTGAATAAAAGCTCTCAACAGGAAACAAAACAATATTAAAAATCTAGTTAATACATATAAGCTTAAAGCATTTCTACAGGAAAATAGGGAAAGGACTCATTTTATTTTCAGGAATGAAACATTATTACAGAACTCTGTTCAATCTTAAGTCTAAAGATACAATAACATGGTCATTTAAAGCACATATAGAGTTAAAAAAGCAATCCAGTATACCAGATCCATTAACATAACATTTCTACTGGTTCTGTAGATAGCGAAAATTTCCTATTATACTCACACTGACCTTTATTACATGTCTTTTTATGAACACAATCATTTCATAGTCCATTTGGTTTGATTTTGGCCAGGAGACCAATAACAAGTGGCTCATTATTCCCAGAAACATCTCCATCCTTAATTCAAATGAAGAGCTCATGTTCCCAAGTACTTAGCATAAAATTATTGAAGATTTCAGAAGCTTGTGGCTTTAACTTCTGACTGTGAGGCCTCAGAAAATATTTTATCAAGTTATGCTTCAACCACTAAAACTTTTAAAATTAAAATGTGAGTGATGAAAGAAATAAAAATAAAACCTCAGATCATAGTCAGGTGCCAAAGCTGAATTTTGAAAATCAGAAAATGCCATTAAGTGCAAACACTCTATGTTTACATTATATTTACATACTCCCTTACAGACTACAATTTTGCCTCCCTCAAGAGCCTACACCCACTTGATTGCTAACTTTCCTCGTTGCTCCTGATCCCTTATGATAATAGTTTTACTAAAACAGTAAATTTCCTCAGTTTTTCCCATCCATACTTCCAGACTCATCTTCTCTTTTTCTCCTTGCTGAATACTAAGTATAACTTAGCAAATAAATGCCTATTGTCTGCCCCTACTTTAAACTCCCTCCAGTGTTTTAATATACTCATAATGCTAATATGCGTATCGACAAAGTATTCCCTATTAGAAATGGGCTCCATATTGCCTTCTATGCTAATATGCAGGTCGTTTATCTTCTTTCCATTTTGTGAGACCCAGAATCATTATCTTGATATGTATCTGTGACATGATACCTTAAAAATCATTCAACTTGGCTCACAGCATGTAAAATATGTGTAGGACCCCACCCCATCCCTCATCACATCCCAAACTTGCCCTCTGCCTTAGACAATTTCAACAAATTATAAAAGTTTGAAAAGGAATGACTATGGATTCTCAAAAAAGCATTTAAAGGCAGCCAATAAAATCTATAAAAATGCATCAGGAATCTATGCCACAGAACTGCAGGCTAGAAATCACGAATAATGTGCTCTTGCCTTTGTCGTAGGTGAGCTTTACGGGCTTTCAACACCTTATCTCGAATCACTTCACTCTTCTCAATGAAGTGCTGAGAGGCCCCCACCTTGCTCAAACGGCTTTCTCCCCCTAAATCCATTTGCAGGCTGTTCAGTCCTTCTATCTGAGCTGAAATCTTTTGTGAGATCCTAAGAAAAGAAAAGCATGCTACTCTACCCCGAAAGTTAACCAACTCAGGGGTTTCATTATGTTTTCACTTGAGCAAAGTGCAGTAAAACAACTCAGGCCTGGGGGACAAGAATAATATCTTATATCTCTTTGATGTGCTCACACAATCTAATACTGTGCCAGCGTGCAGCGTTCAGTCAAAAAGACAAATGGCATATAAACTACTTGAGAGCATAAATCTACAGTGTGTGGCGTTCAGCTATTGCCATGGTCTCAGATGCCACCTGTACCACCGCTGCCACAGAGGGGAAAACCATCAGTTACAAAAATGAAATAAGTATTTACATTTTAAATTTCATGTCAGGAATGCACACTTAACTCACAAATGTGTTCAGAATTTTTCTTTAACAGATTAAAAAATTTCCATACCTTTCCACATAGATGTACATACACCTACACAGCATAGGTTGACCAGATGTAAGCCGGCAGCTCTAGCAGGAAGTAAAAATAAATCATCTCCCACGGTAGAACATCCCCAATAATTTCTGTTTTGAGAGACTTTGTATAAAAGCTAGATGTCTAGTACAAGTTTATCTTGTCTGTAAGGATTCTGTGATGTATTTCATTTTTACAGTGTTGTTGAATGTCTATTCAATAATATCTTTGTGTTAAGATGTCAACCACAAAGGAAGGAAGTTAATAGAACATTCTATGGGAAACTTTGGTGTGTTGAAAGTCAAGATGTTTGTTCTTCTCAGGGG
Source organism: Bos javanicus (assembly GCF_032452875.1). NCBI lineage: Eukaryota > Metazoa > Chordata > Mammalia > Artiodactyla > Bovidae > Bos > Bos javanicus. Next base: position 49,333,191 of record NC_083888.1, on the reverse strand, counting down.
TCTGGCATTTTCCCCCAAAGAAAACAATTTTTACTGGGTTTAAACAGTGCAGTGGAATTCTGTTACCAGTTAGCCTTGTGTGTGTGTGCTCCATCGCTCAGTCATGCATAACTCTTTGCAATCACATGGACGATAGCCCACCAGGTTCCTCTGACCATGGAATTCTCCAGGCAAGAATACTGGAGTGGGTTGCCATTTCTTCCTCCCGAGGATCTTCATAAGCCAGGGATTGAATCTGCATCTCTGGCAAATCCTGCATTGGCAAGCAGGTTCTTTACCACTGACCCACGTAGGAAGCCAATCCAGTTAGCCTTGTTGCTGCTGCTGCTAAGTTGCTTCAGCCGTTTCCGACTCTGTGTGACCTCATAGACGGTAGCCCACCAGGCTCCCCCGTCCCTGGGATTCTCCAGGCAAGAACACTGGAGTGGGTTGCCATTTCCTTCTCCAATGCATGAAAGTGAAAAGTGAAAGTGAAGTTGTTCAGTCGTGTCCGACCCTCAGCGACCCCATGGACTGCAGCCCACCAGGCTCCTCCATCCATGGGATTCTCCAGGCAAGAGTACTGGAGTGGAGTGCCATTGCCTTCTCCCCAGTTAGCCTTACTGCACAACAATTTTCTACATGCACACTCTTTACCCTTTACTCCTGCTGTTACCCTGCTTTTTATCTGCAGAGTTTATCGATGTAAAGAAAATTCCTAATTCAAGTACAGCAATAGTAATGACTATGGCAGTTATTACTTCCTTATATGGCACCTCACATTGTTCCAATTCAGGTATCTCATTGAAAATACATTGAATACTCACAAGTACATCATTAATAAATATTATTAAAGTTGCAGCGATCTATACTGTGTGGTTTTGATGAGGCCTGGTTTTCTAATGCCGCTCGAGTCATAGGCAGATTCTGACCTTAGATCACTCAATTCTGAGCCAGTGTCCTTGCCTTTGTCTTGTAATTCTAGTACATAAAATTTTACCTATAAAATTTTATAGATAAAATCCCTCTTGAGACAAGTTTTTCATTATCTATCCAAGTACTTTCTTTTATGCATTAAATCATATCCCAGAACATCCCACACCACCAGCTGCAACTTGAATTCTTGTTGCTTCTGTGTCAAAGTGGCCAATTTTTCCTTTTACCCTAATATTTCTGAGTTCTAGTTCACTTCCCTGATATATTTGTAGTTGTTAGCAAGTTTTGTTTTTTTCAAATAGGGTTCCTGACATGTTAATAGGTAACCAACAAACATAATTTACTTAAAGTAAAATTAGAATAAAATAGATTATTTGGAAAATAAAGTGTAGCCTATTTTGGAATCCAAAACTTTCAATATTCAAATAAATATTTTTCCCCTCTATGTACTGCTGCTATCAATTTTGTGGCTTTTGTCTATAATTTTCTGTTGATTTTCATCTAATCCCTATAACAACTATTTTATCTTCCTTGTTATAGGCCATCTGGCCTTTGAATTTTTAGTTATTGTTGCATATTATGAGCCTCACTCAGGATTCCCAGATGACACTTTGCTTTTAGTGCATTCATTTTTCCCCTCAGTAAAATAATTATTTTAACAGGAACAGGTGGATCAAAATTGTGATCTTTATCTTTTGTGCTAAAATTGCATATAAACCTGCAGGTGAAAAGCTATGCTACAAATTTCAAAAATCTAGTTAGCTCTAGTTTCTAAATGTTATCCTGTTTTTCAGTTCAGTTTAGTTTAGTCGCTCAGTCGTGTTCCACTCTGCAACCCCATGGACTGCAGCACGCCAGGCCTCCCTGTCCATCACCAACTCCCAGAGCTTACTCAAACTCACGTCCGCAGAGTCGGTGATGCCATCCAGCCATCTTATCCTCTGTCGTCCCCTTCTCCTCCTGCCTTCAATCTTTCCCAGCATCAGGGTCTTTTCCAGTGAGTCAGTTCTTTGCATCAGGTGCCCAAAGTACTGAAGTTTCAGCTTCAGCATCAGTCCTTCTGATTAATATTCAGGGCTGATTTCCTTCAGGACTGGCCAGTTGGATCTCCTTGCAGTCCAAGGGACTCTCAAGAGTCTTCTCCAATGCCACAGTTCAAAAGCATCACTTCTTCGGTGCTCAGCCTTCTTCACAGTCCAACTCTCACATCCATACATGACCACTGGAAAAACCATAGCCTTGACTAGATGGACCTTTGTTGGCAAAGTAATGTCTCTGCTTTTGAATATGCTATCTAGGTTGGTCATAAAATTCCTTCCAAGGAGTAAGTGTCTTTTAATTTCATGGCTGCAGTCACCATCTGCAGTGATTTTGGAGCCCCCCAAAATAAAGTCTGTCACTGTTTCCATTGTTTCCCCATCTATTTGCCATGAAGTGATGGGACCAGATGCCATGATCTTAGTTTTCTGAATGTTGAGATTTAAGCCAGCATTTTCACTCTCCTTTTTCGCTTTCATCAAGAGGTTCTTCAGTTTCTCTTCAGTTTCTGCAATAAGGGTGGTATCATCTGAGTATCTGATGTTATTGATATTTTTTACCAGAACTCTTGATCTCAGTTTGTGCTTCATCCAGCCTGGCATTTTGCATCACGTTTTTAGAAGCTTTCTAAGTCTTTCACGCCTTCTCTTTTCCTCTCTCCCTCCCACATTTTTTTTAATCCCCTCCTTCCTTCTTCCTGTCAGTAATATTTATTGAACCTTTATTTTGTACCAATAGCATACTAGATACTGATGATATGGCTGGAATTAAGACAAGCACCCTCATTGGCCTTACGAGCCATTGAAATATGTTGACCTATTTTTAAGCTTTAGGGTCTAATTTGGAAATGTTTTTATATTTCTTATAAACCCATTGGCTTAAAGTAAAGCTAAATGTATCATAACAGTAAAATCCCAATCAGATCATGTTGGACTCCTCCTTTTATTTTTGTAAGATGTGGGCTATATTTTTCCCAGTAATCTCTGTCTCTGCCAGTCATTCTAAATTGGCTGCCATTTCCCTACAGTCTCTGCCATCTTTCTGGTCCAGCAGTGTTTCTGATGCAATTGTTTTTTCAGTTTTATTGAGAAATAATTTTCACAGATCATGTATACGTCTAAGACATACAGCATGATGGTTTGATTTTCATATTTTGTGAAATTATTACCGTAGTAGATTCAGCTAATAGCAGTCTTCTCATATAGATACAATAAAAAGAAAAGGAAGATGAAAAAACTTTTTCCTTGGGATCCATGTTAAGATTTACTCTCTTAACTTTCCTATGTATCATACAGCAGTGTTAGCTAGAGTCATCACGTCATCCATGACATCTCTAGTACTTATTTATCTTATAACTGAAAGTTTGTAACACTTGACCACCTTCTTCCAATGTCCCCTCATGCAACCCACTGGCTCTGAGATTCAGGTTCTACACACACGATGGTCACGAGGGTGAGGAGGGATGCGCAAGGCTATGTCTCTCTACCAGCAGGATGAGAACCTTATTTTTTCATACATAAATGATATCTGATAGCCCAGCCTTGCTCCTAAGGCCTATAACTTCAAGAAATGGGCTCCTTTTATTTGTTTGCTCTTAGGTATGTTTGTGCATGCTATTTTGTGTCCAATTCTCTGGAGCCACATGGACTGTAGTCTGCCAGGCTCCTCTGTCCACAGAATTTTCCAGGCAAGAATACTAAGTGGGCTGTCATTTCCTACCTACTCCAGAGGATCTTCCCAACCTAGGGATCTAACCCATGTCTCTTGTGTCTCCTGCACTGGCAGATGGATTCCTTACCACTAGCGCCACCTGAGAAGCCCTGCTCCAGGCTAATGGTGTCCTTGATTATATCATTGAAAACACATCTTCCTTCCTTCAACCCGCAAAATATTCCTTACTTGCCAGTTTCTGATTTTCTTTGCAATGTAAAAATGGAATGATTATGTGCTTTCTTTCTTTTTGCAAAGGCTGGAAGCCAGAAGAAAGGCGGGAGTTCAAAAAACTGTGGATTGCTTTGGCAAGCCAAGCAGCCAGCTGTTAACTGGAGTTCCATAGGACTAGCCAGGGATGTCAGTGGCTGACTCTGGCATCTGTGTTATGAATGACGTCTTGGGATAAAATTTCCCTTCTAGTGTCTTGGCAGCTTAAGACATCTCAAACTGAGATGAAAACATGGCTCTCACTGCCTCAATGAGTGGCTGGAATATTTTGGACCTACTTAAGCCAGTATGAGATTTATGCACATTCCTGGATTTTCAACCCAGCTTTGAATTGATATTTGACACCCAAGAAGTAGAGACTTACAATGAAAAACATCTTTAATTGGTTCAAAACTACCAAGTTCCATTGCCGGTGAAGAAAAGAGTATTTTTAGAGGTTTGTTCTGATCTTTTATCTGCTTGTGACTGCTTTTCCTAATCAAAAGTAGCAACGTAAGAGTCTTTCTTGTTTGCTGTTTGAAACAGAGTACTAATCTTTAGAGGCAAGCAGAAGGAAATTACTCTTTTCACTGGCAATAGCTGTTTAAATTTCAAAGATTATATTAAAAGATGTGTTATTCTGTTTACACATTCTAATCCTTTCCAGTAGCAGCTTGGATATTATACCACAGGGTTTGGTTTTTTTTAAACGGAGATGTAGACTCAGGATGCTCAGTTCATAAGATGTGGAAACAATGATTGCTATTAGGACACGTCTGAAAGCGGGGCAGGAGATGAATAGGTAAATTAAGCCACCATATGCCCAGTCAATTAGGTAAAACCCTGGCACATCAGAAAATGCTTATCTGATTTAAATAGGAAATGTTTCACCCAAGAAAGCAAAGAAATGAAAATAGAAATTAAATCATATATTGCTGACTAGTTACAGCTCAAATGCTTTACAACTATGGCATTAAAAACATTACTTTAGGAAAAGCAAACTGTTGACAATTCAGAAAAGTTCTTTTACATAGAGGGCTTGTTGAAAACCTCATTCACACACACATATGTATGGATGTGGCGGAGAAGGCAGTGGCACCCCACTCCAGTACTGTTGCTTGGCAAATCCCATGGATGGAGGAGCCTGGAAGGCTGCAGTCCATGGGGTCGCTGAGGGTCAGACACGACTGAGAGACTTCACTTCCACTTTTCACTTTCATGCACTGGAGAAGGAAATGGCAACCCACTCCAGTGTTCTTGCCTGGAGAATCCCAGGGACGGGGGAGCCTGGTGGGCTGCTGTCTATGGGGTCGCACAGAGTCGGACACGACTGAAGCGACTTAGCAGCAGCAGCAGCAGCATGTGTACATAATTATATACGTACAAATATACTTCATTGCTAAAGTATAAACTTCTAGAAGGAATAGATAATATGTTTGGAAAGACCATGATAAAATGAAGAATGAGTGCCTTCTACATATTCTACATTTGTAGTTAAAATTGTATATCTTAAGGAAAACAGTTAAAAGATGATTTTTTTAGTCAGGAAAACCCTGTAGATTTTCTCTCAGACATCAGTTTTATGTGGAAAGGAAAACAGCATTTAAAGATTTTAAAATATTTGTTGTTTATATACACCATTGTTTTGCTGTTGTTTAGTTGCTGAGTCGTGTCCAACTCTTTTGTGATCCCATGGATGGTAGCCCATCAGGCTCCTCTCTCTAATGGGATTTCCCAGGCAAGAATACTGGAGTGGGTTGCCGTTTACTTCTCCAGGGGATCTTCCTGACCCAGGGATTGAACACATGTCCCCTGTATTGGCAAGCAGATTCTTTACCACTGAGCCACCAGGGAAGTCCAACTATATATACACTCACACACCATATATGTACAAACATATACCATATATATATTCCTCATATTTTTCATTTATTCTCAAAATTTTCTTGTAATAAGTAAACAAATGTGATTGCAGTTTTATTTACAGGAAAGACAGCTTAGGTGCACTGCAAGGCCTACTCTTATGACAGATGATTTCTGTGTAGTAGTAAGATGACTCATCACACCTTGGTTGTTTATTTAGGAATGAGAAGTACAGGACTTACATATGTCTGTCTATTCCAGACAGAATTGAGCAAACATTTCAGTAATGTCTTTGTCTGATAATCTGCACTGTCAACTGTGCAGTCCGGGCTGTGTAGGCACACTGGCTAGTGATAAGGAAAGGAAGACAGAAATGCAGGGATCCACTTGAGATCACACCCTTTCAACTGGTAGTATAAACTCTGCTCTCCTGCGTTATCCACAAACCACACTTGATTAAGTGCAAACGCCCTCTGACCAGCTGTACTTTATATACAGTGGGATTAATAGAGGGCAAATTCATAACCCCAATTATAACACTGGCTTAAGTGTCAGTCTGACTAATAAAATTTTCTAAACTGCTAACTTAAAATACTAAGGAATAAATTTTTATGTTTTACATTTATATGACATATCACAAACACTCATTTTCATGTTTTATTGTGTTGTATGAGACTCTTAAATATCATAATGCTGCTGCTGCTGCTAAGTCATTTCAGTCGTGTCCGACTCTGTGCGACCCCATAGACGGCAGCCCACCAGGCCCCTCCATCCCTGGGATTCTCCAGGCTAGAACACTGGAGTGGGTTGCCACCTCCTTCTCCAATGCAGGAAAGTGAAAAGTGAAAGTGAAGTCGCTCAGTCGTGTCTGACTCCTAGTGACCCCATGGACTGCAGCCCACCAGGCTCCTCCATCCATGGGATTTTCCAGGAAAGAGTACTGGAGTGGGGTGCCATTGCCTTCTCCAAATATCATAATAGTATGGTATTAATTTTTAATCATTTTCAAACAAGTGTTGAAATATCTTTAAACAGTCAAGATGGATGCTCAAAGATTAGCCATTCTAATATATGTATATATAATGTTCATATCAATTTTAATATGAGCTAAAGGGTATATGCAGGTCAGGAAGCAACAGTTAGAACTGGACATGGAACAACAGACTGGTTCCAAATAGGAAAAGGAGTACGTCAAGGCTGTATATTGTCACCCTGCTTATTTAACTTATATACAGAGTACATTATGAGAAATGCTGGGCTGGAAGAAGCACAAGCTGAAATCAAGATTGCCAGGAGAAACATCAATAACCTCAGATATACAGATGACACCACCCTTATGGCAGAAAGTGAGGAGGAACTAAAAAGCCTCTTGATGAAAGTGAAACAGGAGAGTGGAAAAAGTTGGCTTAAAGCTCAACATTCAGAAAACAAAGATCATGGCATCTGGTCCCATCACTTCATAGGAAATAGATGGGGAAACAGTGGAAACAGTGTCAGACTTTATTTTGGGGGGCTCCAAAATCACTGCAGATGGTGACTGCAGCCATGAAATTAAAAGACACTCCTTGGAAGGAAAGTTATAACCAACCTAAATAGCATATTAAAAAGCAGAGACATTACTTTGCCAACAATGGTTTGTCTAGTCAAGGCTATGGTTTTTCCAGTGGTCATGTATGGATGTGAGAGTTGGACTGTGAAGAAAGCTGAGCACTGAAGAATTGATGCTTTTGAACTGTGGTGTTGGAGAAGACTCTTGAGAGTCCCTTGGACTGCAAGAAGATCCAACCAGTCCATTCTAAATGAGATCAGGCCTGGGTGTTCTTTGGGAAGACTCATGCTAAAGCTGAAACTCCAGTACTTTGGCCACCTCATGAGAAGAGTTGACTCATTGGAAAAGACCCTGATGCTGGGAGGGATTGAGGGCAGGAAGAGAAGGGAACAACAGAGGATGAGATGGCTGGATGGCATCACCGACTCGATGGACATGAATTTGAGTGAACTCCGGGAGTTGGTGATGGACAGGGAGGCCTGGCATGCTGTGATTCATGGGGTTGCAAAGAGTCGGACACAACTGAGTGACTGAACTGAACTGAACTGAACTCAAAGGTGTTTTGCAGTTTGGAAGAAAGCCCTAATCTTTGGAGGCAGACAGAAAGTTGCCATTTTCTTTAGCAATTTTATGTATATTTGATGTTTGCATTAGTAATTTTTATATGTTATCTTGTCTCCCAGATTAAAAATATATCATACTTGCCAGTTTTCATTCAGTTCAGTTACTCAGTCATGTCCGACCCTTTGCGACCCCATGAATCGCAGCACGCCAGGCCTCCCTGTCCATCACCAACTCCCAGAGTTCACTCAAACTCATGTCCATCGAGTCGGTGATGCCATCCAGCCAGCTTATCCTCTGTTGTCCCCTTCTCCTCCTGCCCTCAATCCCTCCCAGCATCAGGGTCTTTTCCAATGAGTCAACTCTTTGCATGAGGTGGCCAAAGTATTGGAGTTTTCATTAATCTCCTTCAAATTCCATCATGACTGCAGAATTCTAATGAAGATGCATATTCAATTGTCTTTTCCAATAACCAAAATGTCATTTCATTTTTGGATATAAAACAAGAAAAATCTACTTTCAGGGTTAGAAAATATCTTGACCTAGAGAGTAAACTTTCTCAAGTACATAGGATAAGAAACAAAGTCAAAAGTGGTCCCTAGGGATGTTTATATTAGATGAAAAGATTTCATTAGAAAGACTGGCAAGTTTCAGCAATTTAGAATTTTCCCACAATCTCAACATAGAAGCACATTCCAAAGATACATGTGTATATATATATATTTTTTAATCAAATAATGAGATTTGTACATCCATGTTAAAAATAGTTCACCCAGTTTTCCAATTGGATTGTTATTTCCATCCTCACCACAAGTGAATTTAGACACACTGGAGTGGAATATTTCAAATTAGAGTTAATAGCAAAGAAGTAATAGATGATTTCATTATGTTTTAAATAATGGAACAATGACTTTCCCTATATTCACTACTGATAAAGAAAAAACTTCTGCACAAATGCCCTTACAAATGAAATACCTTAAATGATGAGATCTAATCACCCCATTCTCTCTCTGTTGGTCTTAACATATTGCAGAGCTGACATTCCAGATGCCAGCTGGCAGCCCAATTTAAAGACGCAGCAGCCTAAAGAAGTGTACAAAAGAGCTTATAAGCTAACTCCATGCTGCATGTCATGAAATCCACCTGCCATCTCATGAGCAATCACAAAGCACACAATGCAATGAAAGAATTAATTAGGAACCTAGACGAAACTCCTGTGGCACTGGGGCTAGCTTCCCTTTTAACCCTATTTGTTGTCATACCAGTAATATGCTATTTGTGCTTTCAGACTGCATCATAAATTCATTTGAGGGTTTTCTGAATATATTCATATCCTTCAATAAGATGAACAATTGAAAAAGTTATTGTCTAAGAATGCATTTGATAGAAAATTTTACTGTTGGTCTTTCATCAAAACACCTTTGCATTTTCAAAGTCATTGTTTGGAGCAGTCAGTTAAATATCTGGGTTTTATATAGGCATCTCGCTTTTGGGTTGTCCAAGGGAAGTGTGGCTACAGGATCCTACTGCTTTGAAATCAACAGAAGCAAGGAAATATAAAGGTAATTTAAATGAAACTATTGCTCAGCAATGCTCAGCAGACATAAATGAATATATTTTTTAGAAGCTGTGAATACTTTATCACAACCATTGTTCTTTTTAATGTGTTTCAGAGGCATTGCAGGTACTATAATTCCAAATGATTTCCACTTAAAGTCCTCACCAGATATGGTTTGCAGTTAAACTAAAATCCCCAGGAAAAGGTCAAGATGAACACAATCACTACTACACTGGAGCACAGAATAATAAAGGCTGTAGAGGTACAGTTTATAAGCATGTAAGTTGCATATACATGCCCCAAGAAGTTCAAGTATTTAGAGCTTATTATTAGATTTATTAGATAATCATATTTTTTAAAACATCTCTTCCTTCTGATTTTCTGATTGCCCAACTTTGAGATATTTAATTACTCATCAACAGAGACAGTTTGATACTTCTGTAGTCTTCATCATCTGATAGTAGATCTATATATTTATATTGGTTCCAATGCCAAAATTCTATTTTTGAGGCATTTAAAGGTTCAAGTCAATCTGGAAGCACTATTTGTTTGTCTATTCATTTGTTCATGAGGAACGGCACAGAAGAGTGCTTAAAGGTGAGAGCATTTATTTGTTCAAATCTAGCTGTATCACTTCGCTTCAGATCATCATCATAAAAATGAAAACAATTACAGAATCTCCCACTCAAGGTATATAATAAATTAAATGAGAATTCCATTTAGGTAATACTCAATTATAGAGAAAAGCCCTCAAAAATTATCACTTTTATTTATAAAACCCTTGTTTTAAACTTATTACAGAATGGAATTATGTTAGAAGTTGGGGAAAAAATTATGTATGATATAGGACTCCACTCAAAAAATATAGCCTAGTTGAGGAAACACATAATCTTAAAAGGACTTGATGGGAAGACCCAGGAAAAACAACTGTTTTCAGTATAGGAGAAAACCATGAAGTCACAGATCCCCTGATCCCAGGGGTCCCAAGAAGTCCAAACTTTCCGGTACACTTAATTGCATTTTGCAAAGCCTCTCAGCCAGTGAAATCATCAGTCACAAAACCTAAGGACATGATCGCATTGGTCAAGTCCTATGTTAAGATAAAACATGGACAAACCAACTATAACAGGACCAGAGAAACAGGGACCAGTGAAAAGTTGATGAAACTTGTCCACCATGTTGGAACAAGCACTCTGTCTTGGTAATTTTGGGGGTTAATGTTTAGGAAGGGATTGATTAGAACACTGTGGTAGAGAGGGAGAGAGAGTGTATAAACGATAACTATTTCTTGCTTTTTCTTGGCCTTTTGGTTCAGCACAAAACTCAAGTCTTTTAAAAGTCAGAAAATTTAACTTGCTGTGTTACATTTACATAATATCTTGTGGATAAAGAATATTTGCAACAGCTCAGACAATACCTGAAAATGATACCACTACAGTTTCTATGGCTGAATCTATTCTTTATACAGAACATCCATAAAGCCTGATACGACATTCATTTTCATTTTACAAACAGCTCTTCTAAAATATATTTAAATAGCATTCTGCCTGAAGACAGTGACTGAGGCACTTTGGAGATCCTATAAATTATTCCTCACTAGTAAAGGAGTCATGAGGGAAAGCAAAAATAAATATCAAGGGGAATTCATAAGACTTCAAATGCCATATGGGAACAGGGTAAGAGAAGCAGGTATTTATATGCAACATGAAAGACCTAAAAGAAATAGCTTTGAGGAAAGCTTTTTGGCACAAAATTTTATCTGTATGGACAGTAAAGAAGAATCAGCCACATCCAGCATTCTAGTTCAGTCTTCGCTAAAGGACTAAAACAAAATCCTACTGCGGCACATATGCTCTTAAGGAACAGCTTAAATTAACATTACTTATGTTCTTAGAACTTTTTAAAAAGATATTTTAGAGTGAGAACCAAAATATACCATGTTTCTTAAGTGGTGGTTAGAGGAGGATGGAGGCTTTGGCACATGTAAATTTAAGTTTAAAGTGAACTGATCACATTGACAGTGTTGATGGGCATTTGGGGAAAAAATATATATGGTTGACAGGTGGCTAATTGTGAGAATAAGCTATTTCTGTAATTGGTTGAAGAAAACAAAAAAAAAAGGGATGTTAAGGTTTGGAAAAGTCATGGGTGTAGAGCACAACAGAAAGGTAAGAATCAGCCATTTTCTCCTAATTCCAAATATCAAATACGATTTAAGAAAGAAAGGTGTTTCTGGAGGAGGCTGGGAGTCAAGGTGGCTCTCTGGTGAATTCACCACTGTGCAGGGCTTCAGGCTCAGAAAGCCAAATTTTTTCAGCACCAAAAGAAGAGTCTATATACAGATGAATCAAGTTTATAGAAATTAATTTCTGACAATCAAAACCCCTGAACAAAGCAATTAGCAATTTGTCAGGAAGAAGTAGTGACAAGCATCTGATAATATGTTTACCCTCACAAGTCATCAACAAATTAATATTAAAACCAAGTTGGTCTTCGTTTTGCACATTTTAAAAAATATAAGTAACGTTAAAGCCAAATGGTCATTAAGTATGTCAGGAAATGAGCGTTCCCAGCTACTCTTTTTGGATACATAAATGAATACAAATATTCTATAGTGAAATTTAATGAAACCATGAAATCCTTCCACAAATATTTATAGGCCTAAATCTTTGGTAAGTTATCTTATTAAATTAGTTGGAAAGTATATAAAGCTATATATATATATATATATATATAGAGAGAGAGAGAGAGAGAGAGAGAGAGAGAGAGACGCTCTTCAAAATGTTGAAGAAAAGAAATGGAAACAACCTAAACTTGAAAACACTGGTTTCAGAATAATCTCAGGAAAGTAGAACTGGGAGAACTCTAATGTTTTAATAGGAACCTCAATTTATTTTAACTACTCTGGAAGGAGATTTACTTTACGAACAAAATGCAGATGGTCTGCCAGGGAGAGAGAGAAAAAGGAGATACATTATTCTATCCAAGACCCTTGGCTAAAGACAGCAAAGTTGAACATTATGACTATGTCTGAAATATCAATTGAGGGAAGACAGTCTCAGAAAATCTATCTGAGAGTCACTGGGGGCTTCCCAGTGGCTTAGTAGTAAAGAGTTAACTGGCAATACAAGATATGCAGGTTTGATCCCTGGGTCAGGAAGATCCTGTGGAGTAGGAAACAGCAACCTACTCCAGTATTCTTGCCTGGAAAATCCTATGGACAGAGGAACCTGGTGGGCTGCAGGCAGTCCATAGAGTTGCAAAGAGTCAGACACAACTGAGTGACTGAGCATGCACTTATTAATATCATCTTATATTTGTGTTCTAATCACATGTCTACCAGAAAAGTTCCTGAAAATACAGTCTGTTTTTTTAATAGAAAGAGATTGTGTGAACTTGCTTTCCTGAGAATTATGGTCTACTAGCTAGTTTTGGACTTATCTTTGAAATCTAATTAAACGATACTATTTTTTATTAAGCTATCTTTGTTTTGACTTTTAAAATTTTTAATTGCTTTTAATTTTAGAATAGTTTTAGATTAACAGAAAAGTTACTATACTAGTACAGTCCCCATATGTCTCTTACACTCAATTTCTCCTATTTTAAATATATTACCTATTATGAATATATTTGGAGAAGGCAATGGCACCCCACTCCAGTACTCTTGCCTGGAAAATCCCATGGACGGAGGAGCCTGGAAGGCTGCAGTCCATGGGGTCACTGAGAGTCAGATACAACTGAGCGTCTTCACTTTCACTTTTCACTTTCATGCATTGGAGAAGGAAATGGCAACCCACTCCAGTGTTCTTGCCTGGAGAATCCCAGGGACAGGGGAGCCTCGTGGGCTGCCGTCTATGGGGTCACACAGAGTCAGACATGACTGAAGCGATTTAGCAGCATGAATACATTACATTACTATCTTATACTACTATAGTGTATATGTCACAACTAAGGAATCAACATTTCACATTAGTATTAACTACACACTTTTTTCATGCTTTGATTTCTTCATTAAATTTATTTAAGAAAGAAATGACGTCTTTAATCTGTCCATGTTATTTGGTTTATATGTCTTAATATGGTTTTCCCTTGTGGCTCTGCTGGTAAAAGATCTGCCTCCAATGCTGGAGACCTGGGTTCCATCTCCTGGAGAAGGGAAAGGCTATACACTCCAGTATTCTGGCCTGGAGAATTCCATGGACTATAGAGTCCATGGGATCACAAAAGTTAGACACAACTGAATGACTTTCACTTCACTTCACTTCATGTCTTAATATAAAGTTTTAGTAAATATTCATTCTGTCAAAAAAAGCTCAAAAGTTTTTATTTCTTAAAATATGCATAAATCTATACACCAAGTAACTCTATATTGTAATAATTAAAAACTTTTGCAAATCTCTGCAGAGAGAAATAACGAAAGTGAAAGTCACTCAGTTGTGTCTGATTCTTTGCAACCCCATGGACTGTAGCCAACCAGGCTCCTCTGTCCATGGTATTCTCCAGGCAAGAATACTGGAGTGGGTTGCCAGTCCCTTCTCCAGGGGATCTTCCTGACACAAGGATCAAACCCAGGTCTCCTGAATTGCAGGTGGATTCTTTACCATCTGAGCCTCCAGGGAACTCTGAGATAAACAATTCTGCTCTGCAAGTCAGGCAGTGATTAAAAAAAAATAATTTTAATAAAATAAATTTTACTTTAAAAATTGGCTCCCAGAATAGTGGGAGCTACAAGATTAAAATTCAGAGAGCAGGCTGGCATGACTTAGCAGGAGTTGACTTCAAAGTCTTGAGGCAGAATTTTTTTCCTCTGGGAAACTGAATTTTTGTTCTTAAGATCTTCAGCTGATTGGATTAGATCTACCCACTCATTTGAGGGCAATCCCCTTTACTTACATCAACTGATTACAGATGTTAACCACACCTATACAAAATACAGGCTTCCCTGGTGGCTCAATTTGTAAAGAATCCGCCTGCAATCCAGGAGACCCAGGTTCGACTCCTGTGTTGGGAAGATCCCCTGGAAAAAGGGAAGCAACCCACTCCAGTACTGTGGCCTGGACTCGTCTGAGGTTAGGGGTGACAGCCGAGAGGAGCTGCCCCACATCCGAGGTCAGGGGCAGCGGCCTATAGGAGCTACCCCACGTACAAGGAGCGGCGGCCGCCTGGGCTCAGGAGAGCCGAGAGGAGCTACTCCATGTTCAAGGTCAGGAGGGGCAGCTGTGAGGAGATACCACTCCAAGGTAAGGAGCAGCGGCTGCGCTTTGCTGGAGGAGCCGTGAACAGATACCCCACGTCCAAGGTAAGAGAAACCCAAGTAAGACAGTAGGTATTGCAAGAGGGCATCAGAGGGCAGACACACTGAAACCATAATCACAGAAAATGAGTCAATCTGATCACATGGACCACAGCCTTGTCTAACTCAATGAAACTAAGCCATGCTCTGTGGGGCCACCCAAGACGGGCAGGTCATGGTGGAGAGGTCTGACAGAATGTGGTCCGCTGGAGAAGGGAATGGCAAACCACTTCAGTATTCTTGCCTTGAGAACCCCATGAACAGTATGAAAAGGCAAAATGATAGGATACTGACCCCAGGTCAGTAGGTGCCCAATATGCTACTGGAGATCAGTGGAGAAATAACTCCAGAAAGAATGAAGGGATGGAGCCAAAGCAAAAACAATACCCAGATGTGGATGTGACTGGTGATAGAAGCAAGGTCTGACGCTGTAAAGAGCAATACTGCATAGGAACCTGGAATGTTAGGTCCATGAATCAAGGCAAATTGGAAGTGGTCAAACAGGAGATGGCAAGAGTGAACATCGACATCCTAGGAATCAGCAAACTGAAATGGACTGGAATGGGTGACTTTAACTCAGATGACCATTATATCTACTACTGTGGGCAGAAATCCCTTAAAAGAGATGGAGTAGCCATCATGGTCAACCAAAGAGTCCAAAATGCCGTACTTGGATGCAATCTCAAAAACCACAGAATCATCTCTGTTCATTTCCAAGGCAAACCATTCAATATCATGGTAATCCAAGACTATGCCCCGAGCAGTAACGCTGAAGAAGTTGAAGTTGAATGGTTCTATGAAGACCTACAAAACCTTTTAGAACTAACACCCAAAAAAGATGTCTTTTTCATTATAGGGGACTGGAATGCAAAATTAGGAAGTTAAGAAACACCTGGAGTAACAGGCAAATTTGGCCTTGGAATATGGAATGGAGCAGGGCTAAGGCTAATAGAGTTTTGCCAAGAGAATGCACTGGTCATAGCAAACACCCTCTTCCAACAACACAAGAGAAGACTCTACACATGGACATCACCAGATGCTCAACACTGAAATCAGATTGATTATATTCTTTGCAGCCAAAGATGGAGAAGCTCTATACGTTCAGCAAAAACAAGACCGGGAGGTAACTATGGCTCAGATCATGAACTCTTTATTGCCAAGTTCAGACTGGAATTAAAGAAAGTAGGGAAAACGACTAAACCATTCAGGTATGACCTAAATCAAATCCCTCATGATTATACAGTGGAAGTGAGAAATAGATTTAAGGGAATAGATCTGATACACAGAGTACCTGATGAACTATGGACAGAGGTTCATGACACTGTACAGGAGACAGGTATCATGACCATCCCCATGAAAAAGAAATGCAAAAAAGCAAAATGCCTGTCTGGGGAGGCCTTACATATAGCTGTGAAAAGAAGAGAAGAGAAAAGCAAAGGAGAAAAGGAAAGATAAAAGCATCTGAATGCAGAGTTCCAAAGAATAGCAAAGAGAGATAAGAAAACCTTCCTCAGCAATCAATGCAAAAAATTAGAGGAAAACAACAGAATGGGAAAGACCAGAGATCTCTTCAAGAAAATTAGAGATACCAAGGGAACATTTCATGCAAAGATGGGCTCGAGAAAGGACAGAAATGGTATGGAACTAACAGAAACAGAAGATATTAAGAAGAGGTGGCAAGAATACACAGAAGAACTGTACAAAAAAGATCTTCATGACCCAGATAATCACGGTGGTGTGATCACCCACCTAGAGCCAGACATCCTGGAATGTGAAGTCAAGTGGGCCTTAGAAAGCATCACTACGAACAAAGCTAGTGGAGGTGATGGAATTCCAGTTGAGCTATTCCAAATCCTGAAAGATGATGCTGTGAAAGTGCTACACTCAATATGCCAGCAAATTTGGAAAACTCAGCAGTGGCCACAGGACTGGAAAAGGTCAGTTTTCATTCCAATCCCAAAGAAAGGCAATGCCAAGAATGCTCAAACTACCGCACAATTGCACTCATCTCACATGCTAGTAAAATAATGCTCAAAATTCTCCAAGCCAGGCTTCAGCAATACATGAACCATGAACTTCCAGTTCAAGCTGGTTTTAGAAAAGGAAGAGGAGCCAGAGATCAAATTGCTAACATACACCGGATCATTGAAAAAGCAAGAAAGTTCCAGAAAAACATCTTCTGCCTTATTGACTATGCCAAAACCTTTGACTGTGTGGACCACAATAATCTGTGGAAAATTCTGAAAGAGATGGGAATACCAGACCACCTGACCTGCCTCTTGAGAAACCTATATGCAGGTCAGGAAGCAACAGTTAGAACTGGACATGGAACAACAGACTAGTTCCAAATAGGAAAAGGAGTACGTCAAGGCTGTATATTGTCACCCTGTTTATTTAACTTCTATGCAGAGTACATCATGAGAAATGCTGGGCTGGAAGAAGCACAAGCTGGAATCAAGACTGCCAGGAGAAATATCAATAACCTCATATATGCAGATGACACCACCCTTATGGCAGAAAGTGTAGAGGAACTAAAAAGCCTCTTGATGAAAGTGAAAGAGGAGAGTGAAAAAGTTGGCTTAAAGCTCAACATTCAGAAAACGAAGATCATGGCATCTGGTCCCATCACTTCATGGGAAATAGATGGGGAAACAGTGGAAACAGTGTCAGACTTTATTTTTGGGGGCTCCAAAATCACTGCAGATGGTGACTGCAGCCATGAAATTAAAAGACGCTTACTTCTTGGAAGGAAAGTTATGATCAACCTAGATAGCATATTGAAAAGCAGAGACATTACTTTGCCAACAAAGGTCCGTCTAGTCAAGGCTATGGTTTTTCCAGTGATCATGTATGAATGTGAGATTTGAACTGTGGAGAAAGCTGAGCACCAAAGAATTGATGCTTTTGAACTGTGGTGTTGGAGAAGACTCTTGAGAGTCCCTTGGACTGCAAGGAGATCCAACCAGTCCATTTTAAAGATCAGTCCTGGGTGTTCATTGGAAGGACTGATGCTAAAGCTGAAACTCCAATACTTTGGCCACCTCATATGAAGAGTTGGCTCATTGGAAAAGACTCTGATGCTGGGGGGATTGGGGACAGAAGGAAAAGGGGACGACAGCGGGTGAGATGGCTGGATGGCATCACTGATGCGATGGGCATGAGTTTGAGTTAACTCCGGGAGTTGGTGATGGATAGGGAGGCCTGGCATTCTGCGATTCACGGGGTCGCAGAGTCGAACACAACTGAGCGACTGAACTGAACTGATACAAAATACGTTTACAAACACATCTAGATTAGTGTTTGCTTAAATCATTAAGTACTATAACCTAGCCAAGTTAACACATAAAACTAAACATCATAGCAGGACACATAACCTCTGAGGACATCCTACTGGTCATAATTCAGTTAAAAGTCACTAGAAAGATGAAAGAGCTGACTCATTGGAAAAGACTCTAATGCTGGGAGAGACTGAGGACAAAAGGAGGAGGAGGCAGAGAGGATGAGATGGTTAGATAGCATCACCAACTCAGTGAACATGAATTTGAGCAAACTCTGGGAGATAGTGGAGGACAGAGGAATCTGGCATGCTGCAGTTCATGGAGTCGCAGAGAGTTGGACACACTTAGCAACTGAACAATAACGAACAAGAAAGATGCTAGATGGATGGATAGATTAAGGGAAGGAGAGACAGAGGAAGAAATCATTAAGTCTTTCAGTATTTTAATTTAAAAAAGAATGCTGGTTATCAATTAAAGCAGCTTTGTTTTGCCATGGTATTTGCTATATAAACTTTACCCACTAAGCCACCAAGGGAAGCCCATTTTTTCTTTTTTTACATTGAAAGTATTAAATTTAATTACTTAGAATAAATGTTTATATAATAATCAGCACTCATTTTAGCAGTATTCTTTAATTGTTGCTAAAGATTTTATATCTGCATCGACCAAAGATTACTGGTCCTTGAACAATAGTCCTTTGTTGGAGCAAATCTACAAGAAAATACTTTATCATAAATCCATGTAACTTAACAAAATGAACATATAGTAATGAAATTTCATGCTACGACACATATACCTTGGTTTCTATAACAGCTACTTTGGCACCTTCAGGACGGTGGTCCTCTGTCACCAAATGCCTTGTACATTAGAGGACTCAACACCTAATTTTTTAAAGGGAAACAATGCAGAGTGAGCACATCTCCTCATCTCTACAGATCCAAACCTCTTTTATATTGATTTCCATCATTCTGCCATTCTCGTGTCTATGGTAGTTATGACAATAAAAATTAGGGTTAATATTTGAAAGCATCTCTTTTAAAAAATAAAAAGTTTAAAGAATTCAGTTGTCAGACTAGCTTATGAAATAAAAATTAGCAACAGTATTCTTACGTAGTCAAGATCAGCAGCACAATGAACACCTACAGGCATTCTGCTGATATGTTTCTAGGGTTGAAAATGACGTAGTTGAACAGATTCCAATCTCGAATGTAGGTTTATCAAATAGGGAAAGGAAGTGATGAATATCACAAAGTGTCCTTCTGTGATCTTGCTAACTTACTCTAGCACTAAATGGCTCAAATATTCAAAAAGAAATCCTTGCCCAACTCTTACTCTTAGCTTTTCCTCAGTTTGAAACCTTCAGTGTTTTCACAGACTCCTTAGGTGAACCCTGCAAAGATAATTTATTGTTATTAAAACATATTAAAACAGTGAGGAAAAACTAAGTTGTTGTTTTTTTTCTTTTAATATAAAACCCAAACCAGGTTTTCCCTATTTAGGACAGAAATTGTCTGAATTTTTGCAGCAACTTGTTGATTTGCAGTGTTTCTTGATACATATTAGAATTACTTAGGGAGCTTGAAAAAAATATTGATTCCAAATTATACCTTTGGGGTTAGCGTGATGCTTGGCACTGATACTTTTAAAGCTCTTCTGATTGTTCTAACAAGTGGCCATGGTTGAAAAGTTCTGAGGCAGAAGAAAGAGAAAGGAGCTTCCAGGTAGACATCACATACTGAACATAAACGTTTGCCCAGAGTTGTTGCTCCTCTGAGTCCTAGTGACTGGATCAAAGTCCATCTGGCTCCTGACAAGGAATCCACTCTCGCATATGCACTACCTAAGCCTTTAATCATCCTCTAATTTTCCTTTGTAAAAGCCTTTTATTTGATTCATTTAACTATTCAGAGTACTCATGAATGAGTTGGGGGAATAGTCCTGAGATTCTTACGGACTGAATGTTCATCTTATCATTTGAAAATGTTCATCTTGTCATTGAAAATGTTCATCTTGTCATTGGAAAATGGGTAGTTTCTAGTCATTCAATTTGACTATGGATTATCAACCAGATACAAATGCCAATGGGACAAAATAGCACTAAATACTTGGAAGTTCTGGTAGGATTTTCACCAAGAGCAATCTAGAACTTCAGTAGACATCCTGGAAAATTTTAGATATACATCTTAGAACCCCCCATGTTGTATCCTAGAATCAAAGAGCTCAGAGACTCCAAATATCCCTCTGTCAGCATTTTAAAAATCAGTATGGAGAGGTTTTTAAAAAATGGGAAAAATTAAAGTTTCTTCCTTTAGGGGGTCCTTTAAAAAGACTAATGAGACCATCCAGGATCTAAACTCCAAGCTTTAAAGTCTCCTCTCCTTCTAATCCAGCTCAGGGCTGTCCCGCCTCCTGGCCCACGTACACTGATTATCTTCTCCTTATCGATCTGTTCCTTTTACTGGACCTCCACTGGACCCTTTTCTTTTCCCTCGACTCCCCCTTCCTAAACAGCCCTCCCCCCAAATCCATCCCATATAAGTGAGAAAGAACACCCTAACTCCAGTGGAATTATATCTCCAAATATTTTTCAAAGTCAGACTGACACAAGCAACTTTCTTAACTCTCAATTTGAAAAAAAAAAAAATCAATGAAAAACTGAGAACTGTCCTTGGGTCATATAGTTTGAGGCTTTTTTACCTTTATTAATTAATTTATCTTATGAAGGCCAGAGATGCAAAAATGTAGCTTTTTTAAAAAGTAGAATAAATTGATTACAAAATTATATCAAATCTATGGATTAAAATTGAATTTAACAACAAAATGGGTATAAAACAGTGCCAAGATCCCTTAGCTGCTATCTCTGACCTCTTTTCTATCAAAGATGCTCAGTCAAAAGTTCAGGCCTGTAAATAGGGAAAAATCAAGCTTATTCCAGACTTTCAAGGCCTGGAACTACACCTTTAGACATCATACCAATCTCTACAGAGAAAATATTTGATCTATACTGTGCATCTTCTTTGGGCATGATTTTAAAAATCAGGTGGCAGATGTAGTTGGGAAAAGAAAATATACTATTTACTTCCTATCTGAATTACAAGAGTTGGTAAAAAGAACAAAGCAAAAATATTTTCAAGATACTTTGACTACAAAAAAAGAAAATATGCAGACCAAATGAATACCTGTTCAGATTAAGCAACAAGGGCACTTTCATGTCTAATCTAGACAAAAAGTTCCTATTATAAGAAAAATGGACACAGCCTTTACTCAGAAGATATCAAAAAATATCAAAAGACAAAGGACAAATCTGTCTAACAGAAAAACATCCTGCGAGGATATAGCATCTCTATTCTGGTAAAACTACTCCTACCACAAAAAGGAGAATTTTCCATGCATTGGCAAAAACACTATATTCCAAACTAATTGATCTTATGACCTTTTTATTATTCCTTCCTTGGACCAACAAAAATATTTTATGGTAAGGATTTCAAGTATCCCTCAAACTTCCATTTTCATCTTGACTACTTTCTGTCTCCATTCCTGCCTGTGTGAGACACTGCAATATAATCAACCTGCCTTTTCTGCTTAGGGATCTCACTCCAGTGAATCTGCTGAAGCAAAATCTACTTTAGAAATGGGATACCCCAGTTATATTTGGATCAGACAGCCACTTTCTAAATATTCTTAGTCCATAGTTTGACAAAAACACAATTGTTACTTGAAACTTCTTCTATTGATACCTCAAGATCTGAATCTGTCTCCAAGACCTTCTAGGCTTGAAACAGTTCTGATGTGGGATGCATATGAAGGTGAATGCTTAATGATCTCAATTGATCTGGCCAAATCCTTGAAACTAGCCCAGGACCCACTAAAAAGAGGACTACTGAAGTGCTGTGGCCTATTATATTTGTATACTTTCTGAAACAAATCATTAGTCCCTTTATTAGACCCCATACAGCGCCAGCTCTACCCATCAAGAAGACAAATAGACGCAACTACTGATATTCATTGGAAAGAATGATGCTGAGCTGAGCTCCAGCCACCTGATAAGAAGAGGCAACTCATTGGAAAAGACCCTGATGCTGGGAAAGATTGAGGACAAGTGAAGGGAGAGACAAAGGATGAGATGATTGGATGGCATCACTGACTCAATGGACATGAGTTTGAGCAAACTCATGGAGATAGCAAAGGATGGGGAAGCCTGGTGTGCTGTAGTCCATGGGGTCCCAAAGAGTCAGACAAAACTTAGCAGCTGAACAACAACAAAAACAACAACTGATTTGTACAAGTCTTAAAAGTCATTAAAACATTGTACTTCTCTGCTTCCCTGGGTTCCCCAGTGCCAATACATCTCAGCCTCCATCACTGACAGCTATTTACTTTATGGTGTTAGATCTAACCTCAGTATTTTTCGGTATACACTTATACCCAGACTTACAACATCTAGTATTTGCATTCACTTGGGAAAATCAATAATACACTTGAATAGTCATGCCCCAGGGTTTAGTGAAGTACCCTCTTACTACTTACTTATTACTTAATCATAAACTTAGAGACTTTTTGTTCCCAGCAATCCGCTCATATACACTATGTTGATGAACTTCTATTATGCTCTCTCAGAGTCTTATAGAATTAATTCCCTTCATTTGAGAATAGCATTACCATAAAGGAAAGAAAAAGTGAAATCTTTATCAAATATCTATGAACTCCAATTTTGTTAGACCTAAGTGCATTGTCTAGTCTATAACATGGGGAAAAAATTGAAAATCTCTTTCTTTCTCAATACTGGAAACTATTTGTGACTTTATCTGGGTAAATACTAAAAGGATTTCTTGGTTCCATAGGCTATGTGGATATCAAATTCCTAACTTTTCTGATGTGAGAAATGCTGATAGGAAAAGGCTTTTCCTTGGTTGTCTTTTATAATTTAAATAACTCACATAGAAAGCCCCTTTGGACTTCCCAGTCGCATCTTTTCTAATTGTACCTGGAAGATCAGGTCAAGTTTGGGGCACACTTACAATGGATATGAGATATTACTTAGCATAGTTGCTCATTGACCCAAGAGCAAAAGTTAGCCCTTCTGGTTTGTGTGCAGTGGTGGAAGCAGCAAAGTAAACTGGGGTCTCTGCTGCATTAGTTTTAGAATATCTATTTTATCTCATGATTCTTCAGGCTATTCACACCTTACTCATGACTAAAAACACCCATCATTTTTCTTCTGCTCAGTCCTGCTCAAGTCTAACCCTTGGCCAGACATCAAATCTGCAAAAATAGTTGAAACTGTAGCCCTTACTTCGATCTTCCAGTCAATGGAACCGATAGAACAAATGTGTATAAAGATTGTTCAGATACGTTTTCAAGGTTCATAACTTTTACATGCTTTGGAAGCAATGCCATTATTAAAATGCAGATGGTACTCTGAGTATACATAGCAATCACGTAAGCCTTAGATGCCATTTTTTTTTTTTTTACTGGAATTGGCTGTAGTGAGCTGGTTGCCAGATGCCTCCTGCACCTATAGATCTCATCCTGTCTTTGACTCTGCCCTTTCATATTCTAATTTAGCATAATAGCAGGAAGTTTTAATGTGTATACTAAAGATTACCATCAGTTAGTCCAAGGGACTTTTCAGAAGTATAAACCACAGGAAACTATGAATGACCTAAAGCCTGAAAATATGGCTCCCTAGGAATGGTACCACTATAATATTACTCTTAAAGTTTATTGGAGAGACTCTTAGCAGGTACTACTAATCACAAATGCTGCAGTAAAACTCTAGAAATCAACCCTTGAATTCACATTTCTGAGAGGGAGAGAAAAAAAAAATTTAATGTGTATTCTTCAACTCTTTGGATATATATATATGAAATTTTGTATATACATGACTTTTTATATATACAAACTTTGACTATATACTAGTCCACAAAACACATCTCAAGAAATTTCCAAGGACTGAAATCAAACATGGCATGTTCTCTAGCTTCATTGCTTGTCATCAGGGCTGCATTCCTTGCTGAAGGCTCTAGGGAGAATCTGTTCTCTTGCTTTTTCCAGCTTCTAGAGAAGGCAATGGCACCCCACTCCAGTACTCTTGTCTAGAAAATCCCATGGACGGAGGAGCCTGGTGGGCTGCAGTCCATGGGGTCACGAAGAGTCGGGCACGACTGAGCAACTTCACTTTCACTTTTCACTTTTATGCATTGGAGAAGGAAATGGCAACCCACTCCAGTGTTCTTGCCTGGAGAATCCCAAGGATGGTGGAGTCTGGTGGGCTGCCGTATATGGGGTCGCACAGAGTCGGACATGACTGAACTGACTTAGCAGCAGCAGAAGCCATCCATTTTCCTTGGCTGTCTTCCTTCCACTAATTTCAAAACTAGCAACATTGCATATCTTTGATCATTCTTCCACAGTCAGACTCCCTCTGACCATAGCCTGGAAAAGTTCTCCCTTCTAAATAAGATTAGATTGGGTCCATCCAGACAACCTCATCTCATGGTCCTTGACCTCAATCACATCTGTAAAATCCTCATCTACTTTGCCACATAAGGTAACACATTCACATGTTCTGGGATATCTTTGAGGGATCATTATTCTGCTTAACCAGAGAAGGCAATGGTGACCCACTCCAGTACTCTTGCCTGGAAAATCCCATGGGCAGAGGAGCCTGGTGTGCTGCAGTCCATGGGGTCGAGAAGAGTCGGACACGACTGAGCAACTTCACTTTCACTTTTCACTTTCATGCATTGGAGAAGGAAATGGCAACCCACTCCAGTGTTCTTGTCTGGAGAATTCCAAGGATGGCGGAGCCTGGTGGGGTCACACAGAGTCGGCCACGACTGAAGCGACTTAGCAGCAGCAGCAGCATTCTGCTTAACACAACTGGAAATAACCTACCTATTATTGTGGTAGTTTGTGTTATGTCACTTTAGTTAAACTGGAAACTATATTTTCTAGAATTCCCTTCTTGGCATAGTTTCATGTAAGAAGAGCTCGCTAAAAGTAAGACTTGTTTTGACATTTGGAAGAAGGAAACAAAGCAGCATTCTATCATTCTCAGATTGTTATGGTCAGGTAGATAGACTAAAAAAATATACATATATAGAGAGAGAGTTGAGGGGGGTGGGGAGTGTGGCAAGAAGAGTCCAGTAGGGCTCAGCTTGCCCTCACTCGCCTCCATTTCATGTCCAGCTTCTGTTTCCACTTTGCTGATCAAAGTTGGGTCCTGCTTCACCACCAAATGCTTGGTCTGTACTAATGTGCAGAGCAGACTACAGACCCTTTCTTCATGTTTCCATTTTGGTGGTTGGAAATGTTTGGCATTTTGGTTTTACCTTAAGGTTTTGACTTACATTCATGACACTGTTTTAGTCAGAACCTGGTTAGTGACTCTCCCTGATCCCTGAATACTCCCTTCCAAACCTTCATTTTCCCAGTGACTCCTGTATTTGTGTACAGTCCATTACCAAGCTAAATCCTTTCTTTTCATAAAAAGTATAGTCCTGTTCCCTAAAGGAATCCTCACAGTCAGTAAAAAATGAAATAGATTATTGAATTATGATATTTCTGTATATATAGCAAGCCTCACAATAAAAGAAATGATGGCAAGAAGGAAGGAAGAAAGAAAATTTTAGTGCATGAAATGAGTACCCACTATCTCAAATAAATTACAAACCTTTAGTTGGAGTCTCATCCCTGAGGGAAGACTTCTTTCCCTCTTTTCTACAGTGCTAATCTCTTGACAAAACCCACAGGTAAGAAAACTTAGTAAGAAGTTAAATATCTGCACCAGCATGAACTTCTTCCCCTAAGTAAACAAATTTTCCACCTGATGGGGGTTTTCCTTACAAATTAAAACACCCCAGGATGAAGAAAGGAAGGGGGTTCTTTAAAAATGGACTTTTTCCCTAGAGTTTTCTCAGAACATGGAGCAAGGTCACTCCTATAAATACTTCCCACTTGTTGATCTGGCAGGGCCTAGCTTTGTGCTTAAGCATCATTTCTATTCTCACAAAAGCTCAATGGAAAGTAGAACTACCTCCTTATTTTACAGATGAAAAGCTGAAGCAGCTTTCCACAGGTCACACAGTGACAGGTAGATCTGAGCAGGAAACCTGGATCAGCTTTTGCTGACTCAAGTCTGCAGCCAACTAATATGGGATCCAAGAAAAAAAAATACAATATTTTAAATAACTAGAGTTTGCCTGGCTCCACAGTTAAGCTCTGAATTGCGTTCCGTAATACCTGGCATTTGCTGTTTGGACAGTATTTATCATTCTCACCTTGTTCAAAGAAACCAGCCTCCCAGGCTTGGGAATGAATTAATAAAAGTCACGGAGGAGGCGGGTCATGTGAAATAAAGCATAATGAACAGAGATGCTGAATACTTTGGCCACCTGATGCAAAGAGTCAACTCATTGGAAAAGACCCTGATGCTGGGAAAGATCAAGGGCAAAAGGAGAAGAGGGCAGCAGAGGATGAGATGGTTAGGTAACATCACCAACTCAATGGACATGTATCTGAGCAAACTCTGGGAGATAGTGAAGGACAGGGAAGCCTGGTGTGCTACAGTCCATGGGGTCACAAAGAGTCAGGCAAGACTTAGCGACTGAACAGCAACACAGAGTAGTGAATCACAGAGGTTTGGACCCCTGGCTCTGAAGCTAAGTCTACAGAGGCTACATTCCAGCTCTGCAGAAAGGAAAAGGGAAGGAATAGGAGGAAAGAAGCTGTTGACTTTGGTATTCTATTATTACTTCCACAAAGCAATCAGATGAGTTGATTTCAAAATATCAAATTTCAGTTTTTTTCTCACTACCTACTATGGGGTAGTTTTTTGTTTTCAACTTTTTATTCCATGTACTCTATAACAAACATTCTTTTTTATAAATATGGTCAAGCAACCTTCTTCTAGCCCAGATTGGATGTAAACACATCATATTAAGCTATGGCTTGGGTCACCTTGAAAAGCTTAGGTCACGGGATAACAACTCTGTGATCAATAGTTTGGGATGGCAATGGGACACATCAAGAAAGAAAAGGAATAGTTTAGCACAGAATGATTAATACCAGTTTAAATACTTGGAGATAACCATATTAAGAAAAGTTGAATGCCAGGAATTGCATATAAGGTGGAAAGACCATCAGCAATAATTTCATACTGAATCCAAAATTAGAGTGTATCTTAAAATAGCACTGGAGCAGTCAACTGGCAGGGATCCAAGTATAGGCAGTTTGAAGACTGCAGGCAGGCAGGCTTTGCAGAACACTGTTATTATTTCACTGAAGGAATTTTGTTAGGGCAAAGGTTAATCAGAAATCCTCTGTAGCATATCCACTTTACACTCAAGTTCTAAAATTTCACTGTCTATGATATTTCCCATCCCGAATTTTACATCCAACCACATAGGTCTCATAGAACATAGTAGGGGCTCTTCAGAAAGATCCCTTGAGAATATTAAGAGATTCCAGTAGTGATATATCACCATTATAAGAGAGGCCTCGCATTTGAATATAAAACTCCTTCCATTGTAAAATTTTCTGTGAGAAACTAAATCTAAAAATGAAATCTTTCTGCGAGTTAAGATCCAAATTTAAAGTCTCAACAAAGGCCAAACTCAAAATATCTTGTGTTTGTGAATTAATTAACATTCAATAAATATCTCCCTCCTACCCTTCTAATTCTGCTCAGTCTCAGCTGTTATAGTTAGGGTTCTTTTAGCAGCTGAAGTTTTGGCTCTTTCACTGGAATCAGTGTAGTCTTTTAGGAATTAACTTGTTGAATTATTCAGTAAAAGGTTTCTCTTGAGCCTTACTTTGAAGAATTCAAAGCTTTAGTAAGACAAGATTTTCTCAGCTCTGGACCTATACCCTCCAGATTTAGAAACTAAGCTAATTCCCAGACCGTGGAACCATTATCATAGGTAACAGTTCATAGAGCCCAATGCTCAGAAGCTCAAAGATAAGTGGGAATGTAAGCAAAGTCAGTCTGCAACTGGTTTTGGTTTTTAGAATCCAAGAGTTATGAGTATAAACTCAAATGGAAGACTTAGCCCATAAAGATTTTGATTGTACCAGTCAACAGAGGGAGAGATCCACCAACACAAATAATTTATTCTCCTAGAGAACCGCATTGGAAAATTTACTGTCTTTCTTCAATCTATAGAAAATTTATAATGGTGATGCATAGCACTCACTAATTCTAATTTGAAGTGCCTTCTTTTTTTTCTCAAGGAGTACATTACCCTCTGGTAGTGATGCTCCACTTGGGAACCTCCACTTGAAGGCACTGTGTCCACTCTCACTGGGCAGGCATTTTCAATCCTGTATCACAGAGTCTATTTCCCCTGCCCCCTGTAAAACTATTCAGGACTCCCCTCCTTCTAAGAAGTGTGTCTTCACACATCTTTCCCTGTGTCATGAATGCGTTACTCACATACTGAGCACTCATGTCCTCCAGGCAAGTCAAAGCCTTGGAATACATTTACTCTACTGAACAGCAAATATATTATCATGCTCAATATGTACAATGGCATGTAAAATGCTGGAAAGCTCTGAAACCAATCCAGAGCCAAATTAAGAACACCTAGCGAGGTCTCTCTTGAACCTGCAGAGAGCAATATGAATATAAGATTATTTCCTTTCTTGACCCTCAATGCCATTCACACTGAAATGCAGTTTGGAACAGGCCATCTCACTGTACCTGGCCAGACCTGTCACTATCAGCTCACATGTGGAATTTAACCAAGTTTCTAAAGCCTTCCCATGACTCAACTGCTTTGCAAGTCAAAAGCAGCAAATATTGTTTTGACTTTACATAAACAGAATATAGTTTCCTTATAACTGAGTCCTTGCCCCTGTTGTTTCAGACTCATAGGATTGATGATAGGATGACCATATAATTTAGTATACACTTTGGGTCATAAAATGCCTTATCTTATCTAAAAAGCCTTATCTGAGACTTTCTTGAGCAAACTGGGCCATATGTTGACCCTAGTCATTGAGGAGCAAAGCAACAATCAAAAAATAGGTTAATAAAGTTAAATAAAAACAGTGGCAGACTTTATTTTCTTGTTCTCCAAAATCACTGATGGTGAATGCAGCCATGAAATTAAAAGACACTTGCTCCTTGGGGAAAAAATCTATGACAAACCTAGACGGCATATTAAAAAGCAAAGACATCACTTTGTCGAAAAAGGTCTGTCTAGTCAAAGCTATGGTTTTTCCAGCAGTCCTGTACAGATGCAAGAGTTGGACTATAAAGAAGGCTGAGTGCCAAGAATTGATGCCTTTGATTTGTGGTGCTGGAGAAGACTCTTGAGAGTCCCTTGGACAGCAAGGCGATCAAATCAGTCAATTCTAAAGAAAATCAACCCTGAATATTCACTGCAAGGACTGATGCTGAAGCTCCAATACTTTGGTCACCTGATGCAAACAACCAACTCATTGGAAAAGACTCTGATGCTGGGAAAGATTGAGGGAAGGGGGATAAGGGGGCCACAGAGGATGAGATGGTTGGATGGCATCACCGACTCAATGGACATGAGTTTGAGCAAATTCCAAGAGATAGTGAAAGACAGGGAAGCCTGGTGTGCTGAAGTCCATGGGATCACAAAGAGTTGGATATGATTTTAGCAGCTGAATAACAACAAGATCCTGAGAATATGAATTACTGACCTAGAAGTAGGATTATTTCCTTGACACTGAGTCAGGGCTCCACCAACAGAAGCTGAGTGGCCCAAGCTGGGGAGAATATATTAATATTACATTAGAAAGAGGTAGTTTACTCATGTTTGGTTCTCCATTCTTATCTTCCACTTCTCAACAGTTTGACCTGTAGGTTCTGTTATCTTTATTGAAAATCTTTACATACAACTCAGTAATTACACTTCACAGATTTTCCTACCAATTCCCTGCTTACACCTTCCCAGTTGCCTTTATTGTCTCCTCCTTCTCCCCTGTAAAACTTTTAAATGTTAGACTTCTTCTAAAGACTCTCATTGACTCTTTACTTGGTGTTCTCTCTTTAGATGACTTTTATCAAATGGCTATAAATAACATTTATGCTGATGACCCTCTAAGTTACATCTCCAGACTGGTCAATTCACCTATGATTCAAATTCATAAACCAGTGACTTAATTGTTATCACCACTGCAGCCTAATAAAGCCCAAGTAGAATACAAATTCTACCCTGAGAAATGCACTTAGCTTCAGACCTTCCATATCTCAGTAAATGGCACACACATTTCTCTGGTATCTCAAATGTAAAAGCTTGACTTAATCCTTGAATACTCTTATTTTTTTCTCACACATCAACTAATCAATCACTAACTCTTCCTGTCACTACTTCAAATCTACCTCCCCAGATGGGTCATTTCTCACCTTGCTTACGATACAGTTCAGTTGCTCAGTCATGTCTGACTCTTTGCAACCCCATGGACCACATCATGCCAGGCTTCCCTGTCCATCACCAACTCCCAGAGTTTATTCAAACTCATGTCCATTGAGTCAGTGATGCCATCCAGCCATCTCATCCTCTCTCATCCCCTTCTCCATCTGCCCTCAATCTTTCCCAGCACCAGGGTCTTTTCCAAGGAGTCAGTTCTTCACATCAGGTGGCCAAAGTGTTGTAGTTTCAGCTTCAGTCCTTCCAATAAATAGCCAGGACTGATTTCCTTTAGAATGGACTGGTTGGATCTCCTTGCAGTCCAAGGGACCCTCGAGAGTCTTCTCCAATGCCCCAGTTCAAAAGCATCAATTCTTCGGCGCTCAGCTTTCTTTATTACTACAACCTAGTCCAAACCATTATTATCTCTCACCTGGAATAATACATTAACTTCCTAAGAGATGTCCCTATCTCTCATTCTTAACCCACAAAGATTTATCCTCCACAGTGTTTTGGGGGGCTTTATATCACTGCTGCCTCCCTTTCTAGAAATTCACCAATGGCATCCCATGGCAACCAGAATAAAGCTTTACCACAATTTCTAAGTGTTAGTCACTCTGTTTGTGACTGTTTGTGACTCTTTGTAGCCCACCAGGTTTCTCTGTCCATGGAATGCTCCAGGCAAGAATACTAGAGTGGGTTGCTGTGCCCTCCTCCATGGGATCTTCCTGACCCAGGAGTCAAACCCATGCCTCATGTCTCCTGCATTGGCAGGTGGGTTCTTTACAACTAGTGCCATATGGGAAGCCCCCAACTTCTAAGATCCTGTATAATCTGGCCCTTGCCTACCTCTCTGATCTAATCTCTCTTCACATTCACTACACTTTACCCACACTGTCCTTATTTCTGTTTCTTTAAGAGGCAAAGATCCTTCCCATCACAGAGGCCTTTGATCTTCCTATTTCTTCTGTTATGGATGCTACTTTTCAGAATTTTTGCACAACTGACTCCACATTACTCAAGTCAACACTCTCAGAGATACTTTTCTTCATAATGCTAGTTAAAGTTCTTCCCTTCTCTTGTCTGTCGTATTTTATTTTATACGTCACTCATCAACACCAGAAAATCTAGGCCAAAATAACCTCCTGCGTGTGGGAAGTCTGAGTTATTCACAACTTGAAACAGTGCCTGGCACCTAGCAAATACTCATTAAATAGTTTCTGACTGAAAAAAAAATGGAAAAAAAAATCTGTCATTCTGAAAAGTATAAAAAACTATCATGGAAACCACATCTCAAAACTGGCCTTTAAATGTACTTCTCCAGATCTTTATTTTTTGGTATCTCAATTCCAAACTTTTTGTTCATTTCCCTTTTCATGTTTTATCTTCTCACAGAAGTCTTATAGATCTTGCTTTGTTTCAACACCCTCCAAACCTGCCATCATGGACCAACAAGTTGGTAAATTTATAATAAGCTTGTTGTACGTACTATCGCACTTAAAAATGTGTATGCTGTTTTGGTCACTCTTTCTCCTTTATTTATTTGTTTGGCAATTGAATAAACATATAAGTCTTGCTGATATCCTTCTCTAAATATAATTTCTTTGTCTTGTTCCAATCACCACCACACTACTCCCATTCTTTGCCTCTAGATCACTCATCACTTGCAACATCTGGATTTTATAGAAATAGAGAAAAAAAGGAAAAGTAATCCATTTCTTATTGTGCACCTGCATTTATTCATTCCCTGCCTATGTGAAAGAATGCCTGGATCTCAAGGATACCAATGCCTCCCCTCCCCTCCCAGCTTTCACTGATACTTGATTTTTTTCACCCACGGTTTCATAAATATAGGCAGAAACCTTGAAATGCTAACAGTATATCATTGATTTTAAATTATATTCCTTAAATACATTTCAAATTTTTAGACAGTGGAAGAAGAATGACTTTTGCATTGACAAAAACTGTATATAAAAACAAATTTTCTTCTTGGATCTTATCTGCTAATTAAGTAGAATCCATGTTATGAAAAAAAAAAAAAACTGCTACAAAGCGTTTCTTACATTTCTGTAGTTCTTGTTGTCTTTCCAGTTTTCCTTTGCAAAGGTATGAACTAGATTGCTTCCGGGGAAGCATATTAGAAGAATTAAATTTAGAATGAATTAAGTTTTATGAAAATCACTCTAATTTCAAGTAAACCACAGTAGACCCAGGACTTTTCCCAGCTGAGATTTTAAACAGACTATAGCATCTGATTGTGATGGACTGCAACTGCAAGTGATGGCAAAAAAACATTTAGCCTATGTATCAGCACTGTGCAAATGTTTTATTTTATTCTTTTCCTTTTCATTGAAGGGCACTGTCTACTCTGGCAGGAGTGTGGCCAATTTATATTTTTCCAGTTATATAAGGAGTTATGTGTGGAAACTTGGCTTAAACAGCTCTGTCTCATTTTAGTGATATTTCAGCTTCTCTCCGAGATGGTGCCCTGAACTACTGCTTTCCTATTTCCAAATCTAGCTCAGGTTTTACCATCTTGCTCAACCTTTCTTCTTTCAGAGAACTATACCAGTTGTCCTAACACACTTGGGCTGGCTGTACACAGCCAATGACCACCAGAGCTGGCTTTTTCCACTGCCCTAACCCCAACTCACAGAGCACATTGTATGCCTACTTGATATATTGGATTTAGAGTTGAGAGCAGGTAGATCTATACTCATTAACCTCATAGGAAAGGAGAGATAGGAATGCCAGTAAGGGAGGAACACCATCCCAAAAGGAGAGAAAAACCAGGACACAAGAGTGGGAAAGCATGAGACCAAAGAGACACAGAGAAGAGACAGACGGAAAGAGAAATTGATTAGCAGTACATTGAACAAGGCAAAAAAATTTAACATATCATTATTTTTAAATATAAATGAACCAGGTCATAGAAACATAGAATTTTAAATTGATTCAGTCGTTTAAAACTAATGTTAATCAAGTCATATTCTTCAACCATATACTACTGATCTCTAACTACTCTGCAGGAAATGATTACATATTGTTGAATGTCAGAGAAATCTGAGTGAGTTTTAGATGCTGATAACAATAAATCGATTCTCTCTCTGTTCTCTTCATGGCTCCAGCATTAGCTTCTGTGAACTGGCTCACAAAGTATGACTGCACCTGAGAAAAGGGGCTTTTACGACAAAACCACAGGAAGAGTACCAATTCAGAAATTAAGGATTTTTAATAATAATCTGGTTGCTAAAAGCAGAATGCAAAATATGTCATCTACAAAACAGGAATTGTTGTGCCTCAAAAAGGGTGGGAGATGGTTCCAGCTTTAGTTCACATTTGCACATAGTAGAATTTATTAGTAATTTCAGGTACTTGGTTTCTACAAATATCAAATAATTTTATTTCCATTTGCTTCCACAAAGATACCTATCATAAAAGGATTTGATAATCCATTTTAATGCCACACTACAATAATAGGAAATGTTACCCCAGTAACCAATTGGAAAAAAATATAAAAAATCAGAAATACATATAGCTGAGAAGTAGATAGATGACCAAAAACAAAAGAGCAAAAACTTTTTCAACATATTTCTCATCTATACTCTTTACCATCTCAGCTCCAAGAAAGCCTGCATTTTCTGGTCCCTCTTTTACTAAGTTTTGCTCACTTCTGTCATTCCCACCTTCCAGTGACCACCTTTTGTTAAGAATACAAAAACACGTGACTAAATAACACAAAGTTTTTCATAAATGTAAAATCCCATTAACCCAAGACTCTAAGAATGTACATACACTTCAAATTACAGTAAATGCTTTTAAGATTGCTCTGTCTTAATTCTTGTTACGTCTTGGTACTCCTTGCATGCATGTGTAGTTACATGCGTATATGTGTATATCTGTATATTTTATTTTTCAAAGCATAAGTTGATGTAAAATAACCTTAAATACCTCATTGAAAGAAAACAGGTATTTGCATACAGTTGAAAATAACAACACATAATGAATGTGGGCATGTAATGTAGCAAATATAAATTTTATGGCATTACTAATGCCATAAATATTTTATAAATATAACCAAGCTGGCAAAATTTAAGTGATGCTAACTACAGAACCCATTCTGATTCAAACTTCTAAATTTATAATATTAGAATAGATGTTTCCCTTCTCTGTGACACTAACATCATTAGGAACTACTAAAATAATAAATAAAATTATAGGCCACCTGAAGTGAAGAACCAGCTCATTGGAAAAGACCCTGATGCTGGGAAGATTGAGGGCAGGAGGAGAAGCAGGTGACAGAGGATGAAATGTTTGGATAGCATCACCAACTCAGTGGACATGAATTTGAGCAAACTCCAGGAGATAGTGAAAGACAGGGAAGCCTGGCGTGCTGCAGTCCATGGGGTCACAAAAAGTTGGACACAACTTAGCAACTGAAAAACAACAACAACAAAATAATAGAACTAAGAGGAGTAGGCAGTGTTCTTCAACCTCTCGTGGAGAAGAAAGCAGCAGAAGTATAGGTGGAACTTGAAGCAGCACCTGAACATACTACCCAGAAGCTGGGTGAAAACCTTGAGCCTGAAAATATGCATCAGTATCCCCCATCCTCACTCAGGGCTCCTCAGTGCTCACCTGGTTGCCTTCCAGCATCCTTTCTTTCCTGATTTTATCAAGAATCCATTTATCTCCAGCATAGCACAGGTATGATATCTTAGAAAAGCTGACCTACCCAGTTTGAGAGATAGCCTTAATTTATTTCAAAGCAATTCCATTGATTCCCACCTGCCAGAGACGGGTTCAAGATAGACATGTGTGACAAGCCACAGTCAGGCCTGCTGAATTAAACCTTGGGTAGGCCTGATAACTAGTGAGGAATGCAGCATGGATCAATACCCTTGAATTCTCTCAGATGGTAACAGGTGGTACATATTCTACCCTCACCCAAAATGCAATAAAAGGCAGCAAATGCAACTGTGACAGTTGCCACTTTTCATAAGCTTCAGAGACCAACAAACTCTGGGTGTACAGACTTCAAGAAAAGCAAAGAGAAATATTGAGAACTTATGCTCTTGAAATATACTGCATGAGTATTTTCTCCATTGCCTGTTTCCAGGTACAAGAGTAAACCAGAGACATAAACTAAGCCCTGTATATTGTCATCACTGTTTCTCAAACAGGAAATAGGTGATTTAATCTGGCCCTGCTCTTGAAAGAGTCAACACGATTGGTAAGCACAGACAAGAAAGGACTGAAATAAAGATGCATTCGCCAGGCTACCTGGATACCCTATTACCACTAGGATCAGGGTCACTTGATCTGTGGAGCCTAAGGGAAAGTTTCTGGAAAGATACAACTTATTTAAGGATGGAAGATTTGTTAAGCCATCGCCCATCATCCCAATGCTGCTAAATTGTGGGCATCTTGAAGAAAATTTAGGAACGGGTAATTGCAAAACACCCAAACCTAAGCAAGCTAGTTATGAAAGCTTGGAACCAGAGCCTGGATTCAGGGTCTGGAGCTGGGTCTTTCTCATAGAGTTTTTCAGCTGTGGTGAGATTTCTACAAATGCCTGTGGACCTGGGAGCCCAGAAGTCCAGGCTTTTTGGCTATATCCTTTTTACTTTCTGGCTTCTCTTTTTAGTGGGCTCTGGATGAAGGTTCCCAGCAGCAGCAGCAATCTCCCTTCCAGGATTACCCTTGGGCCATAGTTCCAAGTAATATCTCACTCCCGTTGGATCTAATAGGTAATTCAAACGAATGTGGGTTCCTGTTCAAGATGGCAATGTAGGAAGATCCTGAATTCACCTTTTCATCAACCCACTGAAACTAGAGTACATAAAGAACAATTACCTCTGAAACAAACCTCCAAAATACTTAAGCAACTCCTATGCATCAGACGAACAAGGAAAAAACCCACATCAAAATGGATGGGAGAGGCTGAGATACAGTCTGGCCATAAGCCCCACCCTCAGCATAGCCAGCAAAAATGGGAATGGAACTCACAATCTGGAGACCCTGACCTTCCCCCTGAAGAGCAAAAGGTTTGAACCCCACATCTGATACCCCAGCTTTGAAGACCTGCATCTGAGAAATCAATGCCCAAAACATCTAGCTCTAAAAGAAAACTGGAGGAAAAAAAAAAAGCCAACCGGGCCTTCATCTGTAAGACTACAGTGATCTAAGAAATACTTCTTAACCAGCTTTTATGGATTCATCTGGCTATCCTCCCCTCATCCCAGAGCCTGCACAGATGTAACCACCTGAAATGCATGGTTTTCTGTGAAAGAGGCCTGGTTGCTTATCTTAAAACTCGGACTTGAGGGGCAGGTGTATCTAATTTAACACAAATCTAGGGCCCTACTGAAATGCTCTCCAAAGATGGAGGCTGGGGGGGGGGGGGGGGTGCCATCTTTGTATTCTCCCTCAGTCTCATTCCAAGTCACCAGTATCTTCCAGAAAGGAGCCTATCTTCCAGAAAACTTGGGGTGCCCCAGTTTTTGCAGGTGCCACCCAGGGGACACCCCTTGATCACCTGGCTCTGACAGCCAGTGGGGTTTGCATTCTCAGGTCTCAGTGAGCTGTAACAAACACAAAGATTTCTAAAAGCCACCTTCCTGAGCAAAGTGAAGAGGCAGGAGACTGAAATGCCCAGTCACTATGGAAGAGGCCTGTTGTGTTCACAGCTGCAGCTTGAGGGACAGGCTTCTAATTAAACACACATCTAAGGGCTGACTGCAACCCTCTCCAGAGACCTCAGAGTGTGGGTGCTACATTTGTGTTCTCCCACTACCTTGCTCCTTGATATGTGTCTTAACGATGATTGTTTTCATTTGACAGCAAAGCAAAACAATGAAAGCAAAAATAAGCAAGTAGGACTTCATCAAACTAAAAAGCTTCGGCACAGCAAAGGAAATAATCAACAAAAAAACCCACCAAATAGAAGAAAATATTTGCAAATCACACCTAATAAGGGGTTAATATGCAAAATACATAAAGAATTCATACAACTCAGTGACAAAAAAAGTTCGATTTAAAAGCAGGTAGAGAATCTGAATAGAAATTTTTCCAAAGAAGACGTACGCATAGCCAACAGGTACATGAAAAGAGACTCAACATCACTAACCCTCAGGGAAATGCAAATGAAAGCCACACTGAGATAGCAGCTCACACCTGTTGTATGGCCATTATCAAAAAGATAAGAAGTAACAAATGTTGGTGAGCATGTGGAGAAAAGGGAAACCTCGTGGACTGTTGGCCGGGAAAGCTAGAATCAAATAAATCTAAAGAATTAACTTGAATTCTATAAGAAATTTTTACAAACACAAGGAAGTCTATCTAGTTTGCCAAAAAGTCACCTATATGTATTTCTGCTATGCAACAAGCAAGAGATAAAATAATTTCTCATTGATTTTTAACCTAATCAACAAATTCATAAGTATTCAAGAAGCATAATATATCTTTGCATAAGCATGAATTGTTATTGTACTTCATTCTAGTAAAAAACTCAATCTTAAAAAGCATCAGCAAAAATCACATTATTTTAGATTTAATTAAAAATGACGTTAAGAGATAAAAACAAACGAAAAGTAATTTTTATTTTTATTTCATCAAATCCGTCTACATGAATGAAATTCCCTTATGAAGAGACCAAGAGGCCAGACTTCCATGTAAAATTCTTTAGGCTTTAAAACAAATGGGTTACGCTATCTGTGAAGCATAGGAAGCTTTCTCTTCCTCATTACTGTCTCCAGTGAAGCAATTCTGATGTTTTGTGCATTTCCCTATTAACAATGTGCATAGTATTCTGAAATAAGCTGACAAACTTTACAGAGAAACAGCTGTCAATTCACTACTTGATGAGCAGGCAGATATAAAATCTTTCCATATTCAGTGTTTCCAAGGAAACCCCTCTTTCTGTATACACTCGTTCAACATGCAAGCTTTGAAGGCACCGTATAGTCTCTGTGCGTGTGAGAGGAAAGCAAAATAGAGGTATAAGTTAAAAATCTCCAGAATGAAACATTAGTTCCATGACAATAAGAAGTATTATAAGAATCGGCTAACCATATTGATTTGATTGAACATAAGCACAATGATGTTTGGGGAAAAAAAAGAGGAAACGAAGAAATAAATATGCCCTAGGGAACCTGGTTAGTGAAATATTTCAAAAGGGAATGCCATTGTAAACACCACCAGAATGACAATATAAAGAGGGATGAGACAGGAAAGCAAAATAGAGCAACAGAAACAAAAGAACTGAAACTAAAGAAAAATAAGGAGACAAATTAAGAAAGAAAACAAATCTGTATATTTGAACGTATCGATGTTTATTTACAGCAACACTAGTATAAAGAAAATTGACCAATGAGGTCAATTCCAAAAAAATCAATTTAACTAAA
Organism: Bos javanicus; assembly: GCF_032452875.1. Taxonomy (NCBI): domain Eukaryota; kingdom Metazoa; phylum Chordata; class Mammalia; order Artiodactyla; family Bovidae; genus Bos; species Bos javanicus. The sequence continues at coordinate 49,294,425 of NC_083888.1, read as the reverse complement.
TTAGTCAAAACAATTGGCCACAGTCTTACACTGAAAGCGTTTGATGTCTAACCTCTTTGGTGTACTCAGTAAGCATCTACTATCATTCTTTATGAAAATTATCAAGGCTCTGAAATACTAAGATATGCGTAAGTATGAAAATACTTCTGAATATGATAATAATTTCACTAGGATGCTTTATTGTTTTGTTTTCACCTATGTAATATTGGGCTTCCCTGGTGGCTCAGAGGGTAAAGCGCCTGCCCGCAATGTGGGAGACCTGGGTTCGATCTCTGGGTCGGGAAGATCCCCTGGAGAAGGACATGGCAACCCCACTCCAGTATTCCTGCCTGGAGAATCCCATGGACAGAGGAGCCGGGTGGGCTATATATATAGTCCATGGGGTCACAGAGAGTTGGACATGACTGAAAACACTAACATTTTTAACATAGACAATCTCCAACTCACAATGGTTTAACTTACAATTTTTTGACTTTAGGGACTTCCCTGGTGGTACAGTAGATAAAAATCCACCTGCCAATGCAGAGGACACAGGTTTGATCCCTGGTCCAGGAAGATTCCATGTGCCCAGAGTAACTAAGCCTGCATGCTACAACTAGTAAAGCCTGGACATCGAAAATCTGTGCTCCCCCCAACAAGAGAAGTCACCACAATGAGAAGTTCAAGCGCCACGATGAAGAGCAGCTCCTGCTCACTGCAACTAGAGAAAGCCTGCGCGTAGCAACGAAGACCCAGCACAACCAGCTATAAATAAGTTAATTTAAAAAGATTTTTCAACTTCATATGTTCGAAAGCAATAGTCATTCAGTAGAAACTCTACTTCAAATGTTGAATTTTGAACTTTTCTTGGGCTAGCAATAGTGGAATACTGATACTGGACAATAGCCTTGAACCTCAGCTTCCAGTCAGCCACGTGATCACAAGGTAAGCAACTCATACACTTACAACCTGTTTTCGTTCACTTTTAGTACAGCCTTCAATAAACTACATGAGATATTCAACACGTTATTATAAAATAGGTTTGTAGACGATTTTGCCGAAGTGTAGACCAATATAAATATTCTAAGCATGTGTGAGGCAGGCTAGGCTAAGCTATGACATTCAATAGGTAAGATGTATTAAATGCATTTTCTGCTTATGATATTTTCAACTTATAATGGGTTTATTGGGAAATAACCCCATCATAAGTTAAGGAAGATCTATACCTAATTAACATGTTTCATGTTCAATGAAATGTATATATATGCACACAATTTTTGCTGTTGAACATCTGAGGATACACACACACAAACCCCAGTTGAAAATGCCACAGCTTTAACAAGCCTGCCCTTCCAAGGAGAGCTCTACAGAATAAAATGATTAGACTCCATACGTCCTGCATCATCACAGCGATATTCTAGAACCTATCACTTCCAGTCACTGTGTTGTCTTCTTTCATATGCTTGTGAAGGACACTCCAATTTAAGTATGTAAATTACGGATAAAGTGTTAGTCACTCCGTTGTGTCTGACTCTTTGTGACCCCCAGGGGCTGCAGCCTTCCAGGCTCCTCTGTCCATGGGGATTCTCCAGGCAAGAACACTGGAGTGGGTATCCATTTCCTTCTCCAGAGGATCTTTCCAACCCAGGGATCGAATCTGCACCTCCTGTGTCTCCTGCATTGCAGGCAGATTCTTTACCCTCTGAGCCGTAAGGTGATCCTTTGTGGTCATAGATATATCTTCATCATACAGTTGCTCTTTTAGCAAAATCCATTTCAAGACTTCAAACAAAATTTGTGCTGACTTATTTTTCAGAGAAAACCAGTCTGCTTGCTTCCTTCCATACCTGTGGCATGGTCATGTGAATGTTCACGTTTTCTTCCTAATAAAGCCTGAAATGCACACACTGATGGAATGTGTGTTAATGTGTCCATGTGTTCATGAGACTTTAGGCCAATAAATTACCCTTTCCACAGTGAGGATCTATGAATTTAATTTGTGTTTGTTGGGTCTATGTTGTGCAATGGTATTTAATTCAAGATAAATCTGCTCATTATAGGCAGAAATATGTGTTATGACTTGGGTCATTTATAACACCATCTCATAACTGCAATTCAAAGAAAACTGTAAAATGAAGAGCTAGTACACTAGGGTTTGAAATGACCAACTGTCATTCCTGTGAAGGTTATTCAGGTAAAAAGTGACAGTACTAAGACTCAAACCAATTAGGAGAAACTGCTATCTCTGTTGTAACAGTAGGATGAGTAGTGTACATCATTTTTGCAATTTAATATTACATTTCTCCTTTAAAAGATTTAGAAGTTCCCTGTTTAACAGCAATGGCGACCTATAGCTGCACTTTTTTTTTCATGTTGATGTATGCACTTCATTTTGTTTGAACAAAAACACTTTCGTATGTGTCTAGGTCAGTGTTACAAATGGGGCAGCTGAAAACTGACAGTTCTGAAATTCGAATTTGGATCTATTTCACTGGACTTGAGCATCTATCCAGCATCTGGATTCAGATTCATTGGAGTTTAACTCATATGTTGGAGTTTAACTCTTCTGAGCTTCTTGAATTAAGTGATCACTAAGCTTCATTGTACTCTTTTAGAATTAGGCAGAATGTATATTTAAATCTATGATAGAATAACCAAAAAAGCAGAATGATGAAATATGAAATGAAAAGTGAAAGTGAAGTCGCTCAGTCGTGCCTGACTGTTTGCAACCCTGTGGACTGTAGCCTACCAGGCTCCTCCATCCATGGGACTCTCCAGGCAAGAGTACTGGAGTGGGGTGCCATTTGCTTTCAGGGGATCTTCCCAACCCAGGGATAGAACCCGGGTCTCCAGCATTGGAGGCAGACGCTTTAACTTCTGAGCCCCCAGGGAAGCCCCCAAAATATGAAATAATGTATTATAAATGGAGCCTAGAGATTTGAAAAACATGGTTTTGCCTACAGAACTAAGTAAATTTTGCTATATGACAAGTCAACAATTGTGTGTGTGTGTGTGTTGCAACACATGCTATCTGAACTCAGGTCTACTAGGAGAATCATCATCAAAATGAAAGGGAATATAGATAGATTTTGTAGGCTCTTACAAAAAAGAATAATATGTAATTTTATTGTTTTGTTTGATAATGTTTGCTTTTTGTTATATAATTTGTTTTATAACAGATTTGATATAATTCATATTGCACAAAAGCCACACATTTAATGTGTATAAATCAAGGGTTTTAGTGGATTCACATGGTTTTACAACCATTACAATTAATTTTAGAATATTTTCACCACCCACAAAACAACCCGTTTACCTATTAACAGTCACTTCTATTCTCACCACCCTCATCCCCTGACAACACTCATCTACCTTTAGTTTCTATGAATTACCTACTCTAGATATGTCATATCAACAGAATAAAAAAATATGTGTCCTTTCATGACCGTCTTCTTTCGTGTACTGTAATATTTTCAAGGTTCATCCATGCTGTGGCATACATCAGTAAGTGATTTTTTATTACCTCATAATGTTCCATTGTATGGATATACTAGATTTTATTTATCAGTTGGTGATAGACAGGGATGCCTAGTATGCTGCAGTCCATGGGGTTGCAAAGAATCAGACACAACTCAGCAAGTGAACTGAAGTGATTTATCAGTTGGTGGACATTGAGGTTGTTTCTATGTTTTGGTTATTAAGAACAATGCTTCTATGAACATTCATTCCAGTTTTTAAATAGAGATACACTTGATTTCTCTTGAGTATATATCTAGGAGTAGAGTTGCTGTATTATATGATAAATACAGGTTTAACTTATTCAGGAACATCTAAATTCTTTTCCAAAGTTGGAGTAGCCATGTTACAGTCCTAGCTGCAGTGTATGAGGATTCTGATTTCTCCACATTCTTGTCAATGTTTATCATTACCAGTCTATTTTAGTAATCCTAGTAGGTTTGAAACAGTATTTCATTGTAGGCAGTTTGCCTTTGCCTAATAACTAATGACATTTAGCATCTTTTCAAATGTTTGGGACCCATTTGTATATTTTCTTTGACGTTGTATCTATACAAGTTCTTTGCCCATTTTTTTTTTTAACTGCTGAGTTGTAAAGGTTTTTTTTTTTATATGTTCTGGATACTAGACCTCTAAAAATGATTTCCAGATATTATCTTCCATTCTATGTGTATTTTCAATTTATTTGATGGCATCATTAGAAGTATATATACAAGATCTTATAAAATATATATGATTTTGATAAACCAAAATTTACCTAATTCATTGCTCATGTTTTTATCTAAAAACCATAGTCTAACTAAAAGTCATGAAAATTTACTTACATTTTCTTCTAAGCATTATAAGCTATTGTAGTAAGTTTTAAAATTTGGAAGTCTGGATCATCCAATGTTTTTACTCCAACTGTTCTTTTTTTCAGGATTATCTGACTATTCTGAGCCTCTTGCATTTCTATATGAATTTTAGGATCAGTTAAAATTTAAGGGACTGGATATGACAAGAGTGTTTTGTTTTTCTATTCCTTAAAATTCCCCATATATATATTCAGGGTCATGTCAAAGTTCTACATGCCATAATCTACTCCAAAAATGAAACCAATTACACTACTAATTAGTCCTTTGAGTGATACCAACTGAACAAGCTTCCTTTATATTTATTTTTTCATACCTTTTTTCATAAGACTTTGTAATGACTGAAAATGATGAGAGAGGAAGTGAAAGCAAATGTCAAGTTGAGAGTTGAGTGGAGTAATGAAATGTTTTGCTGCTGCTGCTGCTAAGTTGCTTCAGTCGTGTCCGACTCTGTGTGACCCCATAGACGGCAGCCCACCAGGCTCCCCCGTCCCTGGGATTCTCCAGGCAAGAACACTGGAGTGGGTTGCCATTTCCTTCTCCAATGCATGAGAGTGAAAAGTCAAAGTGAAGTCGCTCAGTTGTGTCCGACTCTTTGTGACCCCATGGACTGCAGCCTACCAGGTTCCTCCATCCATGGGATTTTCTAGGCAAGAGTACTGGAGTGGGGTGCCATCGTCTTCTCCGATGAAGTGTTCTAAAAGACCTTAAAAGCACAGCAATTACAAGTACTGAGAGATGAGTTATGAGTCAGGATTTGTGCTCTGAATCTAATAGCATTTTGAACATATTTATAAACAATGAAGAAAAGGGAGGTTCAATAAAGACCATCAAATGTGTGATAGTTTTTCTGTTTTTCTCTTTTAGTCTTTTAGAACTTTCCTAAATAAACCAAATAAATAAAGGAGATATGTGTACATAAACATGTGTATAGGCTTCCCTGGTGGTTCAGATGGTAAAGAATCTGCCTGCAGTGCAGGAGACACGGGTTCAATCCCTTGGTCAGGAAGATCCCCTGAAGAGGGGAGTGGCTAACCACTACAGTACTCTTGCCTGGAGAGTTCCAAGGACATAGGAGCCTGGTGGGCTACGGTCCATGGGGTGACAAAGAGTCGGACATGACTGAGCAACTTTCACTTCACTTACATTTGCATATGAGTGTGTGTATGTATATGTCAGTCACTCAGTCATTTCCAACTTTTCATGACCCCATGGACTGCCGTGCTCTAGGCTTCCCTGTCCTTCACCATCTTGGGAGCTTGCTCAAACTCATGTCCTTTGAGTCAGTGATGCCACGCAACCATCTTGTCCTCTGTCTTCCCCTTCTCCACCTTCCTTCAATCTTTCCCAGCATCAAGGTCTTCTCTAATGAGCTGCCTCTTCACATCAGGTGGCCAAAGTATTGGAGCTTCAGCTTCAGCATCAGTCTTTCTAATGAATATTCAGGATTGATTTCCTTTAGGATTGATTGGTTTGATCTCTTTGCAGTCCAAGGGACTCTCAAGAGGCTTCTTCAACACCACATCTCAAAAGTATCAATTCTTTGGCTTTCAGCCTTCTTTATGGTCCAACCCTCATATTCATACATGACTGCTGGAAAAACTAAAGCTTGGACTATCCAGACCTTTGTCAGCCAAGTAATGTCTCTTCTTTTTAATATTCTGTCTAGGTTTGTTATAGCTTTTCTTACAAGGAGCAAGTGTCTTTTAATTTCATGGTTGCAGTCATCATCTTCAGTGATTCTGGAGCCCAAAACAATAAAGTCTGTCACTGTTTACAGTTTCCCCATCTATTTGCCTTGAAGTGATGGGATCAGATGCCATGATCTCATTTTTTGAATGTTGAGTTTTAAGCCAGCTTTTCACTCTCCTCTTTCACCTTCATCAAGAGGCTCTTTAGTTTCTCTACGCTTTCTGCCATAAGGGTGATGTCATCTGCATATCTGAGGTTATTGATATATATATATATTATCTCAATCCATCATGGACTGTTTTGTGTCTCTTGTTTACTACTAACTATATTTTCATAAATCTTTCAGTAAAATTGATTCTCTAGGTAGACATCTCAAGTTCATCCTGGAGCTTCTATAAATCCTTGGCATATTATTGAAGTTAAAGTGTTACTCAGTATCATCCAACTCTTTGTGACGCCATGGACTGTAGCCCACCAGGCTCCTCTGTCCATTGAATTCTCCAGGCATGAATACAGCAGTGAATAGCCATGCCCTTCTCCAGGGGATCTTCCCGACCCAGGGATAAAACTCTTGTCTTCTGTATTGCAGGCAGATTCTTCACCATCTGAGCCACCAGGGAAGCCCATTATTATGGCCCCGATAAGGTGTGAAAACCCCAAGTAGAGACTGTATTGCAGAACCATTCCTGTGTTTTGAATTCAAGTTCCTAATGTACCTGACTTGTTTTCATTTAGTTTTTGTAGTTAATGAATGCTGAACCACTTTAAGTAGTTTCTGGCTGAATTTACTATACTCTTCTCCTTTGTCACTTATGGGACTGGTGAAAATGTACAGGAGTAATTGAACTCATAATTACCAAAATACACACACTGTTGGATATGCAAAAGGAATCTTAAAGCTTTTTACCTTTATACCATTTGCTTTTTCAAATTTAATTTATCCTGTATTATGCATGTAAGCTTAGAAAATACTTTAAAAATCAACAACAAAGAAAGACTAATTCAGGGTTAATGACTTTCCAATTAAGATAGAGAGCAAGACAGTAGGAGGGATCTTTTATACTCTTCTAGTTAATCTTTATTCAGCCTCCAAAACTCAGTTAATATTATTTTACCAAAATAAAACCTTTCCAGGACATCACACTCTGTTTTGCTACTCCCTGTTTAGACTAGGTACTACTTTGAGCTCTCAGAATACTTGCAATTTTTTCTATTGTGGTGTTTATCACATATTTATAAGGTAACCCTCTGGTTGCAGACCTACTCCCTCGAGATGAACTTTCTTAGTTCTAGAACATGTCTTGCATTTTTTTAAACACTAATGTCCTACCCTGTATTTAACATATGTTTGGTAAATAATATTGAAAGACTTAATACATTTAAAACCATCAATTCTCTCTCCTTTGTTCCATTTTTTTTTTCCTTTTGATCATCTATTTCTTATTTTAAATGGATCTAGACAAGGACCCCATTTCAAAATACTGTTTCTACTCTCAGCGAGGGTTCTCATTTGGCCCTTACTGGTGAGTTTTCACTAGATTTCCATTCATCTCCCACATTAAGGATATTCTCCACAGACAAAATGCTCTTTAGATACAGAGCAATATCTCTATTTTATGCAGGAATCCATTCAATTTTTTATTCAGGAAGACAGCCTATATCTCAAGCTTATCTCTGATGGATGACTTTAGGCAGCTTAGAGAAGGATCCCTATCAGAATCTATTTCCTGTGAGCCCAACATTGGCCAGTCCATTTTTTGGTTTTACAAATTGAACTTGCAATACCTAACCCATTGCCAGCTATTAGTAATGGCTTCTTGGTGTGAAATTTATTTTACTGCTTTTTTTTTTTTGCTAGCATCTAGCTCAAATCAACTATTCTGAAGAGTAAGGTTTTACTAGAACAGAATAAAGAAAAAAAGTTCATTCAGGAGCCTGTGACACTCACTTCCTAGGAGAGAAGACCAGGGTAGTACCTCATTAGCAGATGCCACTGGGCCTGAGAGGTAAAATGGAAATTCCTATTGCTTGTAGGAACTCGCATTCAGACACAAGGGAACATAGAGTGGGTGCAGGAACAAACAACACATTTCATCAACTCTAAAATGCATGTGGCCTGTGCAATTTTTCATTTTCTTAAGGAAAATGACAGAGGAGAGAAAAACAAAGTGGCTAATTTTACTCTTTCAGGTCTAACCCTACTCGTCTCCAGGATTTTGCAAATCCTTCTGCAATGCCGTATTTTGGCAACACATCTTCACACAGAATAGATGTGTAATCACCCGAGGAATTAATGCAATCGCTTTCATTTGATTTGATGTGATTCATGCAAAGTGAAAAGCAATTCTGTATTACAGAAATAGTCCTTCATATAGAATATTCTCATAAGGATGCTTTAGACTTAAAGTTCACCCTCTCACCTAACCAGAGTGTAGCAAAAACCAAATAGTGTCAGCATATCCCTTTAGCTGGAATCACTCATACAAATACCTAACTGGCATTCTGCTGCCAATGCTATTATTTCATTTTAAACTGACAATAAAAATCCTGCTGGACAGTTTACGATACACCATCAAATCAATGTCACCAGAAGGATGAGGAACACTGTGCAATTCAGATTCTAGGAAAGGCATGAGCTTTCTCTGGGTTATAGAGGGCTCTAAAGGAAATGACTGTTGATGCTAAAGATACAAAGAGGCACTACTAGTAACTAATACAAAAATCTCTTCCTTTTAGACTATACCACAAACAAAAAACATTTCACAACTTAATTACTTATTTGGGTGCTCAGTCTGTCCAACTCTTTTTGGCCCCATGGACTATAGCCCACCAGGCTCCTATTTCCATGGAATTTTCCAGGCAAGAACAATAGAGTGGGTTGCCATTTCCTCTTCCAGGGGATCCTCCCGACCCAGGGATCAAAGCTGCATCTCTTGTCTTTCTTGCATTGGAAGGCAGATTCTTTATCATTAGCACAACTTGCTGCTGCTACTGCTGCTAAGTCGCTTCAGTCGTGTCTGACTCTGTGCTACCCCAGAGATGGCAGCCCACCAGGCTCCCCCGTCCCTGGGATTCTCCAGGCAAGAACACTGGAGTGGGTTGCCATTTCCTTCTCCAGTGTGAAAGTGAAAAGTGAAAGTAAAGTCGCTCAGTCGTGTCCGACCCTGAGTGACCCCATGGACTGCAGCCTACCAGGCTCCTCCATCCATGGGATTTTCCAGGCAAGAGTACTGGAGTGGGGTGCCATTGCCTTCTCCTAGCACAACTTGGGAAGCCCTTAATCTTAACTGTGTTTATCTTAATTGCACAGGGTTGAGACAAATTTTGCATAGCTAGTTACTAGGAATCTCCCACTGCCATTACTTTCCCTATATTTAGTCCATTTTTTCTTTCATCATAACCAGTTTTATCAGAATCCTTCCACTCTTTTATTTGGTGATCTTGGGAAGCAGAAGTTCCCAAAACTTTAGAAATCACAGACCATTAAAAAATAAAAGTGAGATAAAAAAAAAATGGAGAGTCTAATCTACTATTTCTAAAGTTTTATTCTTCTAAAAAATAAGCACTTCCCACCACCATAAAAGAAAAAATCTTCAACAGGTAGAAAGGGCAGCAACCCAAAATAAAAGGCTTTCCTTTAAATTGGTTACATTTAACTTTGTGGAAAACTCACCATCTTACCTTTATGTTTTCATTTTCTACACACAAGTGACCAAGTGCACTGAAAATCTTTTTTGAGATAACATCAGCTCATTTTTGGCAGAGCCTTGAGCATGGCTAAAAGGCGTTCATTCATTTTAATCCTGTAATCATCTATGGACTAACCTATTATGTTCAAGCCCTTGATCTAGATCCTAAATAATGCCAGAATCAGAACAGTCCAATCCCTGCCTTCAAATAGCTTATGATCTAATAAAGAAGATAAGAAACAGTGAATTTAAGAAAAGATTACGAGAAATACCATAAGAGAGGAACAAACCAAGCTATGAAGGTTGAAAGAAAAATAGAGAAACATTTACTCAGGGAATTGGAAATGGCTTCATGGAAAAATTAGAAATGAAATGGAGCCTAAAGAATAGGGGATATCTCAAGAGCAAGAAGGGAGGGTGTGTGTGTGTTTGGGTGTATGTATGGGTATGTGTGTGTAGAGATGAAAGAATGGAAAAAGAGCATTCCAGAAAATAAGAGAAAGGCATGGGCTACAAAGTTCATGCCACATCTTAGCAATAGGCAATCTGTAATTATTAAAGGTTTTGAGAGGAAAATATTATAGGACAAGAATGCTTTCAGGAGAACCAATTTTAAGATTTTATTTAAGAAAGTTTTTGAGGTATTCATTATTTCAAGTGCAAGGTTCACTGATTTTCAAATTCTGACCAATGAATTTATAATCCAAAAAGCTGGGGGAAAAAAAAAGATTTCATTGAATGAAAAATGTATTACAAGAGTTTGTTTGCATTTTGGTTATCTAAAAGATGTGTCCCTGATGTTGGCTTCCAGGATGAAGCAAGAGCAAATCACCACGTAGCACTGGCCACAAGGCATATGGGAATAAAAGGAAAATAATCTGGAGGAGAAAGCTTCTCTAAAGCTGAGGAGGGACCAGGGTGGGAGAAAGGGGTTTGGGGGAAGGAGTCCCAAAATGGCATTGCTTCTGATCAAGGAACTCATTTCATAGCAAATGATGTCTTAAAAGGAACCCACGATCATGGAATTCACTGGCCTTGTGGTGTTCCCCACCATCCTGAAGCAATTGATTTGGTAGAATGGCCTTTTGAAGACTCCATTAGAGAGTCACCTAGATGGTGATACCTTTCAGAACTGGGGCAAGATTCTCCAGGAGGATGTACATGTCCTGCATCAGTGTCTGACACATAGTGCTGTTGCTTCTATAGCTGGGATTCACAGGGCCAGGAATCAAGAGGTCAGAATGGGAGTGGCACCCTTCACTACTATCCCTAGTGACCCACTTGCTATCCCCTAGACTTCATGTTCTGCTGACCTAGATGTCTGTTCCAAAGGGAGGAATGCATCCACCAGGAAACACAAGAATGATCCCACTAAAGTAGGAGTTAAGACAGTCACCTGGCCACTTTGGGTTCCTTCTGCCTCTCAATCAACAGGCAAGAAAAGGGACTTACAGCTCCAGCTGGGGTGACTGGGCCTGACAACCAAGAAGGAATGGGATGACTCCTCTAAAATGGAGGTAAGGAAAAGTATGTCTCAAATACAGGAGATCCCTTACGACATCTCTTAGTATGACAATGACCTGGGATTAAACTCAGTAAGAACCAACAACAATCCAATCCAAGCAGTGCGACTTGCGGCCTGGACCTCCAGGAGTGTAGCTTTGAGTCACTTCACCAGGCAAAGAGGGCTTCCCAGGTGGCACTAGTGATACAGAACCTGCCTGCCAATTCAGGAGACCAAAGACACAGTTTCATCTCTGGGTTGGGAAGATCCCCTGAAGGAGGGCATGGCAACCCACTGCAGTATTCTTGCCTGGAGAATCCCCATGGACAGAGGAGCCTGGAGGGCTACAGTCCGTGGGGTCACAAAGAGTCGGACATGACTGAGTGACTAACGCTATGACCATATGACTAGTTACAGAAATGAAAACTATAATTGTCATGAGTATTTCTGCCTTATTCTGTTATCAGTATGTTGTGTATTACATAAATATCTTTGTGTTCTCCCTTCTCTTAGCCCCTTATCATGTAACTTAAAATATATTGATTGAATACTGTACTATTAAAGTGCCATCACTTTGCATCTTCATGTCTTAAGTTATGGAATATCAAAGAAAAAAGTAAATATCACCCAAGGACTTTGCATCCTCTTCTGGAGAAACAGTGAATTTTCAATTGTATTTAGGATAGCTATAGTATGTTAGACATAAGTATGACCCTGTTATTGTCTTTATTTGGAGATGATGCAGTTTAAGGAGATGTGTATGAATGTCAAGTTGATAAGGGATAAAGTCGTGATGTTTAATTTTTTGTGTCAGCTTGACCATGGTGTCCAGATATTTGATCAAATATTATTCTGGATGTTTCTGTGAGGGTGGTTTTTGGATGAGATGAACATTTAAATTGATTAACTTTGAATCTATAAAGTATTAATAGATTGCCCTCTTTAATGGCAGTGTCCCTCAGTTAGATGCTGTAATAGGACAGAAAATGACCTCCCTAAGCAAGAATGAATTCTGTCAGCAGACTGCCTTTGAACTTGAATTGTCACTTTCCCTGAGTCTCCGACATGCCAGCCAGTCTAACCCATTAAGATTTTGAACTTGGCAATGTCCACCTTCACATGTGCTAATTCCTTAAAGTAAATTAATCAATCCATCTCTCTCTCTCCCTGTAGACCTATGACAGAAGAGAGAGAGAAAGAATATAACACATCCAGTCTATATAAATACACACACATACACATATCATATTGGCACTGCTTCTCTGGAGAACTCTAATACAGATGCCTTCAAGCTCCACACACACAGTGATACAGGCATTCTGTAGGTACAAATATAAACATACATATTAGAAGTAACAAAATTGGCAGCTTAAAAGAACACACACTTATTCTGTTTCTGTGAGAACAGGTCTGGGCATGTCTCACATATGTCCTCTGCATAGAGTCTCATCAGTTGCAATCAAGGTATTGACAGGTATAATGGTGTCATCTCAGGCTAAACTGATGAAGGATCCATTTTTGCAGAATTCAGTATTTTGTGATTGTATGGTTGAAGGCTTCAGTCTTGTTGGCTGTTGTTAACTTGTGCAAGTGGATCAATTACTAAATATACAGAGCCTATAAAAACTATAGAACTTTCAGAGACAAATTCAGTATTTTTTTGACTAATGGATAGTTTCTGTCTTCCTTCACTCTAAAAAGTCATAAACTAATTTGGTTCCGAAACCTCATTCAACCAAATATCTCCAAATTCATTTTAAGATTAGGAAGACTCACGTGTTAAAGCAGCATAAAATTTGACAAAATAGCTCTGCCATTCCCCAGTGGTATGGAAATGGAAGGAACTGTAAATTGGTATTAATGGGAGACAAGAAGGAAAGGAAACACTGTGGTCAGACCTTAAAATTATTTAGTGTGCCTCAAAATACTTCCCCACTCTATATTTTAGCTAAATTGAACAATATAACAATTTAACCATCAGCTTTTGGGGGTGATCTTTTGTAATTACGATTTTAATTCAAGAAGTTAATAATATTATTTTCTGTTTTTCATCAAAATGTAATATGTGCTTTTGTCAGTCCCCTCAGCCTCTGCCACCTCCGCCCCTCTGCCAGCTCTCCGATGCCACCTCGGCCAGTGGTCCTCTGCACGAGGGAGTGAGGCGGCTAGCGGCCGGTGGTCCTGTGTGCTAGGCAATGCCATTTCCTCTCCATGGGGTATGCCCGCCACACCCCTGCGCTCTGAGGTGGACAGCAGATTGTGTGTTTATCAAACGTTTATCAAACGTTTCCACTGCTGCATGGAGGGCACACGCATCTTCAGTGGGACTTGGAATTCCTGGAGAATTGCCTTTGTGACAGGTTGACATAATCCCTTTAAATTCCATCTCTAAGTTTTCCATATTTGCCTATATCTTGAGAGTCCCTTGGACGGCAAAGAAATCCAACCACTCCATCCTAAAGGAGATCAGCTCTGAGTGTTCATTGGAGGGACTGATGTTGAAGCCAAAACTCTAATACTTTGGCAACCTGATGCAAAGAGCTGACTCGTTTGAAAAGACCCTGATGTTGGGAAAGATTGAAGGTGGGAGAAGAAGGGGAGGGCAAAGGATGAGATGGTTGGATGGCATCACCAACTCAATAGACATGAGTTTGGGTGGACTCTGGGAGTTGGTGATGGACAGAGAGGCCTGGCGTGCTGCAGTCCATGGGGAAGCAAAGAGTCGAACATGACTGAACTGACTGACTGACTAACCCTATTTGCAGTTTGTTGTGTTTCAAAAAGACATCAAGAAACCATGAACAGCTTTAGTAATGAGTTTGACTGCCATTTCTTAGATGAAGGCATTAGTACCAAGGACCTTCTGGACCAAAAAAACTAATGAAGTTTCTTCTTCTGATTGATAAGCATGCCTTCTATGTTGCTGATCTGGGAGACAATCTAACCAATAGACATCAGAAATGCACAAAGAACGCAGTTCACATAGATCTATCGAGTGCTTACTAGGAGTCAGACAGTGAATCTCATCCCCTAATACATTTAGGAAAAAAAAAAAAAACAAGCCCTGGGGTAGCATGCAAAATAATGAATTAAGATTTTAAAGTACACTTCAAATTTTGGCTGCTTTTCTCTAAATTTAAAATTAATCTTACTCTGGCTTTTAACATCTTCCTGGTGAAGATTATTGCAGCAAGGGAGCATCATGCCTAATTACTTTAAAATGTATCTTTGTTGGAAGTATATTAACATGTATTATACCACTGCTGTCCTCAAAATGAAAATAAACATTTTACATGGTTAAAAAAATAAAGAAAGAAACATCTGAGATGGTTTAAAACTCTTCCTCGGGTCACCCCCATTTTTGCAGTCAAATGCAATGATAGTAGAACCATAGTGAAGACCTAGCTGCCAATGGGACAAGACTTGACTGTGCCAGCAAGACTGAATTACAATTGGTGCTGTCTCGGGATGCCTCCAGTGAGGATTGTCTATGCAAATCTGTATAAACAAGTGTCTCAGATTGAGTACAATGCCAATAACAGGGTACAGATGATGACTTTTGATAGTGAAGTTGAGTTGATGAAAGCTTCCAGGGCACATTCAAAGGCCAAGTTGGTTTTGCAGATTACCACTGATAATTCCAAAGCAGTATGTCACCTCAGTGTCAAATTTGGTGCCGCAGGCTTCTATTGGAATGGGCAAAAGAGCTAGATATTGATGTCATTGTTGTCAACTTCCGTGTGGGAAGTGGCTATACTGATCCCGAGACCTTCATGCAGGTGATCTCTGATGTCTGCTGTGTCTTTGACATAGGAGCTAAGGTTGGTTTCAACATGTATCTTCTTGATATTGGTGGTGGCTTTCCTGGATCTGAGGATGTAAAGCTTAAATCTGGAGATCACCAGTGTAATCAAGCCATCACTGGACAAGTATTTTCCATCAGACTCTGGAGTGAGAATCATACCTGAGCCGGGCAGATACTATGTTGCATCAGCTTTCACACTCGCAGTTAATATCATTGCCAAAAAAAAACCTCATATTAAAGGAACAGACAGACTCTGATGATGAAGAGGAATCAAGTGAACAGTTATGTATTACATGAATGATGGAGTATATGGGTCATTTAACTGCATTCTTTAGGATCACACACACGAAGCCTCTTCTGCAGAAGAGACCCAAACCAGACGAGAAGTATTATTCATCCAGCATCTGGGGACCCATCTGTGATGGCCTGGACCACATTGTTGAGCGCTGTAACCTGCATGTGGGCAATTGGATGCTCTTTGAGAACATGGGTGCTTACACTGCCACTACTGCTTCTACCTTCAATGGATTCCAGAGACCTACCATGTACTATGTGATGCCAGGGCCAACATGGCAACTGATGAAGCAGATCCAAAACCAGGACTTCCCATCCAGAGCGGAGGAGCAGGATGTCAGCCCTCTGCACCCTGTCCTGTGCCTGAGAAAGCAGCATGAAGCAGCATTCAGCAGACTGTGCTTCCACTTGTATTAACATGTAGTTACCACTCTTGTAGCTGTTAACTGCGAGTTTAGCTTGATTTAAAGGTTTTGGGGGGGGACCATTTAACTTAATTACTGCTAGTTCTGAGATGTCGATATGAGTAGGGTTGGCACAGGTGCACCAATGTGGAAGACTGGGAGATGGGGTCACACTTATCTGTGTTCCTGTGGAAACTGTTAGGTAGTTAGAATAGGAAAAAGGAGTCCAGAATGGCTGCGACTAAAAGACAAAAGGAAAAGCCCATGAAAATAGAACAAAGGAAGGTCCAGGGGCCAGAGTGATGACCTCAGGTAAAACAAACAGCCCTCCTGGCTAGCCCAATTTACATAGGGCAGGCTCAGGGGGAGGAGAAAAAGCAAATAAAAAGAGGAGCCAAAATTGAGCTGGGGGTTTTTCTTCTCTTTGCGACTTTTGGGTTGGCCCACCCTCATGCCTGAGGGTGTATTTTCCTTTGCTTGCCAAATAAAACTGAGCTGTAACATGGAGCTGTAACACTGGTCCTTCCATTGCTTCAAATTTTTGCCGCAGCGAGACAGAACTGAGGAAATTACACACTTCTCCAACAAAACTATTTGAGTATTTGTTTTATATGGATTTTTATTCACTTTTCAAACATGCTACTAAAGGCTTCAACTGCTGAGCAAGCATTTGTGGCTTGTGTATCAGCAGGATGGGCCACAAGCTTAGTGTCGCAACTGGTTTTAACAAAAAAGGAATCTTGACATTAAAAAAAAAAATGTAATGTGTGATAAAAGGTATCCTCAAAACCAGTATTAAACAGTTTAGCAACCATGTTATATGGTGGTGGTGATGGTGGTGTTTAGTCTCTGAGTCGTGCCCAACTCTTGTGATCCCAGGGTCACAAGGACTGTAGCTCACCAAGCTCCTCTGTCTGTGGGATTTCCAGGCAAGAATACTGGAGTGCATTGCCATTTCCTTCTCTACCCAGGGGATTAAAGTAGCATCTCCTGCATTGACATACCACCGAGCCACCAACCATGTAACTACTAATAAATATTCAGAAAAGTCTTCATGTTTCTGTAGAAATACCAAATTTAGTTCATATCTGACATTGTGCTTAATCTCCCACCATGGATACCATTGAAACATTTGGAAAGGTGACTAAATTGACAGTATCTGTAACTAATTTAAAATTTGGGCTTCCCTGATAGCTCAGTTGGTAATTTATCTTTATGCTATCTTCCAAATTATTGGGCTTGATCATTTACTTCAAACTGGGAAAAAGTTGTAAAACCAAATCTATAACCAGATCTGGATATAAGACATGTAATACATTCCTAGGCAGAAACATTTATTAAAAATCACAGCTAAAGATTAGATAAGCTTATGGAAAAAATCTGAAGAAAAATTTTAAGGATCTGTAAAAGCTGATAAAGTAACATTTGCCTAAAAAATAAATTGGTTTGTAATCCCTATTTAATGGTTTCCAAAAAATTTTAAGAGTAATATTTTTCTCCTTCATTTAATTCACTATCTTATTTATTCAAACTTTCAAATTTACATGTTGCCAGGTTCAAATGCAAATGTCTCATCAGCTGTCAGCTTAAAAAGAAAAGATTTTATAAATTCCAAGTGTGATTATTTGGCTGCTTCTGGAAACTTAAGCTTTATTCTTTCAGTCTCAAATATATTAAAAATAAATAATCGACACATAAAAAGATCAAGTTGAGGCTATTTTGACCAAAGTAATGAATAAAACCTAAAGCTAAACCAATAATACTTCTAAAAGAATTTATTCTCTTATTTCACATTATCCTCTTTTAATCTGTTACTAACATTGAAATGGCTTATAAAAATAATTCGCTGGAGTCAAAGTATGATATTTCTGAATGACAAAATAAGGCAGTTATAATACAATAATAGCCCCTAGAAGTTGGGCCTGTAACCTATATCATATATTCTTTGGCTCATATAGATGACAAAGAAAGTTAACTATTCTAAAGGAATATAAGAAAAATATATTATATCTGAAATTTTCAGGTTTAAAAGGAGAATTAAAAGTCAATACTAAAAACACCTCAAATTACTCAAATTTATACAGAAAGTCATTTTAAATTTAGCAACTGCCTTAAATTGTTAAATATGTAAAGAAACATCTATTTACATAAAATTAAGAAGCTTAAAATACCTTAAAAATTAGAAATCACCTGGAAATTTTCAGTATTTATTTTTGTCAAGTGAAATTTCAAAGAAGTGATTCATGGGCCAATTTCTACCACACCATCCTCTCTTCCTTTCCTCCCCAGCACTCTGTAATCATATTCACCAAATAAAGTGAGAGGGGATCATTTGGCAAACTCCACACTGAATAAGCTGAACCTCTCAGTATCTTTTCATTGTTTTCCTCATTATTAATTACATAAAAATTTCAAAGGGGTTCAATGATTTTAATCAGTGGACATTAGTAAATGAACTTATGAACATTAGTATAAATTGGAGTTGCAAACTGGGTTATTGTTTTTCAATTCAGTTCACTAAATAGTTAATGCTGCTAAGTCACTTCAGTCGTGTCCCACTCTGTGCAACCCCATAGATGGCAGCCCACCAGGCTCCCCCGTCCCTGGGATTCTCCAGGCAAGAACACTGGAGTGGGTTGCCATTTCCTTCTCCAAAATAGTTAATTAAGACCTGCAATGCATAAACGATTATTCACCAATATGGGAAGTAAAATGATAAATTCTTTACATGCCAGTCAGCCTCCAGGTATTTACACCTTCAGTTCAGTTCATTTCAGCTGCTCAGTCCTGTCTGACTCTTTACAACCCCATGGACTGCAAAATGCCAGGCCTCCATGTCCATCACCAGTTCCCGGAGACTACTCAACTCTGGTCGACTGAGTCAGTGATGCTATGATCACTTCTCATCCTCTGCCGTCCCCTTCTCCTCCTACCTTCAATCTTTCCCAGCATCAAGGTCTTTTCAAATGAGTCAGCTCTTTGCGTCAGGTGCCCAAAGTGTTGGAGTTTCAGCTTCAGCATCAGTCCTTCCAATGAACATTCAGGACTGATTTTCCTTAGGTTGGGATGGTTGTATCTCCTTCCAGTCGAAGGGACTCTCAAGAGTCTTCTCCAGCATCACAGTTCAAAAGCATCAATTCTTCAGCGCTCAGCTTTCTTTATATTCCAATTCTCACATCCATATATGACTACTGGAAAAACCACAGCTTTGACTAGATGCACCTTTGTTGGCAAAGTAATGTTTCTACTTTTTAATATGCTGTCTATGTGGATCATAACTTTCCTTCCAAGGAGTAAGCGTCTTTTAATTTTATGGCTGCACTCACCATCTGCAGTGATTTTGCTGCTGCTGCTGCTAAGTCACTTCAGTCGTGTCTGACTCTGTGCGACCCCATTGACGGCAGCCCACCAGGCTCCCCCGTCCTTCGGATTCTCCAGGCAAGAACACTGGAGTGGGTTGCCATTTCCCTCTCCAATGCATGAAAGTGAAAAGTGAAAGTGAAGTTAATCAGTCATGTCCAACTCCCAGCGATCCCATGGGCTGCAGCCTACCAGGCTCCTACGTCCATGTGATTTTCCAGGCAAGAGTAGTGATTTTAGAGACCCCCAAAAATAAAATCTGTCACTGTTTCCACTCTTTCCCCATCTGTTGCCATGAAGTGATGGAACCACATGCCATGATCTTAGTTTTCTGAATGTCAAGTTTTAAGCCAATTTTTCCACTCTCCTCTTTCACATTCATCAAGAAGCTCTTTAGTTCGTCTTGGCTTTCTGCCATAAATGTGATGTCATCTGCATATCTGAGGTTATTGATGTTTCTCCTGGTAATCTTGATTCCAGCTTGTGCTTCATCCAGCCCAGCATTTCTCATGATGTACTCTGCTATAAATTAAATAAGCAGGGTGACAATATACAGCCATGACGTACTCCTTTCCTGATTTGGAACCAGTCTGTTAGTTGTTTCATGTCAGTTCTAACTGTTGCTTCTTGACCTGCATACAGATTTCTCAGGAGGAAGGTCAGGTGGTCTGGTATTCCCATCTCTTTCAGAATTTTCCACCATTTATTGTGATCCACACAGTCAAAGGCTTTGGCATAGTCAATAAAGCAAAAATAGATGTTTTTCTGGAATTCTCTTGCTTTCTCGATGATCCAGCAGATGTTGGCAATTTGATCTCTGGTTCCTCCGCCTTTTCTAAAACCAGTTTGAACATCTGGAAGTTCATGGTTCACATACTGTTGAAGCCTGGCTTGAAGAATTTTAAGCATCACTTCACTAGTGTGTGAGATGAGTGCAATTGTGTGGTACTTTGAGCATTCTTTGGCATTGCCTTTCTTTGGAATTGGAATGCAAACTGACATTTTCCAGTCCTGTGGCCACTGCTGAGTTTTCCAAATTTGCTGGCATATTGAGTGCAGCACTTTCACAGCATCATCTTTCAGGATTTGAAAGAGCTCAACTGGAATTCCATCACTTTCACTACCTTTATTAGTAGCGATGCTTCCTAAGGCCCACTTGACTTCACATTCCAAGATGTCTGGCTCTAGGTGAGTGATCACACCATCATGATTATCTGGGTCATAAGATCTTTTATGTATAGTTTTTCTGTGTATTCTTGCCACCTCTTCTTAACATCTTCTGCTTCTGTTAGTTCCATACCATTTCCCTCCTTTCTTGAGCCCATCTTTGCATGAAAATTCCCTTGGCATCTCTAATTTTCTTGAGGAGATCTCTAGTCTTTCCCATTCTATTGTTTTCCTTTATTTCTTTGCACTGATCACTAAGGAAGGCTTTCTCATCTCTCCTTGGTATTCTTTGGAAATCTGCATTCAATGGTATATCTTTCCTTTTCTTCTTTGACTTTTGCTTCTCTTCTTTTCATAGCTATTTGTAAGGCCTCCTCAGACAACCATTTTGCCTTTTTGCATTTCTTTTTCTTGGATGGTCTTGATCCCCGTCTCCTGTACAATGTCATGAATCTCTGTCCATAATTTTTCAGGTACTCTATCAGATCTAATCCCTTGAATCTATTTGTCACTTCTACTGTATAATCATAAGGGATTTAATTTATGTCATACTTGAATGGTTTAGTTGTTTTCCCTACTTTTTTCAATATACGTCTGAATTTGGAAATAAGGAGCTCATGATTTGAGACAGTCAGATCCTGGTCTTCTTTTGCTGACTGTATAGAGCTTCTCCATCTTTGGCTGCAAAGAATATAATCAATCTGATTTCAGTATTGACCATCTGGTGATATCCATGTGTAGAGTCTTCTCTTATGTTGTTGGAAGAGGGTGTTTGCTATGACCAGTGCATTCTCTTGGAAAAACTCTATTAGCCTTTGCCCTGCTTCATTTTGTACTCCAAGGCCAAATTTGCCTGTTACTCCAAGTATTTCTTGATGTCCTAGTTTTGCATTCCAGTCACCTATAATGAAAGCACATCTTTTTTGGGTGGTAGTTCTAGAAGGTCTTGTCATCTTCGTAGAACCATTAAACTTCTGTTTCTTCAGCATTACAGGCAAGGACATAGGCTTGGATTACCTTGATATTGAATGGTTTGCTTTGGAAATGAAGGGAAATCATTCTGTCATTTTTGAGATTGCATCCAAGTATGCATTTTGGACTCTCTTGATCACTATGATGGCTACTTCATTTCTTCTAAGGCATTTTTTTCCCACAGTAGTGGATATAATGGTCATCTGACTTAAATTCACCCATTCCAGTCCATTTTAGTTTGCTGATTCCTAAAATATCAATGTTCACTCTGCCATCTCCTGTTTGAACACTTCTAATTTGCCTTGATTCATGGAGCTAACATTCCAGGTTCCTATGCAATATTGCTCTTTATAGCATCAGACTTTACTTCCATCACCAGTCACATCCGCAACTGGGTGTTGTTTTTGCTTTGGCTCCATCGATTCTTTCTGGATTTACTTCTCCACTGATCTCCAGTAGCATATTGGGCATCTACCGACCTGGGGAATTCATCTTTCAGTGTCCTATTTTTTTGTCTTTTCATACTATTCATGGTGTTCTCAAGGCAAGAATACTGAAGTGGTTTGGCATTCCCTTCTCCAGTAGACCACGTTTTGTCAGAACTCTCCACCATGACTTTATTCCTCAGTACACATTCCTGTAGCTTCTCAGTTCAGTTCAATTCAGTTGCTCAGTCGTGTCCAACTCTTTGCGACCCCATGGATCGTAGCACGTCAGGCCTCCCTGTCCATTACCAACTCCCAGAGTTCACTCAGACTCACATCCATCGAGTCAGTGATGCCATCCAGCCATCTCATCCTCTGTTGTCCCCTTCTCCTCCTGCCCCCAATCCCTCCCAGCATCAGAGGCTTTTCCAATGAGTCAACTCTTCACATGAGGTGGCCAAGGTACTGGAGTTTCAGCTTCAGCATTATTCCCTCCAAAGAAATCCCAGGGCTGATCTCATTTAGAATGGACTGGTTGGATCTCCTTGCAGTCCAAGGGACTCTGAAGAGTCTTCTCCAACACCACAGTTCAAAAGCATCAATTCTTCAATGCTCAGCTTTCTTCACAGTCCAACTCTCACATCCATACATGACCACTGGAAAAACCATAGCCTTGACTAGATGGACCTTTGTTGGCAAAGTAATGTCTCTGCTTTTCAAAATGCTATATAGGTTGGTCATAACTTTTCTTCCAAGGAGTAAGCGTCTTTTAATTTCATGGCTGCAGTCACCATCTGCAGTGATTTTGGAGCCCAGAAAAATAAAGTCTGACTCTGTTTCCACTGTTTCCCCATCTATTTCCCATGAAGTGATGGGACCAGATGCCATGATCTTCCTTTTCTGAATGTTGAGCTTTAAGCCAACTTTTTCACTCTCCTGTTTCACTTTCATCAAGAGGCTTTTTAGTTCCTCTTCACTCTCTGCCATAAGGGTAGCATCATTTGCATATCAGAGGTTATTGATATTTCTCCCAGCAATCTTGATTCCAGCTTGTGCTTCCTCCAGCCCAGCGTTTCTCATGATGTACTCTGCACATAAGTTAAATAAGCAGGGTGACAATATACAGCCTTGACGTACTCCTTTTCCTATTTGGAACCAGTCTGTTGTTCCATGTTCAATTCTAACTGTTGCTTCCTGACCTGCATATAGGTTTCTCAAGAGGCAGGTCAGGTGGTCTAGTATTCCCATCTCTTTCAGAATTTTCCACAGTTTATTGTGATCCACACTGTCAAAGGCTTTGGCATAGTCAATAAAACAGAAATAGATGTTTTTCTGGAACTCTCTTGCTTTTTCGATGATCCAGCGGATATTGGCCATTTGATCTCTGGTTCCTCTGCCTTTTCTAAAACCAGCTTGAACATCTGGGTAGCTTCTCAGGGCAACACAAATAATCGTCTTAAAATATTGTCCTCTTATTCAAATAACACCTAACTCCAACCTTCCTCACATCTAAGACATTTCTCCAAGCACAGCTGCTTTCTTTCTCTCCAGCAATGTCATAAATCTGGGTAATTGCAATATTACCCTGCTCACAGATCCCTGCCTTTACCACAGACATTACTTGCCATAACTGGCAATACATGAAATAGGGCTAATCTGTACATTTCAGCCAGTACAGCCATGTCTTTGCTTGTGTTCATTTGCCTGTTTCAATATTTTATCTGTGAGGGAATAGCAAATAACCTGGCTATCGATTTAAATTCTTTCTTTCCTAAGGTGTCTATGTACCAAAGGGATAGTAATTCATGTTTGTTTGAACACTGTATATACCACAGTAGAATTTGGAGAAATTTGAAGCATTGAATGTAACTTTTTTCCAATACAGAAGACTCTGCTCTTCTTTACAAGATCAATATAATATATTTTAAAGTATATGAATCAGAGTATTCATCATTTGATAATGCATTCCTAAGACAAATAACCCTAAATATTTGCCCAAGAAAGACTAACAGCACAGGGTAATATTCATTAATTTATGGAATAGATTTATGGATTAATCTTAAAATCAATGGAAGCATAATACAATAAAAATAATACTCTATAAGTAGTATCTGTTAAGTATTTGGTAGGTGGCATACAATGAAATAAGTGGGCTTCAAATAATTTAAGTGACATGCTCAAAGATGTTCAATTAAGTCTTATTTCTGCCATGTATTAAGTCCAGAATCTGATTTCAAGGACTAGGATCTTAACTACTGCTTTATAATATGTAAGACCTGAACTTATAGAACACAATTCACAATGGAACTTTGTACAAAACAAACTTTGAAGATTTAGGGTCCTTAAAACAACACCAGTGGGATATCAAGGCAGACATTGCTAATTAATTAGTGGTGAAGTCATATTTGCTAATTTCGAGAACAATGTCTGTGATGTTTTTCCATGGATGTGTTTGAAAGTGATTATCATGGAAATTTTTAAAGATTAGAATTAAAATATATATAATTATTTATTAGGGTACTCACAAGAATATATGACTCATTAGGTACTGCGCTTTTGGTTAATATATATATATAATTATATATATATATGTTTGCAAGATTCATTATTAAGAGCTCTTAGAGCTGGGGCAAAGGTCCCAACTTAGGTGATAAATTGTTGTTGTTATTCAGTCGCTAAGCTGGGTCCAGCTCTTTGCAACCCCATGGACTGCAGCATGCTGGCTCGCCTGTCCGTCACTATCTCCTGGAGTTTACTCAAACTCACGTGCGTTGAGTTGATGATATCCTCTGTTGCCCCATTCTCCTGCCCTCAATCTTTCCTAGCATAAGTGTCTTTTCCAATGAGTTGGCTCTTCGCATCAGGTGGCCAAAGTATTGGGCTCATCTTCACCATCAGTCCCTCCAAAGAATCAGTTCAGTTCAGTCACTCAGTCGTGTCCAATTCTTTGCATCCCCATGGACTGCAGCATGCCAGGCTTCCCTGTCCATCACCAACTCCCAGAGCTTTGCTCAAACTCACGTCCACCAAGTCAGTGATGCTATCCAACTATCTCATTCTCGGTCATCCCCTTCTCCTTCTGCCTTCAATCTTTCCCAGAATCAGGGTCTTTTCTAAGGAGTCAGTTCTTCATGTCAGGTGACCAAAGTATTGGAGTTTCAGCTTCAACATCAGTCCTTCTAAAGAATATTCAGGACTGATTTCTTTAGGATTGACTGGTTTGATCTCCTTGCAGTCCAAAGGACTCTCAAGAGTTTTCTCCAGCACCACAATTCAAAATTATCAGTTCTTTGGTGCTCAACCTTCTTTTTGGTCCAAATCTCACATGAAAAATGGCAACCCACTCCAGTATTCTTGCCTGGAGAATCCCATGGAGGGAGGAGCCTGGCAAGATACAGTCCATGGGATCACAAAGAGTCAGACACGACTGAGCAACTAATTTTACTTTATTCTGCATATAAGTTAAATAAGCAGGGTGGCAATACACAGCCTTGATGTACTTACTCCTTTCCCAATTTGGAACCAGTCTGTTGTTCTATGTTCAGTTCTAACTGTTGCTTCTTGGCCTGCATACAGGTTTCTCAAGAGAGAGTTAAGGTGATCTAGTATTCCCATCTCTTTAAGAATTTTCCACAGCTTGTTGTGATCCACACAAAGGCTTTAATGTAGTCAATGAAGCAGAAGTATACTTTTTTCTGGAATTCTCTGTGTTTTTCTATGATCCAACAGATGTTGGCAATTTGGTCTCTGGTTCCTCTGCCTTTTCTAAATCCAGCTTGTACAATGGCAGTTGTTGGTTCACGTACTGCTGAAGCCTACCTTGAAGGATTTTGAGTATAACCTTGCTAGCATGTGAAATGAGCACAATTGTGTGGTAGTTTAAGCATTCTTTGGCATTGTCTTTCTTTGGGATTGGGATGAAAACTGACCTTTTCCAGTCCTATCTACCCACAAAGAGAAGGTATTTCCTCAGATTCAAGGTCTCAGTTGTTGGCCCCAGCCAAGGGCAATGTCTCTCCGCATATCCTCCTTTCCAACACAGTGCCTATCCTCTTCCTTCAAGGTCTAGTTTCCTAAGTCTCTAGAGATTAAAAAAAGAAAAAGAAAAGAAAGAAACTTCTTCATTCATTTCATATGTATGTAACACTTTTTCTGTCGAGCAAGAGTATAAAAAGTGGATGATGTTTATTCTCAAGGTGAATATTTCAGAGGGGGGAAGAGTCCAAAAAGTATCACTATGCATCTTTTAGCATTTCTGTATGTGAAAGGTGTTCTGTAACAGTTTATTGATGAAAACAGGGCTAGATATCTTTCCCAGACCATCACACTGCTTCTATCTCTTTCTTGGTATTTAAAATAGCTGGGTGAAATTTTTATTAAAAAAAAAATCAAGAAATCAGATTCTGGACTATATCTTCTAATAATGAATATGAATTGGAAAGCCCACAGGCCAACACAAAGACCATATATATTGCACAATTCTCCTGGTGGGTGTTGAGGGTGGGGAGGAGAATCAGTAGGAGATTTGGTTTAAAATATCTGCTTCTTCTAAGGGCTTCCCTGGTGGCTCAGAAGGTAAAGCGTCTGCCTGCAATGCGGGAGACCTGAGTTTGATCCCTGGGTTGGGAAGATCCCCTGGAGAAGGAAATGGCAACCCACTCTGGTTCTCTTGCCTGGAAAATCCTATGTACAGAGACCCTGGTAGGCTACAGTCCATGGGGTTGCTAAAAGTTGGACAGGACTGAGTGACTTAACTTTCACTTCACTAGGGTCTGAAGGATGGTTTGAATCTTGAATTTCAGCTGAGAATTTGCTTTGCTGGTGACTGAACAATGACCATTTCAGGTCCTATTTGACACACACTCTTCTCTTCAAACCATGGAGATATAAGAAATCTCTAAGGACTCTTGTGTCTGCAGTCACCACCATAAATTTATAGATGCCTCTATTGAGAGTTCTACTGACTTCCTTAAGAATCTGCCTATAATTACAAGACAGATGAGCCATTTCCCCCTGTCTCAAGAAGGCGATGGCACCCCACTCCAGAACATCCATGGAAAATCCCATGGATGGAGGAGCCTGGAAGGCTGCAGTCCATGGGGTCGCTGAGGGTCGGACATGACTGAGCGACTTCACTTTCACTTTTCACTTTCATGCATTGGAGAAGGAAATAGCAACCCACTCCAGTGTTCTTGCCTGGAAAATCCCAGGGATGGGGGAGCCTGGTGGCTGCCGTCTATGGGGTTGCACAGAGTCGGACACGACTGAAGTGACTTAGCAGCATAATGAAGTAGACTTCTGTGAGGGAGTAGCCTTATGGGTCAAATGTAGCTGTCTTTGCTGCTGCTCTGCAGCCTGTCTGCTCAAGGAACAGAGGTGATTCCATATGAGAGAGCTCACCTCAGTCCAGGAGGAAGGAGCAGAAATAGCAACTGACATTTATAATAGTTGTTTTCTCCTTCTTTTTCCATCAAAGACATCTAACTGCTAATCAGAGTTTCTGATCAGCATGTGATAACATTACAGAATTATCAACTGAGTGGATATAATTCTATTACAGAGGAGATATTTGACAGATTAGTTAGCTCATGCCACTGTATCATGGAAAGCATTTTAATTTTTGTTAGGCTTTTAAAATTTTTGAAATATTTCAAAGATTCCCTATTATACTCCCAAACTCCAATGAGCCCAAAAATGACAAACTGCCTCCACCAAGAGAGAACCAATTTCTCACCATTTAAAACTGCTGTTTAAGTTTTTTTTTAATATAAAAGAAGTGACTTGCACACGGAAATTCAGAAACAACCAAGGCAACATTATCTAGATGTCAGCCAAGGTCATTCTTCACTTTATGATTTCCTTTCACCCCTATCTCATGTCCAGGGAAAAGCCAATCCCTTAGAGAGAATTTTTGCCACAACTTGAAAGCTTGCATTTTATCACCTCTAAATATGAACTCTTCTCCTGCTCAGTGGTCACCATTAATTGTTTGACCCAATAAACTTCTCTTCTCTGCTCAGCACTATTTCAGACATACAGTCTTTTATTTTTTTAATCTATTTTTTAACTGAAGGATAGTTGCTTTACAGAATTTTGTTGTTTTCTGTCAAACATCAACATGAATCAGCCATAGGTATACATATGTGCCCTCCCTCTTCAACAGTCTTTTTCTTTGATTTATCAAAAGACTATTCAGTCAAGAAATTTATGTATTCTATAATAATCTATATGGGAAAAGAATCTGGAAAAGAATGGATAATGTATATGTATAACTGAATCACTTTGGTGTATATCTGAAACTAACACAACATTCTAAATTAACTATGTGTGTGTGTTCAGGCATGTCTGACTCTTTGTGACCCCATGGGTGTAGCCTTCCAGGCTTCTCAGTCTATGGAATCTTCCAAGCAAGTATACTGGGGTTGGTTGCCATTTCCACTTCCAGGGATCGAACCCACATTCCTTGCATCTCTCGCATTGGTAAGTGGATTGTTTACCACCAGGAAGGCAAAACAAACAAACAAAAAGATACTCCAACATAAAATAAAAATTAAATTTAAAAAATAAAATACAATTATTTATAACATTTAAAAATTGTTTATATAACAGACACTACTAAAGATGTGCATGATGAAGCAAGATACGGATGATAATAGCTCCTGATAAGAAACAGCAAAAACTGAGTATACACTTTTAATCATCCCTCTCTCCTAGGAATTTCTCACTCTTGATATTTCTCTACTGTCCCCCACTTGCTATCATGTTTCTGACCTGCTCTTTTTCTCTTCTGAGTTCACTCCCACCTACAAGTAACTGTTTATTGCTGATGCTGAGCAGCCCAGCCATTAGTCTCGTTCAAAACCATACCCTGGAGGCTTCCTGCTTTCCAACAAAGAGAGGTCTTTCAAGGTGTCTTGTTAAAAAACGTCCATGTACTGTAAGATAGAAATCATGCCACTCCTTTAGGGCACAGCAGTGACCTTCAGTTGTGTTTTTAAAATAGCTTTGTTTTTTACTCTCTCTGAAAAGGTCTTGTCATCCAAACAAAATGCTTATATTAACAAAAAGTTAACTGAACGTTTTAATATAAGACCTTGACAACTATACTCTTGCAGTGTCCGTCTCAGGAGCATAATGCAAGCAACATCTGAAATTATCTATTCACTTGCAATAATATTATAAAGCACAACTAAAGAAGCAGAAATGTGACCTGCTTATTCATCTAACATCTTTAGGTCTCTACTCTTTTTAACTTCAAAAAATGGTATATTTGTCATGGTCTTAATCAAACACAGATACCCATATTCAGTATTCAGGTTAAATGTGAGACTTAAGCCAGAGGTTAACTACAGGAAACCAATTTCTTTCATTATAATTCTCATTACTTAACTAAACTACATTATACAATATTTTAAAAAGTAATAGCTGTATCAAGCTTGATTCCAGTAGCTGACAATATGGCTAAATATTATGGGCGTGTGTGTGTGTGTACACACATGAATGCATTTATGTTTATTCATGTGTACACTGAGTTCATTTGGTTATAATTTACACTTAGCCAAAAGAGGATTGTTACAGTATTTCTTTTATTTTAGTAAAATAAAATACAAAGACTATTTTGTAAAGGTTTGCTTATCACCTCTATCTAGTTTTGCTCAACAATATCCTCCTTTAGTAAAGATGCATTAAAAGATAATTGGACAATTAAACATGGTGCCCATCTCTAACCTAAACAAAACAGCATTGTAGAGTATCTGTCTAGGAAAATTTAAATTTGACAAAATCATCACTGTTGCAGAACTGTACTATTTGCTCAAACCACGGAAATTGTAATTTTTTTGTACCAGGTTGTATTTCAATCAATATTTATACTGTTCTCCAAATATGCCTCTTTACTAAGTGAAAATTTTCATTCATAACAGCTTCTTACAAAGGCCGTGGCCAATAATAATGCAATACTATACATCTCAGAATTTAAAGGCATTAACTAAAATGACTATATTTTATAACATGCAAATAAAGCATACAGGTAGAGCAGCACAGAGAGTTCTATCAAAATAGTTATTAGGCTATTCAGGGATTTCAAGTACAGAATCTATATAAGGGAGAAACAACTAAAGAGTGTTTTCCACTCAAAACCATTGGGAAAAGCACAATTCCTATAACCACACACGTGTTCTTTGTTTTTTCTAAGTTACTCAGAGAATTCAAGATTAGCCAACCTTTGTTCCTTCCAGACATCCTTACCTATATTTGTTCTTTGCTCATTGTTACAATAAAATATTCTATTTTTTACAATATAATATTTCTATAGAATAAATGTAAGGTATTTCCTACCTTATAAAACACTGACCAGTGCCCGCATCTAATTTTCCCTAGTAAGCAACCCAAAAGCCCTCACTAAACAAGACCCAGAGCATAGGTGAACTAAGTAATATATATGATACATTTCTTCAGTTATAAACATGTTTCTCTCAGGGTACAGAATCATTTGACACAAGGCCCCCAGAATTATCTCGTATTTGTTTTTCAGCTAAGTTCCTCAAAAATGCTAGCTAGATTCACATAGTACACAAGTTTCTTAAAAGACTGTGATAGTTAGAATGATATATTCCAAAATATTAGCAGAAATATTTTTTAATATCCTCTGTGTTTTGTATTTTCCAATTTTTTTAAACTTACTTATTTCAATTGGAGGCTACTTGCTTTACAATATTGTGGTGGTTTTTGCCATACATTGACATCAATCAGCTATAGGTGTACATGTGTCCCCCCATCCTGAACCCCCCTCCCACCTCCCTCCCCACCCCATCCCTCTGGGTGGTCCCAGTGCACCAGCTTTGGGTATCTTTCTTATACTAGGAAAAAAATTTCAACTGTAAAGTGTGATTTAGAGAGAAAAGGCTGAATTCTAGAATTCTAAAGGTTCAAAATGGTATTTCTTTAGTTTATTGTTATTGGCTTTTAGATTCTTTAAGTTCTTGAAGTTATATGTAGCAATGATTTAGACTGCAGCTAGCCCAAGTTCTTCTAGAAAAAAAAATTACTAGCCTTTTGAAACCCCATTCAACACTTCTCAGTATATCATTTCCCTTGATGGCAACCTTGACTCCTTCCAAGTACCCTGGAAGTTGAAATAAAGAAAAACTGGGTTTAAAGAAAATTTGGTTTTGAAATAATGCATTGATCTATCTCTATTTAATCTCATCTTGCTAATTAAAAATAAAGTTAAACTTAAAATATTGTCCCAATTTTTAAAAAATATTATCCAGATTTTGGACTAATTATTATGCTCTCAGAGAACTTACGAATAATTTTTTTGTTTATATTGCTAAAAATAAATTTGCTCTCAACTGCAAAAAGAGAATCAAGAACAAAAACTATTCTGTGACTCTGTGAATCATCTATAATTTTTCTTGCTAACTGAGATAATATTAGCACATTTTTCTCTTTTCAAATAATCTACTCTTTTTTTTACTATAGAACCCCACTAAAGATACACATAAGGCACTGGAAGAACATTCATTTTAGTAGAGTTCAAAAAAGATTCTGCTTAAAAGCAAAGCAGCCATAAACAAAAAATAAAAAAAAAAGAATAAAAAAAGTCCTAGATTTGACATAACTGATAGTAAGAAACAAAGATTAAGCAGGATACATGTAGCACAAACGCTAAAAGACATCAATATGAGCATACATGCTACTGCCCTCACCGAAGGTACACTGCTGGGCTTGTAGGAGATGCTTTAACCTAAAGGGCACTGAGTCCATCCCTTGTGCTCAGACACATTCAAGTATTGGCAGGTGGCATTTCTCATACACAAAAACACTGTAACACAAGAGTGCACTTCTACAGTGAGAAGGATCAGCTTTCAGAGTCAATGTTACCTCTGCTTCCCTTGCCATGAATAATCAATAACGATTCCATGGAACTCTCAGCAGGATTGCAGGTGTGCCTTGGCATGCTAGTCAGAGTGTCATATAATCAAAGAGCTGAAAGGACCTTCAGGAGTAGCTAATACGGTGCTTCATTTTGCATGAGACCCAGGGAGATAGTACCTTGTTCTTCAAAGGTTCTGTACAGAGAATCATTATCAGTGCATTAAGATTGTTTGCCGCTTAAAAGAATTCCATACGTAATTTCTTCATAAATGCAAAGTGTTAACAAACCTCACGCAGATGCATATATAATTTTCTCAAAGCCAACTCAACTTTAACATAACAGTACCAACTCCAAAACCAATGCACGTATTTGGAAACTAAGACTATTTCAGAATTGCTTTGTGGAAGTGAAGTTATCAGTCGATACGAGAGCCAACTCATTTTTATATCAAGGAAAATCCCTTCCCCTCAAACATTCACCTTCTTTATTTTGGAGTCAAATTTTAGATTGCAGACAGACAAAAGCTGTCTGTCCACACAGTGCCCATTTCTATTTAGTGGACCAAATAAGAATGTCACAGATTGACCAGCACTGAAATTAATAATTAATAAAGTGGTGTGAGAAGGGAAAACTGACATTTTTCTCAACATGTTTTTACTAATAGTAAATGCTAAAATGGGGGTAGGTAAGTATTTCCATACCACCCTTTGTAGAGCAAAAAACCTGGATACAGCCTAACAAGTTAGAACATGGTTCCAGGGAAGCATCTTTGTTTTTAAGATTCTTTTTTCTGATGTGGACCATTTCTTCGAAGTCTTTGTTGAATTTGTTAGAATATTGCTTCTGTGTTTTTTGTTGTTGTTGTTGTTGTTTTAATGTTTTGATTTTTTTGGCTGCAAGGCATGTGAGATCTTGGGATCAAACCCACACCCCATGCATTGGATGGCAAAACCTTAACCACTGGATTGCCAGAGAGGTTCTTCAGTTCAGTCGCTCAGTTGTGTCCGACTCTTTGCGACCCCATGAATTGCAGCACGCCAGGCCTCCCTGTCCATCTCCTGTCCATCACCAACTCCCGGAGTTCACTCAGATTCACGTCCATCGAGTCAGTGATGCCATCCAGCCATCTCATCCTCTGTGGTCCCCTTTTCCTCCTGCCCTCAATCCCTCCCAGCATCAGCGTCTTTTCCAATGAGTCAGCTCTTCGCATGAGGTGGCCAAAGTACTGGAGTTTCAGCTTTAGCATCATTCCTTCCAAAGAACACCCAAGACTGATCTCCTTTAGAATGGACTGGTTGGATCTCCTTGCAGTCCAAGGGACTCTCAAGAGTCTTCTCCAACATCACAGTTCAAAAGCATCAATTCTTTGGTGCTCAGCTTTCTTCACAGTCCAACTCTCACATCCATACATGACTACTGGAAAAACCATAGCCTTGACTAGACAAACCTTTGTTGGCAAAGTAATGTCTGTGCTTTTGAATATGCTATCTAGGTTGGTCATAACTTTCCTTCCAAGGAGCAAGTGTCTTTTCATTTCATGGCTGCAGTCACCATCTGCAGCGATTTTGGAGCCCCCCAAAATAAAGTCTAACACTGTTTCCACTGTTTCCCCATCTATTTCCCATGAAGTGACGGGACCAGATGCCATGATCTTCGTTTTCTGAATGTTGAACTTTAAGCCAACTTTTTCACTCTCCTCTTTCACTTTCATCAAGAGGCTTTTTAGTTCCTCTTCACTTTCTGCCATAAGGGTGGTGTCATCTGCATATCTGAAACATCTTTAAACTATAGGTAGAGGATAAAAAGCAAACAGGCTTTGCATAAAAGACAGACTTGGGCCCTAGCACTTACGAGATGTATGACCCTAAGGAAAGAAGTTAACCTCTAACATAATGTTTCCTTTTCTATAAAATAACAAGGGTAGTAATAATATGACAAAGAGGATCATTCTAAATATGAATTTTATTCTAAAGTCCTTGACCCCCAAAAGTTACTCAATATTAGATACATATCCTGCCTACACAATCCAAATGATAGGGGCATTGCCCCAGTTTGAAAAGACAAACTACATTTATCTTATATATTTTTATAACTTTTATTGAGATATAATCCACACATCATAAGGTTCACTCTTTTAAATTAGGTTTCAGTATATTCACAGAATTGTGAATCATCAATGTTATCTACTTTTAAAACATTTTCATCACCCCATAAAGAAATCCCATCCCCATTAGCAGTCACTCTCATTGTGTGTCCCCACCCACAAGGTCTAGGCATCAATTCATCTTTCTGGATCTATAGATTTGCCTATTTTGGACATAATATACCAATGGAATTATACACAATGTTGTCTTCTATTGGCTTTTTTCACTTAGCATGATGTTTTCAAATTTCATCCACGCTGTACCATGTATCAGTATTTAATTCCTTTTATTGTTGATTAATATTTCACTACATTGATACACCATATTTTTATTATCCATTCATTAGTTGATGGATGATACTTGGGTATCATGAATAATGCGGCTGAAACATCAGTGTACAGGGTTTTATATTGACATATATTTTCAGTTTTGGTTATATATTTAGGAGTGTAATTGCAGGATCCACTTTAGGCAACTCAAGGATTGACATTTTGCTATATACCAATGAGCAAAATTTCTGAATCTAATAACAGCTCTATATTTACTCCAGGGAAATCCATCTTTAATTTTTTAAGACATTGTTTCCTTTAGTTCTTTAAACTTATTTATAACCGCTTTTTTAAAGTTCAAGCTCTATTAAGTTCAATGTCTGAGCTTTCTCAGTCTTCATTGATTGATTTCTCCCCCTTTATGTGGACCGTATTTCCCTGTTTCTCTGCTCACCTTGTTTTTTTGTCAAAAATTGGTGGCAACTCAAGCTTAGATTTCCCTTCCCAGGGTTTCTTTTGTGACTGTTTTTGTAGTTGTAGTTATAGTTACTGTTTTCTTGTGACTTTTCTGGGCTGGAGATAGTCAAACTCATTCTTCTCCAATGATCTCTTAGCTGCTTAAATTCACAACAATTGTGGCTGCAGTGTTGCTGGATATCAAAGCTACCATGGTGCTCAGGAGAAGGG
Organism: Bos javanicus; assembly: GCF_032452875.1. Classification (NCBI taxonomy): domain Eukaryota; kingdom Metazoa; phylum Chordata; class Mammalia; order Artiodactyla; family Bovidae; genus Bos; species Bos javanicus. Next base: position 49,259,787 of record NC_083888.1, on the reverse strand, counting down.
AATGGGACTACAGCAAATTATAATGCAACAGATATTACTGTTATTACCAACATTTGGTAATTTTTCTGATACAAACACTTTGCAGATCACTGCAATCTTTGATTATCTCCTAGAGTTCTAAAAACATTGACTTGTACATTTTTATTTATTTTTTTGCTAGCATATTCATTGCTTTTATAGAGGAGTGGATTTTCAGAGATCCTTGGCTCTACTATTCCAGAAATGCTTGTCTGCATTCTTTTAAAGTTGAGAATATTTCATTAAAAAAAAAATCTCTAAACATTTTTCCCTTAGAGAATATTTTGGAGGTTATCAATTTCATTCATTTGAAATTGTTCCTATGGAGTGAATATTTTTATTATAATACCACAGATTCTGAACACAATTGTCATACAGGCTCTTTGAATCAGCCAAATCTAGATTATAATCCTGAGCTCGTCACTTATTTGTTTTGTGAATACCAAGTTTCTTAAATTCTGTAAGCCTCAGTTTATTCTTAAAATAACACCCACCTACAAGGATCACTGTGAGCATTAAGTATAGTTACAAGTATAAAAGAACCAACACCTAATAGACTCCAATAAGCTATATGTCCTTTCCTTCTTTCCTTCCTTTCCAAAAAGTGCATTTACTGAAGTAACACTTGACTGTACTGCTTGTTTCTTTAGTGTAATAATGCCATCTGCTGGAAATGCCATCAGGATGACCAACAAAGAAAATGGATCTTGTTAACAAACAGGCACTACAGTGGATGCTCCAGTATTCCTATCGTATAGAAAAATAGGTCAAAATCTTGACATTTTCTTACTATATTTACTTTGAAAGGTACTTCAAACACCCCCCATACCCACAACACACACAGACACACACACCGCAGTACTATTTAAAGAGTTTATAATTACTATAAGTCCCATTTTTTTCAGTGCCTTGAAGGGGAAGATAACCAGTAGAAACAAGTTACCATGAATTAAACTTGTTCTTGCTTTCAAAAGTTTGTTATAGATCTGTGAATTTAGCCATAAAAGGTAGTTTTTTAATCATATAGGGGCCTAGTTACTAACAAAAGAAATTTTTAAGAAAGCTATTAGATCTCAATTTTCTATTTCACAAGAAGATGACTCAAAGATAAGTCAACTGTTACTATTAGAAGTAATTAAAGAAGGTGCTTTTATAAAGTCATCTTTGAAAATTTTCTAACTGTGCAACAATAGATGACTTATTACACAAAGTAAGCCATAGCACATATCATTATAGAATATCACACAGCCAAAAATCAAGTTCTCAAATATTTCATAACATGGCAGAATCACTGTTACTTATATATTTAAATAATTGAGCTATGAAATGATCAATACAACTCTTTTTTTATGGTAGTGCCCTGCATGGCTTGTAGGATCTTAGTTCCCCATCCAGGGATTGAGCCTGGGCCACCACAGTGAAAGCACAAAGGCCTAACCACTAGACCACCAGGGCGTTCCCTTGTTAATACAACTTGACCAAAATTTTGTTCAGAGAAGTAAACAGAAAATTATAGATAGGTTAGTGATCTGATAGTAGACCCAAATGGTCACCAAAATATTGGTAGTGGTTTTATATCTTCATGGTGAGATTCGTTTTCATTTTCTTCTTTATGTGTCTAGGAATGTAATTTTTTTAAATGAGTGGAATTTTCTTCCAATATTTTCTCCTTGCTTACAGAAGCATTTTGGTGTCAGTTCTGATCTTTTTTCTTGATATGTTTTCTGGTTACTGTCAGGAAAGTCTTAGTCGATCATTTCCTTTTAAAACATCCTTCCCATTTCCTGGAAGTTGCTTGGATGAAAGATAACGATTCTTCACAGTCTGCTTTCATCTACAATAATCCAAGATCTGACCTGACATAAAATTTTAAGAATTCCTAATAGCTCCAAGTTACAGTATAAGTTTTGTGTAGTTAAGAAATGGTGATCATTATGAAGAAGTGTTACAATTTGTGATGCTATAATGACTCCTTATATTTATGTACTGAAAAGACTGAGGCTAAACACAGTAGCAGAAACAAGGAAAGTCTAACACTGCTCAGCATATGACTTTCCCTGCTTGTTGAAGGGAGATTCTTCAGGATTATAACCACAGTGAGGAAAATGTTTCTATTTGTATTTTTTTTCCTATTTGGTGAGGAGTCACAAAAAAGGATTATAATTACATTGAGGAAAATGTTTCTATTCGGATTTTGCTTTTACCCTGTGTATTTGTGCATGTGTGTGTGTGTGTGTGTGTGTGTGTGTGTGTGTAACCCATTGGACACTGAAAATAATGGAGAGGCATAGGTTTGCCTCACAGGAGGGACTCCTCCAAGAAAACTAGATTTGGTGGGGAGAACCCAGCCCCACAGCCTGCTGGGAAATGTTTATGTCCCATAATAGGAGCAAGGACAGGAGTGGGACTTCCTAAAGGGGTATGGAGACTTACATGCAAACATGTTGAAGAATGAAACACTTTGAAGCGGACCTAAAAGCAGAAGAGGAAGGCTCTGAGGTACCCCCATAAGTTCTGAAATATATATAATCTTTTTGTTTTCTTGCCATGGTTTGTAAGTGACATGACATTTCAAAGTTTAATTTAAAATATATGTTTATGTCTCACGCATGGTAATTTCTTTTAGATAAGTCAATGACCCAGTAAAATGTTATAACTATCTAGAATTTGTAAATGGCAAATTAGAATTAGCAAAAATAACATAGATTAGAGGCTTTCCTACATTTCCATCATTATGATCTAATGTGGTAACAGCTCCATAAAAGGAAAAATGGAAGAAAAGGAATTCTAAGAATTTTCCAGCACTAATCCTTATTTTTAGCCTGGATCAGATCAAAGCACAACACAAAAAGGCAATTGTAGCACAGAACTGACTTAAATCTGGATGTGATATAAGCAGGTTTTTTCCCTGAATACCTGAGTGAAAAGCTATCCTTGAAAGGCTGGCATAAGAGAGACAAATGCTAAAATCAGGGTCACATACACACATTTGCAGGCTAAGTGGTCACTTGAAATTCAGCTCAACAGAAACACATTGAATTTCTTCAAGTGGTAACAAGCACTGTGTTTGTAAATGAGAGAAAATTCCTACCCAAGTTGAAAAATAGGTCAAATAAGCCCTTTGATATAAATCATCCAGATCATATCAAAGACATAAAGCTGAAGAGTCTAGGGGTCTGATTTCAACTTGGGCAGCCAAAATTGTTTACTTCTACTATTTTATGGTAAATAACAACTCAATGGTTATCACTCTGTTATGCGCTTTTCACAATTACCTTATTAAAATATCACAAAGAAGTAGGTTTTGTTTCCATTTGATAGAAGGAAGCAGGGATTAGAGAGAAGAAACATGGTCTCAGCTGTAAAAGACAGAAGTCGGTTCTAAAGCTGGTCTGCATGACTTCAGATTTTCAAACATTTATCAAATTTTGTTGTAGTTTTTTACTAATGTGATACATTTTGGATGTGAGAACATAGGTAAATTTACTTAAAAGTTTTTTAATGTTTATCAAGGACATGGGGAAAGAGTCAATATACAAAAATTCCTTTCTAGTCGAATGTCTGATGTCACATACGATCTATACTTCCTGAGAAAATATATGTGTAAGATAGGTGTCACAGAGCAAGCCAAAATATAAACCAACCTTCCAAGCCTACAAGGTCTTCAGGAGCCACTCAAAATCATTATTGGGTACTACAAAGGAGTACTCATTAATTAAACAAAAATAACATTAAAATTGCAAGTAAAGAACAAACTTAGTTGCTAAAAAAACATTATAAATAAAAAAAGTAAAGCAGAGGTCCAAAGGAAATGGGTAGTAACAACAGGGTCGGAGAAGGATATTTAGACCTAGAAGAAATTATGTAAGTAAAAGGACATGTTAGAGCATGTAAGTTGAGCACATAAAGATGAGATTATTACCACAAGCAAAGGAACTAGAATAAGAAAGCTATATTAAAATGATAAGACAGCTAGGAAATGGTTCTGGTGTCCATCTACAAAGGCACTGTTATCAACAGACTAGAGCATAAATAAGATGCCAACAGCTTAGTTCACAACTTTATGAATCAGTTCAGTTGTTCAGTCATGTCCGACTCATTGCGATCCCATGGACCACAGCACAGCAGGCCTCCCTGTCCATCACCAACTCCCAGAATTCACTCAGACTCACGTCCATCAAGTCGGTGATGCCATCCAGCCATCTCATCCTCTGTCATCCCCTTCTCCTCTTGCCCCCAATCCCTCCCAACATCAGAGTCTTTTCCAGTGAGTCAACTCTTCACATGAGGTGGCCAAAATATCAGAGCTTCAGCTTCAACATCAGTCCTTCCAATGAATATTCAGGACTGATTTCCTTTAGGATGGACTGGTTGGATCTCCTTGCAGTCCAAGGGACTCTCAAGAGTCTTCTCCAATACCACAGTTCAAAAGCATTGGCGCTCAGCTTTCTTTATAGTCCAACTCTCACATCCATACATGACTACTGGAAAAACCATAGCTTTGACTAGACGGACCTTTGTTGGTAAAGTAATGTCTCTGCTTTTTAACATGCTGTCTAGGTTAGTCATAGCTTTTCTTCCAGGAGCAAGCATCTTTTAATTTCATGGCTACAGTCACCATCTGCAGTGATTTTGGAGCCCAGAAAAATAAAGTCTGACACTATTTCCATTGTTTCCCCATCTATTTGCCATGAAGTGATGGAACTGGATGCCATGATCTTAGTTTTCTAAATGTTGAGTTTTAAGTTTTTCACTCTCCTCTTTCACTTTCATCAAGAGGCTCTTTAGTTATTCTTCACTTTCGGCCATAAGGGTGGTGTCATCTGAGTATCTGAAGTTATTTATTTTTCTCCCAGCAATCTTGATTCCAGCTTGTGCTTCATCTAGCCTGGCATTTTGCATGACATACTATGCATATAAGTTAAATAAGCAAGGTGACAATATACAGCCTTGACACACTCCTTTCCCAATTTGGAACCAGTCTGTTGTTCCATGTCCAGTTCTAACTGTTGCTTCTTGATCTGCAAGAATACAGACTTCTCAGGAGGCAGATCAGGTGGTCTGGTATTCCCATCTCTTTAACAACTATAGACCAATTCCAATCCCATGGAAGAAGAAAATAACTGAAAAAAAGCTAAAATAAATAAAAATCTTTGTTGTTACAGATGCCCCTCCCAATAAAATTTAACAAATACTTCAAGAATATTGGTTTCATGGGTTGCTAAATTACTAGTCTGTATTGGGAGGTTTGGGCTTCCCTGGTGGCTCAAACGGTAAAGTGTCTGCCTGTAATGTGGGAGACCTGGGTTTGACCCCTGAGTAAGGAAGATCCCCTGGAGAAGGAAATGGCAACCCACTTCAGGACTCTTGCCCGGAAAATTCCATGGACAGAGGAGCCTTGTAGGCTACAGTCCATGGGGTCACAAAGAGTCAAACACGACTGAGTGACTTCACTTCACTTCATTGAGAGGTTTAATGAGCTTCCCAGGTGGTGCTACTGGTAAAAAAAAATTTGCCTGTCAATGCAAGAGACATGGGTTTGACCCCTGGGTCGGGAAGATCCTCTGGAGGAGGGCATGGCCACCCACTCCAGTATTCTTGCCTGGAAAACTCCATGGAGAGAGTAGCCTTGCAGGCTAAGTCCATGCAGTTGCAAAGAATAGGACACGACGGAGCCCTGGGAGGTTCAGTAATCAGCTTACATTAAAAAAAAAAATTAAATACTTCCATTCAACCTGACCTGGGAGAATGAGTGTACAAATATGGCTGGAATAAAGAAAGTACTTAGAGTTTAGAGTCAGTTTGTGAAGGTTATTAAATAACTGACTAGTATCTTTAAACCAACAAACCCACCTGTACCTATTACCCCAACTACTCAGACCTCCAAAGAATTGTCAAGACTGTTGTCTTAACCTTATCTTCTTATGTTCACTCCTCAGTCTGTTCCGCTCTGGCCTTTGTCCCTCACAAACATGAAATTGTTCTTATTAAGGTCACTGATGGCTTCCATGTTTCCATTTTAATGACCCCATCTTCTTGTCCACATTGCACTTCTTAGCAATTCCTGACAGAGTCAGCAGCTCCTTCTCTCATGAAACACTGCTCTTTGGTCACCCCTATTCAGGCTTCCTTCCTAACTCTCTGCCCTCACCAGACATCCTCTGGATGCTCCACAAACATCCTTATTTTCTCCCTCTACACATTGTGAAGAAAGCTGAGTGCCGAAGAATTGATGCTTTTGAACTGTGGTGTTGGAGAAGACTCTTGAGTATCCCTTGGACTGCAAGGAGATCCAACCAGTCCATCCTAAAGGAGATCAGTCCTGGGTGTTCTTTGGAAGGACTGATGCTAAAGCTGAAACTCCAGTACTTTGGCCACCTCATGCGAAGAGTTGACTCATTGGAAAAGACTCTGATTCTAGGAGGGATTGGAGGTAGGAGGAAAAGGGGACGACAGAGGATGAGATGGCTGGATGACATCACTGACTTGATGGACAAGTCTGAGTGGACTCCGGGAGATGGTGATGGACAGGGAGGCCTGGCATGCTGTGATTCATGGGGTCGCAAAGAGTCGGACACGACTGAGCAACTGAACTGAACACATTGTCTGGCTAATCTCATCTTTCCCATGCCTTAAATACAGTCCATATGAAACTGTCTCTTCCATGTACATCTCTGGCTTACACCTATCCTTTGTATTCCAGTCTTTTCTATTCAGCATTTGATTTGACATCTTTACTTGGATGTCTCACATGAGGCCAAAGTTAGCTTGTTTGATATTGAATTCTTGATTTTACCTCAAAATATATTTCTTAATAAGTCTTCTTTTATCAGCAAAAGGTAAGCTAAGAACCTGAGAGAATGTCCTTATATTTCCTTCTCCTTCACCTCCCAAACCAATCTATTCAATTCCTATTGATTCTGTCTGAAAATTACATGTTGTCTCTTTCCAATTCCAAGGTCACCACACTAGTCCAAGAGAGTTCCTTCTCATAGAATGGCTCAGTCTTCTCCTTCTCCTGTTTCTGTCTTCTAATCCATTCTACCCAGAGCAGCAGAATAAATTCCTAAAAATTAAAAATGTAAATCAAATCTTGTTAACATCTGCTTAATTCCCTGCAGACTTTCTCATTTTAATTGGAATGAAATCCAAAGGATTTACATGGCTTAGCCTCTCATTATACCTTCTCTTAGACCTATCTCACCCTGTTCACCACACACCAGCTGCACTGGCCTTCTTTCAATTCCTCAAACAGGCCAACTTCTGTTTCAGAGGCTCTTCTCAAGAGTATTTACAGGCTGGCTGCTTTCAATCCTACTGGTTTTGGCTTAAACTACACTAGCTCTCTGAGTTGAATTCTTTTCTCACATTACCATTATTTTCTATGATAGCATATGACTGGTTTCCTTCATGGTGGTGGTAGATTAGTCACTAAGCCACTTCTGACTCTTGATATCCGGTAAACTATAGCCCACCAGGCTTCTCAGTCCATGGGATTCTCTAGGCAAGAATGCTGGAGTGGGTTTCCATTTCCTTCTCCAGGTTTCCTTCATTGCACTTTGCAGTTCCAAATGCTTCTTCACATTCAGAACCTTTAACCAGTTCATTTTCCTAATTTTTTTATTTTTTTTTTTTTTGTAAGTGATTATTTCCTTTTATCTCTCAAAGGAAACACTCAATTTATATTTTATTTTTTAGTCTGTGTGAAGCTTTCTCATTTTTTAAACTCACTTTCCTCCCTCCAAAGTTCATCTCCATTCACTGCTCCATTACCAACCATTCTAAAGTTTTTGGTAATTATCTCTTTAATTGTATATGCCATTTAAAGTATGTCATGCTCATTTCCTGGGCATGGGTATGTAATTTACATAAATACTATTGGTCTGTAAATTTCATTCTATTTCTTGTTTTTTTTTTTATGCTTTCTTTTTTTAATTTTATTTTATTTTTAAACTTTATATAATTGTATTAGTTTTGCCAAATATCAAAATGAAATATCATTCTATTTCTTGCTATTTTTACTCAGCTACATGTTTTAGAAATGTATGTTGTTCTATGTTTGTTTAGCCATAGTTTCTAAGCACTACATACTTTTCCATTGTATTTATCTGTTTGTTCCCTCAAGTTCCCCCACTACCAGTAACAAGCCTACAACAAATATCTTTGCACACATTCTTTATGGAACTGTTGCTCTGGGAGGAAAAAATCCTGTCATTATAGGCTATAGGAAATGTCAGCATTTAATTTGACTAAGTGTTGCAAAATTGCCCTCCAGAATGCCTGCTCCAATCTGCATTCCTGCCAGGGTTCTTATAGTCTCATGTCCCAACTTAATATTTGGTACTTACCCTATTTTCTATTTTGGGTGGCTGATGAGATAAGTATAAAGTGATATTCCATTGTGTTTTTTAATTTTCATTTTTCCAATTAACATGTGTGTTTGAGCACCTCTTCCCACATTTCTTAGCTCTATGAAATTTCCTTTCTTCTGTATTCCTAGCCCTTGTTCACTTTTTTAATTGAATATCAAGAATGGGTTCTAAACTTTGTTTTCTTAGGCCAAGGATTTCTATTTTTAGATTCTGTAGTACACTTTTTGGCATCAGTCTTATACATTTATTTGATGATTTGGGATTGTGAACTCATTTTCTACAACACATTTTTCCTGAGTATGTTCTAAACATCAATGTCTCACCATGGGGCTTGGCAGGGTTGGCTCTTCATGGAGCAGATTCCTGAGGTGTTTTCCTTAGATTACTGTTGAAGTCACCTGCCTGCTTTATTCCACATGGGCTGCTTCACAGTATTCAGTGCAAGGAAAATCCACTTTCTCATTGTGTAGAATAGCTTTGTATTAATTAACTTTCCAAGAATATTGTTACTATAAGAAAAAGAGTTTTAAGCATACACTCACACCAATCTCATGACTGGTCTTGTTTGGGAAAAGGGCTTTTTGGTTTGTTTACTTGCACATTGTCTCATCTACTAAATTATTAGCTCTGTGAAGGCAGAAATTATGTATGTTACACACAATACCTCCTAGTGTCATTAGCACCTGGAATAATGACTGCCTCTGGTAATTACTAAAAAAAAAAATTCTGAATGAAAGACTGAATAAAACACATAGCCCAGAGTTTCCTCCAGATTTGGGAGTGCAATGAATATTAAATCCTTGGTTTTCCCTCTTCCCCCTGATACTTAGTAAAATTACTGCAGTGATACACAGAATCTATTAGAGGTGTGAGAAACAAAAATGAGGATGAAAAAGCAAAAATTGTCTTCAGAAAGGCAACAATACAAGTACATAAAAGTTTTTTTTATTAAAACTTGTTGAAAATAAAGGGACAAAACTTAAGATTATGATAGAAGTTGTCTCAGTGAAAAGAGACCATAAAGCGAAAAATAATTGTAGGATAATTAGCTTCAATGACAGGATTATCTAAACAAGAAATAAGATAGGAAGTGTTCTCCATGTTGAATTTGATTTACTTAGAGGATATGCAAGATAGTAGTTGTTGAGCAGACATTGCATATGTAGATAAGAGTGCTTGAAAATGTATACCTATAAATTTCAGAGTTATCTGCCTGCTGAACCTAATTCAAATCATGAAGGTAGCGACATTCTCCTCAGGAAAAAGGTATATGTAGACTAAACTAGATGGCTGATGATCAAATCCAATAAACCACCACATGGATGAGGCAGGATTACAAAGATAATTAGAAGGAAACACACCTCCAAAATTGGTCATACAGGAACATTTTGTCAAGGAAGAGAAATTCTAGGTGTAATGAACTACAAGGCCAAAATAATACTGTAGATTTATCAAGAATTGTAAACGTAGCACAAACAGTTCTGTTTTGGGTTTGACCAGCTAAGACTAATCCAGAATGGCCTCAGATGAAAAAAAAACAACTGAATTCTCTTCCACATGCTATTTCTTCATTAAGAATATTTGCAGAGGAGCAGCTTTAGGTCCACAGAAAAATTAAGAAAGGAACAGAGAGTTCCTATACATTCCCCACCACTACATATGCACAGCCTCCCCATTATCAACTTTTACCATTCACACTTGGTATTACACATTCTCCAGGTTTGCACTAAATGTGTAATGACATATATGCACTACTGCACTATCATACAGCATTTTCACTTCCCTAAAACTCGCCTGTGTTCCCCCTATTCATCTCCCCTGACCTTCCGGGAAGCCACTGACTTTATTACCTTTATAGTGTTACCTTCTCAGAATATCATTTAGTTGGAATCATACATTATGTAGTCTTTTCAGATTGCTTCTTTTGCTTGGTAATAAACATCTAAAGGTTCTTCCATGTCTTTTCATGGCTTGCTAAACTCATTTCTTTTACCACTATTAATTTTCCATTGTCTGGATGTACCACGGTTTGTTTATCCATTCATCTAATGAATGACATCCTTGCTGCTTCCATGTTTTGGCAATTATGAATAAAGCTGCTATAAACATCTATGTGTGGATTTTTTTGTGGAATTAGGTTTTCAACTCCTTTGGGTAAATATGAAGGTGCATGACTGCTGAACGGCATGAGAATATGTTCAGTTTTTGTAAGAAGCTACCAAACTGTCTTCCAAATTACCTATATCATCTTGCAGGCCCACTAGTAACAAATGATGTTCTGCATCTTTGCTAGCATTTAGTGTTATCAGCATTCTAGATTTGGCCATTTTAATAGGTGTGTAGGTATATTTCATTGTTATTTTCATTTGCATTTCCCTGATGACATGTATCTTCTTTGGTGAAGTGTCTATTAAGTTATACCCATTTTTAATTGGGCTGCCTTCTTACTGTTGAATTTTAAGAGTTCTTTGTGTATTTTGGGTAATGGTCCTTTATCAGATATGTCTTTTGCAAATATTTTCATATGGTCTGTGGCTTGTTTCCTCCTTCTTTTGATATTGTCTTTTCATAGTTTTTAATTTTAACAAAGTCCAGATTTTCAATTATTTCTTTCATGAATTATGCTTTTGGTGATGTATCTAAAGGGGCTTCTCTGGTGGCTCAGCAGTAAAGAATCTGCCTGCAAGGCAGGTGACCTGGGTTCGATACCTGGGTGGCAATGATCCCCTGAAAAGGGCATGGCAACTCATTCCAGTATTCTTGCCTGAGGATTCCATGGACAGAGCCTGGTGAGCTACAGTTCACAGGGTCACAAAGAGTCAGACAGAACTGAGCAACTAATGCTTTCACTTTCAAAGACAGTCCAAATTACTATGCCTTGAAAGCACTAATAGTCTGGCTTCAAATTCGATGACCACACCAAAAAGAAAATAAAAATTGCTAGAAATGAATTCAAAATTAATACCAGAAAATGCTAAAAAAAAAAAAAAAAAAAAGCCCACAGAAGATGATTCATATTGCTACTTTTTAGATGAAGGATTCATATAAAGGACTTTAGCCAAATGGCTTTTGATAACATAAATGAATAAAACCATGGAAATACATGGCATGAAAATACTTATAGGTGTCTCTAATAATATTTTTTTTTTGGTCCATAAAGTTACATAATGAGATACATACTCTCTGCTAATTTCATTAGGGATCCATTAAGCCAGCAGGACTCTAATACACAAATGGGAATAATTATCTTCATCAACAGCAGGAGGACAATTTACCAGGAAAAAAAACCATTTAGATGGCACAATTAAGTTATATTTCTTCTCCTTTTCCTCCAGATAAATCAAGAAGATAAACATTAATGCTATTTTTGAGTTTATTTCAGAGTAATCTCTTATTTTCCCTTTTTTCCTAGTTTTACCATCATTTACCATCAAACTCCCTGTGTATACATCAGACACTCTTGGTTTTGTATCCAACAGCAATGGCCCCTTTCTTTCTTCCTCAGGAACATTAGTCCCAGTCCCAGCCCAGAAGTGGAACCTTAATAATTTAGCCAATCAGCATAGTTCAAGTCCCCATAACAACCTGTGCTTTGATTTTGTCTAGTGAAATAGAAGAGCAAATCTACTAGAAGGCTTCTGTGAGAAGTTTCTAATGTCATAAAAAGAGACAAGGAAAAATGGTCACAGTTCTGCTGGATGTCATTGTGTCTCCATGTGATACTTGGGACTGTAGCAACAGTCTTGTAGTTATGTGGAAAAGAAGCCACTATAACAAAAATAGCAGAGAAACAAGATAGAAAGAACCTGAGGCCTTGATGACTTCATTATATCTCCTAATTAATCAGCCTTGGAGCAGCCCCACTGTACATGACAAAATAAATTTATTATGTGCAAATTTTTGAGGGTTGGGGTTTTTCTATTACACATAGCACAAAGTTTTCCAACCAAATAATCCATGCTAAGTACAATTATTTATTGTGAAATCTTGTAAGACATAATTTGGACAGAGTGGTTATACATCAAACTGTTCAGTATTTATTTAATAGAAGGACCTGAGCACTATGGAATTATAAGATCTCCATAACTAAATTAGCTCATCAGTTTTCATGAAGCAATCCAGATAAACCAAAACCATAAGACAGATGTATAAACTTGTCTTCAAAATACTGATATTACTATACTGAAATGTTTCAAATTTTGTGACTATAGAGATAAATAATGATGCAAGGTTGTAATAAAGTAATGATTTCTAGAGTCAATAAAATTATTTTTCTTTTTAAAAGGGAGACAGATGTTTGTTAATATTGTGCATACAAATTTACAGATAACAAGTAAAAAGTAAAACATATGTTTCAGGCTGAGGATTCTGGACTCATTCCCCAGTCCTAAAGTTGTGATTGATTTTTAGAGAAGAGAACTTTCAGACCAACAGGGATTAAATTCCAGAGATTCACTGAAAAAAAAAAAATGGAGCAGCAAAGACAGTTCTTTGAAATTAGTTCTTGCTGGTTATGATGAAAAATGTTGTAGCCGTGGCTATTGCCATTCATAAGGTAATCATGAAATACCAACACTGTCTATGATGACAAACCATGGGATTGTGAATTGCCTGCAGAAATTCTGCAGAATAAGATAGCAAAACATCATGAGTAGTGATCTAAAGAGTTAGCAATGCTCAGCCATAAAAGTGTGTGACCCTGGCCATCCCATCTCTGATCTTCCTATAAAATAAAGGAATTGGAACAGATGATCCTCGCAGTCCTTTTCACTTCTCACATTTCATCACCGTTATCATCATCACAGATATAGGAAAGATAGCATGTTTTGATTACATTCTAGGAACTGGATTAAGTTCTTTATGTGCTAAGTCTCATTTAATTATCCCAATAGCACTATGAAGCAAGTATTCATGTCCCATCCTAAAAATTAGAAAACTCAGACTCTGAGAGGTTAAGTGATTTTCTCAGCGCATCAGCTGAAATGTCTTTGGCTTCCTACTCTAGATTGCTTCTTTGCAGTCATCAAGCATAGAACAAGTCTGAAACACTCTTAGTGTGGTGCTTAGCTCTCAAAATTACAGACATCTAAACCAAGTCAACACAGTTTAAAAGGGAATACAAATTAGGGGGGGAAAGCCATTACTAGGAAGTGGTAAAATCAATTTTCAATTTGAAATATTCCTTCTTATCAATAAATACTGACGCTGCTGCTGCTAAGTCGCTTCAGTCGTATCTGACTCTGTGCGACCCCAGAGACGGCAACCCACCAGGCTCCCCTGTTCCTGGGATTCTCCAGGCAAGAACACTGGAGTGGGTTGCCATTTCCTTCTCCAATATCAATAAATACTAGGTTTGCCTAAAGAGACATTTTTGTAATTTTTTCATTATACTTTAAATGTGCATCCATCTTTCTAAATAGTCTCATCATAAATTCCACGTATGGCTCTTTATGGTCAACAACAAAAAGAAACTTTTGAAATAAGGAATATATCATTTTATTTTCTGACTTTTTTTTAAAGTTTCTAGTTCAATTAACTAGAGACCTGCAGGAGTCCTGGGTTTGATTCCTGGGGTGGGAGGCTCCCCTGGAGAAGGGAATGTCAACCCACTCCAGTATTCTGGCCTGGAGAATTCCACGGACTGTATAGTCTGTGGGTTCACAAAGAGTCGAACTTTCATAGTTCAGTTAACAGTTGGACATCCAGCACAAATATCATTTTATTTTGAAAAATGAGAGTCTGCTCTAGACACTACCCACTTGCCATCATAATAGATAGAATCACTGATTATATACATGCCTCTCAAAAGAAAGAGATGCACAATTGCCTCCCACCATTGTGATAGCACACAGCAGTTACAATTGGCAACTAGAAAAACAGTACTTAATTGCCATCCCCTAAACTACCAGAGAGAGCGAGAGAGATTATAGGCATAATAGCCAAAGAAATAGAGAGAATGAACAACCCTCAGTCCTTATTTTGAGCAGGAGAGAAAGAAGGCAATTTACTCTCAGAAGCACCATCTCAAGAGAAATCTTTTGTTGAAGGATGACTCATATTATGTCTTTTACAAGTTCCTTTTGCTTACTCTCCAGAAGAAACAGGAAAAGGTGAATATGAAATCGAAAAACAGAAGGGGTTTAGCCACCCCACGGGTACCAGGAAAACAAATTATGATGACTTCACCATGACAATTATAAATGACTTTATATACAGTGGACTTTTAGAAACCAAGACATGAAACCGATACTTCCTTTGGAAGTTTATCTTTTCCTAGGCAAATAGATTTATCCCCATAATTATTTATCACATGTTGGTTGAAGTTATAAAACATATATAGTCTCATAATAATATGAGTCTTTAGCTATAAGCTATTTCAATGTACAGATTTTAAAGACACTTTTCACCTTCACATGACTTGCTAAATTTTTTATGCTTAATACAATGCTTCACCAGACATAGAACTCCTTCCTCCTAATTTGTTAGTACCTGAGAAGAAAAGGCAGGCTGATTTTTCCATTTTTACTAAGAGACATGTATGGTGATAAAAACTTGTGCTCTTAAAGAGACAGACTAAGGCTGATTTGTGCACTGCTGATTGCCAGCTATGGGCCTAGTTAAGCTAGGTTTATATAGACAGTTTTACAGGAAAAAATACCCACATTTGTTATACTTCTGCTATTTTTTGAAACAAACAATGCCCCCTCCTCCCAATTTCTGAATTCCTGGAACACAAAACCCAGCCAATACGTGAGCAGAATTTGTATTAGTGTTGTGGAACTATGGGATGTTTAACCACATATGTGCTGTCTCAGCAGTATAATCCATAAAGGGTACAGTCTGCATAATCTGCAGAAGCATGAACTGTGCTATAAAGGAACAATATTTATGAAGTTACAATATTGGGATGTTTGTAGTAGGGCTGGTAGATTGAAAAGCCCATGAATAGAGAGTAATGTTTATTTTTCACAATAAAGGAAAGCAATAACAATATATGTAAACATTTTTATATCAAAAAAGTGTTATCAATGATATGAACCATTATGTCTTTGAATGTCTCTTAGATTAAGACTCATACAATCAATGCCTTCTATATGGAGAAATTTTAACCCTGAAGTACTAATGTGTCCTTTATTAGATAGTGTAAGCTGTGTTATACAATCTGTTTCCCTTTTTGCGTGACTACCTGAAAGCTAAAAACTTAAGCTCCTTAATTCAACCATCTTACCTTCTTCAGTTTAGGTTTTCTAGTGTATTGTCTTATTCTGAGATTGTGAGATTGTAATGAGCTTTATTGACGATGCCAAAGCCTTTGACTGTGTGGATCACAATAAACTGTGGAAAATTCTGAAAGAGATGGGAATACCAGACCACCTGATCTGCCTCTTGAGAAACCTATATGCAGGTCAGGAAGCAACAGTTAGAACTGGACATGGAACAACAGACTGGTTCCAAATAGGAAAAGGAGTACGCCAAGGCTGTATATTGTCACCCTGTTTATTTAACTTCTATGCAGAGTACATCATGAGAAACACTGGACTAGGAGAAACACTGGACTAGAAGGAATACAAGCTGGAATCAAGACTGTCAGGAGAAATATCAATAACCTCAGATATGCAGATGACACCACCCTTATGGCAGAAAGTGAAGAGGAACTCAAAAGCCTCTTGATGAAAGTGAAAGTGGAGAGTGAAAAAGTTGGCTTAAAGCTCAACATTCAGATAACGAAGATCATGGCACCTGGTCCCATCACTTCATGGGAAATAGATGGGGAAACAGTGGAAACAGTGGCAGACTTTATTTTGGGGGGCTCCAAAATCACTGAAGATGGTGACTGCAGCCATGAAATTAAAAGACGCTTACTTCTTGGAAGGAAAGTTATGACCAACCTAGATAGCATATTCAAAAGCAGAGACATTACTTTGCCAACAAAGGTCCATCTAGTCAAGGCTATGGTTTTTCCAGTGGTCATGTATGGATGTGAGAGTTGGACTGTGAAGAAGGCTGAGCACCGAAGAAGTGATGCTTTTGAACTGTGGTGTTGGAGAAGACTCTTGAGAGTCCCTTGGACTGCAAGGAGATCCAACCAGTCCATTCTGAAGGAGATCAGCCCTGGGATTTCTTTGGAAGGAATGATGCTAAAGCTGAAACTCCAGTACTTTGGCCACCTCATGTGAAGAGTTGACTCATTGGAAAAGCCTCTGATGCTGGGAGGGACTGGGGGCAGGAGGAGAAGGGGATGACAGAGGATGAGATAGCTGGATGGCATCACCGACTCGATGGACGTGAGTCTGAGTGAACTCCAGGAGTTGATGATGGACAGGGAGGCCTGGTGTGCTGCAATTCATGGGGTCGCAAAGAGTCGGACATGACTGAGTGACTGGACTAAACTGAATGAGCTAATAGAATGTTCATCCATCTTCACTTGGCTCAGATGGTAAAGAATCTGCCTGCAATGTGGGAGACTGGGTTTGATCCCTGGGTTGGGAAGATTCCCTGGAGAAGGAAATTGCAACCCACTCCAATATCCTTACCTAGAGAATTCCATGGACAGAGGAGCCTGGTAGGCTATAGTACATGTGGGCACAAACAGTTGGATGTGACTGAGAAACTAACTCTTTTACTTTTCATTTTCATTCATTTTCACTAGGCTTCCCTCTAGCCCACTGGTTTAAAAATGCTATGCTGGGAAAATACCCATATCCCAAAATCCTGGCATATTAGTTTTGGATGGACACTGAGGAGTTACAGTTTCTTTCTTTTTTTTTTTTTTTTACTTTTTATTTTATTTTATTATTTTTTAAATTTTATTTTATTTTTAAACTTTACAATATTGTATTAGTTTTGCCAAATATCTAAATGAATCTGCCACAGGTATACCTGTGTTCCCCATCCTGAACCCTCCTCCCTCCTCCCTCCCCATACCCTTCCTCTGGGTCGTCCCAGTGCACCAGCCCCAAGCATCCAGTATCGTGCATTGAACCTGGACTGGCGACTCATTTCATACATGATATTATACATGTTTCAATGCACGCTTCCAGGTGAGACTAAGATTCAGCCAGGACCTAGAACTAGAAACACAGTCCTCTTGGCTCAGATCCAGAGTTAAATGGAATGCACTAGGATTGCTACAGAGGAGTTTCAATTGAGGAAAAAAGGTGGGGAGGGAAGCCATCAAAAGCCCACTATGTAGCAAACTGTCTTGTCTTGCTTAAAAAAAAAAAAAAATTGTGTCCATAAAATTCTAAAAATCAGTCTACACACCACGATGCTTTTAGTATAGTATGATGTATACACTTTTATATATGTGTATATATTTTTATATACAGAATCTAGACAGCATAAAGGATATTACATTTTGATATAGCAGAGTGTATAGCATCGTCAACTGCTATGGAGGAGGAGGGAGACATTCAACTCACTCCCTCAGTGAGGGGCAGAGTAGAGGCCCTTGCATGCTTCCCTACTATCTACTACGATGGAAATGGTGACACTCTTCTTGATTTGCTAAGTCACTAAAGCAGCCAGGAGTAGGGAACCACATAAGTGAAAGCAAGCAAAGCTGAAAGCAGGCATGGATAAGATTGATGAGAGTCTCTTCAATCAAGAGGAAGTAGTGTGGATGCTCAACAGTGCATGAGGACCCTAGAAGCCAAAGGACTCATCTTTCTAACATTTGGCAGTCAGACAACTGAACATGTCAACACAGAGCTGAGCAGAGACCCCAGGGGATCAATGACTGCACTGCAGAATCAGAACACAGACTCTGGTCACTCAGAGAATCAATAGCCAGTTTCATACAAGTGCAGCAGGGACCAAGAGGGGTGTATAGCAAACTCACCTCCTACTGATTTGTGCCCACATGTATGCAGATATATCCAGTCACCACCCCAACAGTGGACAGTGACAGTCTACACACGCGATCATACATCCTCAGTCCAGGGCAAGGATGGGAAAGCAGGCCCAGGAGGAGAGTGTGAGAAAGTAAGTGTGAACCTTGCAAATTTACAACTTCCAGAAACTCCCCCTTACATCCATTTACACTGCTGAGACTGATCTTATAAATTAGGAAGTGGCTAAGATTTGGCTATCAAAAAGAAAAAAAAATCACAAGATTGGGCTGATATTTAAATTGAAATGTGAACTGTCTTCTTAAGGAAGCTTAGGTGTTTCAAGGTCAGGTAAAGTTTGGGGAGAGTTTTGAATAAGAACACTTCACATTTGCACATATCTAGGTTGTGACCATTTAACCAAGAATAGATTTAAGGGATTAGACCTAGTAAACAGAGTGCCTGAAGAACTATGGGAAAAGGTTTGTAATACTGTACAGGAGGTAGTGAACAAAACCATCCCAAAGAAAAAGCAAGAAGGCAAAGTGGTTATCTGAGGAGGCTTTACAAATAGCTGAAGAAAGAAGAGAAGCAAAAAGCAAGGAAGAAAGAGAATGGTACCACCAACTAAACACAGAGTTCCCAACAACAAGAAGAGACAAGAAGGCCTCCTTCAGTGAACAGTGCATAAAGCTAGAAGCAGCAGCGACAGAAGGGGAAAGACTATAGGTTTTTCAGGAAAATTGGAAATATCAAACAAACATTTTGCCCAAAGATGGGCACAATAAAGGACAGAAGTGGTAGAGACCTAGTGGACACTGAAGAGGTCAAGAAGAGATGGAAGGAAAAACCGTATAAAAAAGATCTTAATGAGTTGGACTACTATGATGGTGTGGTCAGCCACCCACAGCCAGACATTCTGGAGTCTGAAGTCAAGTGGGCCTTAGGAAGCACTGCTATTAATAAAGCTAGTGGAGGTGGGCAGTCCTAACATGGCGGAGGAATAGGACAGAGAGACCACTTTCTCCCCAACAAATTCATCAAAAGATCATTTGAATGCTAAGAAACTTCCATAAAATAACTTCTGAACACTGGCAGAGGACACCAGAGGCACCCAGAAAGGCAGCCCATTTTCTTTGAAAGGAGGTAGCACAAAATATAAAACACAAAAAGAGAGACAAAAGAGTTAGGGATGGAGTCCCATTCTGCAGAGGGAGTTGTGAAGGAGAAGATTCCAAACAGCAAGAAACCCTCTCACAGCAGGAAACGCTTTTGGGAGTTTTGGAATCTCAGAGGGCAACATAACCAGGAGGAAAAAACAACCCACAGAATACCTGCCTAACCACAACTCCCAGCGGAGAAGTAGCCCAGAAACTCATGTCCACCACCAGCGAGCAGGGGCTGGACAGGGAGGCACGAGTTGCATGCTTAGGGTAAGAACTGGGCCTGAAAGCCCTGAGAACAATCTGAGCGAGTTCACATGAGATAGCAACCCAAACTGTGGGATGACCAGAGAGGAAAAAAAAGAGAGAGAGAGAGAAAGAGAACCTTCCCATGTAAAGCTCTAACCTAAGGTGCAGCCTGGCCCATTCACAAAACAAAGAATTGAGCAAACACCGAAAGAAAGCTAGCCAGCTGCAGACTGGCTGCTCCCCCCAGAGGAGGCAGAGAGTCAGGCAGGCAACAGCCAGAGCTGGAAGGCATGGGGCAACCTCAGCCCCAGAGATGGCATCCTTCACCAGACTATGAGTAGGCTCCCAGTTGCTAACCAAGTCTTCCTGGGATCCTGGATGGTGGACATCTGCCAGGAGGGTCACAGCCTGAGATCAGCTCCCCAGAGGAGACACAAAGAATACCAGAGACAGTGCTCTCATGGCACACCCGGAAAACCGAGCGGCTGGGACTGGGGAGATGATTAAGACACATGGCCCAGCTGGGACCATGCTGGGACCATGGCCCAGGTGCTCACCAAGCACCTGGACACATGAGATGCCCAGACCTGGGAAGGGGATAAAACGCACAACCAACTAAGTCTGTGCCTTTGTGGAGTACCCGAGAACCTGAACCTGAGCAGCTTAGACCTGGGAAGTGCACGAAATGCAGCGCCTGCTTTGGAGAGATCCCCTGCAGAATAACCTGGAGCCTGAGCAGTGTAGACCAGGAAAGCACACACCCGTAGTGAGCTGGGGCAAACCCAGTGTGGTCCATAAACTGCAAGCACTCTCCACACACACCAGTAATATTTGTTTGCAATGTTCCTCCCTCAGCACAACATAACAGAACAAGTGAGCCTAAATAAGTGACCATCTTTGCCCCCTTGTGCCAGGGTAATTAGACACTGAAGAGACTTGCAAACAGAGTACGCCAAAATAAACAAACAAGAGGGAACAGCTCTGGAAGTGACAGGTGCAACAGATTAAAACCCTTTAGTTAACAATGCTTAAGCATTGGAAGGGGCCTACACTTGTAGAAAAAGTACAAGCTGGAACAAGGAACTATTTGAAAATGAACTGACCCAACACTGCTCTCCAACGACTCCAAGAAATTCCTAGATGTATTTTTCACTTCAGTTCAGTTCAGTTGCTCAGTCGTGTCTGACTCTTTATGACCCCAAAGTTCTGGACTGCAGAACATCAGGACTCACTGTCCATCACCAACTCCCAGAGTTTACTCAAACTCATGTCCATTGGAGTCAGTGATGCAGTCCAACGATCTCTTCTCGATCGTTGGAAGAGAATATCAAGAAGAGGATGAACAATTTCATCCTCTGTCATCTCTTTCTCCTCCTGCCCTCAATCTTTCCCAGCATTAGGGTCTTTTCAACTGAGTCAGCTCTTCGCATCAGGTGGCCAAAATATTGGAGTTTTAGCTTCAACATCAGTCCTTCCAATGAATATTCAGGATTGATTTCCTTTAGGATGGACTGGGTGGATCTCCTTGCAGTCCAAGGGACTCTCATGAGTCTTCTCCAACACCACAGTTCAAAAGCATCAATTCTTCAGTGTTCAGCTTTCTTTATAGTCCAACTCTCACATCCATACATGACTACTGGGAAAACCATAACCTTGACTAGATGGACCTTTTTTGGCAAAGTAATGTCTCTGCTTTTTAATATGCTATCTAGGTTGGTCAAGGAGAAGGCAATGGCACCCCACTCCAGTACTCTTGCCTGGAAAATCCCATGGACGGAGGAGCCTGGTAGGCTGCAGTCCATGGGGTCGCGAAGAGTTAACACGACTGAGCAACTTCACTTTCACTTTTCACTTTCATGCATTGGAGAAGGAAATGGTAACCTACTCCAGAAAAACCATAGCCTTGACTAGGTGGACCTTTTTTGGCAAAGTAATGTCTCTGCTTTTTAATATGCTATCTAGGTTGGTCAAGGAGAAGGCAATGGCACCCCACTCCAGTACTCTTGCCTGGAGAATCCCAGGAACGGGGGAGCCTGGTGGGCTGCAGTCCATGGGGTCACACAGAGTCGGACACGTCTGAATCAACTTAGTAGTAGTAGTAGTAGTAGTAGATTGGTCATAACTTTCCTTCCAAGGAGTAAGCGTCTTTTAATTTCATGGCTGAAGTCACCATCTGTGGTGATTTTGGAGCCCCCAAAAATAAAGTCTGACACTGTTTCCCCATCTATTTCCCATGAAGTGATGGGACCAGATGCCATGATCTTAGTTTTCTGAATGTTGAGTTTTAAGCCAACTTTTCACTCTCCTCTTTCACTTTCATCAAGAGGCTCTTTAGTTCTTCTTTGCTTTCTGCCATAAGTGTGGTGTCATCTGCATATCTGAGGTTATCGACATTTCTCCCAACAATTTTGATTCCAGCTTGTGCTTCATCCAGTCCATCATTTCTCATGATGTGCTCTGCATATAAGTTAAATGAGAAAGGTGACAATATACAGCCTTGACATTCTCCTTTTCCAATTTGGGACCAGTCTGTTGTTCCATGTCCAGTTCTAACTGTTGCTTCTTGTCCTGCCTACAGATTTTTCAAGAGGCAGGTCAGGTGCTCTGGTATTCCCATCTCTTTCAGAATTTTCCACAGTTAATTGTGATCCACACAGTCAAATGCTTTGGCATAGTCAATGAAGCAGAAATAGATGTTTTTATGGAACTCTCTTGCTTTTTTGATGATCCAATGGATGTTGACAATTGGATCTTTAGTTCCTCTGCCTTTTCTAAAACCAGCTTGAACATCGGGAAATCCATGGATCACGTACTGTTGAAGCCTGGCTTGGAGAATTTTGAGCATTGCTTTGCTAGCGTGTGAGGCAAGTGCAACTATGTGGTAGTTTGAGCATTCTTTGGCATTGCCTTTCTTTGGGATTGGAATGAAAACTTGCCTTTTCCAGTCCTGTGGCCACTGCTAAGTTTTCCAAATTTGCTGGCATATTAACCATAGCACTTTCACAGCATCACCTTTTAGGATTTGAAATAGCTCATCTGGAATTCCATCACCTCCACTAGTTTTGTTCGTAGTGATGCTTCCAAAGGCCCACTTCACTTCACATTCCAGGATGTCTAGATCTAGGTAAGTGATCACACCATCAAGATTATCTGGGTCATGAAGATCTTTTTTGTACAGTTCTTCTGTGTATTCTTGCCACCTCTTCTTAATATCTTCTGCTTCTGTTAGGTCCATACCATTTCTGTCCTTTATCGAGCTCATCTTTGCATGAAATGTTCCATTGGTATCTCTAATTTTCTTGAAGAGATCTCTAGTCTTTCCCATTCTATTGTTTTCCTCTATTTCTTTGTATTGATCACTGAGGAAGGCTTTTTTTTATCTCTCCTTGCTATTCTTTGGAACTCTGCATTCAAAAGGGTATATCTCTCCTTTGCTTTTCATTTCTCTTCTTTTCACAGCTATTTGTAAAGCCTCCTCAGACAATCATTTTGCCTTTTTGCATTTCTCTTTCTTGGGGATGTCATGAATCTCAGTCCATAATTCATCAAGCACTTTATTAGTTTTAGGCCCTTAAATCTATTTCACACTTCCACTGTATAATTGTAAAGGATTTGATTTAGGTCATACCTGAATAGTTTAGTGGTTTTCCCTATTTTCTTCAATTTAAGTCTGAATTTGGCAATAAGGAGTTTATGATCTGAGCCACAGTCAGTTCCCGGTCTTGTTTTTGCTGACTGTATACATCTTTACAGTTACTGTATATATTTTTACATATAGATTTTTACCATTATCATTGTTATTTTTTTTTAGTTTTTACTTTATTACATCTTTAATTTTCATTTTTATAACCTAATATTACCTTGAAAAAAACCCACTATTTTAAAAGCAAATTTCATATATATATATTTTATAATTTTTGTGATTTTGTTTTGTATTTTTAATATTGTGTTTTTGAGAGTCTAACCTCTACTCTAGATTTTTAATCTTTGCTTTTTGTTAGTTGTTGTCAAATTTGTACCTTTAAGAATCTAATCTTCAGTACCCATTTTTACTTAGGGGTGTGATTACTGGCTTGATTGCTCTCTCCCCTTTTGTCTTTTCCTTTTCTCCCCCAGGTCACCTTTATCTCCTCCCTCCCCCTTCTCTTTTCTACTTAAATCTGTGAATCTCTTTGGGTGTTCTGGGCTGTGAAGAACTCTTAGGGAACTGATTACTAGCTATATTGATCTCTTCCTTTTTGACTCCCCCTCTTCTCCTCCTGGACAGCTCTATCTCCCTCCTCTGTCTTCTCTTCTCTATGTACCTCTGAGAACCTCTCCGGGTGTCCCTCACTGTGGAGAATCTTTTCACCATTAACCTAGATGTTTTATCATCTGTGCTGTATGGATGGAAAAGTCTTGAGGCTACTGTAAGAACTAGACTAAAAGCCAGAGGCAGAAGGCTTAAATCCAAAACTTGAGAGTATCAGAAAACTCCTGACTTCAGGGACCATTAATTGACAAGGGCTTATCCAAAAGTCTCCATACCTACACTGAAACCAAGCTCCACTCAAGAGCCAACACTTTCCAGAGCAAGACATACCATGCTAATTCTCCAGCAATGCAGGAACAGAGCCCTGAGTCTTAAAATACAGGCTGCCCAAAGTCACACTAAACCCATAGAACCCCAAAACTCACTACTGGACACTTCACTGCACTCCAGAGAGAAGAAATCCAGCTCCACCCACCAGAACACAGACACAGCTTCTCAACCAGGAAACCTTGACAAGCCACTAGTCCAACCCCACCCACAGGGAGCAACCTCCACAATAAAGAAGAACCACAAACATCCAGCCTACAGAAAGCCCACCCCAAACACCGCAATCTAAACAAAATTAAAAGGCAGAGAGAAATATTCAGCTGGTAAAGGAACACGATAAATGCCCACCAAACCAAACAAAAGAGGGGAAGATAGGAAGTATACCTGAAAAAGAATTCAGAATAATGATAGTAAAGATGATCCAAAATCTCGAAAACAAAATGGAGTTACAGATAAATAGACTAGAGACAAGGATTGAGAAGATGTAAGAAATGTTTAACAAAGACATAGAAGAAATAAAAAAGAGTCAATCAAAAATGAATAATGCAATAACTGAGATCAAAAGCACTCTGGAGGGAACCAACAGTAGAATAACTGAGGCAGAAGATAGGATAAGTGAGGTGGAAGACAGAATGGTAGAAATAAATGAAACAAAGGAAAAAAAAAAGAATTAAAAGAAATAAGGACAACCTCAGGGACCTCTGGGACAATGTTAAATGCCCCAACATTTGAATCATAGAAGTCCCAGAAGAAGACAAAAAGAAAGGGCATGAGAAAATACTTGAAGAGATAATAGTTGAAAACTTCCCTAAAATGGGGAAGGATATAGCCACCCAAGTCCAAGAAACCCAGAGAGTCCCAAACAGGATAAACCCAAGGCAAAACACCCCAAGACACATAATAATCCAGTTAATGAAGATCAAACACAAAGAGCAAATATTAAAAAGCAGCAAGGGAAAAGCAACAAATATCACACAAGGGGATTCCCATAAGGATAACAGCTATTCTTTCAATAGAAACTCTTTAGGCCAGAAGGGAAAGGCAGGACCTACTTAAAATGATGAAAGAGAAAAACCCACAGTCCAGATTACTATATCCAGCAAGGATCTCATTCAAATATGAAGGAGAAATCAAAAGCTTTACAGACAAGCAAAAGCTGAGAGAATTCAGCACCACAAAACCAGCTCTTCAAC
This sequence comes from Bos javanicus, assembly GCF_032452875.1. Classification (NCBI taxonomy): domain Eukaryota; kingdom Metazoa; phylum Chordata; class Mammalia; order Artiodactyla; family Bovidae; genus Bos; species Bos javanicus. Next base: position 49,234,383 of record NC_083888.1, on the reverse strand, counting down.
AAATGCTAAAGAATCTTCTCTAGACAGGAAACACAGAAAAGGTGTATAAACTCAAACCCAAAACAACAAAGTAAATGGCAATGGGAACATACTTATCAATAATTACCTTAAATGTAAATGGGTTGAATGCCCCAACCAAAAGACAAGGACTGGCTGAATGGATACAAAAAGAAGACCCCTATATATGCCGTCTACAAGAAACCCACCTCAAAACAAGGGACACATACAGACTGAAAGTGAAGGGCTGGAAAAAGATATTTCTTGCAAATGGATACCAAAAGAAAGCAGGAATAGCAATACTCATATCAGATAAAATAGACTTTGAAATAAAGACCGTGATAAGAGACAAAGGACACTACATAATGATCAAAGGATCAATCCAAGAAGATATAGCAATTATAAATATATATACACCCAACATAGGAGCACTAAAATATGTAAGGCAAATGCTAACGAGTATGAAAGGGGAAATTAACAGTAACACAATAATAGTGGGAGACTTTTTAATACCCCACTGACACCTATGAATAGATCAACCAAACAGAAAATTAGCAAGGAAACACAAACTTTAAATGATACAATGGACCAGTTAGACCTAATTGATACCTATAGGACACCTCACCCCAAAACAATGAACTTCACCTTTTTCTCAATGCACACAGAACCTTCTCCAGGATAGATCACATCCTGGGCCATAAATCTAGCCTTGGTAAATTCAAACAAAATGAAATCATTTCAAGCATCTTTTCTGATCACAATGCAGTAAGATTAGATGTCAACTACAGGGAAAAGAAACTATTAAAAATACAAATATATGGAGGCTAAACAACACATTTCTGAATAACCAACAAATCACAGAAGAAATAAAAAAGAAATCAAAATATGCATAGAAACAAGCAAAAATGAAAACATAGCAATTGAAAACCTATGAGATTCAGTAAAAGCAGTGCTAAGGGAAATTTCATAGCAATACAAGCTTACCTCAAGAAACAAGAGAAAAATTAAAGAAATAACCTAACTTTACACCTAAAGCAAATAGAAAAAGAAGAAATGAAGAACCCCAGGTTAGTAGAAGGAAAGAAATCATAAAAATTAGGGCAGAAATAAATGAAAAAGAAACAAAGGGGACTATAGCAAAAATCAACAAAACTAAAGCTAGTTCTTTGAGAAGATAAATAAAATAGACAAACCACTAGCCAGACTCATCAAGGAAAAAAGGGAGAAGAATCAAATCAACAAAATTAGTAATGATAATAGAGAAATCACAACAGACAACACAGAAATACAAAGGATCATAAGAGACTACTATCAGCAACTATATGACAATAAAATGGACAACTTGGAAGAAATGGACGAATCCTTAGAAAAGTATAACCTTCTAAAATGGAACCAGGATGAAATAGAAAATCTTAACAGACCCATCACAAGCATGGAAGTTGAAATTGTAATCAAAAATCTTCCAACAAACAAAAGTTCAGGATCAGATGGCTTCACAGGTGAATTCTACCAAAAATTTAGAGAAGAGCTAACACCTATCCCACTCAAACTCTTCCAGAAAATTACAGAGGAAGGTAAACTTCCAAACTCATTCTATGAGGCCACCATCACCCTAATACCAAAACCAGACAAAGATGCCACAAAAAGAAAGCTACAGGCCAATATCACTGATGAACATAGATGCAAAAATCCTCAACAAAATTCTAGCAAACAGAATCCAGTAAAGTAAAGTAAAAGTAAAGTCGCTCAGTCATGTCCAACTCTTTGCGACCCCATGGACTGTAACCTACCAGACTTCTCCATCCATGGGATTCTCCAGGCAAGGATACTGGAGTGGGTTGCCATTTCCTTCTCCAGGGAAACATAATCCAACAACATATTTAAAAGATCATACATCATGACCAAGTGGGCTTTATCCAGGGGATGCAAGGATTCTTAAATATTCACAAATCAATCAATGTGATACACCACATTAACAAACTGAAAGATAAAACCATATGATTATCTAAATAGATGCAGAGTAAGACTTTGACAAAATTTAACATACATTTATGATTAAAAATCCTCCAGAAAGCAGGCATAGAAGGAACATACCTCAACATAATAAAAGCCATATATGATAAACCCACAGCAAACATTATCCTCAATGGTGAAAAACTGAAAGCATTTCCGCTAAAGTCAGGAACAAGACAAGGGTGCCCACTGTCACCACTACTATTCAACATAGTTTTGGAAGTTTTTGCCATAGCAATCAGAGAATAAAAAGCAATAAAAGGAATCCAGACTAGAAACAAAGAAGCAAATCTCTCACTGTTTGCAGATGACATTATCCCCTACATAGAAAACCCTAAAAACACCACCTGAAAATTACTAGAGCTAATCAATGAATATAGTAAAGTTGAAGGATATAAAATTAACACACAGAAATCCCTTGCATTCCTATACACTAACAATGAGAAAACAAAAAGAGAAATTAAGGAAACAATTCCATTCACCGTTGCAATGAAAAGAATAAAATAATTAGGAATATATCTACCTAAATAAACAAAAGACCTATACATAGAAAACTGTAAAACACTGATGAAAGAAATCAAAAATTACACAAATAGATGGAGAAATATACCATGTTCATGGATCGGAAGAATCAATACAATGAAAATGAGTAAACTACCCAAAGCAATCTATAGATTCAATGCAATCCCTATCAAGCTACCAATGGTATTTTTCACAGAACTAGAACAAATAATTTCACAATTTGTATGAAAATACAAAAAACCTTGAATAGCTAAAGCAATCTTGAGAAAGAAGAATGGAACTGGAGGAATCAACCTGCCTGTCTTCAGGCTATACTACAAAGCCACAGTCATCAAGACAGTATGGTGCTGGCACAAAGACAAAAATATAGATCAATGGAGCAAAATAGAAAGCCCAGAGATAAATCCATGCACCTATGGACACCTTATCTCTGACAAAGGAGGCAAGAACATAAAATGGAGAAAAGACAATCTCTTTAACAAGTGGTGCTGGGAAAACTGGTCAACCACTTGTAAAAGAATGAAACTAGAACACTTTCTAACACCATACACAAAAATAAACTCAAAGTGGATTGAAGATCTAAATGTAAGACCAGAAACTATAAAACTCCTAGAGGGAAACATAGGTAAAACACTCTCTGACATAAATCACAGCAGGATCCTCTCTAACCCACCTCCCAGAATATTGGAAATAAAAGCAAAAATAAACAAATGGAACCTAATTAAACCTAAAAGCTTCTGCACAATGAAGGAAACTATAGGCAAGGTGAAGACAGCCTTCAGAATGGGAGAAAATAATAGCAAATGGAGCCACTGACAAAGAATTAATCTCAAAAATATACAAGCAGCTCATGCAGCTCAATACCAGAAAAATAAATGACCCAATCAAAAAATGAGCCAAAGAACTAAACATACATTTCTCCAAAGGAGACATACAGATGGCTAACAAACACATGAAAAGATGCTCAACATCACTCATTATCAGAGAAACGCAAATCAAAACCACAATGAGGTACCATCTCATGCCAGTCAGAATGACTGCTATCAAAAAATCTACAAACAATAAATGCTGGAGAGGATGCAGCTGCTGCTGCTGCTAAGTCGCTTCAGTCGTGTCCGACTCTGTGTGACCCCATAGACGGCAGCCCACCAGGCTCCCCCGTCCCTGGGATTCTCCAGGCAAGACGCTGGAGTGGGTTGCCATTTCCTCTTCCAATGCATGAAAGTGAAAAGTGAAAGGGAATTCGCTCAGTCGTGTCCGACTTGTAGCGATCCCATGGACTGCAGCCCACCAGGCTCCTCCGTCCATGGGATTTTCCAGGCAAGAGTACTGGAGTGGGGTGCCATTGCCTTCTCCGAGAGGATGCAGAGAAAAGGGAAAACTCTTACACTGTTGGTGGGAATGCAAACTAGTACAGCCACTATGGAGAACAGTCTGGAAATTCCTTTAAAACTTGGAAACAGAACTGCCATATGACCCTGCAATCCCACTGCTGGGCATACATACCAAGAAAACCAGAATTGAAAGAGACACATGTACCCCAATGTTCATCGCAGCACTGTTTACAATAGCTAGGACATGGAAGCAACCTAGATGTCCATTGGCAGACAAATGGATAAGAAAGCTGTGGTACATATACACAATGGAATATTACTCAGCTATTAAAAAGAATGCATCTGAATCAGTCTAATGAGGTGGATGAAACTGGAGGCTCTTATACAGAGTGAAGTAAATCAGAAAGAAAAACACCAATACAGTATATTAATGCATATATGTGGAATTTAGAAAGATGTTAACGATGACCCTATATGCAAAACAGCAAAAGAGACACAGATGTAAAAAACAGACTTTTGGACTCTGTGGGAGAAGGTGAGGGTGGGATGATTTGAGAGAATAGCATTGAAACACATATATTACCATATGTGAAATAGATCGCCAGTCCAGGTTCGATGTATGAGGCAGGGTACTCAGGGCCAGTGCACTGGGATGACCCTGAGGGATGGGATGGGGAAGGAGGTTGAAGGGGGCTTCAAGATGGGGGAAACATGTACACCCATGGCTGATTCATGTCAATGTATGGCAAAAACCACTACAATATTATAAAGTAATTAGCCTACAATTAAAATAAATTAATTAACTAAAAAAAAAATAAAGCTAGTGGATGCAGTGGAATTTCAGAACTATTCAAAATCCTAAAGAATGATTCCATCAAGGTGTTGCATACAATATGTCAGCAAATCTGGAAGACCCAGCTGTGGCCATGGGACTGGAAAATGTCAATCCTCATCCCAATTCCCAAGAAGGGTAGTGCCAAAGAATGATCTAACCATCTGACAATTGTACTCATCTCCCATGCTAGTAAGGTCATGCTTAAAATCTTGCATGCTAGGCTTCAGCATTATGCAAACCAAGAACTCCCAGATGTCCAAGCTGGGCTTAGACAAGACAGAGGAACCAGAGATCAAATTGCCAACATTCACTGGATCATAGAGAAAGCAAGAGAATTCCAGAAAATCATCTCCCTCTGTTTCATCAACAATGGTAAAGTCTTTGACTGTGTGGATCAAACTGTGGAGATCTCTTAAATAGATGGGAATAGCAGACCATCTCACCTGTCTCCTGAGAAATCGGTATGCAGGTCAAGAGGCAACGGTTAGAACCCTGTATGGAACAATCGATTGGTTCAAGACTGAGAAAGGAGTATGATAGGGCTGCCTGCTGTCACCCTGTTTGTTTAACCTATATGCTGAACACATCATAAGAAATGCCATCCTGGGTGAGTTACAAGCTAGAGTCAAGGTAGGTGGGAGAAACATCAACAACCTCAGATATGCAAATGATACCACTCTAATGGCAGAAAGCGAAGAGGGACTAAAGAGCCTCTTGATGAGGGTGAAGGAGGAGAGTGAAAGAGCCGGCTTCAAACTAAATATCAAAAAAACTAAGATCATGGCATCTAGCCTCATTACTTCATGGCAGATAGAAGGGGAAAATCTGGAAGTAGTTACAGATTTCCTCTTCTTGGACTCTAATATCACTGCAGATGGTAACTACAGTTATGATATCAGAAGACAATTTTTTCTTGGCAGGAAAGCTATGACAAACCTAGACAGTGAGTTGAAAAGCAGAGAAATTACTCTGTCAACAAAGACCTGTATAGTCAGGGCTATGGTCTTCCCAATGGTCATGTACAGTTGTGAGAGCTGGACTCTAAGCAAGGCAGAGCACCAAAGAATTGATGCCTTTGAACTGTGGTGCTGGAGAAGACTCCTGAAAGTCCCTGGGACAGCAAGGATATCAAATCAGTCAACCTTAAAGGAAATCAACCCTGAGTACTCGTTGGAAGGACTGATGCTGAAGTTGAAACCCCAGAATTTTGGTCATCTGATGTGAAGAGCCGACTCATTGGAAAAGTGAAATTGAGGGCAGAAGGAGAAGGCATCAGAGGATGAGATGGTTGGATGATATCACCAATGTAATGGACATGAACTTAGGCAATCTTTGGGAGATGGTGAGGGATCAGGAGGCCTGGCCTACTGCAATCCATGGGGTCACACAGAGTTGGACACAACTGGGTGACTGAGTAGCAACAGGTTGTGACCATTTAACCAAGCTTCAGCACACTTAACATTCTCCATTCCCATTTGTGCTTGTTAAGAGGTAAACTAAGGCATATTAAAGTCTTTAAATTTGGGCAAAAATCAATTTGAATAAGTCAACGTCTAATCTAACAGAAAAGAGCCTGAGGAACTGCACAAAATGAAAGACTTTTATAAGCAGAAAGGAGCAGGAACAAGGAAGTTATACTAGGCCAAACAGCAGTAACATCACAAAGTTACTACACTTTAGGGGATGGCAAGGGTCTGTTAGGCAGATTATTATTACTGATCTGCTGATTCCTGAATGACTGATTTAAGATTCCATTTCTGGAGGAACCAAAACTGTAATTAAGCTAACTCTCAACTTGGTGAAGTGAGGCTTAACATAAGCAACTCCATTTTGGACCTGTGATCTTATTTTTAACATGCTTTAAAATTTGGGGGCCTATTCTTATTACTCCTGTTTCTGGAGTTTGGATTTAGTTTTGAATTACCTTTTAACTGAAAGGTGTTCCAAGTGACTTTCAGAAGGTCATGATATATAAATATCACTCTGACATTTATTTTGATCAGCAACGATTAATACATATATGACCAGGAAGTATCTTTTGAACATATACATTTAAGTACTACAAAGTTCCCCGAGGACTCAACAGTAAAGACTTCACCTGCAACACATAAGACATGGGTTTGATTACTGGGTCAGGAAGATCCCTTGGAGGAGGAATTGGCAACCTACTCCAGTATTCTTGCCTGAAAAATCCCATGGACAGAAGATGTAGAAGGCGACAATCCATGGAATCACAAAGAGTTGGACATGATTGTGCTTGACTACAAAGTTAAACTATCTTGTTCTAACTTGGGGTCTTACATGTACTAAGAGATTGTACTGATCTTTGATGATTGAGTTATTGTACTCCTCTAAGTAGTTAAGGACTCATTCTTGTATTTAGACATATCTGGATTCAAATACATGTGCTACATCAAAATAGCTGTGTACTTTGAGAAAAGATATTCAACTTATGATTTAGTTTCTTCATCTGTACTCAAGCAACTTGTAGCCACTGAATAAGGCTACTATAAAAATCATACATGGTAACAAATGCAGAGCCTAGCACTCTAGACAGTAGTGAGAACTCAGTTAAGTCAACTATGAGTTGCTCTTATTTCTGTCATCGAGAAAAACAGGAGAAAAGAGGTTGAGAAAACTTGCCTGTTCAGGCTTTAACAATAGATACTATAAAATCAAAAACATAACTATAAGACAGGAAATATCTTGGGTTTCCCAGTCGATACTGTAGTTCTGTAAACCACCTGAGTTTGTTTGAATCTCCTGCTATCTGTGTCCTAGTTTGCAAACTGGGGAGGAAATAAAGATTATTGTGGGAATTCAGTTGATAGCTACAGAAAAACTATCCTGATGCTTGGCACACAGTAGGTGCTGAGAGCATGATAGCTACAGTTGTCACCTGTCAGGAAAGATGTCTTCCCCCCAAAGTTAGGGGAAATATGGCTAGAAAATATCTAGATTAAAATGTAAATGTGAGGTCTTAATTATTTAAATGTTGAGTGGAAGTCAATTATATTGCCATTAAAATGCCAATGTGCATTGCGTTCCTGCAGGGGCATATTACTAAAAGAAATGGGCTGCAGAGTGTAGTGAGCAGCAGTATGATGACAGGAATGAGGCCAAAGAGTAGGAGTGCTATGCTAAGTCACTTCAGTCGTTTCCGACTCTGTGCGACCCCATAGACGGCAGCCCACCAGGCTCCCCCGTCCCTGGGATTCTCCAGGCAAGAACACTGGAGTGGGCTGCCACTTCCTGTACTAAGCTGGTGCATGTTTTGAAAAGAAAGAAAAAGTGAAAGTAGAAGCTACCCAAGAGGTGCCCCAAAAACTTGGGAATGGACAGCGATAGAGAGGGAGAGAGAATGTGTCCTCCTACAGGGAATTATCTCCTCCAGGTATGCCAGGAGGTGTTGGCTGACTTAAGGGGAGGGCAAGAAGTCAGCCTGGTCGTCACCATGATCCAAAGATAAATTAGAACCATGGCCAAGAAAGTTTCAGTTCACCAGACAAAGTAGTTTTAAGGTGAAATATTGTTAGTTTCTAACAGATGCCATAACAAATTACCACAAACATGGAGACTTAAAACAAGAGAAATTTATTCTGATGGTTTTGGACATGAGAAATGCAAAATTACAGTGTCAGCAGAGTTGCACTATCTCTGGAGACTTTAGGGGAGAATCCTTCCTTGGCTATTTCAGCTCCTTGTGGGTGTTGATATCCCTTGACTTCTGGCCTCATCCCTCCAAACTCTGTTTCTGTCTTCACAGTGCTTTCTGCTCTATCCCTGTCTTCTCTTCTGTCTCTTATAGAGACTTACGTAAATGGATATAGGGGTCCATCTGAGTAATCAAGATAACCTCATCTCCAGATCCTTTAAAGACTCTTTTTCCAAATAAAAGACTATTCACAGGTTCTAGGGATTTGGATATGGACATATGTGTTGGAGAGCCAGAATTTAAACTGCTATACTCCATCCTCTGAGTCCCAAACCCATGTCTGTCCCATGCAAAAAATGCACTCAGTGCATTCTCATATCCCCCACCCCACCTATTACAGCATCAACTGTAAGTACAAAATTACATCTAAATATGGTAACATCATGGCATCTGGTCCCATCACTTCATGGTAAATAGATGGGGAAACAGTAACAAACTATATTTTGGGGGCTCCAAAATTACTGCAGATGGTGACTACAGCTATGAAATTAAAACATGCTTGCCCCTTGGAAGAAAAGTTATGACCAACCTAGACAGCATATTAAAAAGCAGAGACGTTACTTTACCAACAAAGGTCTATCCAGTCAAAGCATTTTCCAGTGCTCATGTATGGATGTGAGAGTTGGACTATAAAGAAAGCTGAGCGCCAAAGAATTGATGTTTTTGAACTGTGGTGTTGGAGAAGACTCTTGAGAGCCCCTTGGACAGCAAGGAGATCCAACCAGTCCATCCTAAAGGAAATCAATCCTGAATATTCATTGAAAGGACTGATGTTGATGCTGAAACTTCAATACTTTGGCCATCTGATGCAAAGAACTGACTCACTGGAAAGGACCCTGATGCCGGGAAAGATTGAAGGCAGGAGGAGAGGGGACGACAGAGGATGAGATGGTTAGATGGCATCACTGACTCAGTGGACATGAGTTTGAGTGAACTCCAGGAGTTGGTGATGAACAGGGAGGCCGAGAGTGCTGCAGTCCATGGGATCCCAAAGAGTTGGACACGACTGAGTGAATGAACTGAACTGAACAGATGATAAGTTCAGAAGTCCCAAATCTCATCATCTAAACTAAGTATAGGTGAGTCTCTCAGACTCTGTGATTTATCCTGAGGGAAAATCCTCCTCCAACAGCGGATTTGTGAAACTTAAAAGCAAGTTACCTGCTTTCAAAATACAATGATAGAAAAGACATAGGAAAAGAGTGTTAGATATTTCCATTCAAGCAAGGAGAAACTGAGAGGAATAAAGGGGTTACTTATTCCCCCCAAAATGTGAAATGCAACAGGGGAAATTTCATGAGGTTTCAAGGCCTAAAAATAATCCCTCAAGGTCCTACCTGGCATCCATTCAAAGCCTACAATTTTGCCCTTTGGGCCTACAGCTTCTAGGTAGGCCTCTATGGCAGCTATGTAGATGTCTGCTGCCTGAAGCTTTGTAGGCCTCTGCCTGTAGGATCACCACTCTGCCCTTGTAGTCATACTCCTTTTTCTTGAAGGGTCCCACAATGTTTGCAGACAAGTAGCTCTATCAGCTCATTCCTTGCCTGTCAAGTCCTGGGGTGGCGGGTGGAGTGGTTGGGGGGGTGGGGTGCGGTCCAATGTCTTTCTTTCATTTTATCCTGTCCCATTTTATCCCTTTTAGTCCAGGCCTGTAATGCGTCTGCTGATATACTACTCTCATAAAGCTGGTGGATCTCCTGTGTATATCAAGGGAATTCTTATCATTAGGAATGGAGCCTCCATAGATCTTTCCCAGACAACTCCATCTTTATTCCTAGCTTCTGCTGAGACTGCTGTGTGAATCCACATGCAATCTCTTCAAGCAAAATGTTGTCCAGCCCACCTCTGCTTCCTCTCCAGAGCCTGCTTTCTTAACAGTGAAACTCCCAACATCAGCAATTTTTGTAACCTGGATAGGCTACAAACTTCTCAAAATATCAAGTGCTGGTTTCTCTTGCCTTCACAGTTCCTTCCTTAATTTATCTCTTGCATTGTACTATAATGAGAAAAAAGAATCCAGGCCACATATTCAACTGTTGACTTGGAAATCTCCTCAGCTAAATACCTGAGGCCTTCACTTATAAGGTCTATTTTCAGCCTATACAACAAGAATCATGCTTGCTCTATTTTAGAATAAAATGTTCTTCACTGTCTTCTGAGTCCTCACAGGAAACACCCATAACATTTATATTTCTATCAACATGCTGCTCATGACTCTATACATATATATATATATATATTCTCTAAGATGACAGAATTGTTCTTATTCATACTCCTCACTTCATTCCAAGCACTCACTAGAATCCAGGCTTTTTCCATCATGCACCTCAAAATTCTCCCAGCCTCTATCCATTATCTCATTTTAAAACTTCTTCCATGCTTTTAGGCATTTTCCTACAGCAACATCTACTTCCCAGGACCAAAATCTGTATTACTTTCTTATGGATGCTACAACAAACTGTCACCAATTTGATGGATTAAAGCAAAATAATTGCATACTCTCATAGCTTTGGAGGCCAAGTCCAAAGTTAAGTTTACAGCAGGAACATGCTCCCTCTGGAAGCACTGTGTGAGAATACTTCTTGCCTTGTCCAGCTTATTGTGTCTTTCAGAATTCATGTTTTCCTTAGCTGGCAGCTACATCATTCTTATTTTTGAACCATCTTCACATTGCCTCGTCCTCTTCTGTCTGTCAAATCTCCCTTGTGTGTCTGTAAGAAGTATAATTATATACATAAAAGTATGCTGATTGAAGTACCCAGAAGAACCACAACCCTAAGATCAGGTCCTAAAACAAGCAACCAGAAAAAGAAAACAGGAGGGGGAAGGAGTGGGACCTATAAATGGAGCAGCAAATGCCTTTCTAAGACGGGCCACTGTTCAGCAACTGAAACACATGAGCAGTGGAGAGAGCACTGTGCTTTACTGTACCCTATCTTCATTTGATTATCTGCTGGTACCACAGACCCTATAGCACAACTGTGGGCTTCAGCTAACGTGGACATCCAACATGTGGACATCTAGAAAGGGTGAGAGGGAAAAGAGGACTGCAAAGAAGACTGAACAGAAGAAGGGTATAGAACTTGGAAGAATGCATATAATGAGACAATGCACCCACTAGCATCATGCCCTGAAACCATGGCCAAAAAAACAAAAGCAAACAAAAAAGACAAAGTGATACGAGATTTTCAAAGAAGTAAAGAAGGGAATCCACCTGTGTTGACATTATGTTTTCTTTTCATCAAGCTACCTTCAGTTCCTAGCTTGGCAACTTTCATAATTTTCACTTAATTATGACATTTTCACTTATGTCTGAACTGGAACTGTATCCAAACATATTATATATCCCATGAAAGCCCAATCTCCTGGCAGATTGCTATACTTCTCAGGCTCTCAAACCACTACTTCTCTCCAGGGTTTCTGAAATCAGATTTCTGTGATTCTTATACTATTATATATCTCATGCTTATCTAACCTATGACCTGTTTTTCTTTTATTGAAAGTTGGAGAATATTATTTTCTGAAAGAAAAACTAATAAACTAGAAGAGTTAACAAGAAAATTAATACTTGAATGACCTTGAATTTTATATAAATAAATGTCTTTTTAAATAAAAGAAATAGTTTTCTCCTAGGTCCCTGAAATTTCAGTCTAGGGGAGGTTTTTATGGTTAATTTATAAAGCTCCTAAAATAGACTTTACCAAGTAAGCAATAGAACACGAACTCAATTAAGGAAACACAGTCATCTCCCTTAGTATGTAAAGCAAGTACATCAAAAGGCAACTCTACAGCAAGATGTAGGCACAAGGTCATATCTTTCTAAGGCTAAATTAAGATAAATTTCAAAGCTCTCTCCTTAACACCTTGCTAAAGAAAATTGCATTTCTTTCTACTATATTTACTAAAGTCGCAGTGCTTCCTGCCTTTAATGACCAACCTCTTTGACCAGGCTCTGCTAAAATCTCATAAAGATGAACTTCAATTACAGGCACAGCACAGCACCAAGGTTGCATAAGCTGACTGCAAACAGCTGTTCAGGGTCCAATGCCTACATGAGGGAGCCACCTCTCTAATTTAGCTCTGTTTTAGAACTGCCTTTGATTTAACTGACCAAAGAACATTATTTTCTTTAATATCCTTCTTTTCATCATATATGTATGTGTGTATATATATATAACTTTTTTCAAAGCACATAGAAAGAAGATCAAAAGGGCTGAGGCTTCTCGTCTGTCTGAATTACCCTAAGCACATGGAATAACCTTAACTAACTGGTTTCTCATATTTCTGCTGGCTTAGCACAAAGCCGGCACTTCCTGTCTGTAGAAGCAGTCCCACAGCGCCTGAACAAAGTGAATGGATATCCTGGTGGGTATTTTATCCACTGAACACTTAACAAGATTCATCAGTTTTCAAGGATCTTATGTGCTGCACAAGGTTAAGATAGATGTCATTTTAGAAGTAGACTCAGATTCTAAAAAGCCTCTGAGTATAGAATCAAAGGTCTTTGAGTCATTATAGTTAAACACACAAACAAACATCCTGAGCCAATAAACATGCTAAAAATCTGTCATATTTGCTATCAGTTTAAATCTGCTGGATTATCTCAAATATGTCCCAGCGTTGCTTGCCTGTTACTGACCTGGTGTTTCAGACTTAACTCTTTTTGGTTCACCTTTCACCCTGTTCCAGTAGCCCCTGCAACACAGATCTTACCAAGTCCTTCCACTAACATCTTCACAGCATTCACTTTTAAAGCACCACTCAAGTAAAAATAACACAAAGCTACCACCAATAAAAAAAAAAATGATAAATTATAAACAGTGACAGGGTAACAGAGGCACTCAGGAGATCCATTTTGAAATATCCTTAGGTACAATTTTTAAACGTATCTTTTTTCAAACTTAGTTATCATAATTCAGTTTTCTAATAGTTTGTATCAGAATAAATTCAAGTGTCCTGCTGCCAGCCTGCCTTCTCATATCAACCTGTGTTCCTTTGGGTGCTGTTTCCACTGAAGTCGACCCATCTCACACAAAAACACACTTCACGTGTTTTTATTTTAAGTGCTCCTTTACTGCAGAGAAAAAATTTGTATTGAACTACCTAGATTTTCCAAATATATTTAATAAAATGTTGACCAAGTGAATGCATTAGAGTTGTGTCATTGTTGGCCAAGAACAGTTTTGTTTTAGTGAACAGACACTGAAGAAATAGTAAAGGATTAAACTTAGTCAAGAAAACAAGGATGTTTCTGTACCCCTGTCCTATCATCTTCCTTGCTCTTAAATAATTTGAGAATCTTGTTAGGATACTGTGAAGCATATAGTTGTTTTTAGCTGAAATGCGGATAACTGTTGAAATGCAAAGACTTGAAGAAATATGTAGGTCCATCATTGCTTGATGGCAAAACAACATTATGGAGAACATCAAAATGCTCAGCTTATTGCCCTTCTATTCTTTCTTTCTATGCTTGGATTTAAATGAGTACAAGTATTTTCAGTCAAGTGTGACTGTTCTAATACACACAGAAATCAGAAAATGTATTTTTTACAACTGTTTATCAGAGTAATCATTGTAACCCAAAAACTAGAGGAATTTCCTTGAACTTGTTCTCTGGATAAAGACCATGACCATATATTCATAATTCTGAATTCTTCTTGGTGATAAGACTCAAGTGATAGTTAACACATATTTCCAACACAATCTTACACTAAAATGCAGTATTATCTAAACTCCAAGTTAGATTTCACTGCTTCACAAAAAGAACATATCTTTTGAATTCATATTTAGGCAAGGCACTGTATATTTAATCAACTTTTGAGCAACAGTAAAGTTGAGAATGGAACCTTAGGCTCTAGGTCACAATTTGTATTTTGAAGATCCACTTGACAATAATTACCAAGTCCAACCAAGTAGTTCTTATAAACTTTGAGGGGATAAAGATAGTATCTAACATATTTGGCCTCTAGCAAATTGCTACAACAAACAGCAAATTGCTGAGACAAAATTCCCCCTGAAGCAGAATTCATATTCTATTCCAGGGTTTCTTCTGTGTCTACACAATGAAGTATCTTTGTGGCCTCCTAGAAAGTCACACACTGTTTCTTCAAGGGCTAAAAGACTTTTCTGAGCTGCCCCAGGAAAAGCAATGTGGCCATAATCCATTTAATTCTCCCCAAATCACAGCCTGAGAATCCTGCTTAATTGATGTGTTTACCTCTTTTGCTAACTTTCTGGATAAAATACAAATGCTTTTCAAAAAACTGAACCGCAAATCTGAAACGTAAAATCTCAAGAGTTATTGGTTTCTAAGTATTTAACTAATATCTTCTAATTTGTTATAAGTGTAGACAAGAGGAAATGGGAAGATTAATTACATTTCCATTACATGAAATTCTCTGAAGAATATTCAACATTTAAAACAAAGGACAAGGCTAAATAAATTTCTATAATCTAAGCAAGACTGTATTTCACAAGCAAAGCATGGAAGATATGGAATATTTTGAATATATGTTTTGGAACAGATAGCATTGACTAGGAAGTCCAAAATATGATTTAATGTCAGTAGAGTTTGTTTTGTTTTTAATTCTGTACTTCTTTACCAAGAGGGATTTTAATGTATAAATAAATATATCAATCAAGGAAAGAGCCAAAAGGCTTAATCTCTTATTCAAAAAAGACTCATTTTGCACAAAGATGACAGTTCATGCTTTCCTAAAAAATGTCCATTGAATTTACTTTTTTAAATACTGACTTTTTCCTATATTAAACAGTAATTATTGTTGTTGTTTAGTTGCTAAGTCATGTCCAACTCTTTGCAATCCCTTGGACTGTAGAGTGTCAGGCTCTTCTATCCATAGGATTTCCCAGGCAAGAATTCTGGAATGGGTTGCCATTTCCTTCTCCAGGGGATCTTCCCAACCCAGGGACTGAACCCAAGTCTCCTGCTTAGCAGCAGGATTCTTTATCACTGAGCCACCTGGGAAGCCCCTAAACAGTAATGTAGTATTCTAATTAACTTTTTGCCTGAAGTAGGAAAATAGGAGGAAAGGGGTATTGAATGAAAATCATCAGCTTGTCTCCCAATTAAAGCAAGGATCCAACATGAGAGACCATTTCATTGTTTGTCTGAGATCTTTAAAGGAAGTGTTAAGAGAAGGTTGAGCAATCCAGTGGTGACCAAATAGATTTCAATCTAAAATAATGGTGACTATAGACAAAGATTACTATGAATAAAAAATGATGGAAATGTCAAAGAAAAAGTATATAATTCCCCTTCAATAGTGAACATTTTGGAATAGCTCAGAGGAAACAGTTTAAGTCTACAAAGCTCTAATGTTTATGATAAATAAAATTTCTCATTAAAATTTAATATTATATAATTTTCCTTTTCCAAATTACTTCAACTACCTCTTCATTAATCTACCTTTGTCTTTATTTAATTTCTTGCATCACATTGGAGAAGCTTTATGGTGAAGAAAAAGGAGCAATCATTACAAACAGATGAGTTATTTTTAATTTCAGAGTTATTCTTGAATTTTCACAGAAAAAAATACATATTCAACATTTTGCCATACTTTTATAGTCCAATTGAATACTGCCTCATGCATTTCATCAAAAGATGAGCATTTAATGATACATGTCAAAGACAAATTCCTTCAGCTTAGTTAAAACTCCATCGTAACTACAATGATGCCACCAAGTGACAAAATATGTTATCTCTTAAAACCTGACATTATGAGTAGCATATCCTAAGAGCTACGGTAAAAAGTTCTACAACTTAAAGGCCAAATTTAATAAGTGAGATCCTGTTATTCATACGATCCTATTGTCTTCCTTTAGTTCATTTTATGACTTTTTGTTTAATTCACGTCTCCAAATTTATTTGCAATGCATCTTTACCTCATTCATTCAACATTTATTAAACACTCAAACACTCAACTCTGCTAGTTATAGGAACTAAGCTCCAGAAACACAGGAATTCAGAGGACAAACACTGTCTCTGATTTCATTTTGTTTAGAGTCTCATGAATTTTTCACCAAATGATCTAATTTATAACTTACATTTTTTTTAAAGAAACAATTCTTTTTAAAGTTACAAAACCCAGTTCTGTGAAAGGTTAAGGCATCAAAAGCATCTTTGCACTCGGTTCAAGCATTTGTATATATTAAAGCACTTCTAACTGCGATCTGCAACCTCCTGGAGAATTGCATAGCTGTTCCTTTGTCAATACTAATTAACCACTGTGTATTTTTTGTATGACTATTAAGCAATTAGAGGCACACAAAATGATGTGCTTTTTAAAAAATGGTCTGTTCCCACCTAAATGACATTTAAAAGTGGTATTGATTTCAGGAGAGTAGCAAAAATAGGTCATTTTAGCAAAGGAAATTCTGCCATAAGTGGTTCACACTCAACACGTATCTATTATCCGACATATCAGACTAACCAAATTCAGACACTCAATGAACCCTTTTCATTGAAGTAATTCTAAACTCTGCTATTATTAGAGTCTCATTACAGGAAACTTTAAATACCACCATTAATCATCTGAAGTTTAGAAAAATAGTAGAAACAAAATAGAATCAAGGATCATGTCAACACTTTAAAGCTATAGTCATGAAAACAGTACAATACTGGCATGAAAACAGACAAGTAGACCAATGGAACAGAACTGAGGACCCAGAAATAAGCCCAAACATATACAATCAACTAATATTTGACAAAAGAATATGCAATGAAGAAAAGATAATCTTTTCAATAAATGGTTCTGGGATAACTGGATATTCACAAATAAAAGAACCAAACTGGACTGGTATCTTATACCATCAGAAAATTTAACTCCAAGTGGATTAAAGACTTGAACATAAGACCTGAAACCATAAAACTCCTAGAAGAAACCATAGGCAGTAAACTCCTCGCCATTGATCCTGGCGACGTTGTTTTGGCATCTGATCCCAAAAGAAAAGACAACAAAAGCAAAATTAAATAAGTAGGACAAGGTCAAACTGAAAAGCTTCTACACAGCAAAGGAAAACATCAAAATGAAAAAGCAACTTACTGAATGGAAGAAAATATTTGGAAATCATGTGTCTGGCAAGAGGTTAATACTCAAAATACATAAAGAACTCAGACAACTCAATAGCAAATAAATAACAATAACAATCAAAGAATGGACAAATAGACATTTTTTGAAAGAAGATATACAAAAGGCCAAAAGGTACATGAAAAGATGCTAAACATCACTGATCATTAGGGAAATGCAAATTAAAACCACAAGGAGGTGTCATCTCATTCCTGTTAGAATGGCCATCATCAAAAAGACAATGATAACTAACATTGGTGTGGATGTGGAGAAAAGGAAACCTTTGCACATTGTCAATGGGATCATTAGCTGGTACAGCCACTATGGAAAACAATAACGGAGGATCCTCAAAAAATTAATGTGGAACTACATATGGTCCAGCAATTCTACTTCTGGGACTATATCAAAAGGAAACAAAAACACTAACTTGAAAAGATATCTGAACCCCCATGTTCATAGAAGCATTATTTACAATAGCCTAAATATGGAAACAATCTAAGTGACCACCGATGAATGAGTGGATAAAGAAGATGTGTACACACAAACACAATGGAATATTATTCAATCATTTTTTAAAAAGCAAAGAAATTACCTTATTTGTGAAAACATAGGTGGGCACTGAAGGCACAATGATAAATGAAAAATGTCAGACAAAGAAAGACAAATACCATATAATCTCACATAAGGAATTAAAAAAAAAACTTATAGAAAAACAGGTCAGCCAGGCTTGTGGTTACCAGAAACAAGGCCAAGGCAGAAAGATGGGGGATAGGAAATTGGTGGAAGATGGTAAACATATGTACACTTTCAATGATAATTAACTAAGTCCTAGGAATGTAATATGGAGAAGGCAATGGCACCCCACTCCAGTACTCTTGCCTGGAAAATCCCACGGATGGAGGAGCCTGGTAGGCTATAGTCCATGGGGTCGCTAAGAGTTGGACATGACTGAGCGACTTCACTTTCACTTTTCACTTTCATGCATTGGAGAAGGAAATGGCAACCCACTCCAGTGTTCTTGCCTGGAGAATCCCAGGGACGGGGGAGCCTGTTGGGCTGCCGTCTATGGGGTCGCACAGAGTCAGACACGACTGAAGCGACTTAGTAGCAGCAGCAGCAGGAATGTAATATATACAATGATGTCTACAGGTCTCATCACAACTAAAAATTTTTATTCCTATTGTTTTTACTTTATCTATTGAGAACATGGATGTTAACTGAACCTGTTGTGGTATTCATTTCACAATATATGTAAATCAAACCTTAAATTTGTATGCTGTACCCCTTAAATTTATACACTATGTGACAATTATTCCTTAGGACAAAAAGGATCAAGCCAAAACACATTCACCTTAAAACTCATGACCTTGAGTCATATGGGTGAGGTATTCTCTGTCAATCAAGTCCTAGAAATCTTCCTGAAAATATTTTCGAATTAATACCCAATAATAAAATGGTTAGAGAAGAAGCAAAAAAAAAAAAAGAAATTACTGCATTACAGTGACAAAATTAAATGCTATGAATAAACAGAAAGATACTAGGACAAGAAACTTACACTTCATTTTCTAAGCTATCTCCTAGATCAGGGGTCTCCAACCTCTAGGATCTAATACCCGATAATGTAATGTAGCTAATGTAATAATAATAGAAATAAAGTGCACAATAAGTGTAATGCATTTGAATCATCCCAAAAGCATCCGCTAGCACTGGTCCATGGAACAACTGTCTTCCACAAAATTGATCCCTGGTACCAAAACAGTTGGGTATCACTGCCCTAGATTACTGGGAAACTTGTCTTTTCATCAAGATGCCATGCCCTACATATCTCCGGAGGCTAGGAGTATATTTTAGAGAGAAAAGACTTCCCCAAACAACTGAGGTTTTACCAAATCTATATGCAAATTAAGTTATATAAACAACAAACATATCTATATATACCTTTGCCTACCCAGGTAACTAAATAATGAAATAGCCTTCTTTCCGTCTCCCTTTTTTTGCATCATTATTGCAACAGTTCTTTTAGTCATTTATGATTAAAACCAGGGAACCAGCCTTGAGCTCTGCTTCTTTACCATCTAGATTTAATCTGAGTTATTTTTATTTACCCTGGAATTGTTTGAGAAGTAAATTGGTAAAAGCATAAGCTATGGAGCCACACTACCCAGGTTCCAATTCTCTCCACACAGCTTTTACCTGTGTACTTCGAGTGATGTCACTGCCTGCTTCAGTCTCCTCGTCTATAAAGTGAGGATAGGATTATTTACCTCATAGAGTTGTGAGGATTCAGTGAATGAAAATGACAGAAGTGCTCAGAACTGTGCCTACCACCCAAAAGATCTGTAAAAACATCGGCTCAGACATCTATTCCTTAGATTTCTTCTCCTCAATCTTGCTCACCACTCCCAGCCCCAAGTTCATCTGTCACATCCCATATTTATATCAGTCTGCAATTTCTTTCTCCCTAAAGTCAGTGTCTTCCCCTTCCATTAGAACCGGAGTGGACCCTAGTGCCAGGTAACTCTAGCTAAATTATTACTTGTAATCATATTGCTTAAAGAATCTCAATAGTATCTCCAAGCTAAATGATTATTTGTAACCATATTGCTTGAAATTCTCAATATTAACTCCAAGTAGTCCTTATTTTCACAAACTGTCCCTCTATCTTATTAGTACTTGGTGAAATCTAAGTTAGCCTTTTACGCAATAATTCCAAAGTGAAGAGAGAATGTTAAAATAGAATCTCCAGGAAACTTCAGTTAAACTATACAGACACTCTCTTCTTCCATGAAGAAATTTATGGGACTAATAGCTTGTCTGCTGCCTTGGTATGGACCCAGAGTTCAAGCACAGATGAAGATTAGACACTGATTTCACACTTTTGATAGAAAAATGAAGAATTCAGAACCCAACTATAAACTTAAGATAAGCTTCAAAACCAGAAATAAAAGATCAAAGAGGTTGGAAGAGAATTCTAGCATGAAACAAAGGAGCATGGACACACAGATTGCTCATCAATTCCAGGACCATTTCCACTGCATCTGCAGGCAGGTGGAAGGCCATCCCCCACTATCAGCTCTACCACTGCCAGCACTACACAAAGGAATTGCTCCTCATCCTTAACTCCTTTAACCTCTACTAAATAGTAGACCATATCAGCCACCCAACTGAATAGCACCCCTTGTTCAATTTTTATCTCTCCACATCATCTTTTATCCTGTGTATATGCATTTTACTTTTCCCCATGTCATCTTTTCCCTCTGTACATTTTACCTTTCCCCACTAAGTCTGCAAGCTCTTCAGTAGCAGAACTTTCTGCTTTTGCAATTTCTCTAACCACAGTTAGCAGAATCCTAAGGAAATAGATCAACCCTGAATATTCACTGGAAGGACCAATGCTGAAGTTCTAATACTTTGGCCACCTCATGTGAACAGCAAACTCATTGGAAAAGACCCTGATTCTGGGAAAGATTGAAGGCAGAGGGAGAAGAGGGCAACAGAGAATGAGATGGTTGGACAGCATCACCGATTCTGTGGACATGAACTTGGGCAAATCCTGGGAGATGGTGAGGGACAGGGAAGCCTGGCGTGCTGCAGGCCACGGGGTCACAAAGAGTCAGACATGTTTCAGCAACTGAACAACAATACAACAAGTAAATAAAAGACCTGGAATTCATTAAGTATGTAGCAAATGAAATTCTGTATGTGATGTACATTAATATCACATAAATATCAAGTTGAAAGTATGAGGTTACTATTTTTTGATTACCAATCAATGCTATTGCTATTTTTCCCTCAGTGTTTTACTGCTCCTGCTTCCTTGCTCTTGACTTCAAGTATGGAAAACTAAAAACTTGCTTAACAGGTTTGTTAGATTTTATTTTCCCTGAATCTTAAACTCTTAAAGGGGTATAGTTATTTCAAGAGTTTGGGATGCATATATAGCTGGGATTCAGGAATGTATTTATTTTACATAAAACAAACTTGGGTGAGAAATTCTCAACACTGTAGGACTAAAAGAAGAAATATCTCTAGTTCTTCTGAGAGAAAGGAGGAGGAAAGGAGACAGGATCAGAGACATCTGTGGGTACAAAAAGGAACCTTTTGCTGAAACAGCTAAGTAGAACTTCAAGATCAGACCCAAGAAAGAAAATGGCTGCATTACAGGCAGATGGCACCAATGACACACTCACAGTGTCTCATGTCCTATGATTTGCATAGAAGTTGCAGAGACAGTGACCCAACATAAAGGGCCAAAGCAAGCAGAGTAATGGTAACATGGGTGCATATGGGAGCTAAAGATCAAGAAATGTCTTCCTATAGTCTTGATCACTGGTAACAGCATTTAGACGTCAGCAAGCAAGGAATGAAAATCCAGAATAGGAGAACTTCTACCCTGGTAGAAAGAGGGCTATAGTTAAGATGTCAAGGTTTGCTGGTTTGTTTGTTTTAGAAAAATGAAATTATATTTCTTACATCTCTGAATTTTGGAGCTGAGATTCAAGCCCACTCCATAAAATTTATAGCTGTAGTTGTGCAACATGCCATCATTTGTCAAGACATTAAGTAAGTATCAAGCAAGGTTTGAGCATTACCTCATTTGATTCCTACTGGAAACTATGAAGAAATTGTTATTTAGCTATTTTACAAGTGAGGTAACAGACTCAAGATATTAAGCAACATACTCATCATTATTTTTAAATGGCAGAGCTTGGATGCAAATCTGTTTTTGCTTTTCTCTAGAATCTAAGCTCTTCACCACCACCCCTCTCTACCTCAGATTCCATTATCTATTACTGATGAAAATGAAAGACTTCTCCATTGTTCACCTAGACACAGTCATTAATTCTCACCTAAAATGAATAGCCTACTTTTATGGAAGTACCATGACTGTTATTAGTGGATTTGTATCTAGAAGACAGAATATTCTGATGGAAATTACAGAAAAAATAAAGGCCTAATTAAACCCTAAACATCCATGTAAATGTGTTCCAAAGAATTTGACATAAATAATAAGCTTAAATTGACTCCTTGGGTTGATGCAATATTAAAATGCTACTTATAAAATGTTTTTAAATTACTATTTAAAGACAAAAATCACTTTTGTTTGAAAGTATGAGCTAAGAAGCTATTATATAATTCATTCCTTATGACAATATTATGGAGTGGGTATTATTATCCACAGTATGTGGAAACCTGGATATGAAGTTCAAATGAGGATCAGAATAAAAGCCTTATGTAGGTACTATATTTGAGCAAAATTTTATAATGACTATAAGTGGTTTCTCAGATAGCTCAGTGGTAAAGAATATGCCTACCAATGCAGGAGATAAGGGTCTGGTCCTTGGATTGGGAAGATCCCCTGGAGGAGGAAACAGCAACCTACTCCAGTATCCTTGCCTGAAAAATCCCATGGACAGAGAAGCCTTGGAGGTTACAGCTCATTGGGTCACAGAGTTAGACATGACTGAGTGACTGAGCACACAGTATAAAGTATCTAAATAACAAAATATATATATTTCAGTATTAATGGAGAAATGTATAAGACATGCATCCTCTCCTACAGAACATTTTTCTTGTCCAACATTTCAAAAAAAGTTACGTAAAACAGATACAGAACATCTGGACATTTTACTAAAGCATAAAAACATTTAAACTACTGTACTTAGAAAAACTCAAGTTGTTGTTGTCTTCAGTCTCATTAATCTCATATTCTTAACTGGTATTGTAATCAGAGATTCTTAATATAGGCCAAACAGGCCATAGGGTGGCATTCCACATTCCATCTCCTGTGTCTCCTACGTGGAGACTGGTGGGCTCTTTACCACTAGTGCCACCTGGGAAGCCCACTTTTACATTTCCCACAAGCCAATTGTGATTTTTTTTTTAGGGCTAATTCATAGAAAAAGGTAGGTATATTAATTTATCTCACCTTATCTCAACAAAAGCCTATGTGAAGTATTCAGTGAACAGGCATTCTTTGAACTGTAAATCAAACTAAACCACTTGTACTCTTTCTCCCTAAGAAGCCCCACTGAATCAGATGATTCAAAGATGAACTAGTCTGTCTTCCTTTAAGAGGCAAGCATTTCCTCCTATAATATTCTTGTGAGTGCATGCTGAGTCACTTCAGTCGTGTCCTTCTCTTTGCAACCCCGTGGACTTTAGCCCGCCAGGCTCCTCTGTCCATGAGATTCTCCAGGCAAGAAAACTAGAGTGCGTTGCCATGCCCTCCTCCAGGGGATCTTCCCCACCCAGGGATGGAACCTGTCACTCATGTCCCCTGCATTGGCAGGCGGGTTCTTTACCACCTAGGCAGCCCAGATAATATTCTTACCAAAGCTCAATTCACTCTCTTCCAAAATACTGCCTATGATGAGAGCTCATAGCCTATCAGGATGCAAAAGTTATCATTCATTCTTCTTCCTGTTGTAAAGAGAATCACCTTACCCTAACTGTAAGGTACAGTGAGAACTCTAGAAAGCAGGGCCTGGTTCTGCATCCACAGCTCCTTACTAAACACATGTATACCTGTGGCGGATTCATTTTGATATTTGGCGAAACTAATACAATTTTGTAAAGTTTAAAAATAAAATAAAATTGTAGTTGAAAAAAAAAAAGAAGCACTGGATAAATGTTTATTGGACAAAAGAACAAACAGCAGCGGGCCCCTTTCCCTCCTCAAGAGCCACACAGAATAAACTTATTATTCTTCTATGTAACTCTTAATACATACATACATACATACATACATAAATAACTCTTTATGTAATTGAAGAGAAAACTCTAAATCTCCACCTTGTCTTTTAAATCTGGTTAGACTTCATTGGAGAATGACTCTCAACTCTTAAAAGTTAAATTTTCTCAGGGGTTCCTCCTCCCTCTAAGCATCAGTGTTAAAGAACTGATTTGTGGGCAAGCAATTCAGTGCCCTAAAATAAACAAGAAATATGTTTACATTAAATTGTTTTCTACTCTGAATGATTACACCTCTTTTCAATTTGTTCTTTAACTAATTCAAGAAGTTATTAATTCAGGTTTATATGCATGTTACATATACTGGAGAATCAAAAAGCATATGCTTATACATAAAAAGTAAATAAATATATAAATACACTAGTCTTGCATACATATTATATACATATATTCAAAATATATGACATATTACATACGATGTTATATTAAACATCATAGAAATCTACAAAATTATAAAATGTGTGTGTTGTCCAAAGGAAACAATTATCTCAATTATGTTGACAAAAAATAAAAATTTTGAATGACTGAAAGTCAGACTCCAAATAGTTACAGTAAACTCTAACCTAGTACCTTTAACTGATAATGAATATATCAAGTTAGATCTTTTTCAAAGTGAATTTTAGAATTATTTAAGATATTGACTTTATAGACAAAAACAGGTCTCACCAGTGCTCACTGACATCAAGTGTTAAAATTACTTAGTAACAGAACTGGAGCTCAACTCTAAGTCTCCTGACTTCTTGGCCATTAGAATTCCTGCTTGACTATTAAATGATTACTGGAACAAATATTTTTGTAGATTAAAATTCAGTGAGTTGAAAATGTGGCAAACCAGATGACTAGTTGTGAGAGGAAGGAGCAACTGAGAAATGTTATTTATTCATCCTACTTAATGCCCAAATCAAGGAAACAGGAGAGAGAGAGTGCAGTGTGGCGCTTACAGCAATCATCTCTAACAAGCCCCCATTTGTCTTACCAAAGTGAGATGAAGCACTTTACACAATCATACTATGGAAAGAAGAATTTCTCACCTGCAGATGATAATACAAGAACAGCGATAACAGAAAAAAAAAAAGCTATGTTGTGAACATCTGTAAGAGGAAAACACTCAGAAGCAGTGTATTAATCAATACCAATTGGATACAGTGAGCTGGTAACGCATACTTTATTTAACCACTTAACATTTGACTCCAACCACACAGATCCTTACTGTTAAATAAACTTGGAACACTGCACAGCTCATAAATATAATATTTCCTTGCATGTGCAGTAGACTGTTTTAATCTAATACATTTGCAGGCAACAATCCTTCACATTTTGCTATTGCTTGTTGCAAGCCAATTCCAGGGCATCCATATTCAGCAGTTAAAAGGGAGAACAAAATATGGGCTATTCTAATACCATTCAAGACAGTCAAGAAAATGTCAGCGCTTCTTTGTAAATGAGAACTGGGGAAGTTTGCCTGAACTGCTGATTGTGTCATTTTACAGTTTATAATGGAAAAAAAAAAAAAAAAGACCCTCATTCACATTCCTGAAGTCCCAGCTTCAACCTCTTTATATATACCCAGGGATTCCCTGCAAACTTGTGATGTGTGGGAGTGGAGAAGGGATAGGAGAAGAGATGGGCATGCTGTTGAGAAAGGAAACAGTTCAGAGCACTGCGTGTATGAGAGGCAAGTGGCTACTAAGCATTTTGGGCTATGTCTGAAGTGCGATCACTCAACTAAGTACTAGAAGTGAGGATAATCATGTGCCATGTCCTCTAGTTAATGGAAAACTCTCCTTCCAAACTTTAGTCCTTGGGGTAGAACCTGTTTTTATTTCTGAATTATGCCATCTTATGTAATGTTGTCCCAGGGCAGGGGTCAGTATAGGTTTCTGATTCCAGGTTGCTGGCTTGGTGAAACTCAGGTAGAAGTAGCAGGGGTTGATTCTTCTCCCAAAGTAGGAGGATTTTGGAGAGATGGCACCACTCTTGCTGGTAAAACTAACTTGAAATCTCTGTGACCTAAAGATTGAGCCTAGTCACCTAGTCTTGCTGATATAGAGTACATTTCTAGATACATGAATTCTTCAGAAAAGGTATTCATCATTAGCATAGTTTGCCAAGGCCTTTCCTCATGGCTCCAACAGTAAAGAATCTGCCTTCAATGCAGGAGACCCAGGTTTGATCGCTAGGTGGGAAGATCTCCTAGAGAAGGGAATGACTACCCACTTTAGTACTCTTGCCTGGAGAATCCTATGGACAGAGGAGCCCAACTTATATGCAGAACATACCATGTGAAATGCCGGGCTGGATGAGTCACAAGCTGGAATCAAGGTTGCCAGCAGAAATATCAACAACCTCAGATATGCAGATGGTACCACTTTAATGGCAGAAAGCGAAGAGGAACTAAAGAGCCTCTTGATGAAGGTGAAAGAGGAGAGCAAACAGCTGGCTTAAAACTCAACATCCAAAAAACTAAGATCACGGCATCCAGTCCCATCACTTCATGGCAAATAGAAGGGGGAATAGACAGATTTTATTTTCTTGGAATCTAAAATCACTGTGGACATTGACTACAACCATGAAATTAAAATACACTTGCTCCTTGGAAGGAAAGCTATAATAAACCTAGACAGTGTATTAAAAAGCAGAGATATCACTTTGCCAACAAAGGACTATATAATCAAAGCTATGGTTTTTCCAGTAGTCATGTACAAATGTGAGTGTTGGACCATAAAGAAGGCTCAGTGCTGAAGAATTGATCCTTTTGAATTGTGGTGTTGAAGAAGACACTTAAGAGTCCCTTGGACTGCAAGGAAATCAAACCAGTCAAACCTTAAGGAAGTCAGTCCTGACTATTCATTGGAAGGACTGATGCTGAAGCTGAAGCTCTAATACTTCAGCCATCTGATGATGTGAAGAGCCAACTCATTGGAAAAGACCCTGATGCTGGGAAAGATTGAGGGCAGGAAGAGAAGAGAATGAGATGGTTGGATGTCACTGACTCAATGGACATGAGTTGGAGCAAGCACCGGGAGATAATGAAGGACAGGAAACCTGACGTGGTGCAGTCCATGGTGTCAGAAACAGTCAGGCATGACTTAGTGACTGAACGACAGCAATAGTTTGCCAAATCATTCTGCTCCTGCTGCCTTCTGAGCACACGGTATGATGACATTTCCTGCCTCTGTTGTTATTCGGAGCACCACGTGACTAGTTTGGGTCAGTGGGTGGGAGGAGTGACATGTGTCATCTCTAGGGAAGAGCATTTAATTGCCAGTGTGCCACCCTCAGAGCTCTATTTCACTCTTTCAAGATGACCAGTAATGCTAGTGAGAAGGCAAACATATACAGAGACTAAAGGGGAAATTTTATTTTATTTTATTGTTTTGAGACTTGAGGACAGTCTCAGGTGAGCCACTGCTGTGTGGCTTCACTTTCCTTACTGATGCTGAGGGAAAATTTTCTATATATATTAAACTCAGTTGACAATGTTCCATATCTTACAATACCTTTATTCCAAGAGACCGATTCTTTCAGCTCACACTCTCAGCCACGTCCTAGGTTCAAGGCAACATGTAGAGGTCTGAGTCAGTAAATTTTTAGCACCTACCACCTCACAGGCTTAAGGCCACCTACTCTTCCTCATCTTAATTCTGGGCTCAGTCAGAACTAGCCTAGTCAGGACTAGGTCCAATGTTTTTCTTTGCTCTGGTAATATCATCAGAGACCCTATTTTGTTCCCTCCTATGGGGATTTGTTCAGAGACTCCTTAAACCATATTGATGGATCACCCTTCCCCACTCCTGTAAGAGATCTATAAGACATAGAAAAGCTAGTTTCCATAGTATAGGACAAAGTCTCCTCTCCCCTGGATAGAGTCTCTACCAGATATATGCTGGTAAAACTAAGAGATCTGCTCCAAAGAAAAGTTCAAATAGTTTAATCACTTTGCTTTGTCTATACAAGAATAGTTCCTTTTGCTCAAGGAGGAAAAGAAATTTAATCTGTGATAGAATACCTACTAAACCTTTGTTTATATTTGACTTTGCCTTTTTTCTATTCATTTCCACATGCAATATTCAACCCAATCTTTACTTGATAGCCAATAACATCCAGTCTTTTGTGTATATGTGTACACATCTGTGTGCGAATGTGTACATGTGTGTGTTTTCTGATTCTTTCTCTTCTCTATATAGTGATACTTTGCACAATCCCAAAATCAAAAGGGCTCTAGGAACTGATCATTTTTTGTAACTCAAGAAGTGGTAAAAATATGATATAAACTGATGTAAGGCTATTTATGGTCTTTATCTCAGTATGAATATTCATGATTCGCTGTAGAAATAGTAATTAATCTAGTTACAGACACCACTGGGAACATTATATAATATACAGTTATAAACCACAATATCTTTCAAAAATCTGAGACACAACTAGTCTTAAGAGTTCCAGATAATGGGTTATGGACCTGTATTTCTTCTAACAACTCTCACTTAACAGGCCCAGTTTTCACATCAACAGCAATTTTCCACTAAATTAGAGACTCATGTTAAATCTGACTACAATTGCATACAAATATTCTATAACTGTATTTGTATGCAACTGTAGTCGGGCTTCCCTGGTGACTCAGATGGTAA
This sequence comes from Bos javanicus, assembly GCF_032452875.1. Lineage (NCBI taxonomy): Eukaryota > Metazoa > Chordata > Mammalia > Artiodactyla > Bovidae > Bos > Bos javanicus. Next base: position 49,205,500 of record NC_083888.1, on the reverse strand, counting down.
AGAATCCACCTGCAATGCGGAGACCTGAGTTCGATCCCTGAATTGGGAAGATCCCCTAGAGGAGAGCATGGCAACCCACTCCAGTATTCTTGCCTAGAGAATCCCATGGACAGAGGAGCCTGGTGAGCTGTCTGTGGGGTCTCAAGAGTTGGACACAACTGAGAGACTAAGCATAGTAGTCAGATTTTACATACAAGTATTCTATAATTCTGGGGCTTTCAAGGTGGTGCTAGTGGTAAAGAACCCGCCTGCCAATGCAGGAGACATAAAAGACATAAGTTTGATACCTGGGTTGGAAAGATCCCCTGGAGGAGAACATGGCAACCCACTCTGGTATTCTTGCCTGGTGAATCCCATGAACAGAGGAGCCTAAAGAGCCCATAGCGTCACAGAGAGTCAGACATGATTGAAGCAATTTACCATGCATTCTATAACTCTGACCTTTAAAATTTCAGAGACAGTTAACCCACTCTATATGGGCTCAGATAGAGTTATTCCACAATCAGAAGGACTTCCAGTTGTGTGAGTGTTGTATGCAAAATAATGGTCTCCCCAAAATATCCACATCCTAATACCCAAAACCTGTAAATATGTTACCTTAAACAGCAAAAGAAACTTTGCATATATGATTGAGTAAAGAATCCTGAGATAAAAGATATCTTGCATTATCCATTGGGTCAAATGTAATAACAAGGATCCTTATAAGAGAAAGGCAAGAGCCAGAGAATGAGATGTGACGACAGAAGCAGAGGTGAGAAGGAGGGGGAGAGAGAGAGAGAGATTTGAAGACACTATATACCTGGCTTTAAAGATGCAGGAAGGACCCACAAGCCAAGGAATACAGGCAGCCTCTGGAAGTTGGGAAGGCCAAAAAAAAACCGAATTCTCTCCTAGAGCATCTAGAAAGAATACAGACAGGCAGACAACTTTATTTTAACTCAGCAATACCAATTTCAGACTTCTGACCTCCAGAACTGTAAAAGAATATATTGGTGTTGTTTTAAGCCACTGAGTTTGTGGTAATTTGTTACAGCAGCAATTGAAAACTCATACAATGGGAAAAGCGGTTAGGAAAGAAATGCCAACGTTAACCACTGATGTTTAACTAGACTAAGCCAATAACAGACTTTTTCCTTAAGGTATGAAAAAACATTTCTCCCTGGAACTTGGAGGTCTTTTCCTGATTTTAAGTGAGGGTCAAAGTAATATATCACAAAGGATATGTGATTTTTTTTCTGTATCACTTATTTCTTTCCTCTGATTGGCACAAACAAACAAAAAAAAATTAAACTATTGGTAAATTTAAAATCAAGGTTTGTATGAAAACAGAAATGCTTTAAAATTTTATTGCTTAATAATTCAGAGATCTAAAAATTCAGAGGATCAAAGACAATTATATTAAAATACAGAGAAGTCATCAGAATATTATAGAATACAATAAAATAAAGCTATCTTCTAATAACTGTAAGTGGTACAGACATCTCACAAAATTCTTTCCTGGGTACAAACTAAAAACATATTTCCTTTTGTTTGAAATTATTCTCCAATTATGAGGCTATAATATTTTAATAGCATTAATTTACCTTATAGTTTCAGCCAGGGGCAGTATAGATGTCTAGGTCATATGACCATCTATCTGTGTCTACTGTTTCCAGAAGAGTTGGTTTTGTTTCAGCTCCTGGTTTCTAAAAATATCTGCTAAAGGAAAAGCTGACTTCTCAGATTATAACAGTTGGTAAGAAACCATTTTTCCAGAATTTAAAAGCAGTTTTGCATTGAAAAATAAATCACACATAGATTTTACACAATTGTTACTGAAAGTACACAAGTGGGGAATGATTTGGCCCACACAATCCAGTCCAATCCTCCCCCTTTCCTTTCTTTCACAGTTCAGTCTGTAATTGGTAATTAGAGGGGAACTGCCTGCTTTATTAAATAATAAAAGAGAATCCCCATGCCTAGTGAGCAAAAGCAACAAGACACAGGTCACATGTTCTACATGCTCCTTAGTATTCTTTCCCATTGAGTACTGTGCCCTGGGCTGTCCCAGGGCTACACTGAAGCCTTTCCTAAGAGGGGGTGAAAAATCACTCCTGTGGGTTCCCTTGAGCTCTTATGAACCTAGCTGAAGCTTCAAAGAGATTCTTTGTTAGATGCTATATTAGTTGCTAGGAATGTTATAACAAAGTACCGCAGTCTGGGAAGCTTAAACAAAAGAAATCTATTTCTCACAGTTCTGGAGGTCAGAAATGCAAGGTCAGCAGGGTTTCCCCTCAGGTCCCTCTCTGATCATAGATGGCCGCCTCCACTCTGCCCTGCCGCCATCTCTCCTCCGTGCACACACGGCCCTGAGTGCCTGGCCTCCCTCTGTGCGCCTGAATTTCCTCTTCTTATAAGGATACCAGTCAGATTAAGTAATTAGGTCTCATTCCAATGGCCTCTTTTTAATTCTATCACGTTTTTAAAGGCCTCATCTCCAAATCTGGTCACACTCTGAGGTACTGGGGCTTAGAGTTTTACTATAGAAATTTGGAGGAGGGTAACTAAACTCAGCCCCTAACAGATGCTAAGGAAGAATGGGAGGAAATAAGCAAAGTCAGTTACATAAACAGTTCACTATAGGGAAATGTAAGTTACTGTCATTGTTGTTGAACTCTGCTTTAGCTAGCATGTTCTTAAAACCTGGCCCATTCCAATTTCTGACCCAGAGAAAAGACAATATTCAGCTCTTAGTCTTTTTTTTTTTTTTAAATATTGAACTTGTTTATTGTGTGTGTGATGAGTGGTTTCTTGTTTTTTTTTTTTAAACTTTACAATATTGTATTAGTTTTGCCAAACATCGAAATGAATCCGCCACAGGTATTCCCGTGCTCCCCATCCTGAACCCTCCTCCCTCTTCCCTCCCCATACCCTCCCTCTGGGTCGTCCCAGTGCACTAGCCCCAAGCATCCAGTATCGTGCATCAAACCTGGACTGGCAACTCGTTTCATACATGATATTCTACATGTTTCAATGCCATTCTCCCAAATCTCCCCACCCTCTCCCTCTCCCACAGAGTCCATAAGACTGATCTATACATCAGTGTCTCTTTTGCTGTCTTGTACACAGGGTTATTGTTACCATCTTTCTAAATTCCATATATATGTGTTAGTATACTGTATTGGTGTTTTTCTTTCTGGCTTACTTCACTCTGTATAATAGGTTCCAGTTTCATCCACCTCATTAGAACTGATGCAAATGTATTCTTTTTAATGGCTGAGTAATACTCCATTGTGTATATGTACCACCGCTTTCTTATCCATTCATCTGCTGATGGGCATCTAGGTTGCTTCCATGTCCTGGCTATTATAAACAGTGCTGCGATGAACATTGGGGTACACGTGTCTCTTTCCCTTCTGGTTTCCTCAGTGTGTATGCCCAGCAGTGGGATTGCTGGATCATAAGGCAGTTCTATTTCCAGTTTTTTAAGGAATCTCCACACTGTTCTCCATAGTGGCTGTACTAGTTTGCATTCCCACCAACAGTGTAAGAGGGTTCCCTAAACTCAAAATGGATTAAAGATCTCAATGTAAGACCAGAAACTATAAAACTCCTAGAGGAGAACATAGGCAAAACACTCTCCGACATACATCACAGCAGGATCCTCTATGACCCACCTCCCAGAATATTGGAAATAAAAGCAAAAATAAACAAATGGGACCTAATTAAACTTAAAAGCTTCTGCACAACAAAGGAAACTATTAGCAAGGTGAAAAGGCAGCCTTCAGAATGGGAGAAAATAATAACAAATGAAGCAACTAACAAACAACTAATCTCAAAAATACACAAGCAACTCCTACAGCTCAACTCCAGAAAGATATTCAGCTCTTAGTCTTAAAGGGCTGACTCAGAGCCACCAACTCCACTCTGCGTTTCGTTCTTCCCTGATCCCAGGCTGCCTCATGCAGAGGATATTTCTAGGATCCAGCAATCTCTCAATCACTGTGATGCCTTCAAAGTCCAAGGAAGATTCTAACACCCAAGCAGTGCCCTTCTATTCCTTTCTAGTTTCTGGTCTGAGGGACAAGCCTCTCTTCTAAGTGAACTGCAGCCCATGAGCAAGCACCTTATTCTCAGGGTAGGTCTCAGCCTGCCCTGTGGAGGGATGGGTCTGACTGTAATTCCAGGCTGAACAATATAGCAAAATTCTCTTATCGTAGAAAAGTATGCATACCAAAGAAACGATACAAAGCAGGACTTTCATTATCACACCAATTCAATGTGTAGCCAACACAGTATTTTTTTTTTGTTTCCATTTTCTCAAATTATATTTCACATGGCAAATAAATAATGTAAAATCTAAACTTTGAAAGTATCATGTAACTTAGTTATAATTTCTTTACAACATCAAAATAATCAAAATACCAATATTAAGTAATGTTCCTTTTTTATTTTCTTTTTAGCACATTCTAAAGAAAAAGGAAAAAAAACACTTTTAAATTATCATAAAGGGTTTCCTAAAGCATCAAGTATAAAACTATAAACATAAGAAAATTCTATATGTATTAAGGTTTATTTTTGAAAAATTTATATTATAGTTGAAGGAGTAATATGGATTTTTAAAAATAGGGGGCCATCTAAGTGGGATCTTACAAATATATCTAAATGTTATGACTCTTTCAAAATGACTGATGATTCTCTTAGAATCAGCCTCTGTCCATGCCATATAATTATTGAATCCCCATAACGAGAAAGCAACTTAATTGTTTAGTTCACTGTTCAACACACTCTGAAAACTGCTGCTATGGAATCCCTGAAACATTGAATTCAGCAGCTATGCTATGCTATGCTAAGTCACTTCAGTCGTGTCCGACTCTGTGTGACCCCATAGACAGTAGCCCACCAGGCTCTGCTGTCCCTGGGATTCTCCAGGCAAGAACACTGGAGTGGGTTGCCATTTCCTTCTCCAATGCATGAAGTGAAAAGTGAAAGTGAAGTCGCTCAGTCGTGTCCGACTCTTAGCAACCCCATGGACTGCAGCCTACCAGGCTCCTCCATCCATGGGATTTTCCAGGCAAGAGTACTGGAGTGAGGTGCCATTGCCTTCTCCGGAATTCAGCAGCTACCTGTCACCAATTCTGTAGAGCTTTCTCATTCATAAGCTGCCTATAGCATCACTAGAAGAAAAATAGAATATTTTTGTTGAACACTTACTATGTGCTGGAGTGAATTTCAAGCAGATGCCAGTTTTGCAACCCAAAAAGATATATTTGTGGTCAACATGGGAGATGAACTAGAGAAATAAGGACTTTCAGGTCCAATTAAGAGAATGACACCATAACACAAGCAATGTGAAGGTTTGAAGCAAGCATGTGAAAACTTTGAAGTGGAAATAGCAGGCAGTTTAAATGTAATTAGCAGGACTTGGTAGGATTTTCATTCAACAGAAGATGAGTGATAACTGAGACATTTTCCAAAAAAAAAAAAAAGTGTAGCAGATGAATTGCTCTGGCCCAACTATTCTAACTCCAGCCCAGAATACATTAACAGCAATGACAACAAATATAATTGCTGACATTTATTAAATGCCTACTATATGCCAAGCACTCTTCTAAGTACTTTGTAAGTATTTTTTAATTGAAAACTCCCAAGAACCCTGTGAGATACACCTACTATTATGCCCATTCTTTGACACAGGAACTGATACACAGGCAAGTCAATAACTTTGAAGATAAAAGATTCAAAGCCAGGTGGAGACTATGCTAGAGTTCAGCTCAGGACCAGAGTGAAGGAGGCTATTTCAGACAAAGACAGAGATAAAAAATAAAAACCATACTGAAGACTATGTCATTCATTTCTTATTTCCCATTTCCTCCATATTCTTCTTCCTCTCCAGTTCACTGTCTATCAGGATACAGAAAGCTACTTATATAACTGAATGATTGCATTTATTTCTAAGGACTTTTCCTTGGGGATGAAAGTCTCAAAAGAAACACTGATGTTTATTTTCATTAGAATGTAGCAGGCATATGTGATTATTTAGTGTGAAGTTTCTTTAATAACATTTCAAGGCAAACTGCTACTATTGAAATGAAAATTTTTAAAAATACTGCCAGACATTAAAATTGAAATAAATGGATTCCCAGTGTCCCAGTTGTTTCCAAAGTGTTCATTATGATTTAGATTAGTTAGGTTTGGGTTTTGAAGACATACTTCTTTCTAAAGATATTGCACTTATTTTAAGCAATATATCCACTGTTTATAGGGTACTTCATAAATGTCAAAGAATTCTCAAAATATGAATGATCTTATAGATTATTAAGCATTCTCTGGTCATGTAGTAAACAGAACTGAACAGTTATATAAGGGTTTTGTGCAGATTTACAGTGACAGAGGTGGGTCAAGCAGTTAGACTCCTAAATGAGCATCCTAAGTTGAGAAAGGAACTTTACAACATTCTTTGCCAACATCTCTTTCTGCCCAAGCTTTATCATCTCTACCTAGAAATGTAATCACCTCTCATCAAAGGAAGGAAGGAAGTGTCAATCACTCAGTTGTGTCCAACTGTTTGCGACCCATGGACTATAGCCCGCCAGGCTCCTCTCTCCATGGGATCCTCCAGGCAAGAATATGGGATGGATTGCTATTCCCTTTTCCAGGGGATTTTCCTGACCCAGGGATCAAACCCAGGTCTCCTGCACTGCAGGCAGATTCTTTACTATCTTAGCCACCAGAATACGTGCTTGTGCTTAGTCTATCAACCATGTCCAACTCTGCAACCCTATGGACTGCAACCCACCAGGCTCCTCTGTCCCTGGGCATTATCCAGGCAAGAATACTAGAGTGGGTTGCCATGCCTTCCTCCAGGGGATCTTCCCAACCCAGTGATTGGACCCAGGTCTTCTGCATTGCAGGTGGATTCTTTATCTTCTGAGCTACCAGGGAAGCCAATAGAGTGCCTGCAAATGAGAGAGCCTTCCACTGGGACTTTCTGACTTTCTTGGCAAATTCCACCTTTTAATCTCTGATTGTTGATTTTAACGGAGACTTACTATATACCTGTAAAACTAATGGGACTGCATAGCAATAAAAACAGTGCTCCTGTTTTCTACTTGGATAAAACAGATTAATAATGTGGTATAGAAAGTGCTGTGCTAGGTCTTTGTAACAATTACTGCAGCCATGCAACAATGATTGTAGACCTAGGAAGTCTTCCCTGTGCATTGATATAACACCCAGTACTAGAACACCTTTCTTCATCCTCCTTGTTTACTGCTTCTAATTTAAGGGGTACCCTTAGCTCAGGCTATGCGGATGACTTTGGTGGGTAGGATGGAGGAATGTTCTTTAAGTCAGAGCAAATAATGAAGCGAAAGTTGCTCAGTCATGTCCAACTCTTCACAACCCAATGAAATTCTCCAGGCCAGAATACTGGAGTGGGTAGTCTTTTCTTCTCCAGGGGATCTTCCCAACACAGGGGTCAAACCCAGGTATCTCACACTGCAGGCAAATTCTTTATCAGCTGAGCCACTAGGGAGAGATTAAACCCAAGAATAATAGAGTGGATAGTCTATCCACTCTCCAGTGGATTTTCCTGACCCAGGAATCGAACCAGGATCTCCTGCATTACAGGCGGATTCTTTACCAGCTAAACTACCAGGGAAGCGCTCAGAGCAGAGCAGTTCAGTTCAGTCACTCAGTCGTGTCCAACTCTTTGCGACCCCATGAATCACAGCACACCAGGCCTCCCTGTCTATCACCAACTCCCGGAGTTCACTCAGACTCACGTCCATCCAGTCAGTGATGCCATTCAGCCATCTCATCCTCTGTCGTCCCCTTCTCCTCCTGCCCACAATCCCTCCAGCATCAGAGTCTTTTCCAATGAGTCAACTTTCGCATGAGGTGGCCAAAGTACTGGAGTTTCAACTTTAGCATCATTCCTTCCAAAGAAATCCCAGGGCTGATCTCCTTCAGAATGGACTGCTTGGATCTCCTTGCAGTCCAAGGGACTCTCAAGAGTCTTCTCCAACACCACAGTTCAAAAGCATCAATTCTTCAGTGCTCAGCTTTCTTCACAGTCCAACTCTCACATCCATACATGACCACTGGAAAAACCACAGCCTTGACTAGACGAACCTTTGTTGGCAAAGTAATGTCTCTGCTTTTCAATATGCTATCTAGGTTGGTCATAACTTTCCTTCCAAGGAGTAAGCGTCTTTTAATTTCATGGCTGCAATCACCATCTGCAGTGATTTTGGAGCTCCCAAAAATAAAGTCTGACACTGTTTCCACTGTTTCCCCATCTATTTCCCATGAAGTGATGGGACCGGATGCCATGATCTTCGTTTTCTGAATGTTGAGCTTTAAGCCAACTTTTTCACTCTCCACTTTCACTTTCATCAAGAGACTTTTTAGTTCCTCTTCACTTTGTGCCATAAGGGTGGTGTCATCTGCATATCTGAGGTTACTGATATTTCTCCCAACAATCTTGATTCCAGCTTGTGCTTCTTCCAGCCCAGCATTTCTCATGATGTACTCTGCATAAATAAGCAGGGTGACAATATACAGCCTTAACGTACTCCTTTTCCTATTTGGAACCAGGCTGTTGTTCCATGTCCAGTTCTAACTGTTTCTTCCTGACCTGCATGTATGTTTCTCAAGAGGCAGATCAGGTGGTCTGCTATTCCCATCTCTTTCAGAATTTTCCACAGTTTATTGTGATCCACACAGTCAAAGGCTTTGGCATAGTCAATAAAGCAGAAATAGATGTCTTTCTGGAACTCTCTTGCTTTTTTGATGATCCAGAGGATGTTGGCAATTTGATCTCTGGTTCCTCTGCTTTTTCTAAAACCAGCTTGAACATCAGGAAGTTCATGGTTCATGTATTGCTGAAGCCTGGCTTGGAGAATTTTGAGCATTACCTTACTAGAGTGTGAGATGAGTGCAATTGTGCAGTAGTTTGAGCATTCTTTGGCATTGCCTTTCTTTGGGATTGGAATGAAAACTGACCTTTTCCAGTCCTGTGGCCACTGCTGAGTTTTCCAAATTTGCTGGCATATTGAGTGCAGCACTTTCACAGCATCATCTTTCAGGATTTGGAATAGCTCAACTGGAATTCCATCACCTCCACTAGCTTTGTTCATAGTGATGCTTTCTAAGGCCCACTTGACTTCACATTCCAGGATGTCTGGCTCTAGGTCAGTGATCACACCACCGTGATTATCTGGGTCATGAAGATCTTTTTTGTACAGTTCTTCTGTGTATTCTTGCCAGCTCTTCTTGATATCTTCTGCTTCTATTAAGTCCATACCATTTCTGCCCTTTATTGAGCCCATCTTTGTATGAAATGCTCCCTTAGTATCTCTAATTTTCTTGAAGAGATCTCTGCTGCTGCTGCTGCTAAGTCACTTCAGTCATGTCTGACTCTGTGTGACCCCATAGACAGCAGCCCACCAGGCTCCCCCGTCCCTGGGATTCTCCAAGCAAGAACACTGGAGTGGGTTGCCATTTCCTCCTACAATGCATGAAAGTGAAAAGTGAAAGGGAAGTCACTCAGTCGTGTCCAACTTGTAGCGACCCCATGGACTGCAGCCCACCAGGCCCCTCCGTCCATGGGATTTTCCAGGCAAGAGTACTGGAGTGGGTTGCCATTGCCTTCTCCTGAAGAAATCTCTATGCTATGCTAAGTCGCTTCCGTCATGTCCGACTCTGTGCGACCCCATAGATGGCAGTCCACCAGGCTCCGCCATCTCTAGTCTTCCCTATTCTGTTGTTTTCCTCTATTTCTTTGCACTGATCGCTGAGGAAGGCTTTCTTATCTCTTCTTGCTATTCTTTGGAACTCTGCATTCAGATGCTTATATCTTTCCTTTTCTCCTTCGCTTTTCACTCCTCTTCTTTCTACAGCCCAGAGTAGATCAGATGACACCAAATGTTTCCCGACTTATTTCTGAGTAAAGGAAAGTCAAGATCTTCCCCCAAAGAAACTGAACTTCGATTTCAATCCCACTATTTAAGCTCCCTTCCTTTATTGATCTACTACTGATAGAAGAAAACCCTGAACGAATGCTGGCTGTAAATGTACAATCCCTGATTTTATAAAACACTAAAACAAACTTCAGGGAAATGAAAAACCTTTATAGGTCACAGATGTTGTCTATACATATTGGCAGAAGGTCTAGGCCAGTAGACAAGCTTCAGAAATGAACACATGTTTATATTCCATATTAGCAGACTCAGGCAATAGACTGCCTACTACTAAAAATGCCTTGCCATATGCTGTAATGTAAAAAGAAAAATATTTGAAGTTAGATGAGCTGAATTTTAATCCCAGATCTACCTACTATTTATGTGACCATGGGGCTTTTTTTTAAATCTCTTTAAGCCCCAAGTTTTATTCTTCACTATAAAACAGAAATAATATCATCAAACCAGCAAAATGTCTGAAGATTAAAATAAATTATGCATGTAAACTTGCTGACATTAGGTTGCAAATCAAAACTTTTTCCCTTTTCTTTCCCAACTTGCCTTCCCTTGTTCAAATGGTGATTTTACTTTCCCTTCTTTTGAATTTGTTCATCCTACATAAAGGATAACTCTATCCCTAGGAAAGTACAAACTCCAAACACACAACTAGGATCATGCAATCCCATGAGAACACACCATTACCCAGAAACACAACCTATAGTGAGGATCTGCAACCCTTGAGCCAAGGTGCCCTGCTTCTAGAGGCCCAGATTCTAACAGGGCCTTCCTCAGCCAGCGACAGCACTAACAATCAGGCCTCTGACCCCTGCTCTAGAATTTAAGATCTGGAAGCCCATATCAGGCTAACCCTGGGAAGTTGTAAGTTCTCCCTACTCACTTCCACTGCACACTTCTCTTGCAAAACTCAAGGCCAGCTCAACACATCTTGCTTCAGACTCCTGATACCCTTATTCATTGCACAGGAGGTCTCCTTTGGTAGATAACAACATCCACAAAACACTGCTTTCTTTCCAATCCCTTGACTCAACTTCCCACTTACCTCCTTTCTCTCAAGCTTTCCCTTATGTCTTCTGGAGGACTCGTTCTATGGTCAACACTTACTCTTCAATGAACGTTGCTTTTATCTTCTGGGCCGATATGCAACCTGAGGACTCTGCTCCCCAGGACTCTGCTCCCACATTCCAAGTGGAAGCTGCCCCTTCCACATGTACATCCCTGTGTCTGGGAAGTGATTGCAGAGGCTCCTCTCTTTCTACCTGGACTCTGAAGCAGGCCCACATCAGATGTGCATTCTTGAGAGACTCACTTCAACTTGGCAAGCCTCAGTTTTATCATTTATGAAGTAGAAATGCTAATAGCAGTTACCTCTTAGATTGCTGTCACAATTAAATAAGATAACATATAAGAAGTATACTTCTAACAATGGATGATATTTAGTAGGTACTCAATAAACTATGGTTATTCTTCTCATCATCTTTGCCACTGCAATTACCATCTAATCTTTGCTTTTAAAAGGTAGAATTTTAGCATACCTGCAATGATATATTTGCAATATATCAATATACCAAATATATCTGGATATATCGGAATTCCCCCAGGGGACAATGTAGTAAGAAAGGAACCATTTAGTTTCCTTGTAAAAGCCATTGGAATCTTTAAGAAGTTCCACAGTACTTTCCCCAAAACATTGTAAACTTTATTCATGAGAGGAGGGAAGGAGGAAAATAACATGTTCCAGTTGGGTTATAATGGTTTATTACAAGAGAATACTGTGGGAGAGAAAACCGTAACTCCCTTTCTAAAGTGTTAGTCACTTAGTCATGTCTGACTCTTTGTGATCCCATGAACTCTAGTCTGCCAGGCTCCTCTGTCCATGGGATTCTCCAGGCAAGAATACTAGAGTGGGTTGCCATTCCCTTCTCCAAAAGATATTCCTGACCCAGGGATTGAATCTGCATCTCTTAACATCTCCTGAAATTGGCAGCCAAGCCACCAGGGAAGGCCTTTAACTTCTTTTCTGGGGGTCAATTAAATTTACCTTTACCTTATAAAGCCAAAGGGCTTCCCAGGTGGCACTAGAAATAAAGAACCTGCCAGACAATGCAGAAGACTTAAGAGATGCAGATTCAATCCCTGGGTTGGGAAGAGCCCCTGGAGGAGGGCATGGCAACCCACTCCAGTATTCTTGCCTGGAGAATCCCATGGACAGAGGAGCCTGGTGGGCTACAGTCCGTGGGGTCACAAAGAATCGAACATGAATAAAGCAACTTAGCCCTATAGAGATAAGAGATAAGTATTTTAAAGCCAAGAGATAAGTATTTTAGCCAACTCAGGATGAGTATCCGCTACATTTTGACTTATATTCTAAGATACAATCTGCACATGAAAAATAAGCCGTGGAACAGTAACACTACAGCACTCACAGCACAATGAGTGCCCTGAGAATAAGCAAGAAGATAAAACCAGCTCACAGAGCTGTGGATTTTGTTTTAGCCCATCATAGCCATCCCACACCATCATGCCCTGCTAAAAGCTTCTCACATGATCCACCCCAAAGACCATCCATGAAGCTGCTATTGTGTTTGTAAGCATGTATTTCTTCCAAACTCAACATTTTATAAGTAATCTTATCTATTACATCTATCTTATCTAATACATCTATTTCCTTGATCATAACATTCACCATGTTAAGTGGTGAAGCTCTAAAAATAAACTAGCAAAAAGCCTGCCAGAATATCTTGTGCAGAATAAGAATTCACTAAAACAAATGAAACAGCTAAAAAAAAAAAAAAAAATGACTGAACTTAAACCTGATCTGGAAAACTAAACCTCAGTTAAATGAATTCACTGAGACTGAGGTAACTAAGTGGAAAAACGAGACATAAAATGGTCATAATCTACCATGCTATTCAACAGGCATCCATAGAAAACTATCAAGGGGAAAGACATTACTTTAAATCATCAGCAGTCAGCTTTGTGCAGTATTATACTTAGTGCTAAGTTTTAATGGATTGTGATCTTCATTTGGTTTATTTCACAATTAACTCAAATTTTCAACTAATCTAGGTTATGAATGTAAGGACTTAACTATTCTCATGACTGGGCCCTGCACCAAAAAAAAAAAAAAAAGCCCACAAAAAAATAAATAAATAAGTACCCATAGAAGTACTCTCTCCCTTTCTTTCATACAGTCAACAGAAAATGATAAAGGTGCAGGGTAGAGGGGGATACAATACATGGAGCTTTTCAGAGATTTTCATGCTAATTATGCATTATAACATACACTGAAAACTCATATCCCCAGAAAGCCCTCACGACTAACCCAAGCAAACTGTGATAGTTATCCATAATGAGATATATATTATTATTCAACACTATTAACTTGCTGACCTATCTTTTTTCAAGACTCTTGATTAGTCTTAAGCTTCTAATTTTATCATTCCCTTTCCTGTAAATTAAGGCATCTGATATTCTGAGAAAGGGTAATTGTACTTGTGCTTAACCCTTGATGGAATTCTCCCATGTTCAAAATGTCCAGTTTTATTTCAGATCAAGCCTTGATTGTAAACAGACTTCTCTGATCCCATTATTTTGCTTTGCAGAATTTTTGGAGCTCTGAAGAGGGAACTAAGAAGTTCCATCATTATTTTGTGTTGAGAAAAAGTTGGCTTAAAGCTCAACATTCAGAAAACGAAGATCATGGCATCTGGTCCCATCACTTTATGGGAAATAGATGGGGAAACAGTGGAAGCAGTGTCAGACTTTATTTTTCTGGGCTCCAAAATCACTGCAGATGGTGATTGCAGCCATGAAATTAAAAGATGCTTACTCCTTGGAAGGAAAGTTATGACCAACCTAGATAGCATATTCAAAAGCAGAGACATTACTTTGCCAACAAAGGTTCGTCTAGTCAAGGCTATGGTTTTTCCAGTGGTCATGTATGGATGTGAGAGTTGGACTGTGAAGAAGGCTGAGCGCCAAAGAATTGATGCTTTTGAACTGTGGTGTTGGAGAAGACTCTTGAGAGTCCCTTGGACTGCAAGGAGATCCAAGCAGTCCATTCTGAAGGAGATCAGCCCTGGGATTTCTTTGGAAGGAATGATGCTAAAGCTGAAACTCCAGTACTTTGGCCACCTCATGTGAAGAGTTGACTCATTGGAAAAGACTCTGATGCTGGGAGGGATTGTGGGCAGGAGAAGGGGACGACAGAGGATGAGATGGCTGGATGGCATCACTGACTCGATGGACGTGAGTCTGAGTGAACTCTGGGAGTTGGTGATGGACAGGGAGGCCTGGCGTGCTGCGATTCATGGGGTCGCAAAGAGTCGGACACTACTGAGCGACTGATCTGATCTGATCTGATGTTTCAATAATGTGCCAAGATTTACCTTTCCAATTAAGGACTTCATGCTTTGAGGTACTTGCTTCCAAAATGGCATTAACCACAACATTTGATAAGATGAATCTATTTCCAAAGCTTCTCCAGAAAGAATATGGAGGGGTTTATGTTGAATACCCCCTTATCAGCTGACAGCATGAGTCCAGAACAAATGTTTGATCAACCAAGTATGCAACAACATTTATTTCTGTTACAAAATTAGAAAGAACATATGTGTGCATGCTAAGTCGCTTCAGCTGTGTCCTGCTCTTTGTGTCCGACTCTTTGCAACCCCATGGACTGTAACCTGCCAGGCTCCTCTGTCCATGGGATTCTCCAGGCAAAAATACTGGAGTGGGTTGCCATGTCCTCCTCGAGGGGATCTTCCCAACCCAGGGATCAAACCCTTGTCTCTTATGTCTCCTGCACTGGCAGGCTGGTCCTCTACCACTAGCACTATCTGGGAAGCCCTACGAAGAACATACAGTCACTGCCAATAGAACTTTTTTTCTAGTTTTGACATTATTTGATTATCCAATTCCTTCAACTGCAAGATCATTCAGTTCCTTTATTAAATTATAAGTTTTGGTAATAGCATAAAATCATTAAAATACAGGAATGTAAAAATTTTAATTTTAATTTTAAAGTACTTCATTCAAAATTAAGGCTCTGCCATTTTTCTGATTATTCTCTCCAAAGGGCTGCTGAAAAAATAGTAAGGTTCAAAGTCCTGGGTGTCTTAAGATTTGGGTTACCAACCTCTAAGTATATTTTATCATCTGCCAATATTCTGCCCTTTTACTATGCCAATAAAACTATCTTTGCCAGTAAGAGGAAGATGGATTTAAGTAGCTCCAGTAATTTGAAAGGGAAATTATGACCAATAAGCATCCTAATTAGCTCCATCTTTAGAGTTATAACATTAGTAATTGACCAATATAAATGGTTAAGAATCCAGACTCTAAAACTTGATTGCCTAGGTTGGAATCTTGCTTTTATTACCTACTTCCTGTGTGACACTAGAAAGTTAATTAAACTCTACCTATTTTTCTTATCTATAAGACAGAATAATTATAGTATCTATCTAGTACTGTGAAGGATAATTAAGCTAATACAAGTAAAACTCTTCGAAGAATATATAACACATAGTAGGCTGTCAATAAATTTTTGCTAATTATTTCTGTGGAGTATTCAGTGTTTTGCCTTGTGATTATATTTTCTTATCAAAAGAAAGTAGCTTAAAAATGTTAGCTAAAATGAAGACAATTTTTAAAATTTCTTTTCTTTATTAAAAAACACAAACTTCAGATACAGTAAGGATTACATGAATGATGATAGGCCTTACTCTAGGAATTAGGGAAAAGAGGTCACTGAATTATTATAAAGCAGCTTGTACAGTTAACTAGCTTGAAGTCAAAAGTTTTTAAAAATCCCACTGTGGGTAGACATTTAATTTACAGAAAGAAAATTGCCAACGGACTTTAAAATTGACCTCTCCTCACCATCACACAGACATTCATGTTTTACAAAGTTTTTCGATTTAGAATCAGTCTTCTAAAACAACCGAGCAAGCAAACACATCAGTATATCAGACAGTGTTTTTAAGTTCAAATACATCCCAAGGATCCATGTATTAGACAGGCCTTATAGATTATACTGAACAGCTTTGATTACTACCTTTTTCTATGGATCAAAATTGCTTCTTATACTAGTACAAAAATATCTTCTGGGTGTAAATTATTTGGAGGAAAGATTGTTCAGCGGATGTTCTCAGAAATAAATTTCTCAGGTGCTTTTACCAAAACATGTGGGCTGAATGGTCCTTTTCTCCAAAAGGCATATACATGAACTGATCACATTTGGGATTTATGGAGTGAACAAGTGCATTTGTGTTCTGATGAAATCTTTTAGAAACAGCAAGAGGACTAACTAAAGGGGGATTAAATTAAAACCATTTCCCTGGTGTTTCTGCCAGGTGAATTGCACTGAGCACCTTTAAGATAAAGCCATAGGCTGAAGAGTTGACAATAAAAAATTATTTCTGAAAAAATATATATTAATAAGCATTAATGTGTGGGGATAATGCGAAAGATTTTGAAAAGAAATTAAACATATATATATATACACACACACACTTTGAAAATTGCCATGCTGCTGCTGCTAAGTCGCTTCAGTTGTGTCCGATTCTGTGCGACCCCATAGACAGGCAGCCTACCAGGCTCTGCCGTCCCTGGGATTCTGCAGGCAAGAACACTGGTGTGGGTTGCCATTTCCTCCTCCAATGCATGAAAGTGAAAAGTGAAATCGAAGTCACTCAGTCGTGTCCGACTCTTAGTGACACCATGGACTGCAGCCCACCAGGCTCCTCTGTCCATGGGATTTTCCACTCCACTGGAGTGGGGTGCCAATATGCTGCAAAAAAGGCTATCCAATACTCAGTGGCTTACAACCACAGAGATGGATTCCCAACACTACAGGTCTGATGGTCAGCTGTAGTTCTGCTGACTTGGGCGAGGCTCAGCGGGCTGAGCAGCTCTGCTCAGGCAGTGGGGTCAGTTAGTCTTAGCCCCGAGCTGTGAGTTGAACTCAGATCTACACTACCTATGTTCAATGCGAGGTCCAGGCTGATGGATCTAGCACTACCTGGGAACATTTAGAGAATAAAATAAAAAAGGGTGAATGCCAAAGAATTGATGCTTTCAAACTGTGGTGCTGAAGAAGTCTCTGGAGAGTTCCTTGGACAGCAAGGAGATCAAATCAGTCAGTCCTAAAAGGAAATCAGCCCTGAATATTCACTGGAAGAACTGATGCTGTAACTGAAACCCCAATACTTTGGCCACCTGATGCAAAGAGCCAAATCATTGGAAAAGACCCTGATGCTGGGAAAAATTGAGGGCAAGAGGATAAGGGGGCAACAGAGGATGAGATGGTTGGATGACATCACTGAGTCAGTGGTAGTGAACTTGGGGTTGGGGGGACTCCAGGAGATAATGAGGGACAGGGAGGCCTAGTGTGCTACAGTCCATGGGGTTGCAAAGAGTCAGACATGACTTAGTGACTGAATAAAACAAAGGGCACAAAATGGGGCTAGAATTTTAAAAGCCTCTGCTTATGTCATGTCTGCTGAGAATTCATTAGCCAAAGTGAGTCATGTAACCAAGCCCAACTTCAGTGGGGCAGGTACACTTACTCAACTCATATCTGGCTGAGTCCCTGATCCTCTACCTGGATCTTGACAGCTCCCTTGCTCTAGGGCACAGACCATGATTTCTACATTTTTGACAAATGGCTGGAAATCCCCAGAATCATGGTATTGATTTCTGCCGCAGGTCAAGAGTCCTCTAGACTCATCTTTTGATATTGACTATATCAGATCAGATCAGGTTAGATCAGTCGCTCAGTTGTGTCCAACTCTTTGCAACCCCATGAATCGCAGCACACCATTGATGCTTTTGAACTGTGGTGTTGGAGAAGACTCTTGAGAGCCCCTTGGACTGCAAGGAGATCCAACCAGTCCACTGACTATATAGCCTGGTTCAAACCTAAGCCTCCCCTACAATTTGCCAACCTTAATCTTGTGATTTCAGTTGATGGCAATTCTTGGAAGGGTTAGCCCAAAGCTGGGTTATGACAAACCCCTTCCCCTCCACTCCTTGCTATTTATCTTCTCTCACTAAGCCTGCTGCTGAATTTGCATATGGCTGAAACCTTCTGGCCCAGGAGACTGTTACTAATTTGGTATAATGAACAGTTGAAAATTTACCACCTTCTTAGGCTCTTTCTTATCCAAATTTGAATTTCACTTCTTTTGCATGCACCTAATTTAATAAAGAAATCCTCTTATTATGATAAATTTAATTATAAAATTATGTTACATTTGTCTTTGTAATATGTGGATTAAGGCGAGTATGGTGAGTATAGGCAGCTGACAGAGTTTAGGTTTTAAGCTGCTTGCCCAAGATCCCAAAGTTAAATCAAAAGAAAGATGAAGTGAAGCCAAGTTTTTTCCACTCTCATTTCACTGAGTCTCTATCTCTGACTTTCCCTCTATTTCATCTGCTATAGCTAAAACTTGAAAAGTTGCCTGGTTTTCCCTCAAATGTTATTTACTTAGCATATCCATGAACTACAAGAGATTAAAGACCTGTTTATCAACTTTTTAATCATCTAATAAAATGTGCAGTCTTTAATATGAATCTGCTCATATTCATTAATGTGCATTGGAATAAAACTAAGAATTTAATCTTGGACTTCTGTTCTTTAATTTCTTCCTGTAACAAGAATTTTCATCTTCACTGACTTATTTCTACAAATATAATAAATGCTTTTATGCCTATGAAGATTTTCTAATTTTTACAAAGATTAACCATTATATTTTAAAGTCCATGCTTTGATATGTTTCATCTGTTAACTTATTCATGCAACAGTTACTGGCTGAGAAAATTTTGTGTATAAGCCTTTGCTGGTCACTAGGGTTATAACATCAAACCCAGAAATACAGTTTTCAGCTTTATGAGCAGAATCTCATCTGTTACATAATATATCCTCAGCATGGATACAATTTTGAAAGAGTAGATTACTACTACTTTTGTAACATTTTCACCTTTGGACATTCTATTTGTTTCCTGCTACTTTCAGTCAGTCAGTCAGTCAGTTCAGTCGCTCAGTCCTGTCGGACTCTTTGCAACCCCATGAATCACAGCACGCCAGGCCTCCCTGTCCATCACCAACTCCTGGAGTTTACTCAAACTCACGTCCATCGAGTCGGTGATGCCATCCAGCCGTCTCATCCTCTGTCGTCCCCTTCTCCTCCTGCCCCAATCCCTCCCAGCATCAGAGTCTTTTCCAATGAGTCAACTGTTCGTATGTGGCCAAAGTACTGGAGTTTCAGCTTTAGCATCCTGCTACTTTACTGACATTTAGTATGCCCCATAGATGTTCTGATATTGCTCTGGCCAAGTTTTGTTTCAACTTGTTTCTACTTTAATTAGAAGTAGAGCAATTCATTTCTCTTCTTATCATTGTACTATCTTTTTATTTAAATATTATCCTTACCTAAGGTAACTTTAATGAAGCTAAAGAATTATTGATACATGAGAAAAAATGCTTGTAAATATATTAATCACAACACCTTATTTGAATACTTAATCTACATTTTCACCCATGGAATATCACAAACTATCATTCTTTCACCCCTAAATTTATATATGTATAAATGTATATTTACATATATACATTTATACATATATGTGAAATGTGTGTGTATGAAGCAATAGTCTTTGAGATTCCTCTGGAATTCACTAAAATTCAATATGTATCATATTAGGAACATAATGAAAGACAAATGACAATTTCAATCTATTTACCTTTTGCAACAGAAATTTTTGACATGGATCAACATTTATTTTAATTTATTTTCCACCTTTATAAAATCTAAAAACTATAATTTTGGAACTTTATATTATCTTAAAATAAATATTTCTTGTAATAATAAATCTTCACTAGCACTAAACTCATATATATTTGTAAAACAGATAATTGCATTATAAACTATAGAAATATTTCTTTTCATTAAATTGCTAAAGCAAAACATTCAGATGCCTCTGCATCCAGAGTTATATATATATAATGTGAATTCAAATCATATGAGATTATTTATATCTGACTAGTCTTGGTCCAGAAAAATGGCAATATTTATGATCCAACCTAACAGTTTATTTGTCTGGATCTCTTCCTAGAACATGAGTTCTTCACAGGCAGGGACTGTACCTCATTCTTATTTGCATAAATTACATGCCCATAAGGGTCTCTCTACCCCTGAGGAAGAATATAGGTTTGACTCAACCATTCTTTCTACACCCAAAAGAAAAGGTCAGTGTTCTTTACAAGATTATAATATCCAGAATGGATCACACTATCCCTGACTTCAGGTTGCTCTTAAAGATCTTACTATAAGCAATAAAGGGAAAATATATGAAATGCTGAATGCAATGCCTGGCACCAAGTATTGGCAGTAAGTCTGCAGTACTTTAGTAGCTATTATTATCATCATGACAATAGGGGCATGTACAAGGTAAAAGCAAAATTCTACCAAAATTCTGTGAGGAGTATAAGAGGAATGTATCAGCTAAGGCTTCCAGAAAGTATTTGACAAGATTGGTTGGGAACTTTCACAGATTATGTGGGATGGGAACCAGTGAAGAAAGGCCATGGCAAATAGCTAATATGGTTAGAATCCAGGGAGGGGCTCTGTAGATGATGTTCAAAGAACCAATTTCCAATTCTATTGATACAACACATTTAAAACTTTCAGCAGTCCTTAATACATTTAGAAATAACATCTATATATTTAAAGTGATCATTCTTTTTCTTCAATAAACACAGTTGTATTAGGATTCACTGAAATGCCCTTATCCTTTGACCCAGCATCTTATGCTTCCAAAGAACTTTCAAACTGGAGTACAATCATGCTCATTTCACATGCTAGAAATGTAATGTTCAAAATCCTTCAAGCTAGATTGCAACAGTACATAAATCAAGACTTTCCAGATGTACAAGCTGGATTTAGAAAAGGCAGAGGAACAAGAGATCAGATTGCCAACATCTGTTGGATCATAGAAAAAGCAAGAGAATTCCAGAAAAGCATCTGCTTCATTGACAACACTAAAGCCTTTGACTGTATGGATCACAACAAACTGTGGAAAATTCTTCAAGAGATGGGAATACCGGATGGACCACCTTTTCTGCCTCCTGAGAAACCTGTATGCAGGGCAAGAAGCAACAGTTAGGACAGGACATGGAACAACAGACTGGTTCAAAACTGGGAAAGGAATACACGAAGGCTGTATATTGTCACTCTGCTTATTTAACTTCTATGCCGAGTACATCATGCGAAATGCCGGCCTGGATGAATCACAAGTTGGAATCAAGATTGCCGGGAGAAATATCTATAACCTCACATATGCAGATTATTCACTCTAATGGCAGAAAGTGAAGAGGAACTAAAGAGCCTCTTGATGAAAGTGAAAGAACAGAGTGAAAAAAGCTGGCTTAAAGCTAAAAATTCAAAAAACTAAGATCATGGTATCCAGTCCCATTACTTCATGGCCAATAGGGAAAATGGGGAAACAGTGACAGACTTTATTTTCTGGGGCTCCAAAATCACTGAAGATGGTAACTGCAGCTATGGAATAAAAAGTCTCTTGCTTTTTGGAAGAAAAGATATGACACACCTAGACAATGTATTAAAAAGCAGAAACATCACTTTGCCAACAAAGGTCCATCTAGTTAAAGCTATGGTTTTTCCAATAGTCATGTATGAATGTGAGTGTTGGACCATAAAGACGGCTGAACACCAAAGAATTGATGCTTTTGAAATGTGGTATTGGAGAAGATTCTTGAGGGTCCCCTCAACAGCAAGGAGATCAAACAAGTCAATCCTAAAGGAAAAGCCCTAATACTTTGGCCACCTGATGTGAAGAGCTGACTCATTGGAAAAGACCCTGATGCTGGGAAACATTGAGAGTAGAAGGAAAAGGGGGTGAAAGAGGATGAAATGGTTGGATGCCGTCACTGACTCGATGAACATGAGTTTGCGCAAACTCTGGGAGATATTGAAGGACAGGGAAGCCTAGCATGCTGTAGTCCATGGGGTCACAAAGAGTCAGAGATGACTTTGTGACTGAACAAAAACATACACTTCCAGAGATGTTTCACACTTTGGTTTTCAAGATTTCAGTACTATTTGTTAAGATTCCTATGCAACTTAAAAACCATGCAGTGTAAATCATAGCCTAAGTGAAAAGATCACTCAATATTACATTTTAATAAATATTTCTATGTTTCATACTATTATGCCATCTCCTTGAAAGTCTTCTAAATTGATCTTAAAAGAAAGTGAAGTCACTTAGTCATGTCCCTTTGTGATCCCGTGGACTATACCCTGCACCAGGCTTCTCTGTCCATGGGATTTTCCAGGCAGAGTACCAGAGTGGGTTGCCATTTCCTTCTCCAGGGGATCTTCCTGACCCAGGGATCGAACCCAGGTCTCCTGCCTTGTAGGCAGATCCTTTACCCTCTGAGCCACCAGGGAAGCTTAAATTGATCTTAAGAGTGAAGAATTAAAAATAAATAATTTCTGAGAAAGGCCCTTTAATAATTGAAACTTTGCTCATTACATCTTTTAAATGTATAAAGAGAATCAATTTTTAAATGGACTTTCTCAGCATTTACTGTGTGCCAGGGATTGTGGCAAGCACCTTTCTCACATCATCTATCAAACTCTCATACCCACTTTGGGAGGTATCATCCCATTTTACAGATATAGAAACTGAGGGCTACCAAGTTAGACAATTTGTTCAATGCCCAACTCTAAATGGAAGAGCCTGATTTAATACTAGGTATGTCTGACTCCAGAATATGGGGTTATGCAGTTGATACTGTGAGCAGCTGGGAGCTGTGTGTTACCCATCTGTGTGTGTGTGTGTGTGTGTTAGTCACTCAGTCATGTCCAACTCTTAGTGACTCTGTGGACTGTGGCCCACCAGGCTCCCCTGTCCACGAAATTCTCCAGGCAAGAGTACTGGAGTTGGTAGCCATTCCCTTCTGCAGTGGATCTTTCCAACCCATGGATCAAACCTGGGTCTCCTGCATTGCAGGCAGATTCTTTATCATCTGAGCCACCAGGGAAGCTCCATCTGTGCGTAGACCAGAGCTAAAGCTTAGCTTAGGCTAAAGCTGTTAACAACAGAATAATTGTATAAGCATTTGAAATTTCCCCATTTATCCTCACCAGAGAAGATATACAGATGGTAAAAGAGCATATGGAAAGATATTCCACTTCATATGTGATCAGGAAAATGAAAATAAAAACAACAATGAGATCCCACTACACACCTATCAAAATGGCCCAAATCCGAACACCGACAACACCAAATGCTGGCAAGGATGTAGAGTAACAGGAATTTTCATTCATTGCCAACGGGAATGCAAAATGTTGTAGTCATATTGGAAGGCACTTTGGCAGTTTCTTACAAAACTAAATGTACTCTTATCATGCGATACAGCAGTCACACTTTGATATTTACCCAAAGGAGTTGAAAACTTATGTCCACACAAAAACCTACATGGGGATATTTACAGAAGCTTAGTTCATAATTGCCCAAACTTGGAAGCAATGAAGATGTTCTTCATAGGTGAATGTGTACATGGTGAATGGTAAATCAGACAATGGAATATTCTTCAGAGATAAAAGAAAGAGGTATCAAGCCACGAAAAAAACATGGAAGAAACTTACAGGCATAATACGAATTGAAAGAAGGCAGTCTGAAAATGTGACTGTATGATCCTGTATAATTATAACTATATGACATTCTAGAAAAGGCAGAATTATGGAGACAGCAATAAGGTCAGGAACTGGGAGGAGGAATGGATGAGTAGGCAGAGCACAGAATATTTTTTAAGGCAGTATTGAGTATTGTGCTCAGCAGTAAAAATTCATCTGCAATGCAGGAAATGCAGGAGACACAGGCTTGATCCCTGGGTTGGGAAGATCCCCTGGAGTAGGAAATGGCAACCCACTTCACTATCCTTGCCAGGAAAACCCCGCGAACAGAGGAGCCTGGTGGGCCACAGTCCATAGGATCACAGAGTCAGACACGACTTAGCGCGCACGCACACACACACATGTTATTATTTACCTTCCAACCCACAGAATGTACAACACCAATGGTGAACCCTAAGATGAACTATGGACACTGTATGATAATGATGTCAATATAGGTTCATCACTTGTAATAAATGTGTCAATCTGGTTGATTTTGATAACGGGGGAGGCAATGAATATGCAGGGGAAGGGAATATATGGCAAATATCTTCTGTTCAATTTTGCTGTGAAAAATTTTCTGCTCTAAAAAAAAATAGGCTATTAGAAATATTTCCCCATTCATCACTCTATTTGGAAGAATAAGAACTCACTAGTTTCATTTGGACATTTGCCCTTTTAAATGTGCCACAGTGAAAAGAGAAGGAAAATGTAAGACTATATTATTACATATCTATCTATTGCTATCTAGGCAATAGTGACTTGCCTATCTATCTAGGCAGTAGTGACTGATAAAGACATTTTTTCATTTAAACAAACAAGTCCTGGTTTTCAGTAAAATCTGAAAAAAACTCCAAACTATGGATTTTGCTAATTGTTGTAACAGTCTCCTTGAAAGGAAAGGCTATTTCTCATTCATCTTTGTATCCTATCCACCTGGCACAAGCCGGGAGGCATGGCACTTGATAAAGGTCACTGAGCTTAATTTATTTAAAAGAACACTGAAAAGACATGCACAGAGTATGGGCACCTAGGTTCTACAAACTTGAGCAAAATATGCCACAATGAACAGATTTGCCAAAGGTGGTTAAAAAATGTAGAGACTGAAGCTGTGTTTTTAACTATGCCACCATTACCAGTTTACTTGCTTAGAAATAATAAGAGATAAATCTATGCTAGGGTATATACTAAAAGCTTGACCAATCGCACTTATCAGTAAAATCAAAATGACAGTTCAGAAAGTTAAAAGAGTTTAAGCAACATAACCAGTAAGCAAGGAAGCCAGGATGTAAATCCTGGCAAATTATTGCTATTTACTACTCTAAAACCTACACTACATAGCCTCTTAAGAAAGGAGTGCTTATAATCAGTATGCTCTTTCAGTTCTAAAATTATATAGTGCTATAATATAGTTCTGTTTATCCACAGCTAAAATTTGTATTTGTCTGGCATCATATACACATTACCTAAGTGTCACAAAGGCTGTGTCTTAAAGCCTCAACCTTCTGTGGTTATATATGTAACTTCCTTTTCTGTTCCTCTATTCATATATTTTAATAATAGAGGTAGAAGGGAAAAGGAATGGAGTGAGGACATTTTTCATTATAAAAGAGTTTCTTCAGTTACCAGCTTTCTTCTTCACAACTACATAAATAAGGACATTTTAATACCCTAATTAATATCCATTTTTAACTCCATGTCATGTTTTTATTACCATTCTCTCATTAAAAATCTAATGAGCATTAGCATACTGACAAGGATAATAAATGCCAACAAGTCATATCCAGTTATTAAAGCTAATGGTTTCCCCATTGGAATGTAATATATGTTTCAGCTTTTTTTTTTTTTTTTTTTGCCAAAAGCTCAATGATACTTTTATCTCCAGTCGACCAATTGCACATTTAATTTAATACCTATTAAATGCACACAGCAACCCAGAAATCACATTTGAGTTGTTACTCAAGCCATCAAGAGCCAGCAACTAGAAAGTGAAGATTAGGTAAAGGACTAGTGGGGCTCACAGTGTGGAAATGATAAGCAGACAAACCCCTGCCTCAGCAAAGTGCCTTGTTTGAGCAACCAAGCCATGTCATTATCTAACAAGTCTCTGTATGCAATGGCAGGACACACACTGCTGCTTCTCACTCAAAACAGAGAGAAAGAACGATCTGAACATTCTTGTTCCTAAGAACCCTTCCAATAGGCAAATCTCAGCTCTCATTATCTTATATAATTTTCCAACAACAAAACATTTTTTCATGGCTATGCCAGTTCTCGTTGCTAGTTTGATACTTTCTTTCAAAAGAAAGGGAATAGTTGTGTGTGTGTGTGTGTGCTGTATTTTTAATAAATTTAGAGAAGCTGCATAAATTTGAACCCATAGGAAGGAAAAGCTTGTTGGACATGGTATCAGGAAAGGTGTCAGAGACTGTATTGCTCACTAATGTAGATATATCACCTGTATGAATAGTGAGTAATGCTAAACCTAGACAATGTCCCATGCCTACTTATTCTTAAATATTGTGATACAGCCATTGGTTTGGAATTTGTGCATCATTTCAAAAAAGTATAAAATGAATTTTCTATCTTTCTTCAAAATGTTTTTCTCCTTTGAAATGAGCAATATCATGATCAATAAAGCCTAGATGTCCCTTTTTCAGAGAAGGAAATGGCAGCCCACTCCAGTATTTTTGCCTGGAGAATCGCATGGACAGAGGAGACTGATGGGCTACATTCCATGGGGTCACAAGAGTCAGACATGATTTAGCAACTAAACCACCGCCACCACCAGATGTCCCTTTTAGACTCAGCATCTAGAAATGTCGAGGAACTTTCAAATTTTTTCTAAACATTTCAATTGATTTCTGACTTTACAAATCAATATATACAAGTATCACAATACAAATTTAGGGAAAGGAAAGATTATTATTTTTCATTAAAAAAATCAATATATTGAAATAAAAATTATTTCCATCACAAGCATGAGATATTAGTCAAAGACACAATGGATAAGGGCTGAGTGACCTTAGAGGGAAAAGTTATTGGAAGAGACAGTCGTCCTTGGACCTCTTGCTTTTTGACACATTTTGCTGGGTGTGCCAAGGTTGCAAGCCCCTGACCACCCTTTTGCATGGGTTAGTGCTCAGTCGCTTCAGTTGTGTCCAACTCTTTGTGACCCCATGGACCATAGCCCATCAGGCTCCATGGAATTTTCCCAGGAAGAATACTGGAATGGGTTATCATGCCCTCCTCCAGGACAGCTTCCCAACCCAGGGATTGAACCTGAGTTTCCTGTGTCTCCTGGATTGCAGGCAGACATATTACCACAGAGCCACCAGGGAAAACTGACCACCTTTTACTCAACCCATTACTCAGTGTTGTTGCATAGCTGATAACTTTGAAAGATAAAGGAATGTCTCCTCCTCCACAGCTCCAACAAATAACAGTCTTGGTTACTCTTGTTGTTAAAGTGGTGGGTTCCTCACGCTCGGTGTTCCTCAGATGCAGCCCAAACCTACTATGCCACTCATTTATCACCCACATGGGACTTCAGTTGAAGGGGAACCAATACAAACATACTGATGCCCATGAGCCACAAGTAATGAGGCCTTTGATCTTGGACCCAGGAGTCACCTATTTTCTGCCAACATCTATGAAACTTTAATACTAACTTGATAATACAACATCTAAAGAGGGAAAATTCAAATTCAAGATCTGACAAAGATTGCCTAGGATAAGGTTAATTAACCTTTCTAAGCTTCACTTACATCATCAGCGGGGAAGAAGAACACCTGATAATATGCATGCTGAGAATTTTTAAGAAGACTGAATGATTCTGTACCTGTGAAGTCTCTAGTACAAGGAACATGCGCAGCAAATGTTTGTGTTTCCTTAAGTATTGCCACAAAGGGAATATTTAAAAATATATCAAAAGAAGGTTAAGTTTATTCTACGCATTTCACATTCCCCATGTATATCAGTCTACTCTTCAGTCCTCAGAAAATTTTTGTAGAAATCTAATACTGCATAACGTTATACTAGTATAGTGAATTCTACTTGATCTCATTATAATATTTCTTTAACAAACAGCTACAGTATTAACTTCAAAGTTGCTAAGATACTAAATATTTACAGTTCTCAACACAAAAATTAACAAACATGACATGATAAAGGTGTTAGCCTACTCTACGGTAGTAATCATATTGCACTATATAAATGCACCAAATCAATACCTTAGACACCTTAAACTTACCTTAAACACCAAATTGACCATGTTATGTGACAATTACATCAATTAAAAAAATGTATACTGCCAAATTCTATTTGAATTAAAATAACTTTAACATTTGGATCTATAGTCATAATTTATAACAGTATGTAGTTTTCTATTTTCTGCCTAGATTTTATAAAATAAATTGGAGATTTAACATCATTTCTATATGTTTTAGAAGACTGTGATAAGAATTGGGAACATTTCTTTAAAAGGTATATCAGGGAAATTCTGATCTTTTAATCTTGGAGATGAGAATCTTTAAAGGGGACATTTCTTAGACAAATCTCTGAATCTCCTTCCCTGTTATTTCTTTAGGCTAGATTCCTGTAGGGATGGATAGTGTCAGTTGTCTCATCCACATTCCCTTTCTCATACCACCGCAGAGACTGAAGAGGTGATACATGTGCTTTCTAGCTTCTCTTGCATCTCAGATGGGCCATGTTGTCCCCCAAAAAAGAAAGCCCAACATAATGGCAGATGGAAGGAAGATGGGGGAGAAGATCCTCTTTCTAGCCCCAGGCATACACTCCTACCTTCATTGCCAAATAAGGCTTCAGGGTAAGCATTGTCCCCACCTCCCACTCAAAGGTTGGGCTCTGGTTAAGTCCCCAAAGTCCTTGGTTTGCTTCCTGCTTTTCCAACTCCATACTCCCAGCCTTTGATAGTCTGACTTTAGTGGTTCGCTATATTCTCTCTGGAAAGCCAATTGCTTTGACTGTTCTTTTCCTTTCCCTCTATTGAATCATATGCTAAATGGTACTTTTTTCAGCCCAGTTCCATTGTCACTATATTTTCCATTAATTCCTCAAAACCACTTCTATTCTAGCACTTTTTATGTAGTTTTAACACATATGAGTACATATGTACACACATATATACATACCTATTCACACACACAAATTTGATCCTTTCAACTAGAGGGGGGGAAAAGCAGCTTCAAATAATTAGACTGAAACAAAGATGTCCACCACATATTCTGGAGGACAGGGATAATATAACTCAAAAGGTTCGGAAAGGTTAAAGAGATCAATGACAACTTGGAGCAGAAAGAACTGCTAGACGACTATCACAGGGATTCACACACAAGCAACTTCTATGAAATTGAGGATATCTTGGATGAGAAAGATATACTGTGGAAGAGATTCCTGGATTCATTAAATAAATGAAGTGGAATAATTAAGAAGAAATCAAAAATAAATTTAAGATTTCAGTCCTTTGGACATTTTAAGAAATGGGTAAGTTTGTGGTGGCAGAGGGAAACCCTTAGTGTGAAATAGAAATATTAAGGGATTTAAGATTTGTGTAGGGCTTCCCAGGTGGCACAGTGGTAAAGAATCTGCCTGCCAATGCAGAAGACGTGGGTTCAATCTCTGGGTCAGGAAGATCCCCTGGAGGAGGAAATGGCAACCCACTCCAGTATTCTTGCCTGGACAAGCCAATGGACAGAGGAGCTTGGCAGGCTGCAGTCCATGGGATCACAAAGAGTCAGGCATGACTGAGCATGCACTCACACTAGGGTTGTGTGTTTGAAATGAAGAATCCTAAAAAACAAAACACTCTGTTAGTTAGTGGAGATAAAGGACAAAATTCTTAGCCTGGAGTTGGAGATCTGAGAGCAAGTCATCAAATCCAGTTGTGTTCTCTAAAGGCTCGAGTAGATGGTTCCTCTAGGAGAGGCAAGGGGAAAGGGCTCTGGACCAAGACCTACATTCCCAGTTGGAATCACAAAGAAGCAGATGAAGATAAAAGAAGAAACCTGAGCTGTTTCAAGTACTAGTTTTCATTTTTCTTTGAATTATTATTTGTGGTCATAACTGATATTTTATCCTCTTCATTTTAATTCCATTTTTTCCAAATTGACTTTCTTATTGTCTGTAACCACATTTATAACTGTCCATAAAACTTCACAAGATCAAGATTTTCATATTTCTATTGCTATTCAATTATATAAACTGAAACTTTTATCAATTATTTCCAGTTCCATGACATTCGTTTTAAAAAAGCTATGAAAAATCCAAAGTTAAGTATTTCTACTAACTGCAACCTTAGCTACCTACTACAACACAATATATATGTTATTATCTGGTTTGTGACCTTTGGGCCAGTTTTTTATCCAAATGTTAGTGTTTCTGGCCAGGTTAACTAATTTATCAAATAAAATTTCATGAGACCATCTACCAGTTACTTTACTGAAAATCAATACTCCCAAGTACATTTTCTTCATTCACCAGTTTTTGTGTTCTGTCAACAAAATAATCTGGATTAAATGCTGGTTTACTCTTTTCAGCCTCCTTTTTTCCAACTCTTCTGAAGTTGTAAGAGACAATAATCGAAAGATTTTGAAGATAACAACATCCTATAAAAGGAGAAACCCAGAAATGTGATAAACTTTAAAAATAGAATATGTATTGAGAAACAAATAAAAATAAGTTAGCAATCCAATTTATACAAAAAAGGGAAGAGTTGTAAAAGGAAAAATAATTAAGGCAGTAGCAAATATCCTATTTTATTAATCCAGAATGATCATATCTCAGGTACATCCCAGAGAATACTTGCTTGGATGATTCTGTTCAAAGGCCCAATATATTTATAAAATCTGTAGGCCTTCAGCAAAAAAAGAGCAGAGAAAAGGCAAGGCGTTTAAAAAAGTAGCTAAAGCTTTCTAAGGTTATACTGCTAAGTCCAGTACATAAGATTAAAACACTCTACTTGGAATCTCAAAATCAAGTTACTGTGCCTTATAGCAACATGTTCAAAAGACATCATTCAGCAGGGAAACACAAGATAAATCTCCCCAAAGCAGACTGGGATTAAAATAGTGGTATTGAAAAAGTAAGAAATTCAATCCATCCAGCCAGGAGGCAAAAAAAAAAAAAAAAATGCTACCTGAAACAAGGAAAAGAATATACTAGTGTCTTGAATTTAAGAAAACAAAAATATGGTTTACATCAGTAACATAGAAAAGTTTTTTTTTTTTTTTTAATAAAATTAGATGGATGCTTGCTGTTCTGTCGATCTTAGGGGAATAAGTCTATAAGCAAAAAGAATATGCTAAAGATACATGATAATCTACCCTTAATCCTAAAGGCCTTTGACATGTATACAGTCATTAGGGGGAACTGAGAGCTTTGGTTTGAAGTGGGAATGTGCCCAGTACTGTGCTATGCACTGAACCATAATGACACCCTGAGTGTGAAGTCCAGAGAAGGGAATGGTTAAGCTGAAGACTGTGGTATAATAATGTGACAGTGATACAAGATATTACAGAAATCATTAGAAGAGATGCCTCATCCAGAGGCATGAGGTCAGGATAGACTTTTTCCCTGGGAAGCAGACGCTAAAGTGAGAAAGAATAGTTAGAAGGTAGCCAGGTGAAGGGGTAATTAGTCAAGAAAGAGGGTATTGCCTGTGGAGGTCCAGAAGTGAGAGGAACACAGGGCTCAAAGGAGTGAAGAGACCAGCATTTCCAGGAGTAGCAAGCGTATTGCTGGGGAGCAGAAAGAAAAGTCCTCTGGAAACTGGAACTCCTGTTTTTTACAGATTTTTTAAACTGCATCACTTTGGTATTGATAAAAATGGAGTTTTTAAAAAAAAAAAATTGGGACCTCTTAGACTATATGCCAGAGAAGGCAGTGGCACCCCATTCCAGCACTCTTGCCTGGAAAATCCCATGGACAGAGGAGCTTGGTGGGCTGCAGTCCATGGGGTCGCTAGGAGTTAGACACGACTGAGCGACTTCACTTTCACTTTTCACTTTCACGCATTGGAGAAGGAAATGGCAACCCACTCCAGTGTTCTTGCCTGGAGAATCCCAGGGACAGAGGAGCCTGGTGGGCTGCCATCTCTGGGGTCGCACAGAGTCGGACACGACTCAAGAAACTTAGCAGCAGCAGCAGACTATATGCTGAAAACATACATTGAAATCAACATACATTGAAATCAACATACATTGAAATCATACATTGAAAATGCTTGATGTAGACAAAAAATAATAAAGCTTTAAATGAAGAAAAAGAGTAAAATGGAAATGTTGGCTATAAGCACAATTAATCAAAAGAACCAAGACCCAAAACAAAAAAAACCACACACCCACATAAGTCCCATCAGGGAACCAGAGAGTGAGGAAATGCAAGCATACAAATTAAATTTGAATAAATTTTATAAAATATAAATTGGAAAGAGAAAAGTTCTTAATTTAAATATGATTTGAATTCAAAGCCTATAATAGGCTTCCCTGTTGGCTCAGCAGTAAAGAATCTGCATGCCAATGCAGGAGGTGCAGGTTCGATCCCTGGATTGTGAAGATCCCCTGGAGAAGAGAATGGCAACCCACTCTAGTATTCTTGCCTGGGAAATCCCATGGACCACTGGAGCCTGGTGGGCTGCAGTCCATGGGGTCACAAAGAACAACATATATATAGTATAGACATGGATAATAAAAGCAGGCAGAGGGTTATAGGAGCGAAGCATCAGGAGGGACAGAGAATACATAAATGTGTCCTTTGGGTTAGTCATCACCTACTAATGTAGATCAGATAATTAATTATCTCATTTTCTGTGTTTTACTCCAAATTCTTTTCCTTTACAAATCAATTTTTTAAAATAATTCTGAAATAGGAATACTATCCCAGTTTTATAGATAAAATGAGATTTAGAGAATGTATAAAATTTGTCCCAAGTTGTCCAAGTGTTTCTTTTTCAGTGGGTGTAATTGACATATAGTATTGTATTAGTGCATAATAACTGATAATATCATCAGTTCAGTCACTCAGTCGTGTCCAACTCTTTGCGACCCCATGAATCGCAGCACACCAGGCCTCCCTGTCAACCACCAAATCCCAGAGTTTACTCAAACTATGTCCATCGAGTCAGTGATGACATCCAGCCATCTCATCCTCTGTCGTCCCCTTCTCTTCCTACCCCCAATCCCTCCCAGCATCAGAGTCTTTTCCAATGAGCCAACTCTTTGCATGAGGCAGCCAAAGTACTGGAGTTTCAGCTTTAGCATCAGTTCTTCCAAAGAAATCCCAGGACTGATCTCCTTTAGAATGGACTGGTTGAATCTCCTTGCAGTCCAAGGAACTCTCAAGAGTCTTCCCAACACCACAGTTCAAAAACATCAATTCTTCGGTGCTCAGCTTTCTCCACAGTCCAAATCTCACATCCATACATGACCACTGGAAAAACCATAGCCTTGACTAGATGGACCTTTGTTGGCAAAGTAATGTCTCTGCTTTTGAATATGCTATCTAGGTTGGTCATAACTTTCCTTCCAAGGAGTAAGTGTCTTTTAATTTCACGGCTACAACCACATTCAACACTAAAAGCTGAAAGTTTTTCCTCTGAGATCAGAAACAAGACAAGAATGGCCATCCTTTTTTTTTTTTTCCTTCAACATAGTATTGGGAATTTTAGCTGGAGCAATTAGACTAGAAAAAAATAAAAGGCTTCCAAACTGGAAAGGAAGAAGTAAAACTGTTACTATTGGTGGATGACATGATATTATACATAGAAAACCTGACAGACTTTACACCATCCCCACCAAAAAAAACCCACAGGATAAAAATATTCAGTAAATTTGCTGGATACAAAATTGTTTTACAAATACCTGTTGCATTTTTATACACTAACAACTGTCAAATAGAAATTAATAGAACAATCCCATTTACAATTGCATCAAAAAAGAATAGAATACCTAGGAATAAATTTAAGAAAAAGATGAAAAATCTGTACACTGAAAACTATAAGACATTGATGAAAGACATTGACGATGACATAAATGGAAAGATATTCTGCACTCACAGATGGGAAGAATTAATATTTTCCAAACATCCATATTCCCCAAGGCAATCTACAGATTCAGTTCAATCCCTGTCAAAATTTCAATGTAGTTGTTCACAGAAATGGAACAACCCTAAAATTTGTAAGGAAACACAAATGTCCCAAACAGCCCAAGCAATCTTGAGAAAGAATTATAAAGCTGCAGGTATCATACTCTCTAAGTATATTACAAAGCTATAATAATCAAAACAGAAATAGATAGATCAATATAACTGAATTATTTTATGGCAAAGGAAGCAAGAATATGTAATAGGGAAAGAACAACCCAGCTGTTTAACACCTGACACATCTCTGCTGCAAGAGAATATATACGACTGAGAAGAGGGACTAATGAGATTACCTGGAGCTTTGGTCTATATAGTCCCCTAAGACAGACCAAATGAGAACACAGATTTTTAGTAATCTTTAAAGGACATCCTTAAGTAACTGGTTCATTTTAGCATTCCTTGCTAACACAAGAAAAGCTCTAGATTTAAGTTTTGCTTACTCCAACTGTCTTCATAGCTCACAGATTCTAACCCTGGTCAGCTATATTGTACATATATACTGATATTCACAAGGAAAGTTGTGTGAGCGTGAATGCTAACAAGCAGTTTCCTCATGTCAGTTCAAAGCCACCTAAGGGAGTTCAAAAGCCTCATTCTGTGTATGAAAGTAACTGTGGAGGCCACGGTCGCCAGTCTACCTCAGACTACGCATCCAAGTCTTTAATTCTAAGTCCTCACTATGTACTAAAATCACATGAGGGCTTTTAAAAATTATTTGATGCTTAGAACACACCTCCAGAGATTCTGAATCAGTTAATCTTGCTGTGTCCAAGCACCGATAGTCTTCAAATCTCCTCGTATGCTACAGAACATTCAGGGTTGAGAACCATTGAACCAACCCAATCAAGATAACCCCATTGCCATAGCCAGTGATTGCTTTAGGAATGGGCATGAGACCCAACACTGGCCAATGTAACATGAGAGAAAATATTTTGGAGCACCTCTGGGAAATCCTTCCTAGATCTTAAAAATAGAAACCAAGGAAAGATACAGTTTCTCTTTTGGATGTCATGTCATGTCTGGACTTGATATACAGAACTACAGTAAACATCTTGCTTCCTAAAAAAAAGTTGTAAGATAATGTTGATGACAAGATGATGAAAAAACCAGGGCAACAATCTAAAGGGGTGGGAGGTGAGAGGGAGGTTCAAGAGGGAGGGAACATGTGTATACCTATGGCTGATTCATGTTGATTTATGGCAGAAATCAACACAACATTGTAAAGCAATTATTCTTCAATTAAAAATAAATTTAAAAAAGAGAGAATGAAAATATTAAAGGAAAAAAGTCTTGATATTATTGATGTATGGGATCCATCTTGCCTCTGGACTTCCAATTATGAGAAATATTATATTTCCTTATCATGCCTTATTTGAGTCAGGTTCAGTTCAGTTGCTCAGTCGTGTCCGACTCTTTGCAACCCCATGGACTGCAGCACGCCAGGCCTCCCTGTCCATCACCAACTCCTGGAGTTTACTCAAACTCATGTCTATTGAGTCAGTGATGCCATCCAACCATCTCATCCTCTGTCATCCCCTTCTCCTCCCACCTTCAATCTTTCCCAGCATCAGGGTCTTTTTAAATGAGTCAGCTCTTTGCATCAGGTGGCCAAAGTATTGGAGTTTCAGCTTCAACATCAGTCCTTCCAATGAACACTCAGGACTGATTTCCTTTAGAATGGACTTGGTAGGTCTCCTTGCAGTCCAAGGGACTCTCAAGAGTCTTCAACACCACAGTTCAAAAGCATTAAT
The DNA here is from genome assembly GCF_032452875.1 of Bos javanicus. Taxonomy (NCBI): domain Eukaryota; kingdom Metazoa; phylum Chordata; class Mammalia; order Artiodactyla; family Bovidae; genus Bos; species Bos javanicus. The sequence continues at coordinate 49,169,923 of NC_083888.1, read as the reverse complement.
TCTTTGGTGCTCAGCTTTCTTTATAGTCCAACTCTCACATCCATACATGACTACTGGAAAAACCATAGCTTTGACTAGATGGATGTTTGTTGGCAAACCAATGTCTCTGCTTTTTTTTTAGTATGCTGTCTAGGTTGGTTATAACTTTTCTTCCAAGGAGTAAGTGTCTTTTAATTTCATGGCTGCAGTCACCACCTGGAGTAATTTTGGAGCCTCCAAAAATAAAGTCTGCCACTGTTTCCCTATCTATTTGCCATGAAGTGATGTGACCTGATGCCATGATCTTAGTTTTCTGAATGTTGAGCTTTAAGCCAACTTTTTCACTCTCCTCTTTCACTTTCATTAAGAGGCTCTTTAGTTCTTCTTCGGGTTACTTATTTTCAAATTATCACTGATCCAGCATGTTATACTAATAACTATATCGCATATTTGTGTGACCAAATAATTCTGGAGGTACATTAAAAGTTTCCTCAGTTTTTACTATTATTGCTCATGATTAACTATGTCACTGTTACCAACAGTCCAGACCATTCAAATTTAAAAATGCATAAGAATGTATTCTATTCAGAAATTTCCTTCTAATTCAGGACTAAAATTAGATATAAGCCATTTTTTCTGAATTAATTCTACTGTGCTCATCTACTATGCCAATTCCGAATACTATAACGAAGATAAGTAGTTCTAAGAACCTATTAACAATAAGTAATCTTGCTTCCTTATCATTCATTTGTGTGGATAGTTAGTCAACAAACATTAAGCATTTTCTGTGGACCAGATACCATGCTTATATTGGGCTATACAGATTTTAAAACATGTTACCTCATGAGAAGGTCACAGTCTAGTAACAGAAGTATATATGCACAGATAATTACAATTCCATGTTACTAATTTATGATGGAGGCTAAAATAAGATAATTTTTGCAAAACAGACAAAGCAGGTTTGCAAGAAAGCAAAAGAAAGTCTTATTAATTCATACTTTTATTAAAATCTCCAAGTATCTCTGCTTAGAAATAACTTCAATACCTCCTAGGGAAATAGGAAAACAGAAAATGAAAGCCTGGTACCCAAAGTGAATAAAGGACAGAAATGAGATACTTCAATTGTAGAGTTAGGAGTCTAATTCCAAAACAATATAAAAGTACCAAAACTTTGACAAACAGATTTCTTTTAAACATCAGGGGAAGTTGTTCTCAAAACTGAATGCTTTGTACAACTGTTTTATTTGAAGCAGAAGGGCACTAATGAAATTGCCTGTTCTGAAAGTCATAAATAAGAGCAAAATATCCCTGTATCTTTAGGTATCAATTTTCCATATCAATCAGCACTGTTTTGCTAGAAAACTAATATTGCTCTAGAGTGTTTTTCCCCATTCCCCAGAAATCTTGCTTTGCATAATAAGAAACATTTCAAAACAACTGTCAAAAACACAACATACAACAGATTTGATTATGCCTATAGTTTCTAAGATTGAATAAACAAGCAGGTTATAGAAATAGTTCATTTTATAGACTTCCAATGTCATCTTCTATTTTTATTCTTACTCATAATAGGAAAGATACTGACCAAAGGAAAGAAATAGACTGTATTGGGTTCTGAGATGCAGGTGCTCTTTGATACATTTTAAAATCCTAATATATGAATCCAAAATCCTCTCTTGTCAGTTCATAAAAATGTTTGATCAAACACTTGAAGTTAGAGATAAAATGTCCTATATGTGTTTTCAAAGCAGTTAATATCCTAAATATCCTGCCCATTTTTAAAGCTTACATGATTCAGAAGATAATATCTTGAACATGCATGTATTTGGTTATCATAACCTTGAAAAACTAAAAAATAAACAAATTTATTGGTTGTCATTTCAAAAAGTGACATTATATCTGCAAAATGATTTTTACTTAAGGAGTATGTGCCCAAGTAAATTTGATTGTTAAATGTTATCTGATATTCTTCTAGAGAAAAAAAAAAAAAAACGTGGTTAGAGACTTTGCTCCTCCAACTCCAAATTATTTTACTAAAAATCCTTTCCTTCCTAAAATCATAAGCCTGAACCTTTAGAAAGACCAAAAAGGGTTTATACTTTGGCCCTGATAAGGATGATTTGCAATTATGCCAGCCCATCTTCTGAGCGTCCTGACTGATATGCAGGTCTTGAGGAATCCAGTATGCTACAAGCTATACTGTTGAAGCTGTCCTCGATTTCTTTTATCAGGAAGATTCAATTAAGGTTTATGACAAATCCATTAAATGTAGGAAATAAGCTCTATTTTGGAGCTGTCAAAAAAAAAGAGCAGAGGATAAGCAAGGTAAGGGAGCCTTAGGCGTGCCTGACACTATTCAGATTTCATTGTCAGGTGGTAGTCCTAGGAGTTGTATGGACTCAACCACTGACGGACAGCTTATTGGCGGACCTTTCATTATGTGGATAGTACAATACGAGAGCTCCAGAAATGATGGGTATAACTCTATCATCAACTCACTACTCATTTTATATAGTTATGTATATTTTCACCTCTTCAAACTAAGCATCACCCAGTGGCTTCCTTCATATTGCACAGAGACTGTGTGTGCTATTAACTTTCATGATAGAGAGAGACTAAGATTTGCTCTGTGTCAGCCTGGAAAGATGCTTGCTGCTGCTGCTGCTAAGTCGCTTCAGTCGTGTCCGACTCTGTGTGACCCCATAGACGGCAGCCCACCAGGCTTCTCCGTCCCTGGGATTCTCCAGGCAAGAACACTGGTGTGGGTTGCCATTTCCTTCTCCAATGCATGAAAGTGAAGAGTGAAAGTGAAGTCGCTCAGTCATGTCCGACTCAGTGACCCCATGGACTGCAGCCTACCAGGCTCCTCTACCCATGGGATTTTCCAGGCAAGAGTACTGGAGTGAGCCGCCATTGCCTTCTCCGGGAAAGATGCTTAATATCAACTAATTCATTATTTAAAGGCTTTTGACTCAAGTATTTTTCCAAGTAAGTATTTTTTGATGAAACCAATGTTTTGATGTCAGCTTATTACTTCTAAAATTCTATTCAATAACCCATGCATCTTTACCTGTAGTGTATAAACCATTTTAAGTACAGAACCATATTTTGGAGTGCTAAAGATAGCTCAAACATTACCTCTCCCCACCTGCCCCCCATACACACCTGTTAAGGAGCCCTAAGAGTTCAGATTAAGAGCCATGCATCTAACAGATCTTCAAATGTGTCCTTTGAATATTGAAACGGACAAAGAACATATTTTTTATTTTTATATTGTGTATGTATTCATATTTACATTGACAATTTATGCCAAAAACTCAAAGTGTTTTACACTTTATTGAATTATAAAGATAGTGAGATTGGTAGAATCAATTTATAGGAAAGGAATTATGTTCAAAACATAGTCTCAAAGTTTAGATTTTTCAGGCAAGACTTTTGTCACCCATAACCCAGGAAGAGATGAGATTCCCAGGAATTTTCCCGGGTACATTTCTCTGCTGGGATCTCACTTCCAGTCTCCCTTCTTCAGGCAGAAGGCCCTGTGTCCTGTCCCCAGGCCTCCCCACAGAGCAGATTTAGCCCTAGTTCACACATTTCACTCTGGTTCTCTCTTCATTTATGGTGGCTGGGAATTGAATGCTCAGCTATGAATTTAAGGAAATTTTTGGAGTGTTTATTGAGCATTTCTAGGCCATGAATTTGGAAAATTTTTGTATTATTTTTTATTATCTTGATTTAAACCTAGAAACGCCTATGTATGTGTTAGTCTCTCAGTTGTGTCCGACTCTTTGTGACCCTATGGACTGTAGCCCTCCAGGTTTCTCTGTCTATGGAATTCTCCAGGCAAGAATACTGGAGTGGGTAGCCATTCCCTTCTCCAGAGATCTTCGCGAACCAGAGATGGAACCCAGGTCTCTAGCACTGCAGGCAGATTCTTTATTGTCTGAGTCACCAGGCACCGGTATTTTAATATTTTACCATGTTTTTTTTTTTTTTTTTTAGGCTGGAAATAGTTTGTTTTTTTTTTTTTAATTTTTATTCCTTTATTTCTCATGTGTTCCCCATCCTGAACCCTCCTCCCTCCTCCCTCCCCATACCATCCCTCTGGGTCGTCCCAGTGCACCAGCCCCAAGCATCCAGCATCGTGCATTGAACCTGGACTGGCATCTCGTTTCATACATGACATTTCACATGTTTCAATGCCATTCTCCCAAATCTTCCCACCCTCTCCCTCTCCCACAGAGTCCATAAGCCTGTTCTATACATCAGTGTCTCTTTTGCTGTCTCATATACAGGGTTATCGTTACCATCTTTCTAAATTCCATATATATGCGTTAGTATACTGTATTGGTGTTTTTCTTTCTGGCTTACTTCACTCTGTATAATAGGCTCCAGTTTCATCCACCTCATTAGAACTGATTCAAATGTATTCTTTTTAATGGCTGAGTAATACTCCATTGTGTATATGTACCACTGCTTTCTTATCCATTCATCTGCTGATGGACATCTAGGTTGCTTCCATGTCCTGGCTATTATAAACAGTGCTGCGATGAACATTGGGGTACACGTGTCTCTTTCCCTTCTGGTTTCCTCAGTGTGTATGCCCAGCAGTGGGATTGCTGGATCATAAGGCAGTTACCATGTTCAAGTTGAAAAAATGATTTTTACTAAAAAAATGAATATGTTTAAATACATTGTCTGCTTTTTCCCTGATATTCTCCCATTTAATTTTTAACTTGGAATTTTTTTAAAAATCCAAAGGTAAAATATTTTATTACTTAATATTAAAAAGTTTTATAGTTTTAACCACACATAAAAACATAGAAACAATGTAAAAATCTAAAAATCCACATTTATCAATTGCTTTGTTATTTTTTAGCTGAAATGGCCCATCTAATCTCCTGAGCTTGCATTCTTCCAATTCTGTTCTGCTGATGTCATGTAGCTGTCACTCATCACACCAAAACCTCTTCACCTTCTTGAGGATTCTTTTCCAAGCTGAGTATCTCGACTCTGGTAAATTTCAACACTGGTCCCTATCTTGACCTTGTCTCCTCAATTTCCAGTACACTTTCTGAGTCCACTTGCCATACCCCAGAATATGATTCTAAATAATAGTATCTGTGATTAGTCCACATCCACCATCAGGTGTCCCAGATCCAATACTCCATCCCAATCTCCATGCCCACTGATAATCCTAACCCACTCAAGCCGAACCATTGTTTCTGAAATGTTCCTTAGGTTATAGGCTATCAAAGCCTCATTCTTTGAGAGCCCAACATGCCTCACATTATCTGATCAGACACTCCATACAACTCACATGGTTGGGCTCAACACACGGTCTCCATAACCCAAGCAGTGACATTCACTTCCTCAGGCAAACATCACGACGTCCCTTCAAGGAAGGCACAATTTCTGCATGTGAAGTACATGACATTTCAAAGCTGGCATTGTTCTACAAATATACCTCACAATAAAGCAAAAGGACAGTGTGAAAGGGAAAGGCAATTTTCTCCAACTCAAAGGAAAAGCCCCTTCTCACTGATAAAATTGCTGACATCTAAAGCCATTAACTCAAAGAAAGTAAAAGAATTAAAGTCCTGGTGAGAGGAATGAGAGTTTGGTCCCGGCTCTGCCCCTTGCTAGCCATGAAACTCCAGGCAGTCATCAAACTGAGTCTCAGCTTCATGATCTGCTTAAGAAGTCAGCTGGGAGAATTTTTAAATAAGATAATGTGTGTGGAAAATATATGCATAAAAGTTAATGTGCCAAATTAATGTAAAATATGATATCATTAACACAAATGTTATTAGACTTCTTGGTCATGGGAGAAAATTCAGGAAAGATGCAAAATTTGCTCCCAGAATTCAAAAAGCTGGCCATATTCAACAAAGAATAGTCTCACCCCCTTTAATTACTGATGATAAATCTGCACACTTTAAAACTTAGGTAAAATAGGAAAGAGTTTACAAACCAAAGAGTCCCACATCTAATGTTCTTCTAAAACTAGAACATTTAATCCAAAATATACATTTCTTCCTCTATACCAACCTTTCCCCAGCATAATGTGTGAAATATTGTTTAGTTAAAATAGACAATAGATAGATAGATAATCACTCAGTCATGTCCAACTCTTTGCGACCCCAAGAACTATAGCCTACCAGGCTTCTCAGTCCATAGAATTTTCCAGGCAAGAATACTGGAGTGGATTGCCATTTCCTTCTCCAGGGGATCTTCCCGATCCAGGGATCAAACCCAGGTCTCCCGCATTGCAGACAGACTCTGAGCCACCAGAGACTCAAAATAGACAATAGTCTATGATTAATATTTTAGAACAAGATGATTGGAAGAGATCTTATAGGTTATTTGATCCGCTAACTCAAGTTAACTTTAAATGTCCTCTGTAGTTTCAAAATGGTTGTTTAATCTGAACTTGAACATAGTAGAGTAACAGTGAACTCAGTACTGTAATATGAGCTACTCCACATTTTCATTAATTTCTCAGTGTGTGTGTGGCAGCTGGAGAAGGGGAATGTGGAAACCAGTATTAACATTCACGTTTAAACTCTATGGATATGTCCATGAAAACAACCCCAACCACGTATTGCAGAGGCTTAGAAAAGTGATGTCATGATGGGATTACATGGGTGATGAATATTCTTATGAAAAGATTCAACAATGTGCTACAAATGTGATACTTAACCCTAAACTGAATGCACTGAGGATTATTTTTATCAAAAATTTCCACTGAATTAATAAATGAACAGTTTTGGAAAAACCCAATGTAAGCCTGTCAAGTCTGTCTCCAAGTAAAAATCCTTTTATTTCAAATATTCCTTTTGTGGCATAGTTTTGAGTTCTTTTGCCATTTCAGCCACTACTCTATGAACACACTCCAGATTATCTGTCACTTAAACTACGGTGGTCAAGAAGGAAGTAGAACACTTTGAGTGGTGTAACTAGTAACTTTTGTGTTTCCACACCTAGGAAGCAACTTGTGTTAATGTGGCCTTAAGTTGTATTACTGCTCATTTATTTGTGACTATACCATACTCCTCACTTCTATTGAACTTTCTGGTAATTAGAATTCTTACACATCTTTCTTACATATCCTTTTTTATATATCCTACATATACTTTTTTATATATCCTACATATATACTCATATACACTCAGTTGTTTGAGTTTTGGGATATGCATCTAGGACCTTAAAAGAATTCCTGATAATACCTCACATTGTTAAATGTCACCCACGGGGATACTGGGATTTAAGGAGAGGGGGCAAGAGTACAAATGCAGACATCTGCCATCAGTCAGGGTCCTGCCATGCAATATCTATTCTCTTTCTTCTAATTTATTCTACTCTCAAGTTTGATGACTGAGCATTCTATACCCATATCCAAATTAACAGCAATAACTAACATTTCTGAGCATGCTTTGACACTGCCTCACATTATTTATCCCACTTAACCTTCACAAGAATTCAATGAGGCAGTCACTATCACCATTTTAAGGATGAGGATACTGTGGCTTACAAAGATTCAGTAACTTGCCCAAGATGGCATTCCAAGAAGTGGTAGAAGCAGGATTTGATCTCAGTCTGAGCCCTAGTCACTATAACTGCATTATATTGCATTGCCTCTGTCAGTCATTAAAAAATGAATTTAGTAGGGCTAAGGACAGAATCATAAAGCATGCCTTTATGAGAACTGCCTAATGGGTACAGCCTTTCAAGCATTCACCTAATATCCTTAACACTCAGCTAAATCAACCACATTAACCCAAAGGTATCTTGAAAGACTTGGCCAATGCCTTGCTTTAGCTCAGATACATGGTTTTGTACATTCCCCTAAGCTACTGATTTAATAACCCTACAAAGAAGTAAATTGGGTTAGTTTGATAATGTTTCTTCTGAACATTGAATCCTTGCTTTCTATGCTGGCTGTTCACCAACCCATTTCTTTAATTGTTGATTCTAAAATCTTACCTAGAATTATTTATTTTTTCAGATGATAATTTATGGAAAACTTCTTTTCCCTTAAGAAAGAAGAAAAATTACCTGTGTTCATTCTTCTAATACTACCCCCCATTCTTCATGGTAAAGAAGTTTGAAGAAGAGATCAGAAAATCTTAGTAGTCTGTCTCAAATTCATTGAGCTTTAGGGCACTAGGCAACTGGGAGTGCAGCTAATTTTGTGTCAGTAGCACATAAAACGTGTGTTTTGAAGCAATAAAAAGATGGCAATGAAAACTATAAAGTTCATGTTTATAAAATAAAGTAATGAAAAGTAAATTGTTCCTCCATCTGAAGTAAATTCATGTAATTCCTCTCAATAAAAACCTATGCTTGAAAGTAAATGCTTATGGCACACTCCAGCTATTGATTCCTGCAAGTTAATAATTTCTGTCAGTGGTATACAATCCCAAGATGGCTGGTAAAACATCTGTCAGCCTGTGTCATGTTCCAAAGAGTCGGTCAGTGGGTCAATAAAATTTGTGAGTGTCTTTGGTGTGGAGACTATTCCAGAAGATGCAGTGGGGAAATGTAAAGTAAAGAAATGTATACATTGATTCAGGGACCAATGAATCTCAATGACATCTCTCTGGATAAGAAAATAGAAAGTAAAATCTAAGGCAATTTAATGCTCCTCTTGGAACAGACAAAAACTTTTCCTAAAAATGACAAGCTAGTTTAAATCTATATATTCCCACTTACATGTTTCTTGGTAATGGAAAATAACATGTTTCAAAGATGTTAGATTTTACTGTAGTGATATAGCCCATAACTTTTGAGCTTTAACTTCTCTTCAGGCATAAGAATGTTTACTGAATAACACAGGGAGCAACAAGGTGACCCTGAAGTCTTAGGATGGAGAGGACCTGGCCCTTCATGTCATCCTAGGCAGAGAAGAGAGAGTGTGTGTGGGAAGTACACCCAGGGGATGCACCATGCACTCGGCTCTAAAGCAGAGGTAGAAAGAGCAGAAAAGGCCACTCTTAAGTCATCACTTGGTGGTAGGATCCTGAGGGCCTAAGGGATCGTGTTTAAAGACAACTCTCAGTAAACAGAAACAAAGAATGAGACTAAAATCTCCAAGATGTTATATACCTGAGCAAACGGGTATAAAACTAGAAATGCCAAATTAGCAACATTGGACAAAGCCAGGAAAGAAAATCAGCTCTAAATACAACAGACTGTTCTCTGAGTCAGATCTACAGAAGTGGTCTGATTCAGATTATTCTGAATGCAATTAGACATTCTCTTAACAGAGCTTGGATCAAGAAAACTTGATGTGAGTCATCAGAAACCTATTCATAAAGTTATTTAAATATAGCTTTTAGTTGTCTTCGTTTAGAAAAAGTCCTCCAGATATAAAATAAAAAGACATATGAATCAGGTGGGTACAACTGATATTGCTATTAATACTCTAGGATCTAACAGAATGCTGCTGGCTTAAAATAACTTTTCTCTCTCACTATGGAGATTACAGACCCCAAAACACCAAGAGAGGAGCATCTAAATGTCGCTAGTCTAACATTTGCATTCTATATGCTTACTGTATAATAGAACCTCAGTGATATTTAATTAATAAATAAATGATCAGATAATTAGACCACTTTAACTCATAGTTCAGCTGGTAAAGAATCTACCTGCAATGTGGGAGACTTGGATTTGATCCCTGGGTTGGGAAGACCCCCTGGAGAAGGGAATGGCTACCTACTCTAGTATTCTGGCCTGGAGAATTCCATGGACTGCAGAGTCCATGGGGTCACAAAGAATCCGACATGACTGAGCAATTTTCACATGTGGCCTTCATTCCAAAATCTTCCAGGAAAACTTGTTAAAAATGCAGAATTACTGACACAGAATCTCCAGAGATACAATCCAGTATCTACATTTGAAATCTCCAGAATCAGGCTATGCTCTGCTCTTTCCTGGCCCTGTGCCCATGGTGAGTCTCACTCTCCAAGTAGCCCTCTCATTCACAAAGCAATAGAGAAAGACCCTCTCCTAACATAGCTGCGCTGATCACATCCTGGCATGCTCACAAGGCCCACAGCACCTGCTCAGTGCAAAGGAAATGGGAGCGTTACAATCAGCAAGTGTCACATGGAGTGAATGACAGAGGGCAGAACGTTTTGGTTCTTTTTCTCCTCCTGCCATATGATAGATTGTAATCATCTATCACAACCATAAACAGTACTTATTAAATATCAACCATGTGCGAAACAGAATCCAAAATAGGCACTTGACATGTTCTGATACATTCACAATGAACTTTTCATTTTACCTATTGCACAAAAACAAGCCTCCCATGGCAGAGAATGTCAGACAGGAGGCTCTAAGTCAATAACCTGCCTCTAAGTCCCAAAGATGTGTTTGTATCCCAAACTTTTACTACGTAAAAAATATCTCTCTTAAAAATAAAATACATTTTCCTTCTGGAGGAAAAATGCATTTTCTCTTAAAAACCAAAGGATGAGACTTTTTCAGTGTGTGACAACGAATATTAAAATGGGGATTTATTATCTTTTCAACTCTTACTTGTTGTCCATGAGAACGTCCTGAACAGGAAGTTCATTAGCAAGTCTGCCTTGATTAAGATTTCATAAAACTATTACAGACAAAAACACTGTTAACAACTGAAATCATTATCTGGGAATTTCCTTTTCAGGCTATTTTTTATAAACAAGTTCATTGCACCACTAAACTGGTCAATAATGTTTATCGAGCACCTGCTAAATGGCTGAGTCTGGGCGGGCATGTTTGTTCAGTGCTTATAGTTAGACTTTTCAGTCCTGATGATCTAGTGAAAAAGGAAAGATTTTCCAACTCAATAACTTAATACTTGCTTATAAAACTTTAAGTCCTATAATCTATCTACACTTTATTTTTGTGATGACTGTCACCTGCTCATTCCATCCATGAAGTAGGAAGTGACTCCCACTTTACAAACTCTCAGTTTTCTATAGCATTCAGAAAAAAGTTCAATAATTTTTATCATTACTTTCAGTATATTTTTAAATTTGTTTTTGTTGTCTTGATTTAAAATTCAAAATATCTAGAGAACAATAAAATACAATACCCTTGCTGGGCAAATGAAAGCTACCAATTTAAACAAGTGATTTCTTCATAAGTTAGTCCTCTCTAGAATAAGGTGAGAATCGGGCAATTTCAGATTTGATCACTTTATGCATTTAAAAGCTCTCACTATTTTGCTTAGTTTCCAGTCCCTTATTTGTCATAAAAATTCTGGCTGAATGACTCCTTGGGTAAAGGCAAGTTCTATTTTATGTCTCCCATTCGTGTAATTGGTTCTCAGAAAGATACTGAATATTTAATAGGTCTGGAATTAGCTAGAATGTGCGAGCTGGCATCAAGGACATCACTCATGATGGGGTCCCCAGGTGGGAAGGTCATTAGCAGACAGCACCACTTTCCTATGACAGAAGCTGACTGAAGATGGCACAAAAAAGTTCAGAATGAAGGTTGATGCTGTTTCCCTTCATGACATCTCCTTTACCCAAGCTTTCGGCACCAGGCACAATGCCATAGTCGCAGCCTTTTCTCATTGAAGACACAGCTAAGAACAGGGCTGGGAGGGCTGCCTGACAGACCTACTGTTCTGGAGTCCTGAGGTTTCATCTCAGCTTTCAATTTCTTTCATATCAAATACAAATGCTGAAGCAACAACTCAGGAGTTACGGCTCTCATTAGACTGTGCCAAAAAGCAGTAGTTTAAAAAAGAGAGAGAGCACTTTCATTTGAAGTTCTAACCTGACAAATCTAATTTGCAAGACAAGTGAACCTAAAGGCATGCAAAGTCTCATTGGTCAGAGTGAACCACCCACCCATGTCATTATCCTGGATTACAGCCTGACAGCCCATGAAAGGCTGAACAAAGCAAGCTAACCTTTAGTGATCAGCTTATATTCTAAAAGTACTTCTGACAAAGAGGCCTGCTCTGAAAAAGAAAAAAAAAAACGATGTTTTACCAACTCGAACTTTTCATTCATTTGTTCATTCATTCATGCTACAAGTACTTATTGAAGACTTTCACTGTATCAGAGAGAGAGATGTGTGAAGTACTACAAGACAGGTGGTAGGAATCTCATGGTAAAAGATAGTCATGAAACTGACTTCAGAGAACTTAGAATTTTATGGGAAAGACAAGTCATCAATACTACAATTTACAATTTTTAAAAATACGATGTTTTATTAGAGGAGAGTAAGTGAAGGAGACCATGAGAACATATTAGAAGGACCTAATTTTGTTTTAGAATCAAGGAAATCTATCCTGTGGACATAACATGTAAGTTGATCCCTGTGAGATAAGTAGAGCTTACTGACTGACTCTTATGCACAATTTCAGATGCTCTCAACCTCACCCAGTTCTTATTCCAGTTGCCACAGAGATGACCAGCTCTTGGCAGCCAGCCTCGAACTGCTTCAGCTCAGCCTTGCCTGGGTCTCAGCTCTCACCCCAGGGCTTCCCTGCTGATCCCTCAGAACTCGATCAGTGACTACTTATGTGCAACCTGAAGTGTGAGGGATTTAAAAACAGGTGAGGTGAACATTTGACCAGTGAAAAAGAAAGAATTGTGAATAAAGATTTCCTCCTCTTCAAGCCTATGGGCTGTTCTGGAAGGAGTCAGTTTTTGAGCAATCGGGTTCCTGAACAAAAACTCCATCTCACAGCCTTTTCTGACTCTCTCTCTTTCCATCTCTGCTTCACCCTCCTTGTCCCTCACTTCAGTTCCCTGAAGGTAAAGTCTCTAATAAAGGAGGAACTCACTATCTTTGCTTCAGACTCATATTCTAGAAAATGTAAGCTAAAATACCCTGAAAAAATAAATAAATTCCAGCAGGGAACCACAAGTACAAAAGTGAGAGTTCTGACAGCACAGAATTTAATAAGGCTGGACAAAGAGTAAGAGGGGAAAAAGGCCAAAAAGAAACTATTTTTGGAGCCAGGTGAGGTAAGAGTTGGCATATTGGTTTAAAGAGTGTAACTATCCAATATGGTTGCCTTTAGTCTTTTATGGCTATTGAACGCTTGAAATGTGCTAAGTCCAAACTGAATTGAGTTGTACATGTAAGACACACACTAGATATGAAAGACTTAATACCAAAAATAAGACTAAAATATCTCACATATCTTAAAGCCACAGATAGCTTTAAGCTGATTAGTAACATGATGGGATTTGTCTTTTTGGAATACCACCCTGACTGTAGCTGTGGAGAATGGAACAGAGAAAGTCTACATGTAGATACTACTCAGAAGGCTGCTAAAGTAATTCAGGGAAAAAAAAAAAAGTGTCCCAGAAGTTGTGGCACTGTGATTAAACAGATTCAGGAAATAGAATCAGCAAGGCTTGAGGCAAGATTGAATGTTGAGGTGACAGAGCCGCCAAGAGTTTTACTGTGGATTCAGGTGTGGACAACCGGTACACTTAACAAATAGCTATCAAGAGGGGGCTGTTAATCCTCACCCTCCCTTGGAGCCCAGCAGTGATTCAGAGTCATCCATGCTCCTTATTTCCACTTCCAGACTATTACTTTTATTGAAACTCCTGCTCCTCTGAGGCTCACATTTTTTTTTTTTTTTTTTACTAAAACATGCTCCCACCTTCCTATTTGCTGTCATCTACCTATCATCGAGAACTTTCACCTCATTTGCTGAAAAGTTTCCAGTTGGTCTTTTCTAGCAATCCTCACTTCCAGCCCAATTCTTACATAATCTCAGGAAAATTGAAGGTACAACATCATGAACACTTGGTTTCTTGACCGCCTCATCTTTAATGACACCCTCAGCCACTCATTCCCATAAGCACATTGTGAATCTGGTTATCACCAGCAAAATCATGGATTCGAGTATTTCACCCTCCAACTACAGTTTTCCACATTTCTTGCTGCAGAGCTATCTCCCCTTGGGCCGCAGCAGAGCTTCCTCTTTCTTCTTGTTCTTTTGCCTGCTCCACTTTTCAGGCCTTTCCTTACCCTGCTTACATTACATCATTTCAACACCCTAAATTCAGCCTTTTATTCTTTCCTCAAAACTGCATGAACCCAATATACCTCTCTGATTGCCTGTCCCCTGGGACCTGAGTCCTGCTGGAAGAAATCACCCAACAGGTGATGGGCAAAATTGATGTCACCACAAACATATGGCCCTCAGCTCACCTGAGCCCTCAACACAAGCTTTAAACCAGACACCTTTCTTTGGTTAACATTTTCCCCATCACCCTAAAAATATTTCAGAGTTTCTCCAGCATCTTGAAATCTCAAGTTTTCCCTCCCTCTCCCTTTAGTCTCAGCAAACGATCCCTCGCTCTGCCTCACAGAGAAAATATAAACTGCCATGGAGACACTCCCTCAACTTCACATAAAACAGAAAATCTAAGAGCATTCTTACACAGTGACCTGAGGCGAGGTTCTCTTGCTCCCAGCTAAGACTCACTCCTCCGCAGGTACTTGATAGCCCTGCTCCTCCAACCATTACCAGAACTTTACTAAAAATAATTCCTTTGATATTCTGTATCTGCCATTCGTACCACTCTAAGGAATCCTTGTCAGGAGCTTTAAATTTCCTTAAGCTTCTCACATGTTAAGGGGGGGAGGGCGTGCAGAAGGGGTCGGGTGGGGGGAGACGCTTCCTCTTACTTCTCAAATAATCACCTTATCTTGCTTCATTTTTAACTTTAAAAATTTAATAAAGCTGTTTAGGATTACTGTACCCATTTCCTATTAACTAACTAACCCCTAACTCACACCCTGACTTCTATCCTGAATATTCCACAACCCCTGTGTGAACATTTGTTGCCCTCCACATAAGCATATTATCTCCAAACTAGAGAGCCTTTGATGTGATTGCTTTTGTCATTGTATCCATTTTCATCTTCTTTCTCTTTTCACTGATTGTAATCACCTCTTTTACTTATTTAGTGATCACAGTAAGTATAGGGTTATCCTGCCCTAAAGCATACACAGTTAAATGCATTTTTTTTCAGCTGGTGCTACAATTCCCCATACCAGGCCCCTGCACTAGATCTTCAGGTAAAACCCTGAACAGTAATGTCAGCCAGTTAAAAAGGTACCAGTTTAGTCAAAAACCACTAAGCTGAGTAACTCAGAAGAAACAGAAACACAATCCACTTTTCACAGAGCGGCAGCAAACAGCCCGGTCTAAGGCAGCTCGAGCCTTTATTTTCTCCGGTGTTTAGGAAGACAGATATCTCTTACTAATTAGTCCTTAAATTGACCAACCATTTAACATTAACCCATAACCTAAGAGACAGCGGTAGTGGGAAATTTCACATAGGTAGAAGGATAGAACACCTGGATAAACACCTCAGGGCAAATGCTACAATCATTAATCTCTGGTGATACTTAACCAAGGATATATTGAAAATGTTCTGAGGAAGTTAATAAAATATTGATAACTAGGCCCTGAATCTAAATATTGCATTTCAGTAAATCCGAGGTGAATCCTGAGTTACAAGGATGCTACAAAACTCCCCAAGGGATTTTGTTATGAGAATTGGAAGTCATTTGAAAGCTTCTGATGTGCCAGGTACAGGGTGAAAAGCTTTACACACATTGTCTTATTTACTCTTCAGAAAAACTTTATTTGTGGCTGACAAAGTGATTTGACTGGTATTACGTACCAGCACCAGGTGTGGGGTGAGAGAAAAAACTGCTAAGAGGCTTGGAGGTAAAGCGGCCTCCGTTCCTAAGAGAGAAACATAAATATAGGTGATTCCTTCCCCTTGTGGGGGTCAGCGTGTCTGCCTCCACTTCTGGCCACAGTTACAGCTAGTCAAAGGAATCCTTGCCTGAAGTGAAAGCTGACACACTGAGGGTGGCAGAACAGAAAAGTATGTAGTAACCAGGTTCTTAGCTTCAAGGGACACAAACCCATACACCAACTCAGGCTGATTTAAGGACAAAGAAAATTTGTCAGAATCATTCAGAATCTGGAAAATTTGGGCTCGAAGGTATATATCTAACAACGAAACTCTCAGTCATTCAGCACACCTGGTGCAGTGAAAAAAATTCTGGGTCACAGAGAAACTCAGTCTTGATGCAATTCTCTGTGGCCACTGCTGAGAACTCCACTTGCAATTGCCATCCCTGTGGCTGATTCTAAGGAATGGCAGAGCACATCTACGTGATAGAGTCTAGGGCTTAGGCGTGTAGCCCTGTAACCAGGAATGTTGGGAAATGAAATACCTGGGACTTCCAGCCTTGATACTAGGAGGTAGGTTCTACCCCTACCAAGAATACATAACGTGGGAAAGTCTTCAAAACACGGCAAAGTGGTTCAGACGCTGGAAAACCAAAATACAAAACATACATACACACATGCATATATATAAATAAATATAAAATTATAAATACCACAAATGAAGAGAGGTTGAGTCTTAGGAGATGTTAGAATTTTTTTTAAAATAATAACAGAAGACATCATTATGCTATTCTATTTTTGTACATGTCTAAAAGGTTTTTAAATTAAGTGAATACTTCTGTGAAAACTAACCAACTGTTGATCTCATTCTCCGGTATATTCGTTTGATTATATTCTTTGCAGCCAAAGATGGAGAAGCTCTATACAGTCAGCAAAAACAAGACCAGGAGCTGACTGTGGCTCAAACCATGAACTCCTTATTGCCAAATTCAGACTTAAATTGAAGAAAGTAGGGAAAACCACTAGACCATTCAGGTATGACCTAAATCAAATCCCTTATGATTATACAGTGGAAGTGAGAAATACATTTAAGGGCCTAGACCTGATAGATAGAGTGCCTGATGAACTATGGAATGAGGTTCGTGACATTGTACAGGAGACAGGGATCAAGACCATTCCCATAGAAAAGAAATGCAAAAAAGCAAAATGGCTGTCTGGGGAGGGCTTACAAATAGCTGTGAAAAGAAGAGATGCAGAAAGCAAAGGAGAAAAGGAAAGATACAAACATCTGAATGCAGAGTTCCAAAGAATAGCAAGAAGAGATAAGAAAGCCTTCTTCAGCGATCAATGCAAAGAAATACAGGAAAACAACAGAATGGGAAAGACTAGAGATCTCTTCAACAAAATCAGAGATACCAAAGGAACATTTCATGCAAACATGGGCTCGATAAAGGACAGAAATGGTATGGACCTAACAGAAGCAGAAGATATTAAGAAGAGATGGCAAGAATACATGGAAGAACTGTAAAAAAAGATCTTCACAACCCAAATAATCACGATGGATGATCACTGACCTAGAGCCAGACATTCTGGAATGTGAAGTCAAGTGGGCCTTAGAAAGCATCACTACGAACAAAGCTAGTGGAGGTGATGGAATTCCAGTTGAGCTATTCCAAATCCTGAAAGATGATGCTGTGAAAGTGCTGCACTCAATATGCCAGCAAATTTGGAAAACTCAGCAGTGGCCACAGGACTGGAAAAGGTCAGTTTTCATTCCAATCCCAAAGAAAGGCAATGCTAAAGAATGCTCAAACTACTGCACAATTGCACTCATCTCACATGCTAGTAAAGTAATGCTCAAAATTCTCCAAGCCAGGCTTCAGCAATATGTGAACCATGAACTTCCTGATGTTCAAGCTGGTTTTAGAAAAAGCAGAGGAACCAGACATCAAATTGCCAACATCCACTGGATCATGGAAAAAGCAAGAGAGTTCCAGAAAAATATCTATTTCTGCTTTATTGACTATGCCAAAGCCTTTGACTGTGTGGATCACAAGAAACTGTGGAAAATTCTGAAAGAGACGGGAATACCAGAACACCTGATCTGCCTCTTGAGAAATCTGTATGCAGGTCAGGAAGCAACAGTTAGAACTAAACATGGAACAACAGACTGGTTCCAAATAGGAAAAGGAGTCCATCAAGGCTGTATATTGTCACCCTGTTTATTTAACTTCTATGCAGAGTACATCATGAGAAACGCTGGACTAGAAGAAACACAAGCTGGAATCAAGATTGCCGGGAGAAATATCAATAACCTCAGATATGCAGATGACACCACCCTTATGGCAGAAAGTGAAGAGGAACTCAAAAGCCTCTTGATGAAAGTGAAAGTGGAGAGTGAAAAAGTTGGCTTAAAGCTCAACATTCAGAAAAGGAAGATCATGGCATCCGATCCCATCACTTCATGGGAAATAGATGGGAAAACAGTGGAAACAGTGTCAGACTTTATTTTTCTGGGCTCCAAAATCACTGAAGATGGTGACTGCAGCCATGAAATTAAAAGACGCTTACTCCTTGGAAGGAAAGTGATGACCAACCTAGATAGCAATATTCAAAAGCAGAGACATTACTTTGCCAACAAAGGTTCGTCTAGTCAAGGCTATGGTTTTTCCTGTGGTCATGTATGGATGTGAGAGTTGGACTGTGAAGAAGGCTGAGCTCCGAAGAATTGATGCTTTTGAACTGTGGTGTTGGAGAAGACTCTTGAGAGTCCCTTGGACTGCAAGGAGATCCAACCAGTCCATTCTGAAGGAGAATAGCCCTGGGATTTCTCTGGAAGGAATGATGCTAGAGCTGAAACTCCAGTACTTTGGCCACCTGATGCGAAGAGTTGACTCATTGGAAAAGACTCTGATGCTGGGAGGGATTGTGGGCAGGAGGAGAAGGGGACGACAGAGGATGAGATGGCTTGATGGCATCACTGACTCAATGGACATGAGTCTCAGTGAACTCCAGGAGTTGGTGATGGACAGGGAGGCCTGGCGTGCTGCGATTCATGGGGTCGCAAAGAGTCAGACACGACTGAGTGACTGATCTGATCTGATCTGATTACAGCTGTAATGTATCACTGCAAACTTAGTGGATCAAAACAACACAAATGTATTACTTACAGTTCTGGAGGTCAGAAGCTCTAAAATCAAGCTGTCAGCATGCCTTCTGCAGGAGCAGCATCTAGAGATTGTCCTGTCTTCTTTGGTTCAAGCTCCACTTCTTGCAGTAGCATCACATATCCTCTGCCTCCGTTTGTACACCACTTTCTCAAACTCTAACCCTCCTCCTTTCCCATCTTATAAGAACTTGTGATTACATTAGACTTACCTGGATAATTCAGGATAACCATCCCATCTCAAGATACCTAGCTTAATCACACCTTCAAATTTCTTACCATATAAAATAACAGTCCCAGTTTCTAGGGATCAGTACCAAACATCTTTGAGTTCCATCTTCAGCTTAGTATACCTGGTAATACCACTTGTTCTTCCTTAAGTGTGATTTTTTTTACCCAAATCAACACCTCAATTGGGAATCTGGACCTTATGAGTAAAAGTCATCCTTTCTCAACCTCACTGTTCAATATCAGCATCAGCAGAACAGATAACACACGCAAGTAGGGAAATTTGAGGGAATACAATAAAGGGATAATTTATGAAGATATGGACAACTTATATAGAACCATCAGAGAGAACGCAGTGCCCATGGACTGTTATAACAGGTTGCTTCTAACCCCCTAAGCCTTGAAGGTGACCAATGATCAGAACTGAAGCACAATTAAGGTCATGGGAAAGCTACTGAGCTAATGCTGACTCTGCAACTAGAGTCTTTTATCTAACTGGCCAAGGAGGGACTTCAACATCACCTTGCCCCAGGACACCTGGGTACTAGAAAATGTCAGAGATTTTATAATAGATTCTCTTCCCCACTAGCCATTATCATTACTATTGACTTTTGGGTTTTTCTCTCTCTTGGATAATCTGAGAGGAGTTTAGAGGTCAGCAGTCTCACAATACTCCATTTCACCCTCCTCAGTACCAAATCATTTCAGCTCATCACCCAAGTTAAACAAAAAAAAAGAAAAAGAACAGTGAAATCCTTAAACAAACATAGATACTTGATTGGTGGATACTAAGCCTGACAGTTTGGATATGATTGACATATATTGCATAACAGTGTCCAAAACCCATCACTGGTAATCTCATTCCAGCTTATCTAGGAACTAAAGAAATTTAGAGCTAGAAGTAAGCTAAGACACCATGCTGTACAATGCACTGTTTCAGACCTCAGTCACCAATGACCCAAGAGGATATGGCTATTTGGTGCATGACGACGCTTCCAAAAACTGTGTCCTTCCATTATACCTAAACAGTGTCAATACTATCTCACCCCTGTGAGCTTCTTTGTATCTTGCCACTGGCTTACACTGAAGACTGAGAAAGTTATTGAATAGAAGGCCATGAGAAAAATCACTTGCAATACCATAGCTTTTGACATCAATAGATAACAAGCAAAAAGGCACATTTTACTCACTACATATCCATGACAACACTGGAAGATAAGAGTGAGCTTACTTACTTATCGCTGATTTCCTCAATCGAGATTTGTCATTTTATTTGCATCCTGCAGAATTGATCTCAGAAGACATGCAGAATGTAGTTTCAGATCTTCTTGAGTGGTTCTTTTAAAACCTTGAATATCTTCTGTTCATAACTCCTGTTGAATACAAGCATACTTACATAATGCTTTAAACCTTTTCCCCCAGAATGCTTTATTCAAATGAAATATTAAGCAAATCAAGAGGAAGATCTAGATGGAAGTAACAGAGTCTCATGAAAATTGTCCTTCTCCAGCCCCTCAGCATATTCTGAATACTCTGATTTATAGAGCCAGATTTTCAAACAGTATAGACTTAATGCTTTACAGAAAATCTCCCTACAGCATGACTCATGAACACAGAATTAAAAAATCAAATTATAATCACATGGCTTTGTTTCAACTATTTTGCCACTTGTTTATTGCTGTCTTTCTGATTTGTTTATTGAATCAACATGAACTAGGAGTGGAAGGACACTTTCACTAAGTAAAAATGAGCTAATCTGTGTTTTAATAAAGAAGATAATCATTACTTGTTTTATTAATCCACAGTCTATAATTTGATCTCTCAGATTAATGAGGAAAACCAGAAATTGATTATACAAATCACAATTAGCACAATGTGAAAATGGACATCAACATATTTATGTATTCTCCTAAACTAAATAATCTGAATTCATTATCCTAACATATAAATATGTTAAATAAGCACAGACAAGTAATTCTTCAAAACTACAAAAATACCACAATTACTTAAGAAGCATAAATATGTCATAACTAAAATGGTTTCACAATTCATTAATTTCCTGTATTTGTGACAGGTGTGTCAAATCTAAGTATATTTCCTCCTCTGGAAACTTGAGGGGAGACACAGGTCACCCCCTATTCCCACTCCCTTCCTTTACATATACATATACACCCGTATATATACTCTATGGTTATGGAGATAAAAATTATTTTACTTGTATTTGCAAGGTAGAAAGAGCTTTCATTCAACATTTACTTAGTAAAATATCGTTAGCCACACATTAATGGTACCGAAGAATTTATAAAAGAAGTATGATGCAATTTCTTCTCTATTGTTAAAAAACCTCATTCAAAAGTCCAACTGAAGAGATAAGGTTATGAAGGAACTGCAGCTTTGGCTACAGATGGCCTCAACCACATGTCATGAATTGGGATATTTTAAAAGAGCCCACCTATTTCCCAAAACATTCTGATTAGAGCTACTTCCCAAAAGGCTTATATAACATCCATAGAGATTTTACTAACGTTAACTTTTGTTTCTCTAGGGAATAGCTGTACGAATTTTCTGTCATTAATTCCCGTAACTATTATGTGAATTCGATTTACATTTGGAAATGAACGAATAGAGAAGAAAAAAAAACTAAGTGACCTCAAGTCGTGCAGCTAACAGGCAACATAACTAAGTCTCCAGGCAAATCCTATGAACTAGTGATGCCCATGCCAGCATTCCACCAACACACCTGGGGAGCACAGGTCTGGGTGTGGTCACTCCACAGAGCACTGGGAGACAGCCAGGAAGTCTTAGACTTTTTTAAAATTTTAAAAAGGGGGATGTCTACATTAGGGCTTAGACTGAATAGTAGTTCTCATTTCAGCTCTGTTTATAAGATGTAAACAAGTGTTTTTTTTGTTTCTCTTTTAAAAAAAATTATGTATTTATCTGGCTGTGTTGGGTCTTAGTTGCAGTACCTGGGATCTTTCAAGTGGCCCATGGACTCTAGCTGTGGCTCACGCACTTAGTTGCTCCAAGGTATGTGGGATCTTAGTTCCCTGATCAGGGATCAAACCCAGGTCCCCTGCATTGCAAGGCAGAGTCTTAGTCACTGGACAACTAGAGAAGTCCCCATATTTTTTCAAAGTCTATTTCAGAGGCTTTTTACGATCCACAAATTCTGGTACTTTCAAAAGAGCTTAAAACATATAATCATATATTTTCTAGTAAAAGTATATGGTACTTTCTATTAAAAGAGTTTGGGTTTTAGTTTTGATTAAAGCCATTAATTTTAATTGATATTTCACAGGAGCAGAGACTATTCTGTGGTATGTATGTGTGTTCTCTCCAGTGCCTAGAATATTGGTGCTCATTGAATGAGTGAAATCAATTCCAAATAATAAGTCAAAGAGGGAGAAACAAAAATAACTGAAAAAAGGAGAGTAAGAGAGTATAAACTACTAAATATTTAAACAGTCAAGCAGCCATTTGACAAAGAGAGTTCCAGAAAAACATCTACTTCTGCTTTCTTGACTATGCCAAAGCCTTTGACTGTGTGGATCACAACAAACTGGAAAATTCTTAGAGATGGGAGTACCAGGCCACCTGACCTGCCTCCTGAGAAATCTGTATGCAAGTCAAGAAGCAACAGTTAGAACCAGACATTGAACAGACTGGTTCCAAATCAGGAAAGGAGTACATCAAGGCTGTATATTACGTGCTTATTTAACTTATATGCAGACTACATCATAAGAAATGCTGGACTAGATGAAGCACAAGCTGGAATCAAGATTGCCGGGAGAAACATCAATAACCTCAGATATGCAGATAACACCACCTTTCTGCCGAAAGCAAAGAAGAACTAAAGAGCCTCTTGATGAAAGTGAAAGAGGAGAGTGAAAAGTTGGCTTAAAACTCAACATTCAGGAAACTAAGATCATGACATCTGGTCCCATCATGATGAGCAAATAGATGGGGAAACAATGGAAACAGTGAGAGACTTTATTTTGGGAGGCTCCAAAATCACTGAAGATGGTGACTGCAGCCATGAAATTAAAAGATGTTTGCTCCTTGAAAGAAAATCTATGACTAACCTGCTGCTGCTGCTGCGTCGCTTCAGTCATGTCGGACTCTGTGCGACCCCATAGACGGCAGCCCACCAGACTCCCCTACCCCTGGGATTCTCCAGGCAAGAACACTGGAGTGGGTTGCCATTTCCTTCTCCAATGCATGAAAGTGAAAAGTGAAAGTGAAGTCATTCAGTCGTGTCAGACTCCTAGCGACCCCGTGGACTGCAGCCCACCAGGACTGACCAACCTAGACAGCATATTAAAAAGCAGAGACATTACTTTGCCAACAAAGGTCCATCTAGTCAAAGCTATGGTGTTTCCAGTAATCATGTATAAATGTGAGAGTCGGACTATAAAGAAAGCTGAGCGCTGAAGTATTGAATGTTTTGAACTGTGGTGTTGGAGAAGACTCTTGAGAGTCCCTTGGACTGCAAGAAGATCCACCGAGTCCATCCTAAAGGAAATCAGTCCTGAATATTCATTGGAAGTCTGATGCTTGAAGCTTAAACTCCAATACTTTGGCCACCTGATGCAAACAACTGACTCATTGGAAAAGACCCTGATTCTAGGAAAGATTGAAGGCGGGAGGAGAAGGGGACTTCAGAAGATGAGATAATTGGATGGCATCAACAACTCAATGGACATGAGTTTGAGCAAGCCCCAGGAGTTAGTGGATGGACAGGGAAGCCTGGCATGCTGCAGTCTAAGAGGTGGCAAAGAGTTGGACACGACTGAGTGATTGAACTAAACTGAACTGAAGTTGCCTATACGGATAGAACAAATTAAGCATGTTCACTGCAGAAAAGAAAATTGTCAAGTTCAAGACAAGTGACTATTGATAAAAAATACATGCTTCTTGCGTGGCATCAAGTTATGGTAGTTTGGTAGATAAAAGAATGCTTTTAAATAACAGAGCTCCTTGAAGAAGTTGGTTGATTCCACTGCAAGGGTAGGGAAAAGTACAAAAAGAACCTGGCGTATCTTGTGATACCTAAACACAGGAAAATGCTTAAAGGAAAGAGAAAAAATGTGAGGAAAATATTAAAAAGGACCGGGAACTGAAGTGAAGGTTCACATGGTCAAAGTTGGAACAATGTGAGCAAAAATATACTTAATGATAGTATTAAATGCTAACCTAAAGAATAAAATAAATAGCCATGAGTCCAAATTGATGTAAATGATTGAATAAATAAAACAAGGGCCAACTATTCCTTCAGAACAATTCCAGTTAATAAATGTAGAAAAGTAAGAGAAATTAAAAGTCAACATTACACCACCACAGTAAAACTGCTGGAGCAAGTTCCACTCTAGAACACTAAACTTAGTTGATGAAAGCTTAAGGAGAAGCTGGATATTTTTGCATAGCCTTAAAATGTCTCACCCCAGATATTTATAAATTTGAAAGGAAAACACAAGGTTTTCGTGGTGGTCCAGTGGTTAAGAATCTGCCTTGAAACACAAGGCACACCGGTTCAATCCCTGGTCTAGGAAGATCCCGCATGCCGTGGGGCAACTAAGCCACAACTACTGAGCGCCCTGCAGCAACTACTGAAGCCCGTGTGCCCTCGAACCCGTGCTCCACAACAAGAGAAGCCACCACCATGAGAAACCACGTGTTGCAACTAGAGAAAGCCCTTGCACAGCAATAAAGAATCAGCCCAGCCAAGAATAAACAAATACATATTTTCTACCAAAAAGTAAAAGACAGGAACTTTACAGTGGAGGAACATGGCAGGCACCCCCTTGATCAAAAGATCAAGGGTACCTGCCCAGTAATAAGACTTGATACCATGTATCCCTGATATGTTACACTGAGAAGCCCATCTCACTTCTGAGTCATTCTTCCCCAATATCCATAACCTCAATTATGGGAAAACAGAAATTCAACTGAGGAACATTCCACCAAACACCTAAACGGTCCTGCTGTCAAATGTCAAGGATCAGGAAAGATAAGGAAAGACAGCAACTGTCACAGATCAAATACAACTAAAGAGTTATCACAATTAAATGCAATATGCCATTCTGATTGGATATTGGAACAAAACAAAGACATTAGTGGAAAAGTGCTGAAATACAAAAATTTAGTCTATGGTTTAGTGGCATATCAATAGTAATTTCTTATTTTAATTCATTGGTTATATGCAATGCTAATATCAGAAGAAGCTTGGTAAAAGGCAAGTGAAAAAATATGTTCTCTGTTTAATTCTTTGGTAAGTCTAGAATTAGTCCAAAATAAAAAGTTTGTAAAAATAGTGCCACAAGGGACCCAAAGAAATAGGACCATTAAGGAAGAGAAGAACCTCCCTCCAGAAAATTGTGTTTGAACAGAGACATGAAGCATGAGAAAGGATCACCTTCTCTAATCCAAACCACTCATAATGTAATATTTCTTTTGTAATTCCCAAAACTAATTTGTATTAAAAATATTTTATATTAACATTTTTAGTTCTGGAGAATTATTCCAATAGGGGTATTAAGATTCGCAGTTACAGTTTAACAGGTTAGAAATAATGTATCTAGAAGGCTATGATCTTTGTGTGAATGACACATTCAATTTTCATGAAATGTAAAAACTTTGAGAACTGTTTTTTAGTATCTATTCAATTGTCCATGGGATTTTCCAGGCAAAAACAGTGGAGCGAGGTGCCATTTCCTTCTCCAGAGGGTCTTCCCAACCCAGGGATCGAACTCACGTCTCGTGCTTTTGCAGGCAGATTCTTTACCACTGAGCCACCTGGGAAACTGTATATATTCAATAATAATATTCAAAACCATATATTACTTGGTCTTAAACTCCAGTTAGTAACAATTAGCAGGCACATCATGGGAATTTTAACATTTATGAAATGTGAGAAAAGAAGAGAAACTCTTCTCTTTCGCTCTCTCACCTCATCTAATTCCAGGTCATTACCTCATCATTCTTTTGGTCCCTTTCATGAAGTTATCTTTTCCCACTAAAACAGGGCAAATGCCGCTAGACATCTACTGATCATAAAGCATGTGCCATAGACTATTTACAGATGTGTGTGCATGCTCAATCGCTCAGTCATGTTCAACTCTTTGCAACCCCGTGGACTGCGGGATAATCCTGACAAGAATACTGGATCACGTTGTCACTTCCTCTAAGGGACCTTCCCGACCTAGGAAGCAAATCCGTGTCTCCTGAGCCTCCTGCATTGGCAGGTGGCTTCTTTCCTACTAAGCCATCTGGGAAGCCTATTTAGGAACACAGCTGGGTAAAAATGAAAGTAATTTTGAAGATCATCTAAACCACTGACTCTCAACTCCATCAGGTCCAACACCTCTTTTTATATCAAATGTTTAGTCATGGCCTCTTTATTTTCCTGAAATTGAAATTCAAAGGTAATGTAACCAGCCTGCACACAATTTCAAATATGTGTGTATAATTGCATACTGTAATAAAAAGGAGAGTGACAGAGAATTGAATTTAAATAATATTACTCCAAATTGTAGATACTTGGGCAAAACTATGCTAGGAGATCACAAAGCAGTCAGACACAAGCTCTACGTAAATCACGGTGACTGCCACTGCTACAAATGCAGACTGACATGAGTATCAGCAACTCAAATTCCATGAGAAACATGCTGCTGGAACATCATTTCCTGAATGGTAAGCAACTCTGAAGATCCCAAAGAAAACAAAATTTTCTTCCAATAAACACCTGCTGACTCCTATAAAATACAAAGTCTATTAAATTTTGAACCTATATTTCTTAAAGCCATACAGAAAATAACTTTGTTATGTGTGTAAAATGAATTCATTTCTTTGCTCAGAATGTTATAAACAGGTTATTTTTGTCTATATGAATATCCCCTGGAACATATAAAAGTTTTATTGCACACAAGACAATTTTGTGTTGTGCTGGACTCTTTTACCCATTTCAGGACATTAGGTATTTCTAATTTTTTCCAGTAAGCGTCAACTGAGTTCCCCAAATCATTGTGACAAGTAAAAACAGCCCTGCAGATTTCCTAAATACCTCCTAAATACATTAAGATCACTTTATAGACAGCACTCATTTAACAGACAAGGCACTTGAGGCTCAGTGTGCACTCTCCTGGGCTTACTAAGGTAGTTAAAGATCAAACTAATGTTAGCTAGAGTAACATAAAGCTCTTCTTACTATGCGATGCTGCATCTCTTTCATTTCTTCAGTACTTGGTATTCAATATGTAAATTAGAACTTTCCCATGTTCCATCAACACTACATAAGAAAAACTGCTGCCTCTCTTGAAAACGTTATCTTCTCCCTTGAGATCCATTAGCTGCCAGAGCCGCAGGCATCCTTTCTAGCATTCCCTGTGAATCAGCTTTCAGGCCTACTCTCCTAATCTCTCCCCTCCTGTACGTTAGCCTCAAGCCAAGCCTACTGAAACATTCAGGGATTATCACCTCAAACCAGGAAGAAGTTACAACTACTTTATACCAAACATCTCCAAGCACTATATGTGGCCTTTTCCCAGGGTGGGGGTGGGAATGTGGGGAAAACAAGAGGACTTCCCTGGTGGTCCAGGGGATAAGAATCTGCCTGCAGGGGATGCAGGATGCCCATGTATTTCAACTACTGAGCCCATGCTCTGCAACAAGAGAAGCCACCTCAATGAGAAGCCTGTGCACTGCAATGAAGAGTGGCCCCTGCTTGTCACAACTAGAGAAAGCCTGTGTGCAGCAATGAGACCCAGTGCAACCAAAAACAAGTATTAAAAAAAAAAAAAAAATCTTAAAAAAAAAGGTCAAAATCTCTCATGGTTTCTGGTAGCATTCTCTGAGCCCTCTGGTTTCATGCTCTTTCATCCAACACAACGCAGGATTAGTTCTCAGTGTGGTAGAATGTTGTAAAGAAAGGAGGCTCTAAGAGAAGGTGTACTATTATCAACTGTGAGGCAGTCTTCACAAGCTGGAATCTCTTCACTGGAGACATGAATGAGGTTTTAATGAGCAGCCATCTGAAGACTCGGTATTTACTGCATTTCTGATTATTGGTAAGATCACCATATTTTGATATGATTTTAGGTAATTAATTATCCAACTAACCTCATATTGATAGAAATGTCTCTCCCCCAAATAACGGGCCTTTGCTACACCAGTATCTTTTATATACATGTTCTATCATCGGGTGTGTGTGTGTGAAGTTGCTCAGTCGTGTCCAACTCTTTGCAACCCTATGGACTGTAACCCACCAGGCGCCTCTGTCCATGGGGATTCTCCAGGCAAGAAAACTGAAGTGGGTTGCCATGCCCTCCCTCAGGGGATCTTCCCAACCCAGGAATCGGACCCATGTCTCCCACGTTGCAGGTAGATTCTTTACCATCTGAGCCACCAGGGAAGCCCAAGAACACTGGAGTGGGTAGTCAATCCCTTCTCCAGGGGAACATCCTGACCCAGGAATCAAACTGGGGTCTCCTGCATTGCAGGAGGATTCTTTACCAGCCGAGCTACTTGGGAAGCCGCCTATCACTGGATAAGACAAAGCTATTGCACATATCAGTTTCTTTGTACCACTTTTGGGTATTAAATCATACTCCTTTATGAAGAAATAGATTCTGAGAAAATGTTCTTGATACTAGCATTCTTTGCGTTGACAGAATCCCTAAAACAACCTGTCAAAATGAGAAGGGCTTTTATCCCCAATGATTCTGTAGATATCCTTGGATAAATGAGACACAAATCCTCTCTCACATAAAGGATAATTAAAAATAACTAAGGTTCATGAAGTTATTTCTGAAATCATGTCTCATAATGTGAATGCAATGTTTCTCAGAGAAATATTTCTCTTGCATTTAAAATCCAAAGTTATGACTTATTAGAGATCCCAATTAAATGACTTAACAAGGTAAATTCCAATTTTAAGAAGGATTAACATTCAGTGAAAAGATTCAAAAGGTATTTTGTTCAAAGAATAAGTGCTTCAGAAAGTATTAGTGAACAAGAATTTGGAAAATTTCCTTTAAAATAAAGGACTTTAGAACTAAACAATGAACACCAAATTCTATCTTTTGAACTAAAGATTATGTATGTTTATCAATCTGTAAAGTAGGAGAAAGTTTTTTTAAAGACACATAATATATTTTTTTCATTTTTAATTTTTTCATGCCTCTACTACACATACATTCACATACATCTGAAACAAGTGTAGTATGAGCCCAACCCAATCCTTTATCTGTAAAAATTTCCCTAATGAATGGAAGCATTATCTAGGAATTTAAGAAAGATACACTTGGCTATATTCAGTTCTATTCAAGAGATATGTGCTTGGCATTTGGAGTAATAAGAAATGTAATATAAAATTTCTGCCCTCAATAAAATTCAAACATAACCAAAATGATGATAGATGAAGAAAATATTTGTTTTCATTGAGTAATTTCTTCTAACCCCACCCACAACCATCTCCACCAGACTCCCAACAGGCACATGTAAATCACAGCCCCATCTTTGGGAAGAATTTGGACTTTCTCCTATATTCCGATCTAGATCCACCATAGCAGTAGCTTTATAGTCACCAGCTTGGGGTTCATTCTAAAGCCTGTGCATGCAAACTCACTCCCTTCCTCCCAAGGACTGAAAAGGCAAATGAAATACAGCCCCAGCTCACAAGAAGTTCTAATAGCACAGAGATTTCCCACCTATTCAGGGGAATTTATTATTTAACTACTAGGGGGACTTTTGAAAATATCAATAGGGTTAGCACCAAAAGCAACTTTAAACTAAAGACTTTTATCCCTATAACTAGTCTTTATTCCTTAATGTATTTTTCAAACAGACATGTAAAATAACCAAACTTTCAGATTAATAGTTGGTGTTTTTTTTTTTGTTTTTTATTTTCATGGCTGAACTGAACCATGAACACATGTGGTGCCATTGCTGCTACTCTAAACAATACCATTTTAGGTGAAGGCCTGAGAACAGCTCTTATCCTATCTTAAAGCCTATCCACAGTGCTCAAGAGAGTGAATGTCTACCTTTCTCTACTGGGGAGGAAAAAAAAACAAAAAGCTCACTGTCTCAAAGTGCTGGCCCAACATGTCTTTCCACCACTGATGAAGTCCAGGAGGAATCATAATTCAACATTTTGGCCCAAAGGTTGATCAAGTAAGCTATTACTTGATTCTCTAATGCATCATTTGGCAAGGTTCTTTATGTACCATACTTGAGGATATTCTGCTAATGAAATGCACCCTCTTGTAAAATATCAGAATTAGAAAGCTCAACCACTAATTTTATTAATTTGCTATGCCCACAAAAATTGTGCTGAGATACATACAAACTATGAAATTCCAAACTCAGCTGATTAAGAAGAAACCATCCTTTAACATAAGAGAAAAGCAAGAAATCCCTATAAAGCAGCATTTAGAATAGAAAGCACAACTTGCTTAACTAGAAAATAGATGTCACTTGTAATCATGAAAATACGTTATTGATTTTTTAAAACTAATAAAGTACGGCGCATCTCCTGAAAAGAGATTTTTAAAAGCGTATTGCTAACAGCATTGTGCTGTTAAATAAGCATTTGTACACCAACTCTGTGTCAAGTAACTGTCACACTGTAAAATCAGTTAATGAAGCTTCAAAAAATTGACCTGGGAATACTCTAGGAAGCAGAGAAAACAAGCTGTTTTTCATCTACTTAAGCAATTCAGTGACTGCATGTTGATTACCAAGTCAAAGTTACTACAGCATTTCCCTAGAATCTGATTAGCCTGGAGCTCTTTTGGTAAAAACATGGAATGTCTTTTCATTGTTGTTAAGCCATCAAATTGTTACGGGACAGCTAATAATAGAAACTCTGCTCTGCCTTTTAATGGCAAGGGTGACCTTGGTTTACCAAAGTAAAATAAACAGAAGAAGCAGACACCAAATCTGATCTTTCAGTGAAAGCCATCAGATTCTATTGATAGTACAATGTGAATGCAAATGTGAAGTCGCTCAGTCGTACCCGACTCTTAGCGACCCCATGGACTGCAGCCTACCAGGCTCCTCTGTCCATGGGATTTTCCAGGCAAGAGTACTGGAGTGGGGTGCCATTGCCTTCTCCGTGATAGTACAATACTTCAGTACAATACTTCTCTGTCCCAGGCTCTGAAGTGAGAAATCTACTCATCTAACACTTCTCTTCTAAGGTTTGTGTGTTTGTAATAGTGTTTGTTTACTGACCTGCCCACCTCATCACTCTAAGATGAGAAATCATCTACACATAGCTATTTTTAAACTTAATGTTGGTTTATTTACTTGTTTTGTAACTTTCCCATCTCATACCTTCACTCTTCCTCTTTCTAGTTCTCTGAATGAATTCTGCCAATGTCCTACCAATCCTCTCCTAGCAGTTGAAGAAATAAAGAAATTATATCAGTCAACTGTATGCCTGAGCAGTTTCCTATAAAAAAGACACTCAAAAGAGATTCATAAAATCTCAGAAATAGAAGGAACTTTGTTTATTTAATCCAACCATGCTATTAATCCTCACCAAGTGTCTAACCTTAAAATACCTGCAATGACATGATCTTACTACTTCTGTTACAGCCCATTCCATTTTTAGTTGATTTTGTTTGATTTTTAGTTGATTCTGATGACCACGACAAAATGTAATTCCCAAATCTTGTACCCAGTGATCCTAGTTGTATACTTTGGAGCACTCCCCTAAAGTGAGGAGAGGGGTATAAATCAACATATTCTTTCTCATCAGTCAGTTCAGTCAATCAGTCATATCCAACTCTTTGTGACCCCACAGACTGCAGCATGCCAGCCCTCCCTGCCCATCACCAACTCCCAGAGGTTACTCAAACTCTTTCTCATCAGGCCTTCAAAAATTTGAAGAGAGCAATCTTATCTATATCTAGTTTTCATTCCATTTTGCTAAATATATCCATTTCCCTCCATTTTTTTCTTATTTGATGCAATTTCAAGCATCTATATCTAAACACCCACCTTTTGGGGGACCAAACAGAACTTAAAATCTGGACTGAACCAGGGGACAGTAACCTACACTAGGTGACTATAAGTAGGGAAGTTCTGAGCCACATCTTTGAAGGACAGCTAAGAATCTAAGCTTATGACAACCAAATACCAAGGATATGTCTAGAATTGCAGGAAGAGTTAATAGCAAGATCCATAGCCTGGAGTCTATGGTCAGGCAAACACAGGGGATTGGAGACACCCAGGAGGATGATCTGGAAGGCATTAGAGTATTGGTGGCTCGTTTTTATCAACTAGTTCTGTGTGCCTGTGAAGACCTAGATCAAAATCTCCATGTGAAGATGGAGAGGTACACATCCCAGGGCATTCCTACAAGGTTATAAAGTACTCATTCACAACTAATGGACCAATGTCCCAAAGGTGACACATATGTTTATATTATTACTGTCTGGATTACAAAGGGATATTTAAATAGCAAACAAAATAAGGTATTTATATGATGGGCATTAAGTCACAGTTCATCGTCAATGACAATGTAAAAAACTCCTGTTTTTTTAAACCAAACAAAAGCTTCAAACAAAGATAAACTAGAATGCATCCCATAGAGAGAATATCTTTACCTCAGACTGTGCCATAGCAACTTTATTTGTAACAGCAAAAAAAATGAAAACAGCCCACATAGCCATAAACAGAAATGTATAAACAAATCACGGTATAACCATACAACATAATACTATTCAGAAAAAAAAAGAATGAATTAATGTGGTTGAAATTCCCAAAATATTATATTTGGCAAAAGAAGATATAAAAGGACGTATGATTTCAGTTTTGAGGAAATTTCAGAAAAGGCTAAACTACAGTGTCAAAATTAGATTACATCACCCTAAATCCAGGGTTGGGTAGTGAGTTAACTTCACCAGAGCATGAGGGAGTTTTTTAGGGTATTGAAAATGTTCTACATATTGATTATAATGGACATTGTATGAGTGGACCTATTTGTCAAAAACCCACTGAACCGTACACTTAAAATAGGTGCATTTAATCAAATATAACATACTTCATTAAAGTTGACATTCATAAAAATGCATTTGAAACCATTAGACAGTTCAATCCCTCACCCACATTCAAGGTATAAAAGATCAAGAGTGAAGATAGTTTCAAAAAAGTTTTTTGATGGAGCTATTTGAACCCAAACCTTTTTTAAAATTAAGGAACTACTTGTCTCTCCTTGCCTTCAATCTAGTGAAAAACCTTCAACAGGAGTACTCAGAAAGCCTAATAACTGCTATTTCAGAGTGGGAGAGAGATTTAATTAACGTCTGACTCACGTCTAAGAAACCTAAAGCTAAAAGCATTGGAGGCAGAGCAAAAGTGAGGCAGCAGTTTGGTGACTTATCCTGCCCACCTAGAATGCATCAGGACAAAAGATTCTAGAGGGTTGGGAGCCATGTGCAAGAGAAACTGCTGCTGCTGTTGCTAAGTCACTTCAGTCATGTCTGACTCTGGGCGACCCCAAAGACAGCAGCCCACCAGGCTCCCCCGTCCCTGGGATTCTCCAGGCAAGAACATTGGAGTAGGTTGCCATTTCTTTCTCCAATGCATGAAAGCGAAAAGTGAAAGTGAAGTCGCTCAGTCATGTCCAACTCTTAGCGACCCCATGGACTACGGCCCACCAGGATCACCCGTCCATGGGATTTTCCAGGCAAGAGTGCTGGAGTGGGGTGCCATTAAGAAAACACTAGAGGGGGTTATTTTAGGTCTTGTCTAAGAGGATAGGATAAAAAGATAATGAGTCTCCAGCATAAAGTAGCTAAATGTGAATGGTTGAATTCTCAGGGGCTTGAAGAACCTGTAAGTGACAAGATATAATAAAGAGACACCTTTCTTTGTCAAGGTAGCTCTAGATAAAAAGTCTCCAGAAAACGGAGCACCTCTAGAGAAGCTACATAGAAGTCCCATAGCCCAGAGAGTTACTCTTAAGCATTCACCAACCTCCCCATCTCAGATGGTAAAAAATCTTCCTGCAACATGGGAAACCTGGGTTTGATCCCTGGGTCAGAAAGATCCCCCAGAGAAGGGAATAGCTACCCACTCCAGTATTCTTGCCTGGAAAATTCCATGGACAGAGGAGCCTGATGGACCACAGTCTAGGGGGTCACAAAGAGTTGGACACAACTGAGTAACATTTTCACTTCACTTTCAAACTCCAAAGAACATGAGGGTAATTTTCATAGGAAGAAAGAAAAAACCTCCCTGCCCTTTTTATATCTTCACTTCACCCATCACTCCTCTTCAAATCCCAGAGGAGTCAGAAATCATGGAAACACCCAAGGCATGGAATGAAAGAAGCTACTGTCAATACACTCCCTTTCTACCTGCATGCAGTACCCACGGAAAGTTCAATCCCAGGGACAGAACTTTCAATCACATTTGAAATGTTGACAGGCATATGGAATCAGGAAATTTAACTTCTGGGCCAATAAAGTTTGTATTACATATGAATAATCAGAAAAGTTCCTTTTTGGACAGTTGCAGGGAAATATTTCCAATGAATGAATTTTAAAGGAATATGGAAGATGAAAGTATATTTGCTCCTTCAGGCTCTTTGTGTTCCTCACTCCCATGGAATTTACACGTTGAAAGCCAACCCCCAATATTTGGAGATGGGAGCTTTTGAGATATGACTGGGTGATGAGGGTAGAGCTCTCATGAATGGGATTGCTGCTGCTGCTGCTAAGTCATTTCAATCGTGTCCGACTCTGTGCGACTCCATAGACAGCAGCCCACCAGGTTCCCCCATCCCTGGAATTCTCCAGGCAAGAACACTAGAGTGGGTTGCCATTTCCTTCTCCAGTGCATGAAAGTGAAAAGTGAAAGTGAAGTCATTCAGTCGTGTCCGACTCTTAGCGACCCCATGGACTGCTTGCTGCTGCTAAGTCACTTCAGTCGTGTCCGACTCTGTGCGACCCCATAGACGACTGCTTAGTGCCCTTATAAAAGAATCCCTGGAAAGATACCTTGCCCCTTCAAGCATGTGAGGACACAGTGATAAAACAGCCATCTGTGTACCAAGAAACCACTGGGAAGCCCAGTGCCTC
Organism: Bos javanicus; assembly: GCF_032452875.1. NCBI lineage: Eukaryota > Metazoa > Chordata > Mammalia > Artiodactyla > Bovidae > Bos > Bos javanicus. Next base: position 49,134,771 of record NC_083888.1, on the reverse strand, counting down.
TTGCTATTCTTCTTAAGAATAGGCTGGGAAAACTGACTTAGAAAAAGAAACAGGCATTTATTCCCAGCTGATCCAAGGGAGTCTGGGTGCAAGACGAATTGGGTCTGAGACTGCAGTCACAGGTGGAAAAGCTGGGCCTCCTCCCAGAAACTTGCAGTCTGCACATCTGGGAAGCTGATTAACAGTTCCCCTCCACTTCGCTTTCCCTCTGGGATGAGAGGGGCATCAGCAAGGCTCCCATGAAACATATTCATTTTCTCTGTTGCGTAAGATGGAAACCCGAGTTCCACACAACAGGAGGAGAGCCAGCAAGGTTGGGAAAAATAGCAGCCTAGCTTCTAGTCCTCCAAGTATAATCCACGCCAGGACACAGCCGGCAGATGACCACAAACAGAACGGGCAAGTAAGGACTCTTTCCTAACAAGTCAATGAAGCCACTTCCAAAGCAGTGTCAGGCCGCAGGACCCCACCCCAGGAGGCCCAGGCTGGAGGAGGGAGGGGAGTGGGCCGTGGGGGAGAGTCTCTTTCCTGTGACTTCCCTGTGGCTGTGGCCTTTCATCATTTTTTTAATTGACCGATGTTTAAAGTCTCATCAGACTAAAAGTTCTCACCAGACACTAAATTAGCCAGCACCTTAATCTTGCACTTCCCATCCCCCAGACTCTGAGGAATAAATTTGTTGTTTATAAGCCACCTAGTCAGACATAGCAGCCCAAAGAGACTAAGACAATCACTTTCTGATTCTATCCCATGATTTGTACTTGTCCAAAATACCATGTACACTAACCAGTTGACACCGTGGGTGAACAGAGGCTGTGCTAGATAAAACCACCACACAAAGACGACCTTGGGGCGGGGGTGGGGGGGGGGGTGGTTGCAGAAGAAACATGTGTGAAAGCTACCCCCAGATGCCAGGAGCTTTGCAGGTATGATTTCCTGACAACATGGGAAGAGTTAAGCACACAGCTCTGCCCTTTTTTAACCAGTTACAAAGTCAAGACTAAGCACTGGGTCCCCACTTCTCAGAGGAGCATTCTGTCAAATAAGTTTAACCTGGTCATTTCTAAGGGCTTCCCTGGTGGCTTAGATGACAAGAGTCTGCCTGAAATGCAGGAGACACAGGTTCAATCCCTGGGTCGGGAAGATCTCCTGGAAAAAGAAATGGCAACCCACTCCAGTAGTCTTGCCTGGAGAATTCCAAACTCAGAGAAGCCTGACAGGTTACAGTCCATGGGACGTGACTGAGTGACTAACACTAAAGCCTATGAAAAGGTCATTTCTAAAGGCTAAAAGGCTTTTGTCTTCTGCACAGAATATTCAGTAACTGTTGAATACAGCAATGAGTGAATCAATTTAATCAGTTAAAGGGTACCCAGCTCTAATGCCACCATTCAGCTGAGATTTTTTTAGCTCTTATAATTTTTATTCAACTTGATTATTTTATTGTTAAACCTTAGTATGTGATTAAAGAGAATCGTATCTATCACCCACTGAGAAATGTTTTTCACAGATGCCATTTTTTTATTTAAAAAAAAAATCTGTCCTCTATCGCCAATCAAAACAAAATAAACAGAAATGTAGATACATTCATTTAATAATCATTTATTGGACTCTATTTGCCCAACTCAGTGGCTTAAGCCAAAAGTGAAATTGTTGACTTAAATGACTGAAAAGGCCTGGAGGAGAATAGCTTTTAGTGCTTATTAAAACCACTGGGATTGGGTTTTTCTTTGCCTCTTGCCAAGCTCTGTTTTTTCTGATTAGGTCCATTCTAAGACAGCCTCTTCTCTGGTGCCAGTAATGTGGCTACAGAAATTCCCTGTGATATATCCTTTCAGGTTAAAGTCTAACAACAAGGACAGAGCCTGATTTCCTGATACATGTTTTATAGTCCCAGAAGTTAGTGTCTATGGATAAAGGGTTAACAAAACCATTTCCCCCACTGAGTCAGAATCTGACCTTGGGTCAACTGACTAACTCTCTTCTCCTAGACATCTAGTAAGAGTCAAGAGTCAGCTACATTGTTAGACAACATTCCTTGTAATAAAAATGATGCTTGATTAGTAATTTGCATCAGGACCTGGTTAAAAAAAAAACTATATCAAATGCACAGCTGATGAGGTTGCCATGCTTTGGGCTCCCCTGAGTTCAGTGACTCTTAGAACTGATATTTCCCTTGCAGAGACCCTGAGAGCTAGACCTCCGGAGTTGTTACAAGAGGTACTGGCTCTTCAAGGGCCTCTCTTTCTCACCTGTACAATACGGATCTTGTTTTCTTGCCCCTGGGCTGTATTGCTATGCTGGGCCACTGCAAGTCTCTTGCAGAGGAAGCATGTCTAATGCCACAGGCAAGCTGTTTTCTCTCCTATAACCTTCTGAGTAAACTAGTATCAGGGTGATGTGTGGAAGTGAGTTTAAATGTCTAGTGTAGCTGTGAAGACCTCCTGGTAGGTGTCTCATTGTTCATCTCTGAAATGGTAACTGTAATGAGAACAGAAGTGACTGATTGGAATAACCTGAGGTTATATGTTGTGATGCAGGAGCAGTGGGACTTGAGCTGCTTCACTGAATGTACAGAGCTGAGAGTGAGGCAGGAGTGGCTCTGTTGAAACTTAGAATTCTTCACCAAAAAGAATTAAATGCCCAGCAGCCAAAACAGTAAATATTTAGTATGCAACTGACTCCTTCCCACACATCATAGAGTACATAGGACTCAAATTCATGCCTCAACCAAATGACTAATAATTACATATCAGAAACCTATGATGGTATGCCTGCAAAAAAAAAAAAAAAAAGCTGCATGTATTAAAATGTTGAATGCTAAAAATCTGTAATATGTCATTGACAGCATCTTTTCAGAAATGATAATCTACACAACTAAACTTTGGCCTGCTTATTAGGGGCTCCTGTCAAAGGATTCAACAATTCTTTGTTAAAATTTCATTGCTTTCCTTTCAAACTGTTTAATGTGGAAAAAAAAGAAAATTAAATCCAAGAAGCAATTAAACACAGTTATGAGCACGGATTTTAAATGTAGACTATGTGGGTTTGAAGCCTACTGCCTCTAACTAGCTGTTGATTTTATGCAAAGTTAAATTAAATCTATGTTTATCAGTTTGTTCATATGGAAAATGAGGATGATACCTACCCTTACTATATTATTTTGACAAATAAATAAGTAGAAATACATATAAAACAACAGTCCCGTCACAAAGAAAGAAGCAACAAGTATTACTAATATCATCACCATCATCCCAAGAATTTAAAAATCTGATGTACACAATATATCTCAGCCTGACATTTTTTCACACCTGTAGTTATTGTCAAAGCAATAAAATTTTGTGACTTTGGGGAAAATAGGCATCAGGTACAAGAGAAGTCTTTATTTAATCAATTTTTTAAGATGGCCAAGTTGTAGCACAAAAGAAACCAAAATGTGAGTCTGAAGTAAGTCAATTACTTGTGCAGATATTCCTAGGTCTTGAAATTTAGGGATTTGATGGGGGCCTTAGGGATCTATCCCTGGTAAATACATCAAAGATCTGGCAAAACTGGGTCTGCAGTAAACAATCTGGACTACACAGGGTAAAGTCCGTGTTATTTCAGGAAACACTGCAGGGTTCATCGTGTGCCAGGCAGTATCCTTCAAAGACTCAGAGCCTGGTGGGCAAGAAAGACCCATGAATAAGTGAAAGCGATGCGATGTGCTAAGTGCTGTGTGGGGATATGCTCTGGGTATTCTCTTCCCACAAAGCAGGGAGTGAAAACCCAAGATGCCTTTTAGTCAGATTAAATTCACTCCATTTCACTTTGGTTCTTCCTCTTTGCCTGTCTGTAAGGACATATAATGGTAAAATACCAGACATTCCCACTTCTCAGACAGGCCTGTGTGAGCAGTGAGTTAATGTACATTAAATCACCGAGCTTTTCCGAAATAAGTTACTGCAGAAAAACTCAAGAGACTATCACTGAGATGATCATGGCTTCCTGCAATCTACTTTTATCTTTATCAAAGGAAACTGTGCGCACAAACATGGCTTTGCCATTATTTCAGAAGCATAAAGAAGGTGAATACCACCCAAATACATAATAGCTCACAAAATGAGAACCTATAATCTATTCTGATAAAAGAGAGACTTTCTCATTTTTTTTTTCTAATGCCAGCAGGAAGACAAAAAGAATTGCTTCTGAAGAATTCTGTAAGGTCTTCGTGTTTCTAAAAAGGGAAAGAAATAGGAATTGGGATAGGAATACAAAAGAACTTTAGAACTGGAAGTGAATTTAAAGATTATCGAACCCACCTTCTTTATTTTAAGAATACCCACAGAGATTAAGCAGCTCACCTAAACTAATGGAGGAGTCAGGAATAGCAATCAAGTCTTAAAGCTCCCCCAGTCATAGGGAGCAGCACTCACAATTATTTTAAGGTCTCTCATTGAATTGATAGTATTGTATTTTTTTATGGTTCAGATTCACAGCAAGTTAAGCAGGTTTTTGTTTCCAAGACTGGGAATCTACTGCTTCTAACATTGCTTCTAAAGGAAAAAGAAAAAGAAAAAAACCTTTAGAAACATCAAGAAAACTTACTAACAAAACTGCCCTAACACAACTCACTTTTAGGTCCATTCTTGTCTGCTAATCATACAGGTTTTCTCATGTTCATTCTAGCTAGTGACTTTCTTTTGTTTTTTTCTTTTTTTTTTTTTTGCCCCCGTTTGACACAATGTCTATTTCATTACCTTTCTATTTTCTACTCAATAACTATCCTGAACGTAAATATTGGAAGCCTACTAGATAGTATCTACCTATTTGATTTTTAGTAAGAAATTTGATGTTGTACAAATTTGATGTTGAGTAAGAACTGCCCTCAGGAAGAGACGAAGTAAAATGTCAAAATGCTTATCCATAGTACAATTTCAGATCTTCCTCCTAAAACCCCCCCATACTCTCTACTTTGACCAGTTGATATAAAGCATGACTTCTCTTTGAAACAGAAATTGAGTTTTGTAAACCACATGATGGTTCACCCCTACTAAAAAATGCTGAAGGATTTCACTGTTAAAGAGGCACAGCTTAAAATGCATCATAAACTAAAACCATCAGAGTAGTCACTGTCATATTTTCATCACCCGTCTTAATGGCAAAGCTCCTGACACTCAGAATGTGTTTAACTGTCTAATGGAAAATAACAACATGAAAAACAGTAAAATTTGCAAGTCACCTTGCAACATCTTTTCCCTGAACTTCAGCTGAAATTCAGTAAAGATAACCACAATATAGATCAAGCATGTTATTTGGGGCTATTTTAATCTACCTTCAAGAAAGGATTAATTATTTTCACTTCAGTAAACTTAAAATACTTTTGGCCCATTACCCAGAGGGATGTAAGGTAGAAAAAGTGCCTTATATTTATTGCTAGCATTATAATAAGCATTTTATGGTGCCCATTATCTGAGGCCTATTCCAGTTTTCATTTCTGTGATGCTTACTGTCTCTCCAAAATATTTTACCAGAAGTCAAACTAGGAAGATGGACTGAAGCTGCTGAAATTAGAAATCATCATTCTTGATGCTTTTGTCAACAAGGTCAATTTTTTTCCAGATTTGTTTGAAAGCTTGGAATCAGAAACAGAGAAAGGAGGTGGCAGATAACTCAGGGCTGTCAACTGTCAAACTAGTATTAACAGAAGAAAAAGGAGCAAAGACATTGAGGATCCTGGTGAGAGACAGTAGGTGCAGCTTAGCCTGAGAAGGGAAGGGATTGAGACCAAGAAGGAAAGACTAGGAAAATAAGGGGTGGTTGAAGGCCGGAAAAGCCTGATACAGTTTCAGAATGTTTAATCTTGGTGAGAAAGAAAGAGGTGGGGAGGTTTTGGTCCGAGTTTGATGTTAAAGAGTTAAAGATTTCACAGAAAGGGAACTTCTAGATGAGACTAAAGTCAAGTGGAGAGCTTTGAGGAGAGGGAGGTGAAACAAAAGGAGGGTGAAGGTCACTGATGTCAACAGGTCATGGAACTCTGCATGGATGATTTTATTGGGAGACATTTCTCCATAGGGCGTTCACATTTCTGCACACATTATGAGCTATGAACTATTCTTTGTTCTAAACTCTGAGTACTTTTACATCAACGACAGCCTTGGAAGACAGAGATGGTGTCTTCCTCTGGAGCAGAAAGCCAGCATGTTGATTTTCCATTATAAAAGATTAAGCTCAGAATTTCTTTCCTAAAATGCAACCTACTGCATGTTAGATATCATCTGGCTGTCTTCACTATGGCGATTAAGAGAAATACTGATATATCAGCTATTGCTATTACTGTGGGTAACAAACCATCCCCTGACACAGTGATTTTGTGTCTTATACCAGCAGCCATGAAACTGTGCCATATTGTTATCTTTCAAGTAGGGTGAAAACCTTTTTACCTTTTATATTCTTGATAGTTTTGACAAAAAGGATGGAGTGCTAACACACACATGGGTTTTTAGAAGAGGAAGGTTAATGGTGTATAACAAAATATGAGGGACGTCTATGGGAATTAGTAGTGAATACATTAATCAAATTGTATGGTCTAGGGAAAATAAATAATCCTCCAAAGCATTACTTATTAAGGGTGGGAAATGGGGAATAGGTTCAAATACAGGTGCTTACATAGTACCCATAGTTTCGCTGACTCTCATTTGACTAGGATGACTTCCTCACCAATCCCTGGGATTCTCCAGGCAAGAACACTGGAGTGGGTTGCCATTTCCTTCTCCAATGAATTAAAGTGAAAAATAAAGTGAAGTCACTCAGTCGTGTCCGACTCCTAGCAACCCCATGGACTGCAGCCCACCAGGCCCCCCCCGTCCATGGGATTTTCCAGGCAAGAGTACTGGAGTGGGGTGCCATTGCCTTCTCCTCATTTTAACAATTACTATCCAAAAAAAAGTGTAAAGCCTGTGCTATCAAGTTCATTCTGAAAATTCTGAGATTCAAGCAATATTTATTCACAGAAATTCTTTGTTATTAAAACTTTATCTGTTGGTCTGAATTCTACATAAAAGATTGTTATTTAAAAAGTGACCCCAATAACATCCAAGCCTCCATAGCTCCCTCTTTTCTTAGCTTTAGGTTCAGAAGACCTGTCTCTGCCATTTCACACTCAAGCAGGCTAACTATTCAAGGGGAGTTTTTCTAACAGTTTATGAGCCAAGAGATGAATTGAAAAAGAAATTGTGAGTTATGTTCACTTTGAAAAACTCTTCGAAGGATAAATTATTGGCTTCAAAACATGCTGGATCTTACTGAGATCCTAGATGAGGTTAATTGAAAATTGCAAGGGTCCTGTGAAATAGTGTACTGACAAAGTTTATCCATTTAAAAGCAAAAAAGTAACCTTGAAAATGAGGCTAAAATGACTCACTGGTATTTTTATTGTTTAAATCCTAAGAAAAATGTGTAAGACCAGTAAAGCAATAATTGCATATTCCCAAGGAAATGCTTTATTATTTTTTAAATATGTAATATGAAACAGCTCAGGTGGATCTGAAATCTATTCAAATGATCATAAGAAATATTAACATTATATTTGTCATTGGAAAGAAAAATGATAGCTGTTAGATAGGGAAAAAAGAACAATTTAGAGATTAGATTATCTAAATTCTGTTCAATGACAAGAAAATATGATTCATCAAAGAAAAAAGCAGTGAATGTTGCCCTTTATTTGCCTGTACCAGCAAAGTCTCTAGTGAAGGGTGACTATCAAGAATTCAACAAGACCATTTAAAACCACCTTGATCAGGAATTGTATGTTGCTATTTCAAGCATAAAACCTCATATCAAAAGCTGTATTCTTGGAAGCAAGTACAAGATTTTAATTCAAAATCTAAAAATATTTTACTTGGAGGTTTTATACAATGTAATATTTGACATCTTACCCATTATTTTGTATATTATTATTATATTAAGAAAGTTAAAAAACAAATTTTTGGCTATGCCCAAATAAATCTCTTTCAGTTTACCCCTTAAAAAAAGAAGAAAAAAACTGGTGTTTTTTTGTTTTGTTTTGTTGTTTTGTTTGATCCTGGAGCCTTAGGGAACCTCAATCCTTTATAATAGTCAATAAGCATGCTATGTTACATCCTTGAAAAATAATCTGGAACAAAGAAGGTTGATGTTTCACTCTTAATACATGCTGAAATACAAGAGACACATGGAAATTTGTCTTACAATCTCTACTCTCTACCCATTTCGACTCCATTCTGGCTTCTGATGAGTTGTCTCATTAGTACACTACTCTGTCAGTCACTAAGGGGCCAAATCCATTCAATTTGTCTAACACAGCATTTAACTAAAGCTATTATCAACAGAATTTCAAGCAGTATTGATTTTAATCATACCATCCTCAGAATTCCAGACCCAGTCAGCTAAACAATTCTGATAAACCACCAGAGTTTACTTTAGTTAGCCAGGTAGCTTTCTCCCTCCTTAATTCTGCGTATTGACATTTCTGCTTGCCCCAAAGCATTAATCCTAGTATAGCAAGATGTACTAGTGACTACAGAGACTCAGCCTTGGCCCACAAGGAAGAAACCAAAAGCAATTTTATCATCCAGAACAACCCAGGCCAGTGAGTTCAAGCTGGTCTGAATGCCTTCCAGGGCCGAAGTGGTGTCATGGATCACTTCAGCTAATGCTAGAGCAAATTTCCAATTGGTTTTTCTAACTGGATGAGTTAGAAGTTTCAGGGAAAACTGCCCACAGGATGGACATAAATAATAAGTCATTTATTCCTCCCCAAAGCACCCTACAGAAACAAAGGTCTCTTGAAGACAGACCTTCACAGTTGTCTGTGATACACAGGTATTTTCTTAAATACTTGCAGCTCTCTCGTTAATATCCCTGAGAAGCAGGTCACTGTGTCTTAGGGACGGAAGCACCATCATGGATTTATTTTGCCTGTCTTAGAACATCATATAATGTAATCAAACAGTATGTACTCCCATGTAAAGCTTCTTTCACTTAGCATGATGTGTGAGACTTATCTGTGTTGTCACATTTAACAATAGTGTATTCCTTCTAATTACTAAGTAGCATGCTGTCACCCTGCTTATTTAACTTCTATGCAGAGTACATCACGAGAAACCCTGGGCTGGAAGAAGCACAAGCTGGAATCAAGACTGCCAGGAGAAATATCAATAACCTCAGATATGCAGATGACACCACCCTTATGGCAGAAAGTGAAGAGGAACTCAAAAGTCTCTTGATGAAAGTGAAAGTGGAGAGTGAAAAAGTTGGCTTAAAGCTCAACATTCAGAAAACGAAGATCATGGCATCTGGTCCCATCAATTCACGGGAAATAGATGGGGAAACAGTGTCAGACTTTATTTTTTGGGCTCCAAAATCACTGCAGATGGTTACTGCAGCCATGAAATTAAAAGACGCTTACTCCTTGGAAGGAAAGTTATGACCAACCTAGATAGCATATTGAAAGGCAGAGACATTACTTTGCCAACAAAGGTCCGTCTAGTCAAGGCTATGGTTTTCCAGTGGTCATGTATGGATGTGAGAGTTGGACTGTGAAGAAAGCTGAGCATTGAAGAATTGATGCTTTTGAACTGTGGTGTTGGAGAAGACTCTTGAGAGTCCCTTGGACTGCAAGGAGATCCAACCAGTCCATTCTGTAGATCAGCCCTGGGATTTCTTTGGGGGGAATGATGCTGAAGCTGAAACTCCAGTACTTTGGCCACCTTATGTGAAGAGTTGACTCATTGGAAAAGACTCTGACGCTGGGAGGGATTGGGGGCAGGAGGAGAAGGGGATGACAGAGGATGAGATGGTTGGATGGCATCACTGACTCGATGGACGTGAATCTGAATGAACTCCAGGAGTTGCTGATGGACAGGGAGGCCTGGCATGCTGCGATTTATGCGGTCGCAAAGAGTTGGACATGACTGAGCGACTGAACTGAACTGATGCTGTTATGATTATACTTCAGTTTGTCTAGTCTCTATTCATGGACATTTCTGCTTTTTCCAGTTTGGGGCCATTATTAATAAAGTTGCTAAGAATATAAAGTCTTTTTGTGGACACAAATTTTTATGTCTTTTGGGCAAATACCTAGGATTAGGATTGCCAGGTCATAGGGTAAGTAAGTATTTATTTATTTATTTTATTTAACTTTACAATATTGTATTGGTTTTGCCATACATCAAAATTAATCCACCACAGGTATAAATGTGTTCCCCATCCTGAACCCTCCTCCCTCCTCCCTCCCCATACCATCCCTCTGGGTCATCCCAGTGCACCAGCCCCAAGCATACAGTATTGTACATCGAACCTGGACTGGCGACCCATTTCATATATGATATTATACATGTTTCAATGCCATTCTCCCAAATCATCCCACCCTTTCCCTCTCCCACAGAGTCCAAAAGTCTGTTCTATACTTCTGTGTCTCTTTTGCTGTCTCGTATACAGGGCTATTGTTACCATCCTTCTAAATTCCATATATATGCGTTAGTATACTGTATTGGTATTTTTCTTTCTGGCTTACTTCACTCTGTATAATAGGCTCCAGTTTCATCCACCTCATTAGAACTGATTCAAATGTATTCTTTTTAATGGCTGAGTAATACTCCATTGTGTATATGTACCACCGCTTTCTTATCCATTCATCTGCTGATGGACATCTAGGTTGCTTCCATGTCCTGGCTATTATAAACAGTGCTGCGATGAACATTGGGGTACATGTGTCTCTTTCCCTTCTGGTTTCCTCAGTGTGTATGCCCAGTAGTGGGATTGCTGGATCATAAGGCAGTTCTATTTCCAGTTTTTTAAGGAATCTTCACACTGTTCTCCATAGTGGCTGTACTAGTTTGCATTCCCACCAACAGTGTAAGAGGGTTCCCTTTTCTCCACACCCTCTCCAGCATTTATTGCTTGTAGACTTTTGGATTGCAGCCATTCTGACTGGCGTGAAATGGTACCTCATAGTGGTTTTGATTTGCATGTCTCTGATAATGAGTGATGTTGAGCATCTTTTCATGTGTTTGTTAGCCATCTGTATGTCTTCTTTGGAGAAATGTCTATTTAGTTCTTTGGCCCATTTTTTGATTGGGTCGTTTATTTTTCTGGAACTGAGCTGTAGGAGTTGCTTGTATATTTTTGAGATTAGTTGTTTGTCAGTTGCTTCATTTGCTATTATTTTCTCCCATTCTGAAGGCTGTCTTTTCACCTTGCTTATAGTTTCCTTTGTTGTGCAGAAGCTTTTAAGTTTAATTAGGTCCCATTTGTTTATTTTTGCTTTTATTTCCAATATTCTGGGAGGTGGGTCATAGAGGATCCTGCTGTGATGTATGTTGGAGAGTGTTTTGCCTATGTTCTCCTCTAGGAGTTTTATAGTTTCTGGCCTTACGTTTAGATCTTTAATCCATTTTGAGTTTATTTTTGTGTATGGTGTTAGAAAGTGTTCTAGTTTCATTCTTTTACAAGTGGTTGACCAGTTTTCCCAGCACCACTTTGAAAGGATAAATAAAATTGACAAACCATTAGCCAGACTCATCAAGAAACTAAGGGAGAAAAATCAAATCAATAAAATTAGAAATGAAAATGGAGAGATCACAACAGACAACACAGAAATACAAAGGATCATAAGAGACTACTATCAACAATTATAATATGCCAATAAAATGGACAACATGGAAGAAATGGACAAATTCTTAGAAAAGTACAACTTTCCAAAACTGGACCAGGAAGAAATAGAAAATCTTAATAGACCCATCACAAGCACGGAAATTGAAACTGTAATCAAAAATCTTCCAGCAAACAAAAGCCCAGGTCCAGTTGGCTTCACAGCTGAATTCTACCAAAAATTTAGAGAAGAGCTAACACCTAACAGAAAATTGCAGAGGAAGGTAAACTTCCTAACTCATTCTATGAGGCCACCATCACCCTAATACCAAAACCTGACAAAGATGCCACAAAAAAAGAAAACTACAGGCCAATATCATTGATGAACATAGATGCAAAAATCCTTAACAAAATTCTAACAATCAGAATCCAACAACACATTAAAAAGATCATACACCATGACCAAGTGGGCTTTATCCCGGGGATGCAAGGATTCTTCAATATCTGCAAATCAATCAATGTAATACACCACATTAACAAATTGAAAAGTATTCAGACTGACGAAAAAGTGTCAGACATTCTTCCAAAACAGTGGTACCATTCCACAAACAACGTGTAAGGGTTTCAGTTACTCCACATCCTTGCCAGCATTTGTGACAGTCAGTCTTTTACATTTGTAGCCAATCAGGTAATTCTGCAGTAGCATCTCATTAGTATGTTTGCTAATTTATTTTAAAGTTTATTTCTTAAATGTTCAGTGAGTATAGTTTTTTTAAAAAACACATGAGAATAGAAAACTAATGGAAAAGCATTGCTTACATAAATCCCTTCCTCAAAAAGCATAATCTCACATCATATTCAGAGAAGCGGGGTGATGGACATTTGAAGCCTGGGCAGAACAACATTCAAATCTCAGCTAGTGACTGAGTAACTTGAGGATCTTTAACATATTATAAAAACCCTTTGACTCTCAGTTTTCTGGTAAAATTGTGTGTGTTGTGGGTGGGGGCAGGGGGCGGCAGTGTGAGGATTACCTAACAACTAGGTAAAGCATTAAATATAAAATTATAGATAAGGTATATTATTTTTGATATGAGGCAGACTGAGCCCATTTGCTGTGACCTTGTAAATTTCACTTAACTTTTCAAAATATCTGTTTCTTCATACACACACAATGGCACCCCACTCCAGTATTCTTGCCTGGAAAATCCCATGGATGGAGGAGCCTGGTGGGCTGCAGTCCATGTTGTCGCTAAGAGTTGGGCACGACTGAGCGACTTCACTTTCACTTTTCACTTTCATGCATTGGAGAAGGAAATGGCAACCCACTCCAGTGTTCTTGCCTGGAGAATCCCAGGGATGGGGGAGCCTGGTGGGCTGCCGTCTCTGGGGTCGCATAGAGTCGGACACGACTGAAGTGACTTAGCAGCATACAAGAGAAAATAAGCTCTTCACACAGTGTACTTGGTATAGTCTCAGGAACATATAATAGTAGCCAACATTTCTAGAAAATTTACTGTATACTACATATAGCAATTTACATGGATCATTTCATTCAAACCTCATAGTCCCATAGGCTTTTGAAGTAGGTACATTATTATCTCTATTTTGCAAGGGCTTTGAAAGCTCTTGTAACTTGTCTCAGCTTTCACAGCAAGTAGCCAGAATCTGGATCCCATAAAAACACTGCTTCTACCAAAAATAGAAAGAAAGAAAGCTAAATTTTATTCGTTATTTGTTTTGTTACATTGATAATCTCTGTTTCCCTTCATTACTCAATTTTTCCCTTGCTAAAACATTTTAAGAAGCATTAAGAGTATTAAATTTTGAATTCAAAGACTGGCTCCTTAAAAGAAAAATCAAATCAAATATTATATATTTATTATATATATGGAATTTTGTCTTTTCTGGCAACAAGATAAAAGGTTGTAAATTGCCTCCTGTTGCCCCCTTGTGACCAATAGCACATATTTTTAAGATATTGGATGCAAATTATCATCAATCCTGTGTTAGACATACCTAACAGTAGCTTTGGCTTCAAAGACCGACCAACAAACACAAAGCAAAAAAACTGTAAATAAGATGAGTTAGTGAAACAAGAGAGTACAGAGCTTGCCACTCTTGACTGCTGAGCATCAGTACAGTATGAGGGGTGTCTACAGAATTCAATGGACCTGCAAAGAACACAGTTAAAGAATGAAAGGGGTTACGTCCTCCTTAACTGAGTTCTTCAGCCTTCCTCTTAGAAATACATGCAACATAAATAGACCATCAGCTCCCATCCCATGTCCATCATCACTGGACAAGAATATCATTTTTATCAGAAGCCACCATCCACTGTACACAGTTCATCTAGGGGATTTCCAATTATATCCTATAAAATTAATCACCAAACAGCACCGAAGGAAGAGTGAAACAAGGGACAAAATGCATAATTTGCCACAGTTTAAAGTCATCCCATCCCTCCAGGGAAAAAAAAGTCAGTTCAACGCTTGTTCCATAATCCATCAGCAATGTCAGCAAGCCATTTAAGCTCAGTCATGCACAAGTGATTACGGAAACAGCCATACACAAAATAGGCTTTCATATTAAAAGGCTACTATGAAGTTATGTCCCAGCTATCTTCTTGCTTTCTGAAAGGGAAAAATGGTCACATGAAACATCAATCAACAGCTTGAGCCAAATGAAAGAACTTGAAATAAACCATTTATAAATAAATGAATCGAACCAGCTGAAGATGAATAAGTAACTTATTTAAAGTTCCAAGGTCTTTACATATGAGAGCCCGATCACGGTGTGGCCAATGATATGAAAAGATTCACATACTGTACATTATCACAGAAATGAAGATGTCACTCCAAGGTTAACCCCGTTTGAATTTATTGATGATAGTCTTTAACATACAAGGCTAAAGTGGCTTGAATATTTTAACTGAGTCAGGACCTTACAAATAAAGCACACATAATGAAACACTGAATAGGGAAAACTTAAGAGACAAGAAGAGTAGCTGCTGACAAACTCGTCTTGTCTTTTGTGGGGGAAAAAAAATTCCACTATTCAAAGAACATTAGAAACATCTCTCACTGAACTGTAGTAAACGGTTTGGAAAACACTCAGTCCCCCATGATTAAAGCTTCAGATCAAAGCATATACAGAAAGCCACTCGGGAAATATTTTTCATCTCAGCCTCCTTGGGAGGCATCACAGGTGGTGTCCCCTAGGATGCCTTGCCTTCAAAGGTTCAATAGACTCAGGCTGTCAGGTCAACAGGTAAGACCTGCTATGTTGCATTCAAAATGATTCTTATCATTTGACCCTGTAGTTCCACTCCTAAGGATATGCCTCCTAATAAACCATCTAATACGAAATCAGCTTTATAAACAAAGATATTCATCATGATTTATAATTTTTAAAATAAAAGACCTCTACAACACAGGGAATATAGTCAATATTTTATAGTAACTATAAATGGAATATAACCTTTAAAAATTGTGAAGCACTATGTCGTATACCCATAACATATAATATCATACATGAACTGTTATTTTTTAGTTGCTTAATCATGTCTGACCCTTTTGCAACTGCATGGACTGTAGACCATCAGGCTCCTCTGTCTATGGGATTTCCCAGGCAAGAACACTGGAGCGGGTTACCTTTCCTTCTCCAGGGGATTTTTCCAACCCAGGGGTCAAGTCTCTATCTCCCGCATTGGTAGGTGGATTATTTACCACTGAGCCACCAATGAAGCCTCACACATAAACTATAGTTCAATTAAAAAAAATTATTGAAGCAAAAAAAAAAAAAAAGATTCTTCTGTTTCCCACTCTTCCCCTAGGAGCCTCCATCAGCTCTCCAGGACAGTGCTGCCATGATTCAAATGGTCCAAATTATATCAAAGAAATTTTTTAAAGTAACACTTTCCAATGCCAAAACCAAGTGTCAGTGTCTGGGTTTAAGTGTGAAAGTCTTTTTTTTCTTTTTTTCCTTTTTTGGAAGTGTGCTACAGTACAGATGTGTGTCTACATCTATGCTGGATAAATATGCCAGTTATTTATCAATGAGACATTTTCTGAAGAGTTCGACTGTAAGCAATCTTCTATTGTTCAGAAACATCTCTAAATGCTGCTCCCAGTTTACAGCAGGGATGGATGCTACACAGAAGCTATCTTAATGCAAGGATCAGTTAAGAAGCTATCGCAGGAAGTGTAGAATACTCCTCATTGGCTTAGAGAAGGTTCAGGCTGCTAAAAATGCCATGTGGCTGTGGACTCAGATTTGGGTTTAGGGTCTGCTAGCTGTATGACTGTGGCAAGTTACCTATTTTATACTTCCATTTCCTCATCTGTAAAAGGAAGATGAGTAAAAATACCAACTGCTTTAGTTAACTGTGAAGATTAAATGAGATATCATAAAGCAATTAGGACAGTGGCTGGTACATAGAATGCACTCACTAAATTTTAGCTACTGTTATTACCATAATCATCATTAGTGTCATTATTAACTGGGAAAGGAAAAGAGAACTTTTTTCATAAAAATGAAATCTGCCAGTGAGAGAGAAGCTTCTTAAAAGGACATGAGATTTATGCCAAAGATTCTTAAGGTCATTTCTTATCCTTTAAGGCAGATCAAAATCCTGAAAATCATATCCTTTTTACTACAATGTTTCTCAAACTTTAATGTTCAAAAGAATCACCATGGGATTTGGCTAGAATGCAGGTTCTGATTCAGTAGGTTGGATGGGGCCTGAGACTCTGTATTTCTAATACAGAATTTGGTGATGTCTACACTGTTGGAGCACACTTGTATAGCAGGGTTCTATAAGGCAAGATCTCTCTCCTTTGAGTATCATTACACATCTAATGAGGGATTAGACTAGAATCCAGGTCTTCTGTCCTTAGGCTGGCAGTACCTCCCTGTGTAGCTGAGTAGACCAAGACTTCTGCTGTTTTCTTATAGGTCCTCTCTACATGCCATGTTTTGATGGAGAACTACTCAAAATATTTCACCTCCCTTGCTCCGTTAAAAATGTGCCCTGAAGTTTTCAAGTTTAAATGCTGTACTACACTCCCTCATAAAGAACTATTTTCCAAAATAATTGATGGCACATAAAGTAGCCTGCTCTCAGAGCAACAAAAGTGGGTTTTGGGTTTCCAGTTAAATGGTGCAGCTATTACTAGTCTCCTTACCTACTGCTCTAAATCTGAATACAAATAATTAACCTGCCAGCTTTCTCTTGAACCATTTTACCAAAGAATAGAAAACAGCTCTTTTCAAAGTAACAACAAAGTATGCATAATGGTACAGTGATATGTGAAGTCAAGTGGACCTTAAGAAGCATCACTACAAACAAAGCTAGTGAAGGTGATGGAATTCCAGTTGAGATATTTCAAGTCCTGAAAGATGATGCTGTGAAAGTGCTGCACGCAATATGCCAGCAAATTTGGAAAACTCAGCAGTATCCACAGGACTGGAAAAGGTCAGTGTTCATTCCAATCCCAAAGAAAGGCAATGCCAAAGAATGCTCAAACTACCACACAATTGCACGCATCTCACATGCTAGAAAAATATTGCTCAAAATTCTCCAAGCCAGGCTTCAACAGTATGTGAACCATGAACTTCCAGATGTTCAAGCTGGATTAAGAAAAGCCAGAGGAACCAGAGATCAAATTGCCAACATCTAGTGGATCATCAAAAAAGCAAGAGAGTTCCAGAAAAACATCTATTTCTGCTTTATTGACTATGCCAAAGCACGACCACAACAAATTGCGGAAAAGTCTTAAGAGACAGGAGTACCAGACCACCTTACCTGCCTGCTGAGAAATCTGTATACAGGTCAAGAAACAAGAGTTAGAACTGGACAGGGAACAACAGACTGGTTCCAAATAGGAAAGGAGTACATCAAGGCTGTATACTGTCACCCTGCTTCTTTAACTTATATGCAGAGTACATCATGCGAAATGCTGGACTGGATGAAGTACAAGCTTGAATCAAGATGGCTGGGAGAAAGACCAATAATCTTAGATGTGTAGATGACACCAACCTTATGGCAGAAAGTGAAGAAGAACTAAAGGGCCTCTTGATGAAAGTAAGAGGAGAGAGTGAAAAAGTTGGCTTAAAGCTCAACATTAAGAAAACTAAGATCATGGCATCTGGCCCCATCACTTCTTGGCAAATAGATAGGGAAACAGTGGAAACAGTGACTGTTTTGGGGGCTCCAAAATCACTGCAGATGGCAGCTGCAGCCATGAAATTAAAAGATGCTTGCACCTTGGAAGAAAAGCTATGACCAACCTAAACACCATATTATAAAGCAGAGACATTATTTTGCTGACAAAGATCTGTCAAATGAAAGCTCTGGTTTTTCCAGTGGTCATGTATGGATGTGAGAGTTGGACTACAAAGAAAGCTTAGTGCCAAAGAATTGATGCTTTTGAACTGTGGAGTTGGAGAAGACTCTTGAGAGTCCCTTGGACTGCAAGGAGATCCAACCAGTCTATCCTAAAGGAAATAAGTCCTGAATATTCATTGGAAGGACTGATGCTGAAGCTGAAATTCCAATACTTTGGCCACCTGATGCAAAGAGCTGACTCATTTAAAAAGACCCTGATGCTGGGAAAGATTGAAGGTGGGAGGAAAAGGAGATGACAAAGGATGAGATGGTTGGATGGCATTATCGACTTGATGGACATGAGTTTGAGTAAGCTCTGGGAGTTGGTGATGGACAAGGAAGCCTGGCGTGCTGCAGTCCATGGGGTCGCAAAGAGCCAGACATGACTGAGAGACTGAACTGAACTGAACTGATAGTGGTGTAAGCTATTACTGACCAGTCTAATGTACAAACAAAAGCAGGTAATTTACTGAGAGACAGTATAACTTAGTGATGAAAAGTATCAACTCTAGAGTAAGGCCACCTGGATTCAAATTTTTTAGCTATACAACTGTCCCTGTCCATTTCAAGATTCTATCAAAAAAATACCACAAGCTGTGTAGCTTATAAACAACAGAAATTTCTCACAGCTCTAGAGGCTGGAAGTCAAAGATTAGGGTGCCAGAATGGTCAGATGAGGGCCCTATTCTTTGTTGCAGACACCTTCTTGTATCCACACAAGCTGGAAGGGGCTAGGGAGCTCAGTGTCACCTCTCCTATAAGAGCATTTATTCCGCTCATGCTGGTTTCACTCTTATTGCCTAATCACCTCCCAAAATCCCCACCAACTAATATCACCTTTGAGGGCTAGGATTTCAACATACGAATTTTGGGGAACATAAACAACCAGACCATACATAGCAACTACCCATCATAAATATGACACTGACCAAGCTGCTTCACTATTCTATGCCTCAGTTTCCCTATCTGTAAGCTGAGGATAGTAATAGTACCTGTTAAAGTGGTTATAACTATTAAACCAATATTATGTGAACTTATATATTTATAGATTATATATATAATTACATATATTATATTAAATCAATTAAATCTATATATATATGTATGAAGTACACAGTCCACTACCCAATTAATTGTTAAGTGCCAAATGTATTAATCAAGTTAACTATTTTAACTATGATGGTGTTTTAGAAAATAACACGTACTTAATGAAGTTTTCAATAGAACATAAACCTACACCAGTTAATAGGATCTTCAGTTCAGTTCAGTCCAGTCGCTCAGTCGTGTCCAACTCTTTGTGACCCCACGAACTGCAGCACGCCAGGCCTCCCTGTCCATCACCAACTCCCGGAGTTCACTCAAACTCACATCCATTGAGTCGGTGATGCCATTCAGCCATCTCATCCTCTATCGTCCCCTTCTCCTCCTGCCCCCAATCCCTCCCAGCATCAGGGTCTTTTCCAATGAATCAGCTCTTCACATGAGATGGCCAAAATATTGGAGTTTCAGCTTTAGCATCAGTCCTTCCAAAGAACACCCAGGACTGATCTCCTTCAGAATAGACTGGTTGGATCTCCTTGCAGTCCAAGGGACTCTCAAAGAGTCTTCTCCAATGCCACAGTTCAAAAGCATCAATTCTTTGGCACTCAGCTTTCTTCATAGGATCTTATTCATTGCAAACTCTATAGTTTTCCACCTTGAGACTTTTCTTTCAGCTTTTTCCAGTATCTCAGGAGCTTGCTTTCCTGTATTTTCCCTAGCTTTCAGATTTCCAAGTTAAAATTGCTCTTAAATTTAAAATTTCAACTCATATGATCTCAGCAGGACAAAGATTTTGTTAAACAGAAGCAGAGAAGTTACTCACTGTTTCACGTTTCTAATAACACTGAATGCAGTCATGGGCTTCAACTGTGCCTTGCGAACAAGCATTTCGGAGTTCAACAAAGTCAAATGAATCATCCTGTAAGTGTAAAAGTTCTTCAAAAATTCAATGCACGATACTGGATGCTTGGGGCTAGTGCACTGGGATGACCCAGAGGGATGGTATGAGGAGGGAGGAGGGAGGAGGGTTCAGGATGGGGAGCACATGTATACCTGTGATGGGTTCATTTTGATATTTGGCAAAACTAATACAATTATGTAAAGTTTAAAAATAAAATAAAATTAAAGTCAAAAAAAAAAAAAATTTCACCAAATTGGAGCTCCACAGAAAGAAACATGTAATAGGGGTCTCTCTACACTTAGACATAGAAATGGGGAAAAGATGAGAAAGAAAAAGACTGTATTTTGAGGTATTATCAAATTACAATTATATTTAAAATAAAGCTGTAGCACAGGGATCCCAGTCTGTGATGACCTGGAGGGATGGGATGGGGAAGGGGGAAGGACATTAAGTGGCGGCAGGGTGGGGGGGCGGTGGTGGTGTATGTATAATTATTGCTGATCTGCATTATTATATGGAAAAACCAACACAACATTGAAAAAAAAATTTTAATGTAAATAAAATGAATGCAAAAAAAATTAAAAGATGAGAAAAAATGTATATTAAAAGAAACTTAAAGACATTATTAATTGTATTAGTTTTGCCAAACATCAAAATGAATCCTCCACAGGTATACATGTGCCGCCCCAAGCATCCAGCATCATGCATCGAACCTGGACTGGCAATTTAATAACAATGTATAGTCCCTATTTGGAGGTCAATTTGAACAAATCAATTATTTTAAAAATTTATGAGATAATCACAAAATATGAACAGGATATTTGATGGCATTAAAGAATTACTGTCATTTATTTTTAAGGGTGACGATGGTATTGGGGTTGTATTTTTAAAATATTCCTTATATCTCTTCTGTTTTAGAGATACTACAAAATTTTTTATGGATGATATAATGGATTGTTTCCAATTGGAGGATAGGGATAAAATGATTAGGGGTATAGACTGGCCATGCTAACTGTTGAGGCTGGGCAGTAGGTACATGGAAATTCACTATATTATTTTATTTTTGTATACTTTGAAATTTTTCCTAATAAAAGTTCTGTTTCAGAAAAAATAAAATAAGGCCACTTTTTCAACATATACAATCAAACAGAAATAAAGCATGTGAATATAACAACTCCCTGGTGTACATGTACAGAGATTTTAAAGGTGAAATGTTCTCATATAAAATAGTACAGAGACGGAATAGAATAAATTCACTTTAGACAGAATACAATCAATACAATAGTAGTTACACAGTACTAACAACTTTGAATTGTCTCGCAAAATTTGTGCCTATATGGATCAGTCATATTATCCTCAGGGTTTTGTACATTAGCATGTTTCACAGAATAATGTGATATTTTATATCTTAATCACTGGGTCTATGAAATACACCTAGGATCTATTTATGGCTATTCACTAATGATCTATCTTTAATTTAAATTCATATATCAAATATCACCATATGTTATTTCAATGTTTTGCCATCCTATGTTCATTGCTCAAGCTTATAAAGATATCAAATGTACAAATGTTTCGATATAACTATCTCTAAACAGGGAGTGATTCTTGGGGCAGTACCTGCTAATTTGCATTCCTAGGTGGCTCACTCTCTCTAGCAACTAATATTTTACTATACACATTTTCTCTTTGTGTTCCCCCCCACCCCCATGAAAGGAATTACAACTACTTTACTACTTATGAAGCATTTTCATCTACCAGGCAGTGAACAAAGGCTTTGTGTGCATCGCCTCTCTTACTGGAATGATAATTTACACTATTTGCCTAAGGGTTACATCGTCAATAAGGACTAAGGCTGAAATTCTAAATTTGAAATAAGTGATTTCAAATACCATGGTTTTAACTATAATATATAGTAAGACAATATTTCCAAAACATCTCCCAAAAAAGTCTGCCTAGTTTTGTATGTTTAAAACTAAGCCAATAGGTAACATATTTATAGAATTTTAGAGTTTAGGATAAATCTAAAGAAAATTTATGTTTCTTATTCCCCCCAGAAATTTCAATAAAATAATACTATTTATTCAACTTGAATGTATGAAATAGATATCCTTTACACAGCTATCTTAAATATCATTATTTGTTTTGGAACTTTATGTAATGAAATTATAACATGCCATTAAGGGTTACACATACAAATAAAAGGAAAAAGAAATTTAGACTAAAATAGAATTTGGATTAAACATTGGACTTTAAGATTTATAATACAACTGATTAAAGAAAGAACCAAATTTCAGTATATTTTTTCATTGTTTTCTTTCTTGCTCTTGGTATTTCTTGTATTCTACAGCAGTATTCTAAACATTCACCACAAGCCCTATTTAAATATCAGAGGAAAGCTACAAACCCTGTCTTTTGAAACACACAGAAACACATTACATATAAATATTTACCACGTTTCACATATAAGGAGAGTTGATAAGAATCCTTTTTCTAGATCATTTTCAATGAGTTTGTAGTGAGAGAAAGTGGTGGTATCTATGTTTATTCTGTATTCCAGTTGTCCATCCAGAAGACAAACGGCACCTGGCTCTAGAGCTGTTTGTTATATGAAAAATACCTAACTTGCAGGCATCAAGTAAAAGACTAAAGTCTTATCAACAAGATTACTTCAGCCAAGCAAGTGTCAAGTAAGCTAAACCACCATGTTAGATCTCAGAAAGTAAAGCTTTGTTATCTATATCCAAAGGACATGTTGTCAATCCATGACTCCAGAACTGGGCATGTACAAGAGTTAATTTCAAACAAAAATGTTCTTATTTTCCCAGGGGAGAGAGATAAGGATGAAGTAGGAAAGATCCTCCTGCACACATTTTTTAAACTGCTACATCTGCATATCTGCAAAAGAGCCTCCATCCCTAACACCAGCGATTTTCAGAATTGCAAGAGAGATACCTAAATAACCCTAGCTAAGATTCATTGTGTTTATGTGGAAACAGATATTCAAAGGTTTAACCCAAGATCACAACTAAATTTCATAAAGCTCAAATGTTGGCCTACTCTCCGTATTCTCCGTGGCTTCACACAGCTTCAACAGTTGCTTATGCCAAAGCTACAGTTATAATTACAGAAAATGTTTAAGAGGACCACTGGAACAGATGCGTTTAATCCTTTTACCTCTCACGCCTAAATTCACATTCTTTCCAGTTCTCTCAGTTATTTGCCATTAGTTTAATTCACCGAAAGGAGATTTGGAACAAAGAAATGATTAAGCTAATCCAGGTTAAAAGAAGGTGATTTAATTATGAGTCATAGAGCCTCATTCGCATAGAGAAAATCTGAAAGTAGGTGAACATTTGGATAATTTTAAAATAATTATATACTTAGAGTATAATGTAAAGTTGATTATCTGAATAATGGCCATCAACATTGAGTACATTATTAGATTATACATATGCTTAAATTTCTTTTTGTAACCTGAAACTCTGTTTAACTATCTCCATTGATTAACACTATCCCATAAGTGGGGCATTAAAAAACCTAGCCATTATTTTCAGAGGAAGCATGAAAGGGGAGGGAAGTAGTCCACTGGAAAGTAAATACTAATTTTTCAGATTGAAAGAGTATTCTAAAGTACCAACAGAGACCTAACCATGTTAATAAACAATTAAGCTTAAAGATAACCATCAGCACAAATAAAAATATACCCAAATTATGACAATAGACTTTAGCATAGAGAGGTTTATAAATTATTAGTCAATCCCAGGAAAAAACATAGTTATGACCATTACTTATGAATACAGACACATTAAAAATCTATAGCCCTACACTTTCACCAGTATTTGCAAAATGTGTTATTGTTGGTGAAACTGTGTCATATCTGAGACTGCCAAATTCACATAATTACTAGCTGCCAAATGTCTGTTATTGACCTGAAACTTGCTTGCAAATTGCTTTTATATCACATTGCTTAAAGCTTCAGTCTCTCCAAACAAACTCATATCATCCTCACTACTCATTAAGATTCCATGACTTTTACTTCCTCAGATTCATCGTACTCTCCCTACACTAATTTTCTCAGCTTTTCTCAAATCTTTCCTTGGCTTCCTATTACCCAGTTAATACTTGACATTGATATGATATAGTTTTCTCTATTAATTAGCTTTCTCGATATGACATTGTGATATGAGTGTTCACCTTATTTTTCAAA
This sequence comes from Bos javanicus, assembly GCF_032452875.1. Taxonomy (NCBI): domain Eukaryota; kingdom Metazoa; phylum Chordata; class Mammalia; order Artiodactyla; family Bovidae; genus Bos; species Bos javanicus. The sequence goes on along the minus strand of NC_083888.1, from coordinate 49,110,621 downwards.
TATTGTCAGAAAAGCATGCAGTGAGAAATTGAGGGCCCATCAATGCTTCACAAAACTGATTATACTAATATGAGGAAGTTCATAAAATTTTGCAAGTTTAGAGGCATTGCATTTGGGGGCAATTTCATATGGTGACTTTGAGAGAAGATTTGTGTAGTACAGATTCTACTGATCTAAAAGGAAAACAGACATATTAACAAAGTTGAAATTGGGGCCATATGTGTACAACTCAATGTATTATCAACTAAATAAGTTCACCTGGACAAAGTGGAAAGACACCTCTGAATTGGTATAAATATACCTCCTGTACCCGAGCAAACATGTGTAATATCTTACTAGGGACTAAATCATTCTTCTGCAATACCCAAACCTCACTCACTTAAAAAGCAGTAATCACAATTAGTGTATTGTGGGAATGTAATATTTAGTTTATTTATTCTCTTCCAGAATCACCTTTGTTCAAGGTGAAACTCTGAAAGCTGGTCGCACAAGTTCATACAGGATGACACTGCATGTTTCCATGCCATCCCTCCACTGGGCATTCCTATCCACATTTTAGTTTTGTGGTGAACTATGCCATGAACATGAGGTCAGAAGAAAAGATAAGTGGATTCAGACATGTGCTGAATGCCAACAAAGCAATGCTACAGGATTCACTGAGCATTTAGAGCTGCTTGGACAAGATGAGACTCCTTGGACTGCCAGGGCCTTCTGAAAACAGTCAGAGCCAGAGAGCCATGTCTCCTGGCTGACAGAACTCTAAGAGACTCCCCACGTATGACATTACAGAGAAGCTGGAACTTCAGACTAGAGTTAGAGCTCTAAAGATAGAGATAAGTGTCCTGCCAGAAATGACTAGTTATCAACCTACAGTCATCACCAGAAGTGCACTGATGGAAATTCTGCCCATCTGGGGTGAAAACAAAACTAAAAATGTTGAAACTCTATAGAGTAAAACCAAGAAGTAGGGAATAAAATCGAGCATTCACAGTAGAAACTTGCTGCCCTAAGGCAAGGTATGGAGCCCTCAGTTGTCTATAAGGGTAAGAGCATTAGATCCCAAATGGCCTAGAACTTGAGCCTCAGAGCAGTGATCTTAAGAGCAGAGCTAAGAATTATCACTTCTCTGAAAAAGATGGAGATATGAGACACAGCTAACACTAGAATGCATGCTAATCCTGGCTGTGAAGAGCCTTAGATGTGCTAAGTGCTCTCAGGGGATGGTTGGCATAGGCAGTAGGTCCGTTAGGAAAGAGGGGGAAGCTCAGAGAGGATGAAGGAGATGGAGAACGGGCAATGGATGTCACCAGGGTGAAATGTGCGTGCTCTGATGCATCCTAATTTGCATGAATATAAATATTTCTGCTTTTACATTATTTCTATTGCCCAGGTGATTCCTTCTACTCTCACAGTTTTGATTACCCACTACAGCATGCTGAAGACTCCTAGTTCTACAGGTTCTGTGTCCAATTTTCTAACTTGCTTATCCAAATATCTAAGATTTCCAGCCAGATTTCTCTGTCATATCAGACTTAGTATTTCTGTTACTGATCTCATTTCATCCCTTTCATCCCCACTGATGTCTAAATTCTCCTAATGTCAATTTGGATCCTCCAAGAAGCAGATGCCACATTGGGATTCGAGATGGAAGAGGTTTATCAGGAGACACACCTATGATGGATGGAGAGTGCTAGAGTTGGTGGGAAGACTCTCAGATTACGATACAGGTCTGATACTGTGAAAGAGTGGAGGAAGAATCGAGTAGGAAGAGCAGTTCTGAAAGTACTGGCCAGACCAATGGATCATCCTTGAGCAAAAATTACCTGTGGAAATATCTTATACTAGACAGGAACGGTCCAACTCAGAAGCTACTACAGTGAGTAGACAATGGCTGATAGCTCAGGAATCCTTGGCCATGGCAGAGCCAAAGATGCTAAGGCTGGAGTTATCAGTCACTACATATCCTGTAACAGGTTTTCTTGAGGGACATCTGTGTAACTCATCTCCACTACACAATTGTTCCTTATTTTCTCTCAGTTTATAGTCCTACCATCCTTCCAATTTATCTAAATTAGGAACCAGGTATCCTTAACTCCTTTCTCTCCTATCTCCCAAATTCATTAAATTTGCTTTCTAAGCATTTCTCAGATCCATCATCTCCTCTCCCTGTTCCAGTTGGCCCTGGTCCAGCTGGACCCCCTCTGCTACTGGCCTGCACTACTGCAGTAGATTCTAACCCCCTTACTCACTTCATTCCTCTCAAATCCACCCTACACATCAGTCTGCCAGAGAGACCCCTAAACTTCAACACTTCCATACCTCCCATTTCCAACAAAAATATTCATGCACATGCTTACTGGGACGCATGAGATCTTCAAAGCATATGACTCCTGCCTCTCTCTCCAACACTATCTCTGTCTCTTACTCTAGGATTCAAAAACAGTAAAAGCTGTTTTGCATCCCCATGCCTTAACTCTCACTTTCCTTTCTGCCAGGTATGCCTTTCTTATCTTTCCATGGCTGGTTTACTCCTAGGAATGTTAATTCTTTAAGATTCAGCTCAAACATTATCTCATCTAGGAAACCTTCCCTAACTATACCTAGGTTCACATAAAACCCATGTGCTTTTCAGGTTACGTTATAAATATTTGTTTCTCAATCCTCTAAAGACTGAGTTTCTCACTAGTTATCTATTTTAGTCATAGATACATAGTACCGATAGAAACTAGCACATTATAAAGCAATCATACTCCAATAAAAATTTTTAAAAGACTCAGTTTCTTCCATTTGCACAAAAAAATTCAAGGTTTCTTATTCATCTGTGTGCTCTACACACTTAGAAAAATACCTGATACTCAATAAATATGGTTAAGCAATTTATGGGGAGGAAAGAAACTCCACCCAAAATTATTGAACAGCAAATCTGTGTTGAGTACTATCAATTTTTACCTCCTTTAGTTATTTCAACAACCCTATAAAGTCAGGTATTTCATTTCCACTAGGAAACACAGGCGCAGTGACATCAGATATAAAGTTCTGAGATTTAAACCCTGTAATTGTATTCCAAAGGTTTTGCCATGCTTCCCCAATATCATAATCCAATTTAATCCCAATGAGCAAATTCCATGGTATGGTCAACTTTAATTATATTCAAAGATACAATGTTCCAGGCTGGAGAAAATGAGGACTTGAGAATTAGTCAAACGTGGACTTGCCACTTACTAGCAGTGGGCACTTGGAAAATTAGGTAAACTTTATAATGTTCAGCTGATTTATTTTCAAAAATTGGTATACCAGTACCCACTTTGAATGAATCTTTGTAAGGACTAAAGAGAATAGGTATATATCAGCCTGATGCCTGGAGAAGATTAAGCATTTAACAGTAACCAATGTAGAATGGATTATTTCATCCAGACACAATAGAGCTACTAACAATCATAGAAATGCCCCCCTTCCACATTATATTCCTCTTCTGTCCCACCCTCAGAGGTGAGGAAACAGACTACGAACAGTGAGTCAACAGAAAAGAGGAAGAAATGTAAAAACAAGGACTTTTGTAACCATCAATGGGATAACTAAATCTTTGAAAATAAAAACATAGCTAAAAACAATTGTCTGAAAATATATTCCTCTGTAGTAGAGCAAATGTACTAGACAACTCAGACAATTAAACACCATTTCTCTTCCGTGAACCTCTCCTGAGGGAAGAATATCTTTTGATAAAGATAGGGACCTACCTAGAAGAAATTATTTGACATTTGGAAGGACAAACACGCTGCAATATGGAAGAACCCTATAGAGTGTTTTGATTTGCATCATAAACTCATCATGTCACCTGGATTATCTGCACATTTTCTGAAAGTATAAAGGGAAACATCTTGTTTTACCATGCTCTCACTTCTTGCAGCAGCCAGTTGCACTGTGAAAATGTGTAGCCTTTTAGCAATTCACAAGGGTGGCCGATGTACTCAGAATTCTTGCTGTACCCCATTTGTTTTTTCATTACCCTGTTCACTGGTTCTGTTGGACAAAATTTGAAGCCAACTTATACTTCATTTTAATCCAAATCCTGGCACCTTCAAAATTTTACCAGATCTTTCAAAGCAATTTAAAAGCAATTTGAGGGCAAGTCTATACTGAAAGAGCAGGTCTGGACCTGCCCAATAATTCAGTGATTGCTCAACAATGGAAAAGCAGGCTAAGGATGCAGACAATTTGTGTGGGTGCAGGAGTATTTGTAATGCTCTGTTGTTGACACAAATAAAGTTGAAATCTGCTTCTTTCTGTGAATCCTTTAACTATCCTTTTCTTAATAAAATTGAACTGTTACTTTATATTTTACTGAAGTATAGTTGACTTACAATATTGTGATAGTTTCAGGTGTACAACATAGAGATTCAGTATTTTTGCAGAAAACCCATTAGAGAGTATTATGAGATAATGGGTACCATTCCTTGTGCTATGTGCAGTATATCTTTGTTGCTTTCCTATTTTATATATTTAGTAATTTGTATAGGATAGTACCAAACCCCTCATTCATCCCACCCCCTTTTCCTCTCTCCTTTGATAACTACAAGCTTGTTTTCTGTATCTGTGAGTCTGTTTCTGTTTTATATACACATTCATTTGTATTATATTTTAGAGTTGTATCTAAATGATATCAATATAGTATTCGTCTTTGATTTATTTCACTAAGCATAGTATTCCCTATGTTCATCCATTTTGCTATAAATGGTAATATTTCCTTCATTTTTATGGCTGAGTTATAGTTCATCATATACACTTGTACACTGTTGGTGAGGGTGTAAATTAGTGTAGACACTATGGAAAACAATAGAGAAAATCCCAAAAAATCTAAAAATAGAGCTATGATGTGATCCAGCAGTCCCATTCCAGGGTCCATATTCAGGAAAAAAAAAAAAAACACCAATGCGAAAGATGCATGCCCCCAATGTATATAGCAACACTATTTACAGTAGCCAGGACATGGAAGCAACCCAAGTTATCTTATCTTAGTTAAAGCTTAAGAAGAAACCTGAGGATGGCTCAGCAACTGTGCTTCTCCTGATCATGATAATAAAATTATATATCCTGAAGCCTTACAAGAAGTATTAAGAAACAAATTATTATAAAAAGTTTCTGGATGTTTATAGAAAATAATGAGTGTCAATTTAAACAACTCATTCCATGTAAAGAAATGTTAATTATTTGTATATGTTCTTGGATTGTAGTGATGGCATGGTCTCTAGGGTTCACTCTGTGTCAATTTGATGCTATAAAGACAGAGGTTGTCATTGGTAGAGGAGAGTCAAATGACATGACTAAAGTATGGTTGACCATTTAAGAGTTGGACAGTATGGTACAGGCACAAAAATAGAAATACAGATCAAAGGAACAGGATAGAAACCTAGAAATAAACCCATAAACCTGTGGTCAATTAATCTATGACAAAGGAGGCAAGACTATACAATGTTGGAAAGACAATCTTTTCAACAAATGCTGCTGGGAAAAATAGCTACACATAAGAAAGTGAAATTAGATCATTCTTTAATGCCGTACACAAAAATAGGGTAAAAATGAATTAACGGCCTAAATGTGAGACCAGACACTATAAAACTCCTGGAGGAAAACATAGGCAGAACACTCTGTACATAAATCGCAACAATTTCTTTTTCAATCCATTTCCCAGAATAATTGAAAAAAAAGCAAAAATAAACAACTGGGACCTGCTTAAACCCAAAAGCGTCTGCTCATCAAAGGAAACAATAAACAAAATGAAAAGGCAACCCACAGATTGGGAGAAAATATTTGCAAATGATGTGACTGACAAAGAGTTAGTCTTCAAAATTTACAAACAGCTCATGATGTTTAACAGCATCAAAACAAACAACCCAATCAAAAAATAGGCAGAAGACCTAAATAGAATTTTTTCCAAGAAGTCATACAGATTGGCAAGAGGCACATGAAAAGATGTTCAATATCACTAATTATTAGAGAAATGCAAATCAAAGCTACAATGAGATATCATCTCACAGTAGCCAGAATGGCTATCATCAAAAAATCAACAAACTATAAATGCTGGAGACTGTATGGAGAAAAAGGAACCCTCCAAGTTGTTTGAAGGAATGTAGATTGGTACAGCCACTATGGAGAACAGTATGGAGGTTCCTTTAAAACTAAAAATAAAACTAGCATATGACCCTGCTATCTGACTTCTGGGCATATATCTGGAGAAAAACATGATCCAAAGGACACACACACTGCAGATTTCATTGCAGCACTGCATACAACAGCCAGGACATGGAAGCAACCTCAATGTCCATTGACAGAGGAATGGATAAAGAAGATGTCGTACGTATACACAATGAAATATTACTCAGCCAAAAAAAAGAGTGAAATAATGCTATTCGCAGCAATATGAATGAAACTAGAGATTGTCATACTGAGTGAAGTCAGTCAGACAGGAGAAATATCATATGGCATCCCTTAGATGTGGAATCTAAAAAGAAATCATACGAATGAACTTATTTACAAAACAGACTCACAGACTTTGAGAACAAACTTATGGTTGCCAGGGGAATATAAGGGGGAAGGGATATTTAGGGAGTTTGGGATGGACATGTATATGCTGCTATATTTAAAAGAGATAACTAGCAAGGATCTGCTGTATAGCACACGGAACTTTGCTTAATGTTATCTGGCAGCCTGGATGGGAGGGGAGTTTGGGGGACAATGAAAATATGTATGGGCTTCCCAGTTGGTGCTAGTGGTAAAGAACCTGCCTGCCAGTTCAGGAGACAAAAGAGATGTGGGTCTTATCCCTGGACCAGGAGGATCCCTTGGAGGAGGGAATGCAACCCACTCCAGTATTCTTGCCTGGAAAATCCCATATGAATATATATGACTGAATCTCTTCGCTGTTTACCTGAAACTATCAACTTTGTTAATTGGCTATGCACCAATACAAAATAAAAGCCTTTTTTTAAAAAAAAGAGTTGGACAGGTCTTCCTATTTATATGTTTATATATTTATATATTTTAGTGGATATCAATTCTCCTTACTTGCTACTTTGCAACTGAACAAATATTACGTATTCTCCACTTCTAAGTTAGGAAAATAATTTGTTCAATTATAAGACAGCCTTTTCTTTAGAAGTTGATAGAGATTTCTAACTGGTACTAAAAGGATTCCAGAAGTGACTGCCCAGTGGGCATCCAAAGCTTGAGAACTAGTCATCTGTCCACTGATAAAGTCAGCTTTCTGTCGTAGGTTGGACACCAACCAATTTCTAATCATTCCCCAGAGCTATATCTGATCCAGATGCTTTTATGGACTCTAATTGTCCCATGAGCAAATAATGTTACCTTTCTGATCATCTTATTCATCTTTTTGTTGGCTTCAGATTAAAAGTGCTCTTCAGACAGAAACCACACTGCCTGTAATTGGCACACTAATGTTTAAATAAGATCTGATTTGCTGGATTATATATGTACCTTTATTGATGTAAAAGAGGAGTTCTACTTTCAAGGCAAATTATTTTCCTGTAATAGATTTCAGTGAAAATTGGGAACACAGAGTATTACATTTCCCAAGACAACAATCATAGGCTAGTAGAGTTGTCAAATATAAACAAGGAAACTAGACAGTTCCCACTGAATGAAATCTGCATTTATGTGACCAAATTATGAAACAGTCATTTACAGCAATAAAAGAAGGCTCACTCATGTCTATCATCACTAGCTAACTGAACACCATGATTTCAGGTGTATTTTTCTGCTAAAAACAAATTTTGAAATCCTATGGCTAGGATTTAAAATATGATCATCTTTTCACTGAATTATGTAGGTAAAAAACACAATTTATCAAGGCACAAAAGTCCATGGTGCCTTAATATAAATAAGACAGAACATCATGGCATGTCAAACCCTTCAGTTTGAGACACAGTGGTTTTTAAAAACTAGTTTTATTATATCTGTGTGTGTGCATGCTTAATCGTGTCCAACTCTTTGCAACCCCTACCTTTGAGAGTAGGCTCTTCTCTGTCCATGGAATTCTCCAGGGCAGGATACTGGAGTGAGTACCCATTCTCTTCTCCAGGGGATCTTCCCAACCCAGGGACTGAAACCAGCTCTCCTGCATTAGAGGCGAATTCTTTACAGTCTGAGCCACCAGGGAAGCCCATTATGTCTAGGCAGTAGCATAGTATTTTATTATTTAAGATGAGATTTTATCCAATAAAGAGTCAAAGGTTTTTTTTCTGTTTTCACCAAGCCGCACAGCATGCAAGATCTTAGTTCCCCAACTGGGGATCAAACCCATACTCCCTGCAGTGGGAGCACAGAGCCATATCCATTAGACCACCGGGGAACTACCAATCAAGATTTTTAATTAAACCAAAATCTATAGTAGTTTTTGAAATTAAATAAGAATGATCATACGTTGGTATTTTGTTTTAATCTGTTGTCTTTTATGAATGATCAATATTCGCAACTGTAGTGCTTTCTTTGTACTCAAAAAAGACTGGTTTAGTTCATGTTCCTTTTTAAGACTAACAGTCACTGAGTCATAATAAAATCAGATAGTCATAAATTCCTTCTGGGATTGTATTCCTTATATACTGTGGTTTCAGTTCAGTTGCTCAGTTGTGTCTTACTTTTTGTGACCCCTGAACCACAGCATGCCAAGGCTCCCTGTCCATCACCAATTCCTGGAATTTACCCAAACTCATGTCCATCAAGTTGGTGTTGTCATCCAACCATCTCATCCTCTGTTGTCCCCTTCTCCTCCTGCCTTTATTCTTTCCCAGCATCAGAGTCTTTTCCAATGAGTCAGTTCTTCCCATCAGGTGGCCAAAGTATTGGAGTTTCAGCTTCAACATCAGTCCTTCCAGTGAATGTTCAGGACTGATTTCCTTTAGGATGGAATGGTTAGATCTCCTTGCAGTCCAAGGGACTCTCAAGAGTTTTCTCCAACACCACAGTTCAAAAGCATCAATTCTTAGACGCTCAGATTTCTTTACAGTCCAACTTTCACATCCATACATGACTACTGGAAAAACCATAGCCTTAACTAGACTGTCCTTTATTGACAAAGTAATGTCTCTGCTCTTTAACATGCTGTCTAGGTTGGTCATAACTTTCCTTCCAAGGAGTAAGTGTCTTTTAATTTCATGGCTGCAGTCACCATCTGCAGTGATTTTGGAGCCCCCAAAAATAAAGTCTGACACTGTTCCCCATCTATTTCCCATGAAGTGATGGGACCAGATGCCATGATCTTAGTTTTCTGAATGCTGAGCTTTAGGTCAACTTTTTCACTCTCTTCTTTCACTTTCATCAAGAGGCTCTTTAGTTCTTCACTTTCTGCCATAAGGGTGGTGTCATCTGCATATCTGAGGTTATTGATATTTCTCCCGGCAATCTTGATTTCAGCCTGTGCTTCATCAAGTCCAGCTTTTCTCATGATGTACTCTGCATATAAGTTAAATAAGCAGGGTGACAATATACAGCCTTGACGAACTCCTTTTCCTATTCGGAACCAGTCTGTTGTTCCATGTCCAGTTCTAACTGTTGCTTCCTGATCTTCATACAGATTTCTCAGGAGGAAGGTCAGGTGGTCTGGTATTCCCATCTCTTTCAGAATTTTCCACAGTTTATTGTGATCCACACAGTCAAAGGCTTTGGCATAGTCAATAAAGCAGAAATATATGTTTTTCTGGAACTTTCTTGCTTTTTTGATGATCCAGTGGATGTTGGCAGTTTGATCTCTGGTTCCTCTGCCTTTTCTAAAACTAGCTTGAACATCTAGAAATTCATGGTTCAAGTACTGTTGACGCCTGGATTGGAGAATTTTGAGCATTACTTTACTAGCCTGTGAGATGAGTGCAATTATGCAGTTTGAGCATTCTTTGGCATTGCCTTTCTTTGGGATTAGGATGAAAACTGACCTTTTCCAGTCCTGGGGCCACTGCTGAGTTGTCCAAATTTGCTGACATATTGAGTGCAGCACTTTCACAGCATCATCTTTTAGGATTTGAAATAGCTCAACTGGAATTCCATCATCTCCACTAGCTTTTTCATAGTGGTGCTTCCTAAGGCCCACTGACTTCACATTCCAGGATGTTTGGATCTAGAGTGAGCACACCATCATGATTATCTGGGTCATGAAGATCTTTGTTGTACAGTTCTTCTGTGTATTCTTGCCACCTCTTCTTAATATCTTCTGCTTCTGTTAGGTCCCTATCATTTCTGTCCTTTATTGAGCCCATCTTTGCATGAAATGTTCCCTTGGTATCTCTAATTTTCTTGAAGAGATCTCTAGTCTTTCCCATTCTATTGTTTTCCTCTATATCTTTGCACAGATCACTGAGGAAGTCTTTCTTATCTCTCCTTGCTATTCTTTGGAATTCTGAATTCAGATGCTTATATCTTTCCTTTTCTCCTTTGCTTTTCACTTCTTTTCTTTTCACAGCTATTTGTAAGGCCTCCTCAGACAGCCATTTTTCTTTTTTGCATTTCTTTTTCTTGGGGATGGTCTTGATCCCTGTCTCCTGTACAATGTCATGAACTTCCGTCCATAGTTCATCAAGCACTCTGTCTATCAGATTTGGTCCCTTAAATCTATTTCTCACTTCCAGTGTATAATCATAAGGTTAGGGTTACTTGGAAGCTATTTTATAATATGGTATTAATCAATATTCCACTATATAAAAGAACCCCAATTCTCAGGATGTAATAATTTAGTTCTTATTCAACAAACTTAATAAATACACTGGGAAAGCTGCTCTAAAATAAAAGGACTTTTGTAAAGTTAAAAAGACTTAAACCATATTGGAACACAGAAAAGTATGGTATGCCTGTGTATAGACTTCTATGTCTGAGTCTATTTGAGGTCCAGAAATTTTTCACAATTACCAAAATATTACCTGTAACATAGATCTTTCAATTCAAGAAAAACATTTGAAATCCTGAGCAATTTAAAGCAGACAATAGAAACATTCTTACACCATGTTCTATGCAAACAGCATGTGGGGGACCGAGGTTCTGTGCACAGAGCCTCTATTAGTTTGGTGAATATAAGCTCAGAAATTTGAGTAATCAGTCTTAGCCAAACAAATCCAAGGACAAAAATGCCCTCAAACAGGCTTGCTATGCCCCTCTCCCCTTGGCTTTGGGGATGGCTAACTTTGATTTGCTTTTATCTAATTTAATCTCATCTGAAAGGTTAAAAAAAAAATCCATCTATATGAAGTTCTATGTTAGTCTCTTAGGAAAATTCAAAGAGACATCAAATACAGTTCCTGACTTCAAATAAATGGGCAAGAGATTTCACTTCTGTCTGCAGCTCTAAGGGAAGTCTTTGCAGGTGAATAACTAGTAAGACAGTAAGTCTTCAAAGAGTTTAAGCCTCTGGTCCAACGGTTCTCAAATGTCTACACATAATATCTGTTGTTGTTCAGTCGCTCATTCATGTCTGACTCTCTGCAATTCCATGGACTGCAGCATGCTAGTCTTCCCTGTCCTTCACCATCTCCTGGATTCTGGTCAAACTCATGTCCATCAAGTCAGTGATGCCATCCAACCATCTCATCCTCTGTCATCCTTTTCTCCTCCTGCCTTCAACCTTTCCCAGCATCAGGGTCTTTTCTAATGAGTTAGCTCTTCACATCAGGTGGCCAAAGTATTGGAGTTTCACCATCACTCCTTCCAATGAATATTCATTCATTGACTGATTTCCTTTAGGATGGACTAGTTTGATCTCCTTGCAGTCCAAGGGACTCTCAAGAGTCTTCTCCAACACCACAGTTCAAAAGCATCAATTCTTTGGCACTCAGCTTTCTTTACAGTCCAACTCTCACATCCATACACTACTGGAAAAACCATAGCTTTCACTAGACTGACCTTTGTCAACAAAGTAATGTCTCTGCTTTTTAATATGCTGTCTAGGTTGGTCATAGGTTTTCTTCCAAGGAGCAAATGTCTTTTAATTTCATGGCTGCGGTCACTGTCTACAGTGATATTGGAGCCCAAGAAAATAAAGTCTGTCACTGTTTCCATTGTTTCTCCGTTTGCCGTGAAGTGATGGGATTGGATGCCATGATCTTCGTTTTTTGAATGCTGAGTTTTAAGCGATCTTTGTCACTCTCCTCTTTCACTCTCATCAAGAGGCTCTTTAGTTCCTCTTCACATTCTGCCATAAGGGTGGTATCATCTGCGTATCTGAGGTTATTGATATATATCTCCCAGAAATCTTGATTCCAGCTGTGTTTCATCCAGCCAGGCATTTCACAAGATGTACTCTGCATGTAAGTTAAATAAGCAGGGTGACAATATATAGCCTTGACATACTCCTTTCCCAATTTGGAACCAGTTTGTTGTTTCATGTCTGGTTCTAACTTGTTTCTTGACCTGCATACAGATTTCTCAGGAGGCAGGTAAGGTGGTCTGGTATTCCCATCTCTTTCAGAATTTTCCACAGTTTGTTGTGATCTACACAGTCAAAGGCTTCGGCATAATCAATAAAGCAAAAGTAGATGTTTTTCTGGAATTCTCTTGCTTTTTCGATGATCCAAAGGATGTTGGCAATTTGATCTCTGGTTGGTCTGCCTTTTCTAAATTCAGCTTGAACATCTGGAAGTACACAGTTCACAGACTGCTAAAGCCTGGGTTGGGGAATTTTGAGCATTACTTTGCTGTGTGTGTTTAGCAAGAATCAAAGATGGAGAGGTGGGCAAGTGTAGCAGGCTGGAGGCAAAATCTCCCCAGTTTTCACCCTCATCTGTATCCACAGTCTTTGCTACATATATTTGTAGTTTCTCCCATCAAAATTCCCTTTCCCTACCCCTCATCTATGAGCCAGCTTTATGATTTACTTTGGCCAGTTGAATCCAACACAAGTGGCAGGGTACCAGGATGAAGCCTAGGCCTTAAAGAGGTCTGTGGCCTTCTATTTCCTCTCCTGGAACCTTGCTCAACAGCCAGATAACAAGCTTTGTTGAGTCTATTGTATAAGGAGACTTGTGGCCTCTTCACTACATCACACCAACCAATAGCCTGCCACCAGGCACCTGTCAGCTAACCACAGATCCATGAGGTCTAGGTGAGGTCAGCTAAGCCTGAGCTAGAGCAGCAAACTCCCCAGTGGACCCACAGACTTATAAAAGAGTAAATGTTTGTCGTTTTAAGCCACTGAGCATGGGCGTTCAAGAACTGAGCAGTGTTCTTGTGGCAATCGGTAATGGATACAGAAATATCCAGATTATGGACCCATTATATACCATACATAATGGAGTTTGAATTTTTATCTGGAAGCTAATGAGGAGCATTGAATGACCTTAGCAGGAGACTTTCAGGAACAGTGTTGTTTTGAATAAAATTATTCTGTTAGCAACGTGACAGAGCAGTCCCAGCGGGGTAAGCCTGAAGATGCAACTGGAGAAATGAAAAGAATACTGTCAGAGCTGAGACGATGTTGGCTTCTATTACTAAATCATAAAGTTAAGAGCTATGAAAGGATCCAAGTCTTGACGGGAAAAACAATTTTACAAATTATAATCTGAGTCTAATATTGATATCATCCCCACCAAAAAAAATTCCAGAAAACTATTAAATTTCCTGTGACTATTTCATGTGCAATTAACCTTTCAGACTTTCATTTTTGATAGGATTACTAAAATGGTAAAAGCGAGGCTGATAACAGACACACTGTATCTTGATTCAAGCAGAAGTCAGATAGCCATCTTATGGAGAATGGTATGAAGGAGACTTCTTTAGTGAAGGGGAAGATAACTTCTAAAATAACTTCCATTTTAACTCTTTTGGGATTCTATTGGGAAGAAGAGCTAGAGTATTTGAAACTGCAGTGCACTGGTTTGTTTATAATATCCTACCACCACTGCTGCCATCAAATTTAAATTACCTTTGTTCTCTGAAACAAGCAAGACATGAATTATGGAAACCAATCTAAAAGCTTTATGTATACCATTCAGAGCTCTAAGATTTATAGATAAAACAGCACTGGTCACATATTACAGAAAACTCCGAATATGTGAGTTCAACAGTTCTTAGTAAACAATAAGAAAACAGAACAAGTTTTTCAGTATGATTTTTTCCCATTAAATATCTATGCCTACTTCTTACTTCAATACCCTGTGCATAGCGGTAGTTTTTGGTTTTACATTTTAAGAAAAGATAAATTTACCCAAATTGCAATGAATGTTTTTTGAGCCCTTTCTGTTCTCAGTTAGAGAAGTAATGAAAAAAGATCTATTTTACTTTTCTATTCAGGCTAGTTCTCACTTTAATCTCCTTAGGTCTTCCCTTTCTCTTTACAAGTTTATCCTGCCTTTCTGCTGCTCAAGCTTGCTCAAAACATGAATCTCCTCTATTTCCTATCCAATTCCCAAACCTAGTATTCAAAGTCAGTTTCTCCATGGAACACAAACCTCAGCCATCTAATCGCCTTTAAAATTTCAGTATGCATTAGAAATAATTTCTCCACACATTTGGCCTGTTTCAGTGCTTCCAAAATGACTACAATAAATCTGTGAATCACATCTAGAACACGTTTTTCAGACCATGGTTTCTTTTATTACTTTCAAAGTCTTGGATAATTTCCCACTCATCCCCTTCAAACTACCTGCATCTCTCAAGACAGCAAGTGATACAAACCCTACAAGCAATAGAGCACATGTTCCTCCCATGAGGAATGGGCTCCCTTTACGTAAGGTTTCTCATGGATTCATCTTTTTAAAGAATAGAGGTTTTTTTAAATTTATTTCTCAAAAGGAATTAAAAAATTTATAAAGAATTCACAGACTTCATTGTCTTCAAAATGTTCCCTACTGTAAATTCTTGCTCTCTTTGTTTCAGAGTCTATAGTAGTTTAAAATAAAACATTAATATAAGGTTGCAAGACCCAGAAATATTCTTTCCAAGTTAGTAATAATCAACCTTATTTACAGTTACTTAAGATCATGAAAATATACAGCAAGGCAGGGATCAGTAATATGCAGAATATAACATAGTTATTGCCTGCCTTCGTTTTTTAAGTTTACCTTTTTATGAAAGTAATATGTCATTACATAAGATACTGAAAAATGTTAGAGAAAAGATCAAAAGGGCCAATGACAACTTCTAACGTTTTACTAATTATTTTTCTAGTCCTTTTTCAATAAATACAGGTATATAATTTATTTGCTGTACATCCTGGTCTATAACTTGTCTTTGCTGTTGTTTAGTCACTAAGTCCTGTCTGACTCTTTTTGACCCCGTGGACTGTAGCCCACCACACTCCTCTGTTCATGTGATTTTTCCCTACCCGCTAATGGAATGGGTTGCCATTTCCTTCTCCAGGGGATCTTCCCAACCCAGGGATCAAACCTGCGTCATCTCCTGCATTGACAGGCGAATGCTTTACCAATGAGCTACCAGGGAAGCCCCAGCATAAGTATTACCCCATTTTGAAGATAAGTTTATTAAAATAAGATCAAACATTTACAGGGCTTCAGATTCAATGCTAAGAGAGTCACCTAAGTAGTTCATTTCATCACAGCCACCCTGGTGGCTCAGA
Organism: Bos javanicus; assembly: GCF_032452875.1. Lineage (NCBI taxonomy): Eukaryota > Metazoa > Chordata > Mammalia > Artiodactyla > Bovidae > Bos > Bos javanicus. The sequence goes on along the minus strand of NC_083888.1, from coordinate 49,095,053 downwards.
TGGTAAATAATCTGTCTGTAATGCAGCGAAGCAGAGTTTGATCCCTGGGTCATGAAGATCACCTGCAGAAGGAAATGGCAACCCACTTCAGTATTCTTACCCAGAGAATTCCATGAACCGAGGAACCTGGTAGGCTACAGTCCATGAGGTTGCAAAGAGGCAGACACAACTGAGCAACACATACACACACACACACACACACACACACACACACACACATCTTTTAATGTAACTATCATAATTTTTAAAACGTAATTATTGTCCTCAGTGTGAAAATTTAAGGTAATTATTGACCTAGTTTCACAAATAGAGAAACTATAGCGTAAAGGTAATACCATCCTGCTAATTCTTTTTAAAACACATTCTGTGATAAAATTAACTGGGGTTCTTTTCAAAAATGCAGACTTCTGTACTTCTATTCCAAAACCTCTGAAATCAAAATCTCAGAAAATAAATAAATACAACTGGCACTCTGATTTTTCTGCTGTACAGAAATGTGGGAACAACTGCCGTTTTGGAATACTGCTAGATTTGCCTCAACTAATTATCAGTTCAGTTCAGTTGCTCAGTCGCGTCCGACTCTTTGCAACCCCATGAATCGCAGCACGCCAGGCCTCCCTGTCCATCACCAACTCCCAGAGTTCATTCAGACTCATGTCCATCGAATCAGTGATGCCATCCAGCCATCTCATCCTCTGTCGTCACCTTCTCCTCCTGCCCCCAATCCCTCCCAGCATCAGAGTCTTTTCCAATGAATCAACTCTTCACATGAGGTGGCCAAAGTACTGGAGTTTCAGCTTTAGCATCATTCCTTCCAAAGAAATCCCAGGGCTGATGTCCTTCAGAATGGACTGGTTGGATCTCCTTGCAGTCCAAGGGACTCTCAAGAGTCTTCTCCAACACCACAGTTCAAAAGCATCAATTCTTCGGGGCTCAGCCTTCTTCACAGTCCAACTCTCACATCCATACATGACCACAGGAAAAACCATAGCCTTGACTAGATGAACCTTAGTTGGCAAAGTAATGTCTCTGCTTTTGAATATGCTATCTAGGTTGGTCATAACTTTCCTTCCAAGGAGTAAGCGTCTTTTAATTTCATGGCTGCAGTCACCATCTGCAGTGATTTTGGAGCCCAGAAAAATAAAGTCTGACACTGTTTCCACCGTTTCCCCATCTATTGCCAAAAGTGATGGGACCAGATGCCATGATCTTCATTTTCTGAATGTTGAGTTTGAAGCCAACTTTTTCACTCTCCTCTTTCACCTTCATCAAGAGGCTTTTTAGTTCCTCTTTACTTTCTGCCATAAGGGTGGTGTCATCTGCATATCTGAGGTTATTAATATTTCTCCTGGCAATCTTTTTTTTTTTTTTTTGCAAATGTTAAGTTTTTTTTTCTTTTTTTAAATTTTATTTTATTTTTAAACTTTACAATATTGTATTAGTTTTGCCAAATATCGAAATGAATCCGCCACAGGTATACCCGCGTTCCCCATCCTGAACCCTCCTCCCTCCTCCCTCCCCTACCCTCCCTCTGGGTCATCCCAGTGCACCAGTCCCAAGCATCCAGTACTGTACATCGAACCTGGACTGGCGACTCATTTCATACATGATATTATACATGTTTCAATGCTATTCTCCCAAATCTCCCCACCCTCTCCCTCTCCCACAGAGTCCATAAGACTGATCTATACATTGGTGTCTCTTTTGCTGTCTTGTACACAGGGTTATTGTTACCATCTTTCTAAATTCCATATATATGTGTTAGTATACTGTATTGGTGTTTTTCTTTCTGGCTTACTTCACTCTGTATAATAGGTTCCAGTTTCATCCATCTCATTAGAACTGATTCAAATGTATTCTTTTTAATGGCTGAGTAATACTCCATTGTGTATATGTACCACTGCTTTCTTATCCATTCATCTGCTGATGGGCATCTAGGTTGCTTCCATGTCCTGGCTATTATAAACAGTGCTGCGATGAACATTGGGGTACACGTGTCTCTTTCAATTCTGGTTTCCTGAGTGTGTATGCCCAGCAGTGGGATTGTTGGATCATAAGGCAGTTCTATTTCCAGTTTTTTAAGGAATCTCCACACTGTTCTCCATAGTGGCTGTACTAGTTTGCATTCCCACCAACAGTGTAAGAGAGTTCCCTTTTCTCCACACCCTCTCCAGCATTTATTGCTTGTAGACTTTTGGATTGCAGCCATTCTGACTGGCGTGAAATGGTACCTCATAGTGGTTTTGATTTGCATTTCTCTGATAATGAGTGATGTTGAGCATCTTTTCATGTGTTTGTTAGCCATCTGTATGTCTTCTTTGGAGAAATGTCTATTTAGTTCTTTGGCCCATTTTTTGATTGGGTCATTTATTTTTCTGGAATTGAGCTGTAGGTGTTGCTTGTATATTTTTGAGATTAGTTGTTTGTCAGTTGCTTCATTTGCTATTATTTTCTCCCATTCTGAAGGCTGCCTTTTCACCTTGCTAATAGTTTCCTTTGATGTGCAGCTTTTAAGGTTAATTAGGTCCCATTTGTTTATTTTTGCTTTTATTTCCAATATTCTGGGAGGTGGGTCATAGAGGATCCTGCTGTGATGTATGTCGGAGAGTGTTTTGCCTATGTTCTCCTCTAGGAGTTTTATAGTTTCTGGTCTTACGTTTAGATCTTTAATCCATTTTGAGTTTATTTTTGTGTAAGGTGTTAGAAAGTGTTCTAGTTTCATTCTTTTACAAGTGGTTGACCAGTTTTCCCAGCACCACTTGTTAAAGAGATTTTCTTTAATCCATTGTATATTCTTGCCTCCTTTGTCAAAGATAAGGTGTCCATATGTGCGTGGATTTATCTCTGGGCTTTCTATTTTGTTCCACTGATCAATATTTCTGTCTTTGTGCCAGTACCATACTGTCTTGATAACTGTGGCTTTGTAATAGAGTCTGAAGTCAGGTAGGTTGATTCCTCCAGTTCCATTCTTCTTTCTCAAGATAGCTTTGGCTATTCGAGGTTTTTTGTATTTCCATACAAATTGTGAAATTATTTGTTCTAGCTCTGTGAAGAATACCGTTGGTAGCTTGATAGGGATTGCATTGAATCTATAAATTGCTTTGGGTAGTATACTCGTTTTCACTATATTGATTCTTCCAATCCATGAACATGGTATATTTCTCCATCTATTAGTGTCCTCTTTGATTTCTTTCACCAGTGTTTTATAGTTTTCTATATATAGGTCTTTAGTTTCTTTAGGTAGATATATTCGTAAGTATTTTTTTCTTTCCGTTGCAATGGTGAATGGAATTGTTTCCTTAATTTCTCTTTCAGTTTTCTCATTATTAGTGTATAGGAATGCAAGGGATTTCTGTGTGTTGATTTTATATCCTGGAACATTACTATAGTCATTGATTAGTTCTAGTAATTTTCTGGTGGAGTCTTTAGGGTTTTATATGTAGAGGATCATGTCATCTGCAAACAGTGAGAGTTTTACTTCTTCTTTTCCAATTTGGATTCCTTTTATTTCTTTTTCTGCTCTGATTGCTGTGGCCAAAATTTCCAAAACTATGTTGAATAGTAATGGTGAAAGTGGGCACCCTTGTCTTGTTCCTGACTTTAGAGGAAATGCTTTCAATTTTTCACCATTGAGGATAATGTTTGCTGTGGGTTTGTCATATATAGCTTTTATTATGTTGAGGTATGTTCCTTCTATTCCTGCTTTCTGGAGAGTTCTTATCATAAATGGATGTTGAATTTTGTCAAAGGCTTTCTCTGCATCTATTGAGATAATCATATGGTTTTTGTTTTTCAATTTGTTAATGTGGTGTATAACATTGATTGATTTGCAGATATTGAAGAATCCTTGCATCCCTGGGATAAAGCCCACTTGGTCATGGTGTATGATCTTTTTAATGTATTGTTGGATTCTGATTGCTAGAATTTTGTTAAGGATTTTTGCATCTATGTTCATCAGTGATATTGGCCTGTAGTTTTCTTTTTTTGTGGCATCTTTGTCAGGTTTTGGTATTAGGGTGATGGTGGCCTCATAGAATGAGTTTGGAAGTTTACCTTTCTCTGCAATTTTCTGGAAAAGTTTGAGCAGGATAGGTGTTAGCTCTTCTCTAAATTTTTGGTAGAATTCAGCTGTGAAGCCGACTGGACCTGGGCTTTTGTTTGCTGGAAGATTTTTGATTACAGTTTCAATTTCCGTGCTTGTGATGGGTCTGTTAAGATTTTCTATTTCTTCCTGGTCCAGTTTTGGAAAGTTGTACTTTTCTAAGAATTTGTCCATTTTTTCCACGTTGTCCATTTTATTGGCATATAATTGTTGATAGTAGTCTCCTATGATCCTTTGTATTTCTGTGTTGTCTGTTGTGATCTCTCCATTTTCATTTCTAATTTTATTGATTTGATTTTTCTCCCTTTGTTTCTTGATGAGTCTGGCTAATGGTTTGTCAATTTTATTTATCCTTTCAAAGAACCAGCTTTTGGCTTTGTTGATTTTTGCTATGGCCTTTTTTGTTCCTTTTGCATTTATTTCTGCCCTAATTTTTAAGATTTCTTTCCTTCTACTAACCCTGGGGTTCTTCATTTCTTCCTTTTCTAGTTGCTTTAGGTGTAGGGTTAGGTTATTTATTTGACCTTTTTCTTGTTTCTTTAGGTATGCCTGTATTGCTATGAACTTTCCCCTTAGGACTGCTTTTAAAGTGTCCCACAGGTTTTGAGTTGTTGTGTTTTCATTTTCATTAGTTTCTATGCAAATTTTGATTTCTTTTTTGATTTCTTCTGTGATTTGTTGGTTATTTAGCAGCGTGTTGTTCAGCCTCCATATGTTGGAATTTTTAATAGTTTTTCTCCTGTAATTGAGATCTAATCTTACTGCATTGTGGTCAGAAAAGATGCTTGGAATGATTTCTATTTTTTTGAATTTACCAAGGCTAGCTTTATGGCCCAGGATGTGATCTATCCTGGAGAAGGTTCCATGTACGCTTGAGAAAAAGGTGAAATTCATTGTTTTGGGATGAAATGTCCTATAGATATCAATTAGGTCTAACTGGTCTATTGTATCGTTTAACGTTTGTGTTTCCTTGTTAATTTTCTGTTTAGTTGATCTATCCATAGGTGTGAGTGGGGTATTAAAGTCTCCCACTATTATCGTGTTATTGTTAATTTCTCCTTTCATACTTGTTAGCATTTGTCTTACATATTGCGGCGCTCCCGTGTTGGGTGCATATATATTTATAATTGTTATATCTTCTTCTTGGATTGATCCTTTGATCATTATGTAGTGACCTTCTTTGTCTCTTTTCACAGCCTTTGTTTTAAAGTCTATTTTATCTGATATGAGTATTGCTACTACTGCTTTCTTTTGGGTCCCTATTTGCATGGAAAATCTATTTCCAGCCCTTCACTTTCAGTCTGTATGTGTCCCCTATTTTGAGGTGGGTCTCTTGTAGACAACATATGTAGGGGTCTTGTTTTTGTATCCATTCAGCCAGTCTTTGTCTTTTGGTTGGGGCATTCAACCCATTTACATTTAAGGTAATTACTGATAAGTATGATCCCGTTGCCATTTACTTTATTGTTTGGGGTTCGAGTTTATACACTGTTTTTGTGTTTCCTGTCTAGAGAATATCCTTTAGTATTTATTGGAGAGCTGGTTTGGTGGTGCAGAATTCTCTCAGCTTTTGCTTGTCTGAGAAGCTTTTGATTTCTCCTTCATATTTGAATGAGATCCTTGCTGGGTACAATAATCTGGGCTGTAGGTTATTTTCTTTCATCACTTTAAGTATGTCTTGCCATTCCCTCCTGGCTTGAAGAGTTTCTATTGAAAGATCAGCTGTTATCCTAATGGGAATTCCCTTGTGTGTTATTTGTTGTTTTTCCCTTGCTGCTTTTAATATTTGTTCTTTGTGTTTGATCTTTGTTAATTGATTAATATGTGTCTTGGGGTGTTTCACCTTGGGTTTATCCTGTTTGGGACTCTCTGGGTTTCTTGGACTTGGGTGATTATTTCCTTCCCCATTTTAGGGAAGTTTTCAACTATTACCTCCTCAAGTATTTTCTCGTGGTCTTTCTTTTTGTCTTCTTCTTCTGGGACCCCTATGATTTGAATGTTGTAGCGTTTAATATTGTCTTGGAGGTCTCTGAGATTGTCCTCATTTTTTTTAATTCGTTTTTCTTTTATCCTCTCTGATTCATTTATTTCTACCATTCTATCTTCTAATTCACTAATCCTATCTTCTGCCTCTGTTATTCTACTATTTGTTGCCTCCAGAGTGTTTTTAATTTCATTTATTGCATTATTCATTTTATATTGACTCTCTTTTATTTCTTCTAGGTCCTTGTTAAACCTTTCTTGCATCTTCTCAATCTTTGTATCCAAGCTACTTATCTGTGATTCCATTTTGATTTCAAGATTTTGGATCACTTTCACTATCATTATTCGGAATTCTTTATCAGGTAGATTCCCTATCTCTTCCTCTTTTGTTTGGTTTGGTGGGCTTTTATCCTGTTCCTTTGTCTGCTGGGTATTCCTCTGTCTCTTCATCTTGTTTAAATTGCTGAGTTTGGGGTGTCCTTTCTGTATTCTGGCAGTTTGTGGAGTTCTCTTTATTGTGGCATTTCCTCGCTCTGTGTGGGTTTGTACAGGTGGCTTGTCAAGGTTTCTTGGTTAGGGAAGCTTGTGTCAGTGTTCTGGTGAGTGGAGCTGTATTTCTTCTCTCTCCTTTCGAAGACTTGGGTTGCTTTTCTGGGTGCCTGATGTCCTCTGCCGGCTTTCAGAAGTTGTTTTGTGGAATTTACTCGGCATTTAAATGTTCTTTTGATGAATTTGTGGGGGAGAAAGTGTTCTCCCCGTCCTACTCCTCAGCCATCTTAGCTCCTCCCCCTCTCCTGGCAATCTTGATTCCAGCTTGTACTTCTTCCAGCCCAGCGTTTCTCATGATGTACTCTGCATATAAGTTACATAAGCAGGGTGACAATATACAGCCTTGACGAACTACTTTTCCTATTTGGAACCAGTCTGTTGTTCCATGTCCAATTCTAACTGTTGCTTCCTGACCTGCATACAGATTTCTCAAGAGGCAGGTCAGGTGGTCTGGTATTCCCATCTCTTTCAGAATTTTCCACAGTTTATTGTGATCCACACAATATGCCAAAGGCTTTAGCATAGTCAATAAAGCAGAAATAGATGTTTTTCTGGAACTCTCTTGCTTTTCAATGATCCAGCAGATGTTGGCAATTTGGTCTCTGGTTCCTCTGCCTTTTCTAAAACCACCTTGAACATCTGGAAGTTCATGGTTCACATATACCAATAGCATATAGACATCATTTGTTTTTTTCAGTTATTCTTTGTATCATGCTTAAATCCACTAGAGTCTTACATATGATTAGGTTAGAGATCATCTACCAAAGGTCATCCAGTGAGAGAAAATTAATTATTTACTGCTTCCACCTGGGATGAATACAACACAGTAAAATTTACTGCAATCTTCCTTGTATAATCTCCATCATAATGTCTTTTATTAATATCTCAACTCAAAAAAAATTTTTTTAAAGAAGAGAGGAATAAAAAATAAAATATTCCAACTCCCCCAATAGTTTCGAGTTCAGTCAGCTTCTCCCTAAGCTCTTTCGTTTTATCTAGTTGGTGTGGCTGCTGTTTTATTTTCTTCTCAAGATCAAAGGTGTTTTACACTCAAAGCGTCTTTTAATTTTCTTGGAAGGAAAGTTATGACCAACCTAGATAGCATATTCAAAAGCAGAGACATTACTTTGCCAACAAAGGTCTGACCAGTCAAGGCTATGGTTTTTCCTGTGGTCATGTATGGATGTGAGAGTTGGACTGTGAAGAAGGCTGAGTGCCAAAGAATTGATGCTTTTGAACTGTGGCATTGGAGAAGACTCTTGAGAGTCTCTTGGACTGCAAGGAGATCCAACCAGTCCATTCTGAAGGAGATCAGCCCTGGGATTTCTTTGGAAGGAATGATGCTAAAGCTGAAACTCCAGTACTTTGGCCATCTCATGCGAAGAGTTGATTCATTGGAAAAGACTCTGATGCTGGGAGGGATTGGAGGCAGGAGGAGAAGGGGACGACTGAGGATGAGATGGCTGGATGGCATCACTGACTCAATGGACGTGAGTCTGAGTGAACTCTGGGAGTTGGTGATGGACAGGGAGGCCTGGCGTGCTGCGATTCATGGGATTGCAAAGAGTCAGACATGACTGAGCGACTGAACTGAGCTGAACTGAACACTCAAAGCAGCGCTTATGCAAGCTCCTCTCACTAGCCTTTTCTACCACACTTGAATTTCTCAGGGAAGAAGTTGTTTTTGTCCCAAACAACATGTTCCTTCTGGAGTCCATACATACAGACACACGTACACAAACACAGCCTCTGCATATTTTAAAAGTGGAGTCTGTATACACATGACTGCAGGTGACTCTTGTTTTATAATACATATCTGAAAGGAGATGGCACTCTTACTTTGGCACCCAAGCAAAATTAGATGTTCTAATCAAATACAGACTAATTCCCTACACCTTGTGATAAAGCTGAGGCACTGACCTAACCTCAGTTTGGAGGCAGATGCTGGTTTGGTTCACTGCACCAGAACACAGCAGATATCTCAGCTCCTTGAGCTTTCCTCTTTCTGCAGAGTTGTGCATGTAATTCCTGATGACGCAGTTCAAGCCTGTGATACAGTGCAGTGTGTTGACACTGAAAGTCAACCCAAAGGCAATGACAAATCCTGTGGTGCCTGTCTAGCTCCTTCTGAAATGCTCAATCCACTGGGCCACAAGGCTATTGCTGAATATGTGCAGTAGAATTCAGCACTATTCGTTACAAGTTTTAGAGCATTATTCTCATCTTGATTCTTAATTTTGAGTCCTCTCTCACTTGGCTGAGAAACTTATTCAGGAAATATTTCTAAGAAAAGTAGTTAAGTAATTTGTTTTCTGAACCCTTGAATGACTGGGTGTAAAAGCCAGTTTTACTATTACAGAGAAGTCAGAAGCCAACTGATTCTTATTTCTTGGTACATATTTTTTAAGAGTTATAGAATCACCTCTATAAGGATTTTGCTATACCATTACTAGGTGTCACTTGCAACTCTCAGAATGGGAGAAAGTAGTAGCAAATGAAACAACTGATGAAGGACTGATTTCAAAAATATACAAGCAGCTTATACAACTCAATATCAGAAAAACAAACAACCCAATCAAAAAGTGGGCAAAAGACCTAAACAGACATTTCTCCAAAGAAGTCATACAGATGGCTAATAAACGCATGAAAAAATGCTCAACTGCTCATTATTAGAGAAATGCAAATCAAAACTACAATGAGATACCACCCTCACACTGGTCACAATGGCCATCAAAAAATCTACAAAAAATAAATGCTGGAGAGGGTGTGGAGAAAAGGGAATACTCTTGTACTGTTGGTGGGAATGTAAATTGATACAATCACTATGGAAGACAATATGAAGATTAGTTAAAAAAAGTCAGGAATAAAGCCACCATATGGCCCAGCAATCCCACTATTAGGCATATACCCTGAAGAAACCAAAATTGAAAAAGACACATGTATCCCAATATTCATTGCAACACTATTTGCAATAGCTAGGAAATGGCAGCAACCTAGATGTCCATTGACAGATGAATGGATAACGAAGCCATGGCGCATATACACAATGGAATACTATTCAGCCATAGAAAGGAATGCATTTGAGTCAGTTCTAATGAGGTGGGTGAACCCAGAGCCTATTATACAGAGTAAAGTAAGTCAGAAAGAGAAAAACAAATATATAGTAACACATACATATGGAATCTAGAAAGATGGAATTAATGAACCTATTTAAGGGCAGCAGTGGAGACAGAGACATAGAGAACAGACATGACATGGGGGAGGCAGGGGAGAAGAGAGTGGGATGAATGGGGAGAGTAGCATAGAGACATACACACTACCATATGTAAAATAGATAGCCAACGGGAATTTGCTGGGTGATTCAGGGAACTCAGACTGTGGCTCTGTTACAACCTAGAGGGGTGGGATGGGGAGGGAGGTTCAAGAGGGAGGGGACATAGGTATACCTATGGCTGATTCATGCTGATGTTTGGCAGAAATCAACACAATACTGTAGAGTGATTATCCTTCAATTAAAAACTAAAAAAATTATTATAAAAAAGGAAAAAATATTACTAGGTACCACTTGGATTTTGCCTAAAATATGATGAGCATTTTAACATGCAAGTCAAATTTCTTTTATTCAACTATTTTTTTTGGCTGAAAAGTTTTCTTTACGATTTTAATCATTGCTTCTATCACATTGCTCTTACTCATATCAGGAACACTGTATAATTCTAGAAAATATTTTTGTATTCTGTGCCCCACATATTATCTTTTAGCTCTACTATAGCTGACAAACTTTCAAAACAAGTACTACTTGGTTCACCAAAAAAAAAAAAAGAAACAATATTCCTTTTATAACTCCAGTTTAAAAAATTTTAGAAGTGTTGTACTATAAATGTTACAATTTCAAAAGGGTTATCAAAGTAATTGAAAAGCTTGAGCTTGAAATTTTTGAGCACATAAGCAAGTTTACTAAGAATTCATTTAAGTAATGTTGATAAATATGAGATTTACTACTACTTCTCAGTATGTTAAAGTTTCTAAATTAAATGGCTTAATATCACTGTCACTATTAACGGACATGTAGGTTATCAAACATAGAACAATTTGACACTTTGATCAAAATCTGTAATTTATGATCTAGTTAGGTTTGATAAATCTTTCTTATTATAAAGTAAATTATTTTCTCAGTCCAAGAGGAACTAATTTATTATATAGGTGGATTTTTTAAATTCCTGCTAAGAAAATCTAAGTAATAAACGCCCTTGCAAACATTGTCAGTCTTGATATATATAGTTATGAGCTTGGCAGTAAAACAAATTAGCAGAGTCTCTCAAGTTCACATCTGCTAACAAGGAGTTTATAGTACTCAATTTATTTTGCTTTCAAAAAGGAATAACTTATGAGAGTCTATATTTACATCCTTACAACTCTTACTTATGATCATTTTATCTCCATCCCTTACAGTTATGTAGTAGAAACTAGTTTAAGACATTCTTTAATGCTAAAGACAAAAGCAGGTCATCAATTCAGTATCCAAATGGTGATATAAGGTCCTAGATTTTTATTAGGAAAAAGTAAATATTCTTCACAACAAACAGGAAAACTGATGAGTGTGTAAGTTGGTATTTTCCCACAGTTTGTCCTTGGTGAGTTAAGGCAGCAGTTTTGGGAACTTCACTTTGCAAAAAATAAAAACACCTAGTTTTGAAAGACGTTAATGGCTATGCTACAAAACAAAACAAGACAATCAAAGAAAACTCCAAAGTGGTTAAATACATATATATCTATATATTTAGGGAACACTTTATACTATACCTCACATTCAGAACATTTAAAAAAAGCCTGCAAAGTACTGTAATACCAAACAAAAAAATTTTTTGTAACATTCAAAATCTTTTGTTTTTATGTCCTAAATACATAATGATGTTATTTAACATTTTCCTTCACTTCATTTTCATCCTAGGTCTATGATTTTTTTTTTTAATCATGTATAGTTTATTTATAATGTTTTGTTTCTGGTATAAAGAAAAGTGGTTTAGTATGTATACAAATATATACATTCTTCTTCATATTCTTTTCCATTATGGTTATTCACAGATATTGAATATAGTTCCCTGTGCTATACAGTAGGACTTTGTTGTTTATTTTATATATATAATAGTTTATACCTGCTAATCCCAAATCCTAATTTACTCCCCTTCCTTTCCGCTTTGGAAACCCTGTTTGTTTTCTATTCTATGAGTATAGGCATATTTTGTTCTGTCACGTACTTAGTGCTTAATAACCTAAGAGAAGTTATTCCATGAAACACTTGAAAATCTGACCTAAAGATTTTTATACTGGTAGGCACACTCAAACTGGACAATTAGGGAGAATTTAATAAAAAGACCATTTACAAAGTTTTAGATCTGGTGAAGGAAATAAGATATGGTATATCTTCCAGGCTCTAGCCATGTCAAGGGACCATTACCAGGGATCAAGGAAGGACTGGAGACTGGAATGCAAAAACGTTGACTGTTATATGGAGCTGTAACCTTAGGTAGAGGGACCTAGCCAGGCAAACGTAGCTCCATTCTTTTATTATCCTCTGATAGTCTATCACTGGCACTCATTGACTAAACTCAACCCAATCCAGAGAGCAAGAGACCACATTAATTCTGTATATAAAGCTCGGCCTCCTTGCTCACAGAGCAGAATATAAAAAGGTAAAGAGTGAATCTGAACTAGGAAATACCCAGAACACTAATAATGCATCTGCTGCTACTGCTAAGTCGATTCAGTCCTGTCCAACTCTGTGTGACCCCATAGACAGCAGCGCACCAGGCTCCTCCGCCCATGGGATTTTCCAGGCAAGAGCACTGGAGTGGGGTGCCATTGCCTTCTCCAATAATACATCTGAGTTCTATTCAATAGAATTTTTTTTCTCTTAGGTATGGTATATATTAATTCATTCATTTATTCCAACAAAGACTATTTTGTTGAAGTATTTGTCAGTATTTACTTGGCTTCTACTACAACAGGAAAACACAAACACACAATCCCAAAGGAGCTGACAACCAAGAAGGCACAAGAGAAAGTTAAAAATGTCAACTAAAATGCAATCTAATTAGGACCATACTAGAGGTATGACCACACCGCTGTAAGTTTACAGGGAAGATAAAGTAACCTGCCTAGGAAAGCCAAATGGTCAGTAGATAAAGCAGTGACATTTGTTTGAACTGAGGAATGAAGGATGATTAGATTTTCCAGGTAGGCTGACAAAGTCGGAGAGTGCATTTTAAGCAGAAGGAACAATATATGCAAAAGCAGGGAATTTTTTTTTTTTAATGGCAGCATATGTTGTGTAGGGACTGATAAGAGATTCTGAATTATTAATTGTGTGGATCAGGTTACAGAGCTGTGGTAGGTAAAAGCAAAAGCACTATTAGAGTCTTGCAGTAATTCTAGGGCCTGGGATTTATTCTGCACCTGAAAACATTTTAAAATAACACTATTTTAAGTGAGAAATCAGAGATCAGTATCTGCCCAGATGATAGATGGGATAACAATGGCTCTGCACCCCAACCCAAATCAATTTTACTTATTCCTTCTTATTCTTCTGAGGCTATGGGTTACCCTGATGCTGTAGAGCAGGGGTCCCCAAACTCCAGGATCTAATGCCTGATGATCTGAGGTGGAGCTGATGTAATACAATAAATGGGCTTCCCTGATAGCTCAGTTGGTAAAGAATCAGCCTGCAATGTAGGAGACGCCGATTCAATTCTTGGGTTGGAAGATCCGCCTGGAAAAGGGACAGGCTACCCACTCCAGTATTCTCGGGCTTCCCTTGTGACTCAGCTGGTATAGAATCCTTCTGCAATGTGGGAGACCTGGGTTCAATCCCTGGGTTGGGAAGATCCCCTGGAGAAGGGAAAGGCTACCCACTCCAGTATTCTGTCCTGGAGAATTCAATGAAGTGTATAGTCCATGGGGTCACAAAGAGTTGGACACGACTGAGCAACTTTCACTTTCGTACCATAAATGTGATGTGTTTGAATCATCCTGAAACCACCCTAATCCACAGAAAAATTGTCTTCCACAAAACCAGCCACTGGCACCAAAAAGGTTGGAGACCACTGCTATAAAGAAACAACCTTTTTGTTTTCAAGAAACAACTTTTTTTCTTTTCAACGTGATTGCATATGATCATTTGATTAAACTTTAGCGTGCGGTATCTGAAATTGAAGCTATCAAACAGTATAAAAGAGCTTGCTAGAAAAGAACAGCTCAAACAGTTCTATCAGCACACTTATTTTATGATAAATAACAATCACTGTGGTTCACTGGATAATAATGGCAAGAGCGAAATTAGACAAATTCTGTCCTATATGGTTCACACAAGTCCTGAGTGCCAACTGCAGCACTGTTTATAATAGCCAGGACATGGAAGCAACCTAGATGTCCATCAGCAGATGAATGGATAAGAAAGCGGTGGTACATATACACAATGGAGTATTACTCAGCCATTAAAAAGAGTACATTTGAATCAGTTCTAGTGAGGTGGATGAAACTGGAGCCTATTATACAGAGTGAAGTAAGCCAGAAAGAAAAACACCAATACAGTATACTAACGCATATATATGGAATGTAGAAAGATGGTAACAATAACCCTGTATACGAGACAGCAAAAGAGACACTGATGTATAGAACAGTCTTTTGGACTCTTTGGGAGAGGGAGAGGGTGGGAAGGTTTGGGAGAATGACATTGAAACATGTAAAATATCATGTAAGAAACGAGTTGCCAGTCCAGGTTTGATGCACGATACTGGATGCTTGGGGCTAGTGCACTGGGATGACCCAGAGGGATGGTATGGGGAGGGAGGAGGGAGGAGGGTTCAGGATGGGGAACACATGTATACCTGTGGCGGATTCATTTTGATATTTGGCAAAACTAATACAATTATGTAAAGTTTAAAAATAAAATAAAATTTAAAAAAAAAAGAAAGAAACGTCTATTCTTTCTCCAAAGTCTTATCTAACACTCTTCTCTAATTAACTTCAAAACAAAGTATTTCCAGTTAAAAGACTTGAGGGCGCAACCTAACTTGGGTTGGCATTTATCAATGACATCCCCTCCCCTGCCCAATTACAATCAGATCAAACTGTGAATAAACCATTCTGAATTATTGAATGTAATGAATCAGATCAATAGAAATGTGCCTGTGGGCATAGAAGTTCATTCTCCTGAGGTTGTTCTGTATTCCTATTTTGTGTGATCTTTCTCAACTCAATCCTTAAAAGGAAATTTCCAAAATTGTAGTAAATGCTTCAGTCCTTTCCCCAAAATATACTTCCTCCAACTCAGGGTTTTTTAAGACTCCTTTTTATCTCTGCCTTGGTCACAAAACAACAAAATCTTAGGGCCATACATAACACTTTATGATAAACAATATTTTCAAATATGTGTACCAGAGCTCTCTTCATACTCTTAAAGCTCATTTGAATTGTTTACTTATATTTCTCTATTCCCTCCCTTTTTTGTTCTTCCACATAATGAAAGCCTTCAGTTCTTGGTTTGTTGTTGTTTTTCAGTCACTAAGTCATATCCAACTCTACCACCCCATGGACTGCAGCACACCAGGCCTCCATGTCCTTCACTATCTCCTGAAGTTTGCTCAAACTCATGTCCATCAAGTTGGTGATGCCATCCAACCATCTCATCCTCTGTTGTCCCCTTCTCCTCCTGCCCTAAATCTTTCCCAGCATCAGGGTCTTTTCAAATGAGCCAGCTCTTCCCATCAGGTGGCCAAAGTATTGGAGCTTCAGCTTCAGTCCTTCCAAAGAATATTCAGGGTTGATTTCCTTAGGATTGACTGGTTTGATCTCCTTGCTGTCCAAGGGACTCTCAAGAGTCTTCTCCAGCACCACAATTTGAAATCTTCAGTTCTTCGGTGCTCAGCTTTCTTTATGGTCCAATTCTCACATCTGTACATGACTACTGGAAAATCATAGCTTTGACTAGATGGATCTTTGTTAGCAAAGTAATGTCTCTGCTTTTTAATACACTGTCTAGGTTTGTTATAGCTTTTCTTACAAGCAGCAAGCATCTTTTAATTTTGTGGTTTAGATATTACCTATTTTCCTAGCCTCTAACCCTACCCCTGCCCTCTGTCAGTTACAGTACTTAGCACAACAATACTACCTTTCTCCTTCCACATTTCTCACTCCTAGACTATGACTCCTTAAACTCAGGAATGATTTCTAATGTATCTTTGTAATCCCAGAAAGCAGTAAATGAATATGTATATGATAAATTGAAGTGACCTTTACTATAAAATTGGAAGCATTTGAAATAACATGCAACTTATTTTTCTAGTCCTAATTCTACTGCCAAATTCTTAGCCCAAGAAAATAAATCAAGAGTACCAGAACTGAAAGAGAATTGGGAGCATGAATATGAGTTGCTCTAATTCATAACATTTCAGAGATTGGAATAAACTTCACCTCAACCATGAGCTGGCTTCCTAACTCAAAACTGTCCTCCAAATAAACATTCAACCTGCCCCTCACTTTAACTCTGGTTCTCATTTGTGGCTGCCACACTGGATTGATCCTTAGAAGTACTTACACAGACTAAAAGAACTTTTACTTGTTTTTTTCAAAGTTACAGCTTCTAGTTGGAAGTCAACAACAGCCTATCCACTGATTACAAATAAAATCTCTGGACAAAATACAAAAAACATCTACCAGAAAACTCTGAAAAGCAGGTAAGTCAGTTGAAAAGGGTTGTCAAAACTTGAAGTGACTACAGTGGTTAATTTCCTAGAGGTTTTCTTCCCCTCTCATCTGTCATGGGTTGAAGTCTATCCCCCCAAAAGATATGTTGGGGTCCTAAACCCTAGTACTTCAGGATGTGACTTTATTTGGATAAAGGGTATTTTCAGAGGTAATCAAGTTAAAATGAGGTCATTAGGGTGGACCCTAGTCTGTTAATACTGATATTCTCAGATAAAGGGGGAAATGTGGTCACAGAGAACCATGTACACAGGAATAATGCCATGTGAAGACTGGCATGATATTGCTTCAACCAAGCAGCTACCAGAAACTGGGACAGAGGCTTGGAATCGATCCTTCACTGGCACCAGAGGGAGCACTGGCCCTGCCAACACCTTGATTTCAGAGTTCTAACCTCCAGAGCTGTGAAACACAGATGTCTGTGGTTTAAGCATCGCTTCGCGGTGATGTGTATGGCAGCCCTACAAATTAATACACCATCCTTCCTTTTCCAATTTGACCTGAGGATGGCTCCAGTTATGGAACTCTGCAATGGACACAGACATCAAAAATCTCAGAGAATTCTTGTCTTTCTGAAAAGAGAACAAGGGAAGAGGAAGCAGGATGTCGAGAATAATAGGGCTGATTCATGTGAAGTAGAGAGAGGAGGGAATGCTCTAATTCTGTCTATTGTCCAGCACAAGTTTCAGACTCACCCCTACATGTATGTGTTGCATGCACAACACAAACCCAGATTAGCAGAGCATAGGCTACAACCACCAAATAACACAAATATGACCCACTTACCAAAATGAGCCCTGAGCAGCACATGCACAGAACACAGTGAAGGCAGCATAGCAAAAGCTTTGAAAACTGAGCTGACAGTATAAATTCCACCAATAGAAACAGAGATAAAACTGATGGTCTGAATCTAACCTGGTGTAGGTTGAATGCCTGCAAAAGTTAAGGGTTAAGGGAGGGAATGCAAAAAGCAGCATTGTTTGGAGGACTAAGGAAAACATATGTAACACTTAAATTATTACTGCAAATATTACTGCAATGAAAAATTGCTCAACCTTTCAGTTCAGTTCAGTCATTCAGTCGTGTCCGACTTTTTGTGACCCCATGAATCGCAGCATGCCAGGCCTCCCTGTCCATCACCATTTCCTGGAGTTCACTCAAACTCATGTCCATCAAGTCGGTGATGCCATCCAGCCATCTTAATCTCTGTTTTCCCCTTCTCCTCCTGCCCCGAATCCCTCCCAGCATCAGGGTCTTTTCCAATGAGTCAACACTTCACATGAGGTGGCCAAAGAATTGGAGTTTCAGCTTTAGCATCAGTCCTTCCAATGAACACCCAGGACTGATCTCCTTTAGAATGGACTGGTCAGATCTCCTTGCAGTCCAAGGGACTCTCAAGAGTCTTCTCCAACACCACAGTTCAAAAGCATCAATTCTTCGGCGCTCAGCTCAACCTTTAAATAACTACAAAAATTTGATCAATCCTCAGTGGAAAAGACAATCAACTAATTGTAATTCCAAGATGACTTAGATATTGGAATCATCAGCACAACACTTTAAAGCAGCCATTGTAACTCTATTCATAAAATGTTACCAAAGAGAAATTTAGAACTTGAGAAACAAGTGAAAAGAAACAGAAATGGCAAATATTTGGACAATGTTTTTATCCTAAGTTCTTGAAAATGTGTATTTTTGATAAAAAACAATCGTAACATTTTCTGGTGAGTTTTCAATACATATAGTTGAAATACATATGACAATGGGGGAGGCATAAAGGGGTCTATATGATTGCAAGTCTTCTACATTTACTTTAATATATTTCTTTACTGAATAATATTTGATAATTACAATGCCATGTTAGTTTTATGTGTATAGCAAAGTGATTCAGATTATTTATATGTGTATATAACATAAATCTAAAATCTTATTGGTTACCTATTTTATATATAGTAGTATGTATATGTTAAGAACCAGAAGTTCGCTTTCTATGTCTGGGAATCTATTTCTGTTTTGTAAATAAGTTCATTTGTATCTTTTTTCAAGTTCTACCTATAAGCAATATCATATGAATAGCTGTCTTTCTCTGTCTGGCTTACTTCACTTAGTATGATAATCTCTAAGTCCATCAAGGCTTCTACTAAATAATAAAATATCAGTTCTATGTAGACTGTAAAAGATAAGTTGTGTACACTTTATTCCCTAATACAATCTATTAAAAATAGGAAGCAATATCATCAAAAGGTAGATGAATTAAGATGGGAAAGATTGAGGGCAGGAGGAAAAGGAGGTGACAGAAGATAAGATGACATCACTGACCCGATGGACATGAGTTTGAGCAAACTCCGGTAGACAGTGATGGGCAGGGGAGCCTGGTGTGCTGCAGCCCATAGGATTGCAAAGAGCTGGACACAACTTAGCGACTGAACAACAACAAAAACACTGAACTCATTTAAAAGCTGGCAGAAAACGAGGAAGAAAATAAAACAGGAGATGAATAAACATTAAAAAGATCCATCTATATCCAACCATATCCATAATTACATTGCATAGAATTGGTCTAAACACACCAATTAAAAGATAGCATGTTAGATAGGATTTTTAAAATATCTACAAGAACTCAAATATAATGACATAAATAGGTTAAAAGTAAAAGAAGGGAAAATGCAGCATTAAATACAAGAAAGCAGTTCAGTTCAGTCAGTCATGTCTGGCTCTTAGCGACCCCATGGACTGCAGCACACCAGGCCTCCCTGTCCATCACCAACTCCCAGAATTTACTCAGACTCATGTCCACCAAGTCAGTGATGCCACCCAACCATCTCATCCTCTGTCATCCCCTTCTCCTCCTGCCTTCAATCTCTCCCAGCATGAGGGTCTTTTCAAATGAGTCAGTTCTTCGCATCAGGTGGCCAAAGTATTGGAGTTTCAGCTTCAACATCAGTCCTTCCAATGAATATTCAGGACTGATTAACTTTGGGATGGACCGGTTGGATCTCTGCTGCGCAAGGGACTCTCAAGAGTCCTCCAACACCACAGTTCAAAAGCATCCATTCTTTGACACTCAGCTTTCTTTATAGACTAGACAAAGTACAGTTCAAAGAAAAGTATGTTAGGATAAACAGGGACTTTATTTTTACGGGAAAAAAAGGGTCCCCCGATGTTCATGGCAGCACTATTTACAATAACCAAGACATGGAAACAACTCAAGTGCCCATCAACAGAGACAGGTATAAGTTGAGGCATATATATGTACGGTGGAATATTACTCAACCATAAAAATGAATAAAATATTGCCATTTGCAGCAGTATGAATGGACCTAGAGAATTTATACTAAATGAAAGATTATATAACTTGTAGAATCTTAAAAATAATACAATTAAATCAATATACAAGAGAGAACCAGATTCACAAATATAGAAAACAAAATTATTGTTACCAAATAGGAAAAGGAGGGAAGGAAAAATTAGGAGTATGGCATTAACAAATGTAAACTACTACATACAGAACAGATAAACAGCAAGATTCACTGTAGAGCACACAGAACTATACTCAGAATCTGTTCCTTTTTTTTTTTTTCTTTTTTGCCTAACTGTGGAGTGTGTGGGATCTTATTTCCCCGACCAGATATAGAACCCATGCCCCTTGCACTGGAAGCACAGAGTCTTAACCACTGGACAGTCAAGGAAGTCCCTGTATGCAGTATCTTGTAATCACCTATAATGGAAAATAATCTGAAAAAATGTGTACATATGTGTATATATTATATACAAAATTTGTCAGTTGCCTATATAGTAGTCATATCAGAACCTGTATGCAGAACAGTATGCAGAAGCATATTGTAAACTTTTAAAACTTCATGTTTTCCCAATGCTTCCACTGTCCCACAAACAGGCTGTGTGAGAACCCTACCCAGGTGACCAGAACCAAGATGATAAACCTGTCCCCGCCCCAAGTTCCCCTTCTTGCCCTCCCTTGACTGTGACCCAGTGGCATTCAACACGCCAATAAAATCCCTCACACCTTTTTCTGTGTACTCCAACCTGACCCCTGGTAAAGGCATTTACCCACGGGTCCTCCCCTCTCCCGGCACCCCGTCTGCTTGGCGGAGTCTTCTTCCCGGGAGCTCCTCCCGTAAGGCCCCCTGGTTCCCCTCTTCTCATACCTGTGAGTGTAATCAATCTTTTCATTTCATATGCCTCAGCAGAAACTCTACAATCACATCGGAGTGATCCTTAAAGACCCCACAAGTGAAATGAACTCTGTCATTCACAACACAAGAAGTTTATAGTGCGTTTCCTCACAATTGCTCAAAGCTGAGGGGAAGAAAAACACTAGTATCTTTAAACCAGTGAATATGACATATTAGCAATAAAAATGTTTGAATTACTGACATGCAATAGCATAAATGAATCTGAAATACATTGAGAAAAGCCAGACTAAAAAAGCTGCATACTGAATGATTCCACCTGTAGGACATTCCAGACAAGGTTAAACCATACAGATAAAGGTCACTGTTGCCAGGAATTAAGGCAGGAGGAAGGATTGACTAAACAGAGGCAACATAAGGATATAATTTGTGGTGATGGGACTCTTCTATATCTTGATGGTGGTTGTTATAGGACTGTGTTCAAATGAAAAAACTGTTATAACTGTACACCAAAAAGACCAAAGTTTGTACGTACATATAAGTTTAATAAACAGCTTAAAGTTAAATTGTCAGAATTTTCTATTACTCTCAGAAAATGGGTGGCAGATGGAACTATTAGGATACCAATAAGAACTTTCCACAAATATTTATGACCTCAGAACAGGAAAAAATGTATTAAGGCCCTTTGAGATTTTTTAATATAAATAGGCTTTCCTATATTAAATGTTGACAGCAAATCAAATCTATTTTTGTAAATAAATACTGCTCCTCCTTACCTTAACACCATTTGGAAAGACAGGTGGCAAATTTGTGTTCTTATCCAAAAGCAATGATGAAAAGAGAACTATAAAAGTCTCACTCTATTTCTGAATGAAAGTTCTTTCTGCATGGCCCTATTCATTCAAAGACTCTAAAGATTCCCAACTGTTAACTTTCTCTTCTCTACTAATTAATACTGGTTTAGCAAAAGCACTAGAAAAAGGAATGGTGAGATAATTTTTGCCCTAAGGATGAGTCCATCTTTTCCCTCTCCTACACCCCTAGTGAATGTGAAAATGACAAGGGAAAAGGCCAAACAGATATTCAGGCTCCATGAACAGATAAAAACAAAAACTCAAGTAGTCTTATTTTAACTTTTTATTTTATATTAGAATACTGTTGATTAACAATGTTGTGATAGTTTCAGGTATATAGCAAAGTGATTCAGTTATTCATATACATGTATCTATTCTTTTTCAACTTATTTTCCCATTTAGGTTATTACATAATATTGAGCAGAGTTCTATGTGCTGTACAGTAGGTCCCTTTTGATTATCCATTTTAAATATGACAGTGTGATATCAATAACAAATTCTAAATATGCCTTCCTCCCACCATACCCCTGCTAGTAACCACAAATTGGTTCTTAGTCTGTGCATCTGATTCTCAAGGAGTCATATTTTAAAGGTTAAAGGAAACTAACATATTATTTTAGTTAGCTGTTTGCATCCAACTAAATGGGTTATGTAAATATAATAGTTGCAGTGAAAGTGTTTACTGCATTGAGGTTTATTATTGTGTATTACAACTGTCCTCTCATTTGAATAAAAGTATCTCTATAGGGAAAGCAAATTAATTAGGATAATTAATTGTGATTCTGGCTTTGATATTTGTTGGTTCTCTAGTAGTTCAATGCTCATCTAAAGAGCTTTAAATATAATAAGTGAATGTAAATAAGAGAATTGTTTGCATTATACCTTGAAGTCAAATTCGAAAAGGTCATTACATCACATGAATGTAACAGAAGGAAAATAGCAAATACCTATTTGTTTAGGGATCTGGGCATGTTATATAGCTACAGTAATTCTGCATTAGGCATAGCTTACATTTTTACTTACTGTAAAATTGCTTCTTAATGATAATAGATCATATAATTTCTACTGAAATTCAGCTATATAGTCAATAGTCATTGAAACTTACTTTTTCATTGTTTAGACAAAATGATTGTGGCTGCTAAATAAATGAAGCTATTTGTACTCCAGCAAAGCCCTAACATAAGGCTATAAATTAAGTGAAAAAAAAAAAAAAAAACACTTTGGTTCCAATGTAGTATCAAAGAGCTTTTGAAGACAGAAGCAGGGATTTCAAGAATATGGCAGATTAGGAATGGGGAGGTTGGGGTGGGGGTGGATTTCAACCTGAACCAAGGAGAATGGGTCAGGAGACTACTAGCAAAAAATGAAAACGGATTCCTAATTTCTACTTTGCTAGTTTGGAAGAAGGATATTGCCTGACGCCTGAAGTTTCCCCACAGGGCTTTCATCCTCATCCATGTTTTCCAAAACTCAGAATCACTGCTGATGAAGAATGTTAGTCCATCACCATATACTACCTGCTCTGTCTGAGATCAAGGGTTGGGCAGAAAATTGGAGCCAATTGCTGATTGTCTGTGATACTCAAATTCACATTATTGCTGTGTGTTCCTATATCTGGAAGACTAAAGGAACGCAAACTTGAGACACACATCTGATAAGGAAAATACATAATACATACAAGCCAGTGTGAATGCCTTAAACTTACAGGTAAGAAAGTGAAATTTATGTTTACTATGTTTTTAATCAATTACTAAGTAAAAGATGCATTGCCTATTGTCTTCCAACTAATTGCTCCTATAAAGTAACACAAGTGTCCCTGTACACACACATACATACCATGCACTCCTTAAAAGAATAACTGCTTAGGAATGAAATTTAAATGTCAATTATTTGTCAGTAAAGTGGATAACATTCAAAATTTTGTGTTTCTCTTTCCAGTTATATAGCTATGACCTTAGTGGTTGAATCACAAAATGTGCTAAGTGAGCACCTACCAGGTACTAAGCACAGTACTAAGCACTAGAGGAATTCAAAATCTAGGAGAAAAGATCCTCAAATAATTACACAAACCTCTTACTGAATTATAATTCTGACAATGTTAAAGCACTGGGTATAATGCAGCCTTGGTTTTCATTCCCTGTCAAATGAAATCAAAGTGGGTTTTATTCTCATGAGTAGACAACAGTTTCACAAAGCATGTTCAGGGGGGAAAAAATCCTATGGCTTCAGATATTTTCCCAACACCTATCTTATAAAAGTGTTAAGTGTCCCATGGGTTCAATAACAGGTGTTTGAACACTCCTTCAAGGCTCACTTTTATTTGAGAGCAGATTGCTGCTGGTGAGCAACTATGGCAAGGATATGAAAACAAACCCATTGGCTCTTACAGACTCCTTCTTCAAAGCTTATTCTTGGAAATGTCTCTCTTCCCCACATAAAATGGAAACGCGGTCTTCTGTTCCAAATAACAGGATTGTAGTAATATAATATTTCTAAGGTTAAGTCTGCTATGATTTAGTTTGAGAGTTCACCTAACCCCTAGACTGAGAACTAAGAACACCAAAAATCTGACAGCTGGGACTTCATTTGAGTTTCTGAAAATGTACCTATTGCTCAGGGCCCCTCATACATCCACAGAATATCAATGTAGCCATTAAATCCAAGAGCTAAAAATTCCACATAGCGACACAGAAAAGGAATCTTCCCAGAGAATGTAAACTCCACAAATATGTCTTTGTTAACTTGCTCCCTGAGTTTTGCAAATAAGGCTCTCCAAACTCCAGAACTTTTTATCATCAGTGTCTCTCTGAATTTCTTTCTTTTCCTTCAGGCATACCAACACATTAAGATAGTGTTACAGTCAACACATCTGTTCAACCAAGGCAAAAGCAGCAATTCAGAGAGAATACCTAACTAAAAGAACCTACATTTTCACATGATTACCCATGGTTTTGTCATGGTGTAAGTTTTATGACATCCATCTTTTAGATTTATATTGCTACATGGGATGTCACTTTGAATTATTGTTAGATTAATAAAACTGCAAGACCAGGTTTAAGTGCAAGGTTTATCAAAAGTGTTTATGACAGGATCAGTCAGGCTTCAGGCAGGATTAAACTTAAACTTTTTACAGTTTGGGATTGAATTGCTTAATGAACCAATCAGCACTTTATTTTCTGCCTTCAGTCATACATTTTTTAAAAATGATTCTCAACTATTAATCATTAGCTTAGACTCCCATAGGTACTAAATATAAACATGTGTGAAACTTAACCCCTCATGAAGGAATGCTATACCACGTGTCTCAAAGGGAAAAAGATCTGAGAAAAACATCAGCCTAACTCTTCAAACGTGTTCATGGGATCAGAAGCATTATTTTCTCTATGACAAACTTTTAGGACTGAAAACTCAAGTTTGGTCATGAGAATGTTCATATCCCCAAAGATAAAATTTGAGTTGTTGCTAATTGCTCTTTTTTAAGGCAGATCAAAAGCAATTAGCAGAACATTCCCTAACAAGCACTTTTAGAAGTTCATTGACTGTTTCTGGCAAGTTAAGTACCCAAATGGCAGAGGGAAATAACACTTTATTATAAGTATTTGAGGACCTAACAAAAATAGTCCTTTGAAACTACTCAGCATATTGAAGATCAATTAACCTCTATAATCCAAAGAAGAAGCAGAGTGAGAGAAGTTTATGAAAGATCTAAAGAACAATACACAGGTTAGGGAAGAACTGTAATATGCTTTCTTATTGCGTGGGTTTGGATAAATGATAGGATAAACAATGTTCCTTAAAAATAAGTTATTTGCATGCTATAAGAGTATTTTGTGGCAAAACTGCCTTTTATGAAAATATTTAATGTGTCCTATATCAGTTATATTAAACATTTCTTAAATATTTAAAATGTAATATAGAACAATCATGAAAATTCTCAAAAATTAGGATTAAGTAGCAAGTCAACATCTTGTAAACAGGGAGATATTGTTACATTCATGAGCATTTTAGCCATATCAGTGGCTTCACTGTACCATATAATTTTATCTTCACACCAAGAGGAGGGAATTAAAGCTCAACAAGGTCAACAGATTCATCCAAGGCCCCAAAGATAGTAAACAGCAGACCTGAAATTTGAGCATATATCTTTAGACTATAAAATCTTGGTGCATTTGTACTATATTCAGTATCTCCCGTTGCTTAGAGCTTATAGATATGTTACTTGAGAAGTTATGCTTAGCTTCAGTTGCTAAGTGAATATGGTCTCTACTTGGATTTTTATGTGATGAAAAGAGCACTGAGTTTGAAAGACAAAAAAAAATTAAATTCAGATCCTATTACCACAATTTACTACTCATAGGTGACCAACTTTGCTTTTCCAAACTTCTGTTTTTGCATATAAGAAAAATCCATAAAATGTAATAACTTGTAAAATGTGCTATGAGTCTAATGAGATAACAGTTAAAAATGTTGGAAAAGTGCTTTTTAAGAAAAGTGTTTAAAGAAATATTAAACCTACATTATTTGTAATTGATCTCCATATCTTCAAAAGCCTCTAATACCATGCTTTGCTTGCAGTTGGTACTTAATGAATGCTAAGTATTGCTGGGCTTCCACACACAAAAGCATCTATACTACTTCATTCAGTCAAACAACTAGGTATTTTGTATAATGGTTAAATTCAATGACCATTTTGCTCTTTGAATGACCAGAATGAATGTATTGACTACAGTCAGTAACATAGGTTTTAGTAACAAAGAAGCTTTTCATTTATTTAAATGTACTACAAGGTTGAAAACAAAACCTTGATCATTCAGAAAGTTATACACAATTTTTTCTATAGGGCATTTTTTTTAAAGCCTAGAAAGGAAAAAGCCAAAATATGAATTCAGGGTATAAAAACATGAGACCAAAACATAAATTTGAGGTGGTCTAGAAAACTGAGCAGAAAGAAATTGTAATATCCATAGCACAAGCAAGCACTTAAGAGTTTACTTTGTGTCAGGCACCCCACAGAGCCAGTTTCAATCATGATCTCATTTAAATCCCACAAAAACCCTATAGGATAAGTAGGATTAGAATTCCCATTTCATTATAATTCCCATCATAATTCGCATCAGCATGGGCTGATGCTTCCAGAGTAAAATGATTTGTTTATATGCACACAGAGCGGGCAGAGTTGATACCCTGCCCATTTCTATCCACCGCAAACTAGAGATGATGGTTTTGTTTCCCTAGGTATCCCCATCTTTCTCCCTCCAAGCCCTTCTTTTTCTTCTCAGACCCTAGATTCCTGTGATGTTCTTGCTTTGCACAGTTTCTCCAACCTCTCCTCTTCAGAATTTGTTTTATTACTATATCCTAGATTATCCATATTATATATTAGACATATGCCTAGTATATATCCATATTATATCCTGGATATGTGCATAGATATACCTAGTATATTCATACCTAACACATATCCAATATTAAACACTTCTCATACTTTGACTCATCCAGTAAAGGATGCTCAGAGTGATAAAGAAAAAAAAATGTAATTGTCCTTACCCCAGTCTACATAAACATCCTTATTCCACCATGATTTGAGGGAAGAGTAGATGATGACGACTCATTCTTTCATGAACTGAATATTTACTTCCCATTTATCCAAGCCCAATCCACTTGGAGGGAAAACCTGCACCAACACATCCGTGACTCACACCTGCATTCAGTGACTCAAACATGCCAACCCCTTTCTAGCTTCAAGACTCTTGACTGCTAGAAGCTTCTCTTTAATGTCTAGACCTTAATTTAGAAAATAAAGTAGGAATGGTCTTCCCCAACCTTGCCATATAAAGAATCTCCCAGAATTTTCTCTCTCCAAACAATCTTTGTTCTCATTATAAACTTTCACCATTTGTAATTGCTTCTTGCTTCAAAGATCACATCTTTACTTGTTATTATCCTATAAGAGACCCTGAAAGACTAAAAATGTTCTATTCAAAGGGTAGTAAAACCACCTCCAACTATGCCAAAACCGTTCTAACACTTCATAGGAAACCCCTTTCCCATTAAGCAGTGTCTCCTCACTCTTCCTTCCCCCTAGTCCCTGGAAGCCACCAACCTGCATTCTGCCTCTGAGTTCCTGTCAGTTACGGATAGTTCATATCAGTGGGGTCATAGAGTATGTACGTTTTTGTATCTAACTTCTTTCACTTGCCATGTTTTGAAAGTTCATCCACATTATGCAGGCAGTCTTTGTTCATTTTATGATTAAATACTATTCCATTGTATGTATATATATGCATATCAGAAGTTATTTTCCATTCATCCATTGATGGACATTTGTACTCTCTCTTCTGGCTATTGTGCATAGGTATGTCTATATAACTAGAGACATATTAAAGTATTTCGAGGTTAAATATCTAGATTTCACTTTAAAACACTTGGGCAAAAAACAACACTAGATGTGGATGAAACAAGATTGGAAAAAATCTTAATAATTATTGAAGCTGGGAGAAGAGCAAGAGGGGTTCACTATATTAATCTCTCTACTTTTATATACAGTTTAAAAACTCCATAATTAAGTGGGGTTTTTTAAGTTTCAAAAACAGAATCTGAATTAATCTTTTGTTTTTGTAATACATTCTACTGGTACCCCCCATCATCTCCATTCGCTTCAAAATATGTCATATGCATAATGAGTGCTGTGGCTGATGAGGGGATGAGAGTAGTCTGGAAAGTTAATACTGGCTAGAACCTACTGAGAAATATTACTAAAAATAATTTCTTTGCCATCCAGAAAAACTTTACACAAAGATAGAAGAGAAAAAAATGTATCATTGGAAGCGATGTATAATATAACTAATGAAAACCTACTGTACAGCACAGGGAAGTCTACTTAATGCTCTGTGCGACCTAAATGGAAAGGAAATCCAAAAAGGAGGGGATATATGTACAGGCATAGCTGATTCACTTTGCTGTACAGCAGAAACAAACACAACATTGTAAAGCAACTATAGTCCAATAAAAATTTTAAAAGCTCCTAAAAAATGATAATTTATCATTGAATAAACATTAAGCTAGAATGTGATACACATCTAATCCACTTAATCTTAGGCAATCCACTAAGAGATCGCAAAGATACACAGAACTTTAACCCTTCATGTAGCCAAGCAGATACAACCACTGCATACATGTTCAACAGAAACAGTGATTAGTCCTCAAGTAAGAGGATTTAATAGCACCGCTGTTATACGTGTTGTTGTTGTTCTGTCGCTAAGTCATGTTCAACTCTGCAACCCCATGGACTGTAGCATGCAAGGCTTGCCTGCCCTTCACTATCTCCTGGAATTTTCCCAACTTCATGTCCATTGAGTCTATGATGCTATCTATCTCATCCTCCGCCACCCTCTTCTCCTCCTGCCCTCAATCTTTCCCAGTATCAGGATCCAGTAGTCATGTACAGATAAGAGGGTTAGACCACAGAGAAGGCTGAGAGCTGAAGAATTAATGCTTTCAAGCTGTGGTGCTGGAGAAGACTCTTAAGAGTCCCTTGGACTGCAAGGAGATCATATGAGTCCATCCTAAAGGAAATCAACCCTGAATATTCATTGGAAGGACTGGTGCTGAAGCTCCAGTATCTTGGCCACCTGATGCGAAGAGCTGATTCACTGTCATACATAATCATCTCAAAACTCATTTGGTAGTCAGGGTGACCATCTGTGCTCATCAGTTGGCTTTATCCAAACATTAACTTCTCTTCATGACAAGAGGTGGTTTTGCAACTTGGAGGAAGGGGCCACCCAAGTTAAGCTCCTCTCACACAGACCAGAAGATAGGCCAATATCTTTCTTGATTATATTTCAAAGATACAGTTCCCAGGTCCTGGTTAGAAGCTTATTTAGCTTTTTTCCAAGTTTTACATACTTTTCAAAGAGATGGAGAATGAAGTTACCAGTTTTCTAAAGCAAAAGTTCTAAGAAGTGGGGGAGTTTATTTCCTTATTTTCAACAGGGAGCATTAAGCCTGTTATTTTTCATTTGTATTTAATACTATTAATTCAGGCCCTTTGTAGTAGTAAAACATAAGAAAAAGCATATTATTTCATTATAAATCACCAGTATGTGCTTTGTGTACATATGTGTACACATGCATGTAATATGTGTAATATCAGTTTATATAAAGGAAATATCCGACAGTCAAGGAATAAGTCTATAGTTTACATGACATGCAGGCGACAGAGTGCAGAGAAATAGATCAGAAACTTTCATGTGCATTTCAATGACCAGGAGATTTTATCAAATCATAAACTCTGATTCATGAGGTCTTAGATGCACTGGAGATTCTACATTTTCAAAAATCTTCAGGAAAACCTGTACTTCTGATCTACTACCATGCATTGAGTATCAAGACTCTGTATCAGTTATTCACAAAGTTTAGCCCACAAAACCAACATCATTAGCTTCACCAGGGAACTTG
Source organism: Bos javanicus (assembly GCF_032452875.1). Classification (NCBI taxonomy): domain Eukaryota; kingdom Metazoa; phylum Chordata; class Mammalia; order Artiodactyla; family Bovidae; genus Bos; species Bos javanicus. Next base: position 49,065,195 of record NC_083888.1, on the reverse strand, counting down.
TTAGAAATGCAAATTCCTAGGCCTAACTCCAGACTGCTGAATCAGAAACTACAGGGGCTCTTTAAAAACACGGTTTTGAACTCCAAGGATCCACTTTTACTTGGATTTCTCTTCAATAGTAATCGCAGTTAAGATCTGCCGTTGGTGGAACTGGTGGGTACCAAGGGCCAACTATATGTTTTATGTTAATTTTCAACTGCCCGCTGCGTCAGTGTCCTTAATCCCAGCCTTGCTCAAGGGCCAACTTTATTCTGAATTATAACAAGCCCTTCTGTCTATGGCCATACCACCATAGATAGATGTGCTCAATCTCATGTGTAATACACCGTTCTGAACATTATGGCATATGCTGTAACGTGATAACTCCTGACGTAGATTAATGATTCTCAAATATAGATGTACATTGGAATCATCACAAAAAGTATGCCTATATCCACCCCCAGAGATTCTGATTTAATTGGCACGGGGCAAGACTTAGGAGTTTTAAATTCTCCCTAGGTGATCATAATATGCAGCAAAGTTTGAATACCACTGAACTAGAACGTAAGCTCTACACAAGTAGGAATTTGGTCATTGCTGAATCCCAAGTGCCTAGAACAACTTCTGGCACTAGTGAAACTTCATAAATATTTATTGAATGAATAATGAATAAAAGGATGAGCAGAGAAACAAAGCCCCAGGTTACCCTAAAAATGGTTTGCTTGATGATATAGAGAGGAAATCTGTCATCTGTCCAATGGGAAATCTGTTTCCAGCTCAGAACACAATGTAGACATGACTTTTTTTTCACTAAAACATATTTGAAATACTCCCTCATCATCACAGCAACATTTCAAAGCCAGAGAACTTGAAGATTAAAAAAAAAAAAAAAACTCAGAATGAAACAAATAAAGCTATCGTGTATGTGTGTGCTCAGTCATATCTGACTGTTGCAATCCCATGGACTGCAGCCCACCAGACTTTGTCCACGGAATTTTCCAGGCAAGAATACTGGAGCACTATCCCCATTTGCTACCCTAGGGGGATCTTTCTGACAGAGGAATCAAACACATGTCTCTTGAGTCTCCAGCATTGGCAGGTGTATACTTTACCATTAGCGCTGCCTGGGAAGCCAAATATAACAAAACAAAGGAGATGTAATGCTATAGTATAAAAACAAATAAACGATTAAGACCTGGAACTCTGAATAATCACTTTGCAGAGAAGATAGGATTCTAGGCAGAGCAAAATAAAAAAAACACCTTTTGGCTACCCTAGTTAAAAGTTCCAAAGTGAAGGGGAAAAAAATTGACGGGACAACTCCACAGCAGAGTACTCACAGTAGTTGTATGTAAGCATGTACTGAGATAATGTATAGCAAAATACATAATTTTATAGGGAAGACTCAATCACACTTAGTTTCAAATTATAACATTATGGCAGCATAAACTATACACTCCATTGTGTGAAAAGAATACATGTCAGTTTTTGTTGGGATAGAGCAACAACAACAAACAGGAAAGGGGTATGTATACCTTATGAGACAATCATTTGTTAATTTCAAACTTCTCTGCACTAAGTCATCACTCCATGTATTCTTGGGTCAAACCTCTGCAGAATGTGAAAGGCTGAATTAAAAAGAGCTCCTATCCCAAATCAGTTCCTCAAGGAATGCCTGATTCAAACCAACAAGGGGTTAATCTTTCTAAGTCTTTCTCATTCCCACAATACTTACAGAAATTAAGTCTGTTGAAATACAGGGGATCAGCCGCTGAGGCCCAGAAATTAAGTACAGAAACTTAATCCCAGAGAAGTCAGTGCATTGGGAAGAAAGATGAGAAACAGGGACTCATTTTCTTGAAACAATTTTAAATGTGGGCATTGTGCATAAAGAAAAAGCAGCCAAGTTCCAGGTTTTAGGATTAAGGTGAAAAATGAGAGTAAAATAAGGCAAAAGGATAAATAGGCTGAGCTACTACATTTAAATTTCTTGAGCTTCTTTTCATTAAGGGCTCTATTGTCCCCAAGGCTAGAGGCTGAAGACTGAAGTTTCCATTTAAAGGTAGTGGTCAAAGCTGTGAGGACCATGCAGGCACAGGAAATCACACGTTATCATTGCCATAACTTTGGGGTACTATAAAATAGTCCAAAAAAGTTTCAGGAAGATCTTTAAGGGAAAATTAAATGGAACAAAATTGAAAGCTATAAGAGAGTTCACTGTAAATATGTGAGGATTCCTTATACAGAGAGGCAATAGAATACATTTCATGTAAGACCAAAGATGAGGAAAACCCCGAAATATAAATTACTCTCAAGTCTTTAAAAAAAAATCAGAAACATTTGTTATTTTTCTCCATGACTTGTTATCTCTTGCATTGAATTTCTTTCTGTTTAACTTCTCTTCTTCATAACTCAATATACAAACAAATGTAAAAAAAAACACAACTCCGACAATATCTTGTTATTGGAAACCTATTATTTTAAAGAAGGTAATATACAAACTCTGTGATTCAGAAAGAAAATTCATATGCAAAGATTCTATAGAGAAAAACAGAGTCAGACATGAGCACTTTCCCAGTGAGCAGCTATATTCGATGCCTTAACATCAAAACCGGAGAAGGCAATGGCACCTCACTTCAGTACTCTTGCCTGGCAAATCCCATGGATGGAGGAGCCTGGTAGGCTGCAGTCCATGGAGTCACCAAGAGTCGGACATGACTGAGCGACTTCACTTTCACTTTCCCGCATTGGAGAAGGAAATGGCAACCCACTCCAGTGTTCTTGCCTGGAGAATCCCAAGGACGGGGAACCTGGTGGGCTGCCATCTCTGGGGTCGCACAAAGTCAGACACGACTGAAGTGACTTAGCAGCAGCAGCAGCAACATCAAAACCAGATTAAGGAGGGATAGAGTGGATTTCCAAGGGAAGCCGGCACAGAGCGAAGCCTGAGGTATTATGTACAAAAAAAAAAAAAAAAAAGGCTTTTTACACTTGGCCTGATTAGGTGTATCCTGTTTCATGTAAGAGATCCCAGAATAGTGGGCCGGACCCAGAGAACTGTAAGCATTGGTTGCAATGCAGACAGGTGCTCTACAGAATGTGTGTTTTGTTAGTCGCTCAGTCATGTCTGACACTGTCACCCCATGCACTGTAGCCCACCAGTCTCCTCTGTCCATGGAATTCTCAAGGGAAGAATACTGGAGTGGGTAGCCATTCCTTTCTCTGAGACATCTTCCCAACCCAGGAATCAAACCTGGGTCTCCTTTGTGCAGGCAGGTTCCTTACCATCTGAGCTGTACACAATACCCATAGTTACAACAGTAACTCAACCAAAAACACAAAGATTTTAAAAATGCAGTATTTGTTCTTCTTAGAAAAAAGAATGCAAATTCACCATTCATCAGCGTGGTTCAAAGGTGCATTTTATGCACATCCAGAAAAGAACATGATATCAGTACCCATTCTGCCCCAGATGTCACTAGACCATACCCTTACCCATCCCTTCCAGAAAGACTTAAATATAGAAACAAAATGTCAACACTGGACTCTAGAGAAAAACAGTCTACATGCCTCAAACTTTTAAATGATTCTGCTAAAAAGTTTCAAATACACCAACAAATTTAAGACTTGTTGCAGACACCATCAGTTCAGTTCAGTCACTCAATCGTGTCCCACTCTTTGCAACCCCATGGACTGAAGCACGCAGGCCTCCCTGTCCATCACCAACTCCCAGTGTTTACTCAAACTCATGTCCATTGAGTCAGTGATGACATCCAACCATCTCATCCTCTGTTGTCCCCTCCTCTTCCTGCCCTCAATCTTTCCCAACATCAGGGTCTTTTCCAAAGAGTCAGTTCTTCACATTATTTGGCCAAAGTATTGGAGTTTCAGCTTCAGCATCAGTTTTTCCGATGAATATTCAGGACTGATATCCTTTAGGATGGACTGGTTGGATCTTCTTGCTATCCAAGAGACTCTCAAGAGTCTTCTCCAACTCCACAGTTCAACACATCAATACTTTGGCATTCAGCTTTCTTTACAGTCCAACTCTCACATTCATACATGACTACTGGAAAAACCATAGCTTTGACTTTGGTTTTTCTGCTTTTTGTCTCTGCTTTTTGAAATGCTGTCTAGGTGGGTCATAACTTTTCTTCCAAGGAGAAAGCGTCTTTTAATTTCATGGATGCAGTCACCATCTGCAGTGATTTTGGAGCCCAAAAAGATAAAGTCTGTCACTGTTTCCATTTTTTCCCCCATCTATTTGCCATGAAGTGATGGGACCAGATGCCATGATCTTAGTTTTCTGAATGTTGACTTTTAAGCCAACTTTTTCACTCTCCTCTTTCACTTTCATCAAGAGCCTTTTTAGTTCTTTGCTTTCTGCCATAAGGGTGGTGTCACCTGCATATCTGAGGTTATTGATATTTCTCCTGGCAATCTTGGTTCCAGCTTGTGCTTCATCCAGCCCAGCGTTTCTCATGATGTACTCTGCATATAAGTTAAATAAGCAGTCATCATGTTGCCTAGCTATTCATTCTTCTCTTCATCTTCATTCCAGACGGCAATATGGCCAGCTTAAAAAAACAATAACAAAATCCCTATACGTTATTTCCCACCCACCCTCTCTTGCAGGCAAAAGTGGCAATGTGCCCTGCTGTTCTGACCAATAGATTGAAGCAGAAGACTTTTAAGGATTTGTGGGAAAGCCCTGCTTTCCTGCCCACCTCAATTCCTTCTTCTCTTGCCTGAAATGTATTTTTGTGGATTACACTGGCCTCAGTCCAAAAATCTTTGAGTGGCACACAGTTAAAAATTCCCTATTTTTTCCAATTATTCGTGCTAATGAAACACATGGGAAAAGCTTCATATCATTGGATTTGGCAATGATTTATTGAATATGACACAGACAAAAACATATATTTTGGATGATCAAAATTAAGAATTTTTGTGCTTCGAAGGACACTATCTAAGGGGTGGACAGAAAATCCACAGAATAGGAGAAGGTATCTGAAAATCATATATCTGATAAGGGATTAATATCTATAATACAGTTGACTTGAACAATGTGGGGGTCCAAACTCATATAACTTTACAGTAGGCCTTCTGTATCCACAGTTCTGCATCCACAGAATCAGCCAATCGTGGATCACGTAGTATTGTAGTTGGCTTCCCTGGTGGTTCAGACGGTAATGAATCTGTCTGCAATGCAGGAGACCTGAGTTTGATCCCTGGGTCAGTCGGGAAAACTCCCCAAAAGATCATGGAACCCACTCCAGTATTCTTGCACAAAGAATTCCATGGATCGAGGAGCTTGGCGGGCTATATTCCATGGGGTCGCAAAGAGTCAGACACGACTGAGCGACTAACACTTTAGTACTGTAGTACATATATTGAAAACAAAAATCAGCAGATCAGTGGACCCACACAGTTTAAACCTGTGTTGTTCAAGGGCCAACTGTATATAAAGAACTAGAACAACTCAATGAAAATAAATTAAAAAATGGGGATTCCCCAGCGGCTCGGTGGTAAAGAATCTACCTGCCAATGCAGGAGACACATCTTTGATCCCTGGGTCTGGAAGACGTCACATGCCGTGGAGCAACGAAGCCCCTGCACCAGAACTATTGAGCCCTGTGCCCCAGAGCCCAGGAGATGCAGCCACTGAAACCCACATGCCCTAGAGCCTGTGATCCACAGCAAGAAAATCAACCAAAACAACAGGTCCTTGCACCGCAACTAGAAGTAGCCCCAACTCACTGCAACTAAGGAAAAGCCCTTGCAGAAACAGACCCAGCACAGTCAAAAATAAAATAAAAACTGAGAAAGGACTTGGATAGACATTTCTCCAAAGATAATATACAAATGTCCAGTAAGCACACAGAAGATGCTCAACATCACTAATCATTAGTACAATAAAAATCAAATCAAAACTGCAAACTATCACTTCACATCCATTAGGATAGCCATTATAAACACACACATGCGTATACATAGAAAATAATTGTTGATGAAAATGTGGGGAAATCAGAACCTTTCTGTTTTGTTTGTGGAAATGTAAAATAGTCTGACCACTATAGAAGACAGTATTGAGGTTCTTTAGAAAATAAACATAGAATTACCATATGATCCAGCAATTTCACTTCTAGGTATATATCTCAAAGAACTGAAATGGCTCAAAAAGATATTTGTACACTACTGTTCATAGAGGCATTATTCATAATAGCCTAAACATGAAAACAACCCAGTGTCCATCAGTGTATGAATGGATAAACAAAATTTGTTAGCTACATACAATGGAACATTATTCAGCTTATAAGGAATGAAATTTTGACACTTGCTAAAACATGAACTTTGAACACATCATGCTTAATGAAAGAAGCCAGACACAAAAGGACAAATATCATATGATTCTACTTATGAAGTACAGAGAAGAGTCATATTCATAGAGACAAAGTATAATAATCGTGGGGGGGGAATAGGAAATTACTGATTAATAGGTACAGTTTGGGTTTGGGATAATGAAAATGTTCTGGAGATGGATAGTTGTACAATGTGGATGTACTTAAAGCCACTAACTGTGGAATAAAAAATGATTTAAATGGTGAATTGTTATATATATTTTTCCACATTAAAACTTTTTTTAAATTGTGAATGCTGGATCTTAGAAAGTCACCTTAGATTCCCAAAATTTCACTCCAATTCATGCTTAATCTTTGCCCAGGGCCAACAGACAGCTGTACCAACAGCTTCACAAATAAAGGGGAAAAATAACTGTTATGCTTAGGTTTAAAAAAATGCACTTTTTAATCCTTTCTTAGAAGAAAACACTACATGAATTATAACAGTATAACCAAAAACATACTTAAACTTAGATCTTATAAACTTAATTAAATTTATAAGAAAGATACTGTTCTGGAAAATGTCAATGCTCTGGTTGATTCATAGGATGTTGTCTTGTCTTTGTTTTTCATTTTTAAATAATGCTATTAAGAACTAAGAAATCATCCAACACATTTTTACCAAGAAGTTTTGGTAAAAGCTTAGAACTGTCAGAAACTATTACCCCCAAATGGAGCCTGGCATTTCAAAAGAAAAAGATTTAATTTCAAGAGATAAATTGAAATAGAAACTATGGAGATGGAAACTTTGTAATCCTACCAAAACAGAGAAAGAGCTTTTCATAGTAATTATTTTCATTTTTGCTGTACTGCATTTTGAAGAGAAAACATTATCTATACACCCAGCAAATGTGAGAGGAATCAGTGTGCAAGTTCGGAAGATGTTAGAGAAATTCGCATGAGCTATTTCAAGAACTGAAAAAAAAAAAAAAAATAGGCTTTCTTTGATGTCCCTGAAAATGTAATTCTAAAAAGTAGGCTTCAAATTTTTGAAAACTCCTAGGTTCATAACCAACATAGATGGTTATATAATTTCTGCCCAAATTTTCTTCCTTTACCCTTTATTTCCTAGTGATGCTCATGGGAACTGTTTTTTTCCTCAAAAGCAACTAACTCCATTGGGGTACTACAGTCACAGTCAAAAGCCAGGGGGACTCTGGTGTGGTTTCTGAATTAAGGGGAGAGAGACATTTTATGTGAAGCTTTTCACTATCCTCTCTGCCAGTCCTTATTGAAAGAGGTCTGTCTAGGCAGAAGGCGATCAGAAGGAATCTTTTGTCCAAAAGCAGCATGAGGATAGTAATACAAATATAATTTCATCTGTCACTCTTAACACCAAAGTACTGAGGGTTTCCCAATTCTGACATATGGAAGGGTTTTAAATTTCCAAAATATCTACTTTTGGGGTACAATTAAAAGGGAACTAAAAGCCACCCTATGCCCTAACCCCAGAAAAGCAATTTGAGTTGAAAAAGTTGTCATTTTTCAACTGTGTTTTAAAATATAATTGTCTTTAGGCACAAAATATCCAAGTTTACTTCTTTATCTTTTCATCTGCTCACATGGAAAAAGTGATGATACAAGTAATGATCCACAGATAGGAGAACATCCTAATATTTTACTGCACAAAAAAAAAAAAAAACTAAGAGCAAATCGCTTCTTTTAAGAGGGAAGTGACACCTTTGGCCATATTACATATTAGATAATCTAATGATATCTAACTTCATAGTGGTTAGTGGATTTGAAACCGTTAAACAGCAAAAACAAAGGAAAGATAACAGCATCCAGGAAAATAACAGGTACTTGAGCAAGAAACAGGAGAGGCATGCAGAGACACACAATGGAGAAACACTGACTATTAGAGGATGTGTTGGAGGCAGACAAAAACTTCCATGAGAAGATACCTGTATGAAGACTCACTTGATAAATTGAAGTGAAATGTGTCCCAAAGGACAACAGAAGAGGGCAGAAAGAGTAAGGACAAAGGTGAGGATCAGCAGAATATTAAGATGAATGGGGTGTACCATACCCAATCATTATGATCCACATTCTATGTCCACAGTGTGAAAGACCAGGTAGGAAGCAATCTCTAACAACAGCCAGCACTTAGCCAAATGTCTACCATGTGCCCAACACCATCCTAAGTGCTTTACAAATATTTCTTCATTTTATCCTTAAAACCATTATCCTGCACAATATTTTGGCCAGCTGATGCAAAAAATTGAATCACTAAAAAAACCCTGAAGCAGAGAAAGACTGAGGGCAGGAGGAGAAGGGGGAGACAGAGGATGAGATGGTTGGATAGCATCACCAACTCAATGGACATGAATTGGAGCAAACTCCAGGAGATCGTGAAGGACAAGGAAGCCTGGCATGCTGCAGTCCATCAGGTGGCAAAGAGTAGGACACAACTGTGTGACTGAAAAGCAATGTATAGAAAAGGCATGACTTTTGAAGTACTTGATGAACTTCCTATCGAGTAAGTTAGACTTAGACTTGGGATTCTCCCAAAATATCCTGCTACTCTTTAGAGACTAAAGTACAGCAATATTTTGCATGTACAGTAATGTGACATGTTGCATTTCCACATTTTAAAATCCAGTAAGTGTATTTCTTCTCTTGAATAAAGTAGTTGTGACACCTTAAGGACACCATTGCAAAATGAATAAATTCTATTTTGAGAATTTTTAGTTTTTAATATCCTTCCAATCAAAGGAGAGATAATCCCTAAGAAGTATTTTCAAAGTAGAAAATGAAGAGAAAAATAAATTATTCTATTCCCTTTAAGAAACTTGAAATAATTTTGCTGCCTCTCTTTTTTCCTCCACCATCTTTCACATTTTTAATGATCTGATCAGATCAGATCAGATCAGTCGCTCAGTCGTGTCCGACTCTTTGCGACCCCATGAATCACAGCACACCAGGCCTCCCTGTCCATCCCCAACTCCTGGAGTTCACCCAGACTCACGTCCATTGAGTCAGTGATGCCATCCAGCCATCTCATCCTCTGTCGTCACCTTCTCCTCCTGCCCCCAATCCCTCCCAGCATCAGAGTCTTTTCCAATGAGTCAACTCTTCGCATGAGGTGGCCAAAGTACTAGAGTTTCAGCTTTAGCATCATTCCTTCCAAAGAAATCCCAGGGCTGATCTACAGAATGGACTGGTTGGATCTCCTTGCAGTCCAAGGGACTCTCGAGAGTCTTCTCCAACACCACAGTTCAAAAGCATCAATTCTTTGGTGCTCAGCCTTCTTCACAGTCCAACTCTCACATCCATACATGACCACAGGAAAAACCAGATCCTTGACTAGACGAACCTCTGCTGGCAAAGTAATGTCTCTGCTTTTCAATATGCTATCTAGGTTGGTCATAACTTTCCTTCCAAGGAACAAGCGTCTTTTAATTTCATGGCTGCGGTCACCATCTTAGTGATTTTGGAGCCCAGAAAAATAAAGTCTGACACTGTTTCCACTGTTTCCCCATCTATTTCCCACGAAGTGATGGGACCAGATGCTATGATCTTCGTTTTCTGAATGTTGAGCTTTAAGCCAACTTTTTCACTCTCCACTTTCACTTTCATCAAGAGGCTTTTGAGTTCCTCTTCACTTTCTGCCTTAAGGGTGGTGTCATCTGCATATCTGAGGTTATTGATATTTCTCCCAGCAATCTTGATTCCAGCTTGTGTTTCTTCCAGCCCAGCGTTTCTCATAATGTACTCTGCATAGAAGTTAAATAAACAGGGTGACAATATACAGCCTTGACGGACTCCTTTTCCTATTTGGAACCAGTCTGTTGTTCCATGTCCAGTTCTAACTGTTGCTTCCTGACCTGCATACAAATTTCTCAAGAGGCAGATAAGGTGGTCTGGTATTCCCATCTCTTGAAGAATTGTCCACAGTTTATTGTGATCCACACAGTCAAAGGCTTTGGCATAGTCAATAAAGCAGAAATAGATGTTTTTCTGGAACTCTCTTGCTTTTTCCATGATCCAGTGGATGTTGGCAATTTGATCTCTGGTTCCTCTGCCTTTTCTAAAACCAGCTTGAACATCAGGAAGTTCACAGTTCACATGTTGCTGAAGCCTGGTTTGGAGAATTTTGAGCATACAGTTCCTTGGAGATCTTTTTCAACAAAACATAGTAAATATTCCACATATTAGAGAAAACAAGTGTTTCCTGACATTACTTGTTAACAGAAAAAAATTGAAAACAATTTTTTACTAATAAAAAATCAGTTTTGACAGAAAAAAATGGGTCAGATTTGGTTTATTGGCAATGATGACTTCTCAATCAGATTAATGGCAAACACTTTTCATAAATTTATAAATTTTGTTCACCTAAGATCAAAATTATGTTTAGAGTACATGACATGATAAAAATGATAGTGACAAAGACATACTGAAATTAACAGTTCCCAGTGTTTTTGAACATATACAATAAATAAGGCACCACTATTTATAGCTATATTTAATAGTCATTTAATCAGTCTTGATCAATTTATATTTTGAAAACTCTTCAATAACTGAAAAAATGAAGAGTATAATGACTAACATACTTTAAGTCAGTTCTTGATTTTCAAAAAAAGAGGAATGAAAATAACTGAAACAGAACCAAATCAAATTGTTAACCAATTGTCAATTTAAAAATAATTTATAATGATGGATTGCTGTGTGATATTCAGCATATAATCTGGAAGGAGTTCAAAGAATTGAATGACCTACTATGTCAGTCAGAGTCCAGTCAAAACGCAAAACCAGACATTTCAAATAGGAGACTGGAGATTTAGTATAGGGAACTGGTTTCACTGTTAACACTATTGAGGGGAAAAAATGAAGTAACTCAGAGATAACTGTAGAAAGCAGTTACAACCTCAAAGGATGAGGGGGATAAATGGGAAGAGATAAGTTTACTGAGTCCTCAGAAGAGAGACCTCGTAGAGCCAGTACACAAATCTTTGGGGAAGAAGGGGTACTCTGCCACCACTGCGGTATCTCTAAGGAGAAGGGTACTGCGGAGCTGCTTCTGAGAGAACCGAAAGAACTAGCCAATAACTGCAGTGATTCACTGCAGTTGGCGAATCACTGAAAGTACAGAGAAAACAGGAAGGAATTACTCTTTTCCCTCTTCCTGACTTTTAGTCTCCCTCTGGAATCCAGCAGGCAGAGGGGGCTAGAAAATGCACTTTTCTGAATGCATCCCCCTGCAACCCACAGGGCAACAGAGGAGAGTGAGTTTAGGAATAAGAAGTAAATAGCACTTACTGTTATAACAACTCTATTCCAATTTATTTATTACATGAACTGGGTTCTCAGCTGTCACATCTACAGAAAAATATATGCTAGTGTTTCTTCTTTTAGCAGTAATATTTATTCAGATGTAAGACCTAGACAGCTTATTAAAAAGCAGAAACATTACTTTGCCAACAAAAGTCCATAGGGTCAAATCTATGGTTTTTCCAGTAGTCATGTGTGGGTGTGAGAGTTGGACTATAAAGAAAGCTGAGCACCAAAGAATTGATGCTTTTTAACTATGGTGTTGGAAAAGACTCTTGAGAGTCCCTTGGACTGCAAGGAGATCCAACTGGTCCATCCAAAGGAAATCAATCCTGAATAATCATTGGAAGGACTGATGCTGAAACTCCAACACTTTGACCACCTGATGCGAAGAGTCAACTCATTAGAAAAGACCCTGCTGCTGGGAAAGATTGAAGGCAGGAGGAGAAGGGGTTGACAGAGGATGAGATGGTTGGATGGTATAACCAACTCAATGAACATGAGTTTGAGCAAACTCCAGGAGTTGGTGATGGAAAGGGAAGACTGGTGTGCTACAGTTCATGAGGTCACAAACAGTCACACATGGCTGAATGACTGAACAAAGAAATTTAAATATAATAACTTATCAATAAACTATAACTTTAAAATGCATAAATATTCATTTCTACTTTAAGTCTAATTTTTTTCATTTATTTTCCTCTTTTGAACTTGTATTTCATTTTTCCCAGAGTTTCTTTCCAAAGATAATTTATTTTGTGCTTGAAAGTCTTTCATTCATTACTTAATAATTTTCTCCAAGAAATATATTTGTATAAGTTGAAATTAATTCAGTGGCAATAGGATGGTAAATGCTAAATTTTCTTTTTCTTAATGAAGTCACCATTAAATTATCAGTTCCCAACTGATCTGTTCAGTTCTGTCGCTCAGTCGTGTCCAACTCTTTGCAACTCCATAGACTGCAGCAAGCCAGGCCTCCCTGTCCATGACCAACTCCCAGAGCTTACTCAAACTCATGTCCATCGAGTTGGTGATGCCATCCAACCATCTCATCCTCTGTCATCGCCTTCTACTCCTGCCTTCAATCTTTCCCAGCATCGGGGTCTTTTCCAATCATCAGTTCCTTGCATCAGGTGGCCAAAATATTGGAATTTCCACCTCAGCATCAGTCCTTCCAATGAATATTCAAGACTTATTTCCTTTAGGATGGACCAGTTGGATCTCCTTGCAGTCCAAAGGACTCTCAAGAGTCTTCTCCAACACCACAGTTCAAAAGCATCAGTTCTTCGGCACACAGCTTTCTTTATAGTCCAATTCTCACATCCATATATGACTACTGGAAAAACCATAGATTTGACCCTATGGACTTTTGTTGGCAAAGTAATATCTCTGCTTTTAAATATGCTGTCTCGGTGGGTCATAGCTTTTCTTCCAAGGAACAAGTGTCTTTTGATTTCAAGGCTGAAGTCACCACCTGCAATGATTTTGGAGCCCAAGAAAATAAAGTCTGTCACTGTTTCCATTGTTTCCCCATCTATTTGCCATGAAATGATGGGACCAGATGCCATGATCTTAGTTTTCTGTAGTTGGGCCTCAGGTGAAACAAAGAGGGAATACAGCTGCACCCATCAACAAAATGGGATTAAACATTTACGGGGCATGGCCCCGCCCATCAGAACAAGACCCAGTTTCCCAACTGATCAAAGCAGCATAAATAAATAACAAATTTGGTAAATGTTATTCAAAATTTTTCATTGGAAATGCATTTTTTAGTGAGTTAATTTTTCTAATTAGTTCTTTGCTGTTTAGTCAGTCATATCTGACTCTTTGTGATTGCATGGACGGCAGTACGCCAGGCCTCCCTGTCCATCACCATCTCCCAGAGCTTGCTTAAACTCATGTTCATGGAGTTGGTGATGCCATCTAACCATCTCATTCTCTGTCATCCCCTTCTCCTCCTGCCTTCAATCTTTCCCAGCATCAGGATCTTTTCTAATGAGTCGGCTCTTCACATCAGGTGGCCAAAGTATTAGAGCTTCAGCTTCAGCATCAGTCCTTCCAGTGAATATTCAGGATTGATTTCCTTTAGGACTGACTGGTTTGATCTCCTCGCTCTCCAAGGGACTCCCAAGAGTCTTCTTCAACACCACAGTTCAAAAAGTTTTTGGATATGCTCAAAAAACATGCATTATGAAAGTTGCTCAGTCATGTCCAACTCTTTGTGACCCCATGGAACTATACAATCCATGGGATTCTCCAGGTCAGAATACTGGAGTGGGTAGCTGTTCCCTTCTCCAAGGGATCTTTCCAACCCACGGATTGAACCCAGGTCTTCCACATTGCAGGTGGATTCTTTACCAACTGAACCACCAAGGAAGCCCAAGAATACTGGCATGGGTAGCCTATCCCTGTTCCAGTGGATCTTTCCAACCCAGGAGTCAAATCAGGGTCTCCTGCATTGAAGGTGGATTCTTTACCAGCTGAGCTACCAGGGAACATGCACTGGACACATGTAAATTTTGAGTTTGAATTGATAATCTGAATTGTCAACATTTACAAAATTTGGAAATTACATTATTCACAGCTATGTACAATTATGATGACAAAGTTAGGCTTCAACCTAAATTGGAATGCTAGAGTACATAGTTTCTTGTTTTGGTTTTTTTTTTTTTTAATTATTTTAGGAGGTAAGCTAACAAAAAGATTCAAAATCTACAGAAATAAATATTGCTTTTGTAATTATTCTCTGGTAGTGGTTCTCCTCTTCTTCCTTTCCAGCTTCTTACCTTTTACCTCCCATTCTCCCCAGAGATCTTCTTTCCTTTTCTACTCTAATTGCTGCTATTCTCTTTTTGATTAAAAAAAAAATCTTACATCTTGCCTGCCTCCCTTACTTTTTCCCCAGACAGTGACTCTTCAGTGAGTGAGATTTGTCATTTCATCAGTTGAGAAACATCACCTACTTTCTGAGTTTCCTCTTGTCTTGAAGCTTCTGACCTTGTTTTTGATATATTATAACTCCACAAGTAAATGTGTCTCAGGTTGAGCAAGTAAAATGCTAAAACGTGCTGTAAGTATATGAATATTTCAATGTCCTTGCAAAGACAAGACCTTTTAAACAGCTTCTCCAAAAAAATGAGATAATGAGATTTAATCCTTCAAGAATGGATTAGTGACTACAGAATAATCAGGAGAACAAATTGTTCTATTAAGTAACTTGGCAGTTAATTAACTTCAATATCTGCCTAAATCCACTCACCAAAACCTGCCAAATGAGAACTGTCTAAAGAAGGTAAGAAGTTGCATCACTTCCAGAACTCCCTCATCCAAGAGGTAACCATTTTCACAATGGGCAAAGCTCTTTATAGTAAGAAAATTTTAAGTAGTAGTCCTTTAACTGTCAATTTTGTCCAAGTGGTCTATTCAGTGGAACTTCACACAAACATTGATAATAATTATGTTGTAGCACTCAAATATGAATTTAACTGCTAATTTCTAAATCACTTAATTGCTGGAATAAGTAAATATACTCAAAACTATATACAAAAAATGTATAAACCCTAAGGATTAATTGAAAGGACTGATGCCAAAGCTCCAAAACTTTGATCATCTGATGCAAAGAGCTTGCTCATTGGATAAGATCCTGATGCTGGGAAAGACTGAGGGCAAAAGGAGAAAAGGTCGGCAGAGGATGAGATGGTGAGATAGCATCACTAACTCAATGGACATGAATTTGAACAGACTCTGGGAGATGGTGAAGGACAGGAAAGCCTGGCATGCTGCAGTCCATGAGGTTGCAAAGAGTCGGACACGACTGAGCAACTGAACAATATAAGCATTTACATCTTTCTTCACAAATTTTCTTAAACTATTGGCGGGGGGCGGCGGCGGGGGGGCGGGGAGGAAGACTATAGTACTTTAAAAGTCAGGCAGGCAGTTCTTTCTCTGCAGGTGGCTGCACCTTGAAGTAAGCAGGGTAACATATCACACTCCATCTCACATACTGAATGTCAGTCTCAAAGATTCAGCTTGTGATAGCACAACAGGTAATTTTGCAATCAGATTTTATCCTCACCTCATTCAAATGGGGAGGTTAGAAATAAGCATCAGATGCTTTGATAGTGAGACTACACAATCTTCACCAGGCAGCAAAAGGTGAAATAGTCAGGGATCTGTAATTCATTTTATTATAATTACATTTCCTTGCCTGTGGCTTCTCCTGTAATTAAAAGCACTGTGTCAGTATTAAACAAGAGCTATGAGAAAATGTCAGATCCCTCAAAGAAACATCAAATTAGAGAAGACTGTCAAAAGTTTGCTCCCTGAGTGAATACCAGAATATTTGGAGGAATATATGTGCTTCTAAAGTTGTAAAATGGAATCATCTGTGCTAAGGTTTTCAAATTTTGTTCATTTTAAGTCAAATGCTAATAAAAAAAAGACTGCCAGGCACATCTCTAGTGTTTCATATTTCAATATTTGTTGAATGAATAAATCAATAGCACAAAAATGTGATGACTTGAGTCAGAGAGTATGCTGTCAGAGGCAAAATACTTCCAACTATTTGGAATTAAATCCCGTTTCAAGTTAACACCAGCATCTTGTTGCTATAAGACTATATTTTGCTCATAGTACTTTACCATTGAACTTCAGTTAAGGGAGACACTAATTTTAGAAAACCCAGGGCAGAGATAAACAATAATCCTTTCTTAGTGATAGCAAAAGTTTGGCAAACAAGAATATTCAGATGACATGCACTAGTCTGAAGAAATGCTAGCCGTTCACAACACTGGCAGGCAAAAAAACTATTTGTCCCAGAAAACATTTAATTAACAATATCTATAATAATGAAAACCTTTGACTTCTTAAAAATCAAATGTCACCTTACCGAATATCCTGCAAGCAATCTGTTCTCTGGCCTATCTACTCATCATACTGCTTCCCCTCTAATTCATGAAAGGAGAAATAAGCAAGCGTTGCTTATGTGTGTATTTCACGGAATTTAATAGCAAATGGCTAGTCTGTATATCCCTTTGGACTGATTGATTTTTTTTCTTACCTAACCTCTCTGCAAACCTCTCTTAAACCATGTTCCACATTGAAGTCAGTTGCTTTAGACTCATTTTAACCATTTAACCATCGTTCTCCAACATGGTGGCCAGGTAAACTCTCTGGTCAGTGGTTATATTTTTCAATAACTTTCATTTAATTATTTAAAACTTTAGCATTTTGCCACTTAAATTGTACAAAAAGAAGCTTGGTTTGGGCTTTAATTGGATTTTCAAGAGGCAACACAAGAATCTATTATTTTAGATGTGCTTATCTTGCCACTAAGCACTTCAGGTAATCTATGCTGCCTATGTACTAGCTGTGTCATTATCACATTTTACTTAAAAATGATTAAGTGGTACTGTCTACCTGCTTTTGAAGGCTAAAACGGATACTATGCTGAGCTGCACAGTTCCCTCAACCTTCATAATCAATGCATTCATTTACCCAAATGCTGGGATTTCACCTGTTAACTATTTACAGCTCACAGCCAAGTCTTTACCTAGGCATTATCCTTAGCCAAAAGATGCTTCCTTGCCCAAGGTCATGCCCTCCTCCCTGAGACAAATTTGCATCCATAGCCACACCAATGCAACTGCCATTTACTTAGTCTCTTATTTCAGGATCCTATTATCCCCACTGTCATCAAGAAGCCAAGTTCTATCAACAGCATTGCCTACCAATAGCTCTGACCCACAGAGAGAAGAAAGCTTCCAAGTAATGCTAGCACCCTTCTCAACAGAATATTCCTGATTGCTTTGGTGAACGGAGTGTCTTCTGGGGCTTCTTGCTCAAACATCCTTGAGTGGTGACTTTTTTCACTCTATGTAGTACCTTCACAGTGGCATGCCTGCTTTCTCTGAACCTGTTCGATCTCCTACCATGGTGATCTAGGGTTTCTAGTCCGGTTCACTGACACTTTATGCATTTAACCACCTCAGACCAAGGAACCCACTTTATGGATAAAGAAGGGAGGCAGTGGACATGTGGCCAGGATAGCCACTGACCCTATCATATACTAAACCACCCAGAGATTGCTGCTTAATAATACAATGAATGAACCTTTTGAAGGAGTACCTGTGGTACCATCTTAGAGATGATATGCTATGGATGCATCATCCAAGATACAAGTGTACCATAAATAAATGACTGCTATGGCACTGTGAAAAAGCTGGCTTAAACTCAGCATTCAAAAAACTAAGATCATGGCACCCAGTCCCATCACATCCCATGGGGTCGTGAAGAGTTGGACACGACTTAGCAGCTGAACAACGATGGTGCTGTGTTCCCAGCTCTTAGAAAACATGGGTCAGGGGAACAATGGATAAAAGCAGAAGTGACCCACTTACCGTCATTCCTGGGGACTTACTGTAGGAAATACGTGTGCTTCCTGTGCTATGACTTCAGATTCTGTGGATTATACGTCTTGCTTCCACCAGGGGATAGAACACGAGCTCTGTTAAATTTTAAGCCACACATTCTGCCCAGTCTTTGGGGTTTCTTGTGCCAAAAGACCAAGAGGCAAGGAAAGGAGTCACCATCCTGGTGGGATAAGTTATTCTGATCATCAAGGCTAGTTGCAGAATAGAAGCGGAGAAGAACACATTTGGTATGCAGCAATCCACTGGGATGCCTGTCAGGACTCTCTTGCCCAATTTTGACAGTAAATGGACAAGTGAAGAAAGCACTCTGAGAAAACAATCCCCAGCAATGGACTGGGTGACTTTACAGTGTAAACCAACTGGCCAGTAGAGGTGTTAGCTGAAGATACAAGAGAGTCTAGAATGACTAGTGGAAAAGGATGGTTTGGGTGTGGTAGGATTTTGGGGGTTTTGCTTTGTTTTGTCTGTTTGTTTGCATAGTCCTGAGACCAGCTGCAGTAGCTGAGGCTACGACTACATCTCTGAACTTCCTTTTGTCAACTTCTCCCCAGTAAAAGAGACCAATGAGAACTATGGAGAAGCTGTTCTTCAATGGGGGAACTTATGATATGGATCAGATGGAATTTGAGTGGTGCACCAGGATGGATGCTATGGCACACCACCAAGATACTCCCTGCAGGACCCAGTCCCTCATTTCCCCAGCAACTGATAGTGTTTCTCATGGAGGGTCCACAGATGAGTCCTTCCCTAGGCATTCTCATCTACCCATCTACAGGAACTGTTTCATCCAAGGGCAGCCCACATCTAACCATATTGATTCAGAGGTTCAGAAGTCTGGCCCCCTTGCCTCATTTCGGGACTCTGAAAGAAATTCAGTGCCCCCTTACAGCTGGCTAAAGCCTTGTCTGCAACTGTATCATTGTTCAATTTCTTCCTCCTCCTCTCAATCCTGGCCTTTTCTTTCTCTCATAGAACCTGTTGTCAAAAGCACTGCCCACAAATCACTGCCTCAGTATCTGTTTCTTGAAGAACCCAACAAAGGCAAAGATGTGAGGACCACCCACCATAAAAGTTTGTACTTTAGTTTTACTTAGAGTTTGCAGAACATTTGTTACTTCATGACGTTCTCATCACAAATTCCAGGAGGTAGGATGTTATTGTCATTCCCACTTTGTAAATGATAAAACTCACTTTTGAAGAATTTGTAATTTCCCAAGCACACAGGAAACAGTAATTATTCATAGTCCATCTCATTTCAGAAAAAGTCAAGTGACCCAGACTAAGAATAGTTAGGGCTACAGATGGTGATTGCAGCCATGAAATTAAAAGATGCTTACTCCTTAGAAGGAAAGTTATGAGCAACCCAGATAGCATATTCAAAAGCAGAGACATTACTTTGCCAACAAAGGTCTGTCTAGTCAAGGCTATGGTTTTTCCAGTGGTCATGTATGAATGTGAGAGTTGGACTGTGAAGAAAGCTGAGCACTGAAGAATTGATGCTTTTGAACTGTGGTGTTGGAGAAGACTCTTGATAGTCCCTTGGACTATAAGGAGATCCAACCAGTCCATCCTAAAGGAGATCAGTCCCGGGTGTTCATTGGAAGGACTGATGTTGAAGCTGAAACTCCAGTACTTTGGCCACCTCAAGTGAAGAGTTGACTCATTAGAAAAGACCCTGATGCTGGGAGGGATTGGGGGCAAGAGGAGAAGGGGACAACAGAGGATGAGATGGCTGAATGGCATCACCGACTCGATGAACATGAGTTTGAGTGAACTCCAGGAGTTGGTGATGGACAGGGAGGCCTGGCGTGCTGTGACTCATGGGGTCGCAGAGTCGGACACAACTGAGCGACTGAACTGACTGATGGGTCATTTGAGTGCAAGTATTCTAATTTCTACCTTAGTGAACCAAAGTAATAGTAACAATGATTTACACAATAGAAGTGGCCATTTATTTATATAGTTAAGTAATTCATTCCAAATAATTATGTAATAACCAAACTCAACATCACTTAGAATCGTTTATCCTTTTTTCAAGAAGGAGCAGAAAAATCAAAGTGAATTGACACTGCATTAAATTTGAGAATCTTCTAGATTGACCTCCCCACATTGCTCTGGGAGGCACGAAACATTCTTAAAAATATAAATTACCCCAGAGCACAACATGAGGTTGCATATATGTGAGGCCAGAGGCTCATCATTCATCTGGACAATGTCAGCCAGTCTCTCAGTGGTGCCCTGCCCAATGTTGGCCAGAGTGTACCGTATGCATGTAACCAATATACTGAGTCAGACTGCTTTAAGTATAATACCTAATGTTGGGAAAACACTTTCAGTCTTTTTATGTAATGAAATGATAGTTAATTTTAATTCATATATTAATAGATGCCATCTTTAAAGATCTTTCCAGACCTGTTATTAGCTATGCGTATGAGCTCAACCGTTCAGTCATGTCTGACTCTTTGTGACCCTCTGGACTGTAGCACACCAGACTCCTCTGTCCATGGGATTTTCCAGGCAAGAATACTGGATTGGGTTGCCATTTCCTCCTCCAGGGGATCTTCCCAACCTAGGGATTGAACCCATGATCATTATCTATAAACATCATATTTTTGCTTGATGAGCATTTGAAAAACATGCCTACAGGAGTGCCGTTCATCTCACTATTTGACTATAGCAAAACTATATTCCCTCCAGTGTCTCTGATACAGCAAAAACTGGTATACTACTCCTCCTCCTAGAATGGGTTCAGAACTTAAAGTACATTTTTTAAAGTCATAGCATGCTTTTAATTTGCATTTTCTTACTGAATCGCAATCCTAAAAATGTATATTCAATTTTTAAATCCAGACAAAGCTACTTGGAGGCAAGTGCATTGAAGAAGGCAAAGGTACTAATATAATCTGCCAGGAAGGTCCTGTGAGCAACGTCTCAAAACTGTTAATTCTGTGTGAAGCATAGGAATAAACGCACACAGTCTAGGAGTCCTCACAAAGGAAAACTGTCCCCTTAATGAAAATGGACCCCTTACTAATTTGCTTAATTCTGTGTTGCAAGCAAAGCTCATCTCCTCTCCCTCCCTGGATCCCCAGTGGTACTGACCATAAGAGAAATGGGAATAAGAGTTATTTAGTCCTCTCACTCAAATGAAAATAAAGAGTAGCCATTCAGTAAGATTTCTAGTTGCTCTTTTCTAATGTATTTGTAAGGCCTTGAAAAATCTTGGAATGTTTGTCATTTCTCCCTTGTTAATTATTTGTATTCCTTCCTTCCTGTTTCTCTAAAGCACAAGAAACAGCAGAATAGCAGAGGGGAGCAAGCGTGGTGGGAAAAGAGAAATCCAAGGATTATACTAGGTGAAAATGCAACCAAAAGATGGGGCAACAGTAAAAACAAGGTCTCTGTCTACTAATTCTCATCGATCTTCCATTTATACTCAGAAGCATGCCCTGCAAATACTGGATGCTTGATAAATGTTCATGTGACTTAAAGTGTAACTCTAATACAGAGTGAGGTAAATAGAAGAAAACAAATATTGTATATTAACACATATGTATGGAATCTAGAAAGGCAATGGCACCCCACTCCAGTACTCCTGCCTGGAAAATCCCATGGACGGAGGAGCCTGGTAGGCTGCAGTCCATGGGGTCGCTAAGAGTCAGACACGACTGAGCAACTTCACTTTCACTTTTCACTTTCATGCATTGGAGAAGAAATGGCAACCCACTCCAGTGTTCTTGCCTGGAGAATCCCAAGGACGGCAGAGCCTGGTGGGCTGCCGTCTGTGGGGTCGTGCAGAGTCGGACACGACTGAAGCAACTTAGCAACAGCAACAGCAGTAGAATCTAGAAAAGGGTACCGATGAACCTATTTGCAGGGCAGGAATAGAGACACAGACACAGGAAACAGACTTGTGGACACAGTGGGGGAAGAAGGGTGGATGAATTGAGATAGTACCATTGAAACATACATTACCATGTGTAAAATAGCTAGCTAGTGGGAAATTGCTGTATAACACAGGGAGCTCAACCCACCCAGTGCTCTGACAACCTAGATGGGTGGGATGGGGTGGAAGAGAGGTTCAAGAGGGAGGGGACAAAGCTATGCTTATGGCTGATTCACACTGTTGTGTGGCAGAAACCAACACAACATTGTAAGGCAATTATCTTCCAATTTTAAAAATCTTTTTAAAAACCAATAAAGAAATCTTAACCCTAGAAATATGTACTTACTGTCTCTAAAACTATCATTATCTATATAAATAATGTGAAGATGTCTTCATTAGAATACATTTTTCACAAATTTCTATAGTCTTTCTTTAGCTCATCTACTAGAGGATAGCATGAAACCCCTTCAGAAGTTTGACCAACTTGTGCTCTTTTTTCACTGCTCTAGCCAATCAGCTGATGAGTTAGGATGACAACCAAGCATTTGGCTGTAATGTATCTTAAAAGTAAATAGGCATATCAATGTACCCTCATGAAAATTACTTGTAAGTTCTGTTCCACAGGGTTTCTAGATATTAAACTACTAAACTGTTGTGCATTAGAGATGAGGTGGGGAACAGATGCGCATGTTCACCAGAGGCTGATGAACCAGGATAATGGTTCCTGCATTGGAGTGCAGCTAAGCTTGCAGATGCTAAATCAGCCACTTCACATATTACTAATCTGCTTCCCTGATAGCTCAGTTGGTAAAGAATCGGCCTGCAATGCAGGAGACCCGGTTCGATTCCTGGGTGGGGAAGATCCGCTGGAGAAGGGATAGGCTACTCACTCCAGTATTCTTGGGCTTCCCTTGTGGCTCATCTGGTAAAGAATCCGCCCGCAGTGTGGGAGACCTGGGTTCAATCTCTGGGTTGGGAAGATCCCCTGGAGAGGGGAAAGGCTATCCACTCCAGTATTCTAGCTTGGAGAATTCCACAGACTATAAAGTCCATAGGCTCGCAAAGAGTCGGACACGACTGAGTGACTTTCACGTTCACTGTCATACCAGGGTTACGTGGGCAAAGAAACACTTCTCTGAAACAATTCTGTCTTCATTTCTACTACAAGGTTTAACTTACCCATCCCCCTCTGTAATTTTGTTTAGAAACAAATAGAGACTAACAGTTATTGCCAAAGTTAACGGCAAAAAAATTACTAAGTTTTGAATCTGTAGTTATTATATCCTGAAATAAATCTCCAAGGAAGATAGCTCAGTCACCTATAACATTTTCATTTTCAGATACCTTTTTTTTTTTTTTTTTTACTAATTTTGGTAGTTTGTACTCAAATTTTCTTCCAAAATCCCAGAAGAAAAACTCAACAAGCAATGATGATATTAACTTACAACTTACAGTAAACAGGGTGAAACGTAATACATTAGTGTTAAACAATATCAGAACTAAATGAAGGTACACAAATAGTTTCAAAATATCTCAGTAACATCAATATTTTGTCAAAGTTCCTAAATTCCTAGAATACAATGATGTTTTATAGCATTAGATTTTTTTTAATCCACAGAAAATCATATAGCACTTAGTTTAATCTTAATTCTTAGGTTCTTTCAGGAAATTTTATTGAAATAACTAGATTTTAGATAGTTACTCTTTGATTCTCTGGTATTTGAGAAAATCACTGAACCGTATTCATTAAAACCAAACTGTTTTTAATTCTACGGTGTCCCAAAGGCT
The DNA here is from genome assembly GCF_032452875.1 of Bos javanicus. Taxonomy (NCBI): domain Eukaryota; kingdom Metazoa; phylum Chordata; class Mammalia; order Artiodactyla; family Bovidae; genus Bos; species Bos javanicus. The sequence goes on along the minus strand of NC_083888.1, from coordinate 49,041,442 downwards.
CAAGTTTTACCAAGTCACATTTGTATCTGGATATTTAATTTTTCATATTAGCTTATTTATCCTCTAAATAAGTGCTGTGACCCAACTAGTACAGTTAGTCTGTATAATAATGAGAATGATATACTTCAGATTTCAGATGTGTTTAAAAGTAGTTCCCTTTCTTTGTTTTGAGGCAGATATTTGTCATCTGGGGAGAGGCAGCACAAACACCTTGCCTATCTGTGGAGAACTCTCAGCTGGTTATATGACGGGTGGGATAGAGTATCCCACCTCCAACTCGAGAGCTTAAGGAAGGAGGTAGTATCCTAGCCCTGGGATACAGATCAGAAGCATGGCTACTCAGGTATCTGATATTCTTCCTCAAGACTTTGGATCTTGGGAGAAGAATGTGAAGACACAAGACTAGTTTAGAAATCAGTCCCACGAGGCAACCCAGACTGGCTTCTGCTGTTTGCTCTCACTGCCTGTTTTCTAAGCCAGGCTCTCTATCTTTGTATTGAATCTGTGAGCTAACACACTTCTAGTAAGTTTCTTTTCAACCTAAATTATCCAGTTTCTATTATTAGCAACCAAGAACTCTGATGATAGTCTTAGAAAGTACTTTTTTTTTTCTTTTTTTTTTCAATTTTAATTTTTTATTTTTTAAATTATTTTAAATTTTATTTTATTTTTAAACTTTACAAATTGTATTAGTTTTGCCAAATATCAAAATGAATCCACCACAGGTATACATGTGTTCCCCATCCTGAACCCTCCTCCCTCCTCGCTCCCCATACCATCCCTCTGGGTCCTCCCAGTGCACTAGCCCCAAGCATCCAGTATCGTGCATCGAACCTGGACTGGCAACTCGTTTCATACATGATATTATACATGTTTCAATGCCATTCTCCAAAATCTTCCCACCCTCTCCCTCTGCAGTTCTCTTTTTTGCATGTTGGAATGTTATTGAGGTGATCCTCAATCATCTTCCTTTGACCATTTGAGCATTACAGGCTCTACCCCACTGCACTTGGTAGATAAAATAGAAAACCAGGAGCTCAACTTAAGTCCTCAATTATTCCTTCACTCTTCATTAATTTTTATTTTTAAATGTGCTGTTTTTATATATTATGTTTAAGAAGCCACACACACATATATAAAGACTATGTGTTTATTTTCCCATTTTTATACAAAAATATTTGATTGTCCCCCTTTTCTCATCTAGATTTTGTGTTTCTTTGATAATAATGAAGCTTGTACCTTCTACCATTACTCCCTGCTTTGTTCCCTCAATATTTTTTCAGGAAATTTTGCAATGGATTTCTGTTTCATTGCTCCTAATGATCTTCACTTCACTTCTCTATTAATTTCCATTAAAATAACATGTCCTAAATCACGTTCCAAAGAAGTTTCCGTAAGGGTAGTGAACATCAAGTTAACAACATAAATAAGTTGTTCGCTGCACCCCTTATCAGTGTCTTTACCATACTAATGTGCTTTGTGAATCTCTAAGAAAAAGACACAAATTGGAGTACTTCCTAAGATTATTGGCTCTTGGGACCCATTCTACACAGAGCAACTTCCCGTATGATTCCTCAGAGTTTGGCTTTAAACATGCCATACTGGAGAAAACTTTCTAGAATACCAATAGGATCACACATTCATCCTGAATGAAATTCTTCAGTAAATTTCATCATCTCCTGTAGGAGGTGTCAGCATACTACAGCCTGCGGGTCAGATCTGAACTAGAGTCCGATTTGTACAATCTGTGAGCTGAGAATAGTTTTTACATTTTTAATGTTTGGAAAAAAGAAATTTTATGACATGCAGAAATTATTTAAATTCCAGATTTCAGCATCCATAAGGTTTTTAGAATGCATCCCTGTTTGTTCACATATTGTCCATGCTGTTTTATCATTACAAAGACAAGAACCCAAGAGAAGGGCTCAAAGTTACACTATCTCACACTTTCAAATTTTTACATATGATGCCCCCTTTTCTCAAAACCCCTATCTTCCTCCCCAAATCCTTAACAAGTTCACTCCCTTCTTTCAAAGAATTCTAGCTTCAGATTGTGTTACCCTAAATATGAGAACACTCTTAACACTCTTTCTTCACTGTATCTTCTCCATGATTTCCATGTACTATTATGTTACTTATCACATTTGATTAATGGATGCCTGATTAGTACTTTCTCATTGAATCACAAGTTCCAGGAAGACAGAAACACTATCTTTTCACCTGTGTATCCCCAGTGAACAATCATTGATACCAAATGTGAGGGGGAAAAGGAAAAAGGGAAAGAGAAAACAGGAGGAAGGGAAAAAATGGGAAAGGAAAAGGGCAGAAGGAACAAGAGAAAGAGGAAGGAGCAAAGAGAACTTTTTGCTTCATAGTTCACTTGCTGGCACAAAAACTCACTTATCCATAATTTAATTCTGCCCCTGAAGAGTTTATCCTTAGAAAATTTGAAGGGAGCTATTTTAGATACTAACAGCTATTTATTAAATATGTATGTACTTAACATATATTGACAAAATTCATATTTACTATGTAACATTAATGACTATTTTTAAATATTTCTTTACATGACTATCAATTTTTTAAAAACCTCATATTTTGTCTCTAATCTTGTGAAATATAAAAGTCTTCTGGGTTAACATTTAATCTGTCATGTTTATTAGTTTAGATTATACACAATCCCTAATATTTTCATAGTTTTTGATAACTGAAACATTGTTATCAGTTTTATTTTTTAATTTGCAAAAAGTTTTTTTTAAAGATCTACTGGGTACTCAAAATTTGAAAGGGATTTTTTTTCCCTGTAATAATAAAAACACTTTAATTTCATATCAAAAGGAGATTTCTTATAGTTGACTAGCCTCAAAGCACTATATTTTGGCTTTTCTCAAAGAAACCACTTCACCAGATGTTTCAAGGCTCTTATGCACACATTTGTGCCTTCAGAGATAAATTTATTGACTACATTTACTGGAAAACAGCCCTTCCACAAAGGGAATGTAAATTTCACACTGAAAAATTTCATGTATTTTTAAAGGAATTTCACTACTAAATTAATTCTTTAAATTATTGATTACAGTGACCAAGCTTTTTAAAATAAAACGCTTCCAAATATCCCTTAACTAAAAGATTATCTTGATACAGCAGAGTTATAAACTCTAGGCAAAGAATAGCAATGCCCCAAACTGTACATACATAAAAGGAAACTACTCAGCATTTCTGCGTGACTATGCACGGCCTATCTGGCTATGCAGTGCTCCATAGAGGCATCTTAAGACTCAAAGGCTCTTGGCCCAGTCGCAGCCCCTGTATAGCGTACTTTCCAGGCCTTGGGAATGAGCAGAAGTGCTTAGAGGCAGGTCAGAGTACAACGTGGTGATACTAAAATGTACTTAATGAGGAAAGCACCGGAACTTTATGTACCTGGCATTTTCTCAACATGTTTTCCTGACAGAAGCTCAAATACAGTATTTTTCAGTTAAATTATATCCTTGGAAACCCCAAGTTTATTTATAAACCAAAATGTCAGCTTTCTAATAATAGGATTTATTAAAATGTCAAAATGTTTCTTCCCACAGTGAAATTATACCTTCCCTAAACTAGGGAGGAATACTCCTGGATGTGTTCGTGAGGAGGCACAGCAAAGGAATCAACATGACACAAGTCCATCATTTCTGATAATTATATATTTGAAAACACTTGTAAACAAGCTTGCTCTTAACTCAAAGAGCAGACATACTCCTTAGCCTTTCTCACAGCATTGAGGCTTCCCAAGTACAGGTTACAGGAATGAAATTCTATAAGACAAAATTTTCCAAAGAAGGTTATATGGCAAAGACCCAACTCCTAGAGGATGCTTAACAAAGGTGGGGAGTGTCATGCGGATATAGCCGTGTCCCCTTCTTTCCGTGTTGGACATGTGTCTACACTCAAGCGGCATCTTTATGTCATTGTCCTCTCAGAAATAATAAACCACATTTCTGTCAGATATATTTAAATCCTATAAATATGAGGCTGAGTCATTTCCAAGACATGCAAATTATATTCCTTATAGAAAACACTTATCCAGAACCTTTAAAAGTAGTACTATAAGTAGATGTATTGATATTTTACACCCAGGTAAAAAGGGGGAAAAAATGATTCTACTAAACTTCCAGGAAATAGCTAATTACTTTTCTTTCATCAGTCTCCAGTTAGGCTGACTAGATAAATCACATGGTCCATCCCACTATTTGAAAGAATTTCTTCATTAGTGATGATGGCGTGAGCAATGGAGCAAGTACAGTGAGGTGTCAGTGCAATAACGAAAATCAGTGAATCATCACTGGAACTTTGCAATGAAGCATATCTTGCAATTAAACCTATTTTGCTGAAGAGGAAAGAATATCAGGATGATGCTGTTTCTGCTTTAAAATATATGCAAAATAGTCTTCTGTAATATAAAATTATAAAGCAGAATACAAAGAAGGTTTCTGTATAACAAATTACCTATTCACATACTAATAGCACATTTATTTAGCTAACAAATAATTATTGGGTACTATGCTGTGCAGCATTGTTCAATGAATACAACAATCACACTCTAATTCCTTTAAGAAGTCACAGTCTAGAAAAATGTAATGTGACACAGTAAAGCTATGGATAAAAACTGCTGATATTTAGGAAGAAAAGAAATGAGAATATCAAAGAAGAATAAAGATAAAATTAAAGAAGAGGGCATAAATAATAATGTGTAATGCAAACTTGAGAAGTCTTAAGGCTTAACTAAATTCCTAGGGCACTGAAATGAGAAAAGGAGAGAGAGAGAGATTCTTTCTCCTTACTGTTCTCATATCACTTTCTCAAATTTGTTTAATCCCCTACAGAGAACCTGGACAAATTTAATCTATCCATATTTCCTATAGACAGGCAATATGATTTCTAGCAGTGTATTCAAATATAATAACAAACTCACCTACTAGGAAAACCAGCAGTTGTCATAAAAAGATTTTATTTTTGCATGAAAAGCATTTCAGTAAAATGAACTCAATGAGAACTCTGGGTCACTAAGAGACTACTTTGATTTACTTAAGCCTTAAAAACACACACACACATTGTACACTTTCACTCATTTTAAAACAGAAGTTTTCCTGTTTATTCAGTCTAACTTCAAAACACATCTTTCAAAGCTCAGAATATAGTCAAACAGATAA